>NC_052666.1:29603385-30316579 GCF_016802725.1 Solenopsis invicta | reverse complement strand
TCGGGCGCAAATCTTTTCATAAAGAATTTTTCATATAAGGTAACTGGTGATATTTACGCCGCACTAGGATTTACACCGTAGAAGTAACAAGAAAAATGTAAGGGAAAAAAAAAAGAAGTAAAGGTGAAGTTAGATGCAACTTCTCTGTTATATCCCTCTACGTTTTATATTAGTACGATCGTGACTAGGGTTTCAGTCAGCAGAGGGTCAAAAAATTTATAAAGATACTATACCTTAAGCGAACTTTTTTAATAACTTCTTTTTTATCGTGAGCACCATTTTTCTGTGTACACTTAGAATATGTAGTCCAATAAGACAATTTTTTGACATTGTTAAGCAACGAGATTTTCACTCTTTGCAAGATATTATTATAAAAGACCTTCCAGTATTTGTTAAGCATAATTGAGCTGAGGAAATATGAAGGATATATTTTGCCACTGGGAAGAAAGTTTCAGCTTTTTTTAACACCTCTACTCAAGTAGTAAAATACTTTTTATAAGTTTCTCTTTTAATTTTTTTTATTTCTCGTAGAAAATAAAGCCTGAACCACACGTTGGTTAAAGACAGTAACGAGTTTTAACTTTTTGTCGAAAAAATCATTTTCATATTTGAATTCTTTCTCCTTGCCAACATTTAGGGAGATGGGGGCAAGCATTTCTTTTCCCCCTTCTGTTCATCCTTTTACGTCCATTTATATTTATATATTAGTATTATGATTTCGATTTTTTATTGTTAATATTAACAATATTAGAAACTATCATGAGTTAAATCGATTTGTCAATGTAGTAAGATAGCGCAACGATGTATTACAACCTACGTAAAATGATTACTATCTCTGTAGGGAGTGTATAAGGCTTAGTGGTTATTTCGTGATACTTAAGTGTAGAGGGATAATAAAGATAGAATATAAGTGCTTAGCTGTTATGTGCTCTTTGTTCAGCTTGATTGTTCCACCCACGAGGGACCATATATCCCACCTCTTTCAATAAACAGCAAAAATGCAAGAGCTTCTAAGAATTTTTTTTGTCAAATAAGAAAATAAAATAAAAAAATAAATATATCATATTCTCAATTTTTTTATAGTAGTAGACAGTAAAAGTTTTTATCGGTTCAGTTTATTTACTTTAGACATAGTAAATAAAATTGGAGAAATTAAGCTTTCGATGAGTGCGGTATATATCAGAGTTACCTAAAATTATAAAGAGACATAAAATAAATAAATAAATAAAATAAATAAATAAATAAATATATATATATATATATATATATAAAATCATTTCACTAAAATATAGCCCTCAAAAATATCTATTCATTTTGTTTTTTATTTTCTCTTTCGATAGTTGTGCGTTTGTTTATTTATTAAATTATCTTATCAATTAAAAAAAATAAATATTAAGAGAAAAATCGCATTAAAGTTAAAATTCAATAAAAAAAATTATCTTAAAATAATAGTGAAAAAGAGATTTTATAATAAATCTAAAAAATTTTAAGCTTTATCAATGCGTATTTGAACATCTGGATGGCATAAAAAGACGTAAATTCAACAAGTAGCACTTCCGAGTAAATCAAATTTAATATAATATAAAATTATCTATTCGCTCAATTTCGCGTGTAATTCAATCTTTTGAATTTTATGAGTTAATTAACTTAATTTTTGTACAATATCGTTCACTTTTGCTCGATTAGATAATTTAAACAACACACAATATTTATAAAAGATTTATAAAACATTTATAATTGTTTAAATATTTTATAAACATTTGCAAAAATACTTCATAAACATTTTTTTCCGGGATGTCCTCAGATTGAACAGAAAGATTTGTCGTAAATATTACATAAAAATATTTATAAAATATGTATAAAACATTATATAAATATTTATCATAAATATTATAAAAAATATAGTCTATAGTTTAATAAAGGTTTTATAGTCTTTTTCTTTCGTGTAAATAAAATATCTATGAAACATTTATATAATATTTAAAGAAACAAATAGTAACAAATATTTATAAATATTGTGTGCTATCTGGAAAATGAGTCAGTCGTTACAAACGTTCGATTTCTTGTGTAACAAATTAGACAGGCTTTCGACGTCCACCAGTCCATATACTTTATTAGTAGATTAGTGCTATTAATAATAGCGTACTACCTGGAATGACGCGAACAGCTGGTCGCAGAAGAGCCACACAATCTCTACGGTCTCGTTTACGCCGATGCTGTACGACATCCCAATAAAGAATGCATAGTGAACGCCAAACAGCGGCACCAGAACTAATGTGCTCCTAGCCCATCGCCTAATAATCATTTCAGACATACATTTGTACAGTCAATCGTCCCAAACAATTTTACGCACACGCCATTTCATTGAAGATTCCATCAAAAGGAAAATAATATTATAAATTATATATTGTATTTATATATCGGAAATATATCTTTTACACAAAACTTACTTGTATCTTTCTGTTTCCTCCGACATGGTGGACTTGAGTTTCACCAGCAGCACTCTCACGATGTTGATGAAGAGCACGAAATTTATCTAGCGTAACCAAGGAAGAGATGGATTAATCTACGGCTAAATTAATTACCAGCTTAGCGAAGCATTCGCAAAGTTCTTACCAAAATAGAGAGCATCGTAGGCACCCGTATGAAGAGGAACAAGAGAGGCTTCTCGTTGGTTGTCCAACAATACGTATCCTGGAATATGATCCTCGTAACTACCCAGGGTAAGATAAATATAGCTGGCAAACCTGCAAGAAAAAGTTGTGATGATTGTATGGCACATTTATTAGCCAGCTCATTATGGTTGTTATTAATAAATTTTTCTACGATAAGAGAAAATAAATAATTTCGCAGAAAATGTTTCCTAATAATCCCCTAAAGTTTATAATTTTTTCTAACAATATAAGGGATAATAAATAATTCAGTAGAAAGTGTTTTCTGGTAATCCCTCGAAAAATATAATTAGAGAAAAAGATACAAATACGTCCTTTAAATTGTATTATCATTTGAGAATTAATAATGTGAAAATACTAAAATTAAAAATATAGTATTATCGACATATGTCTATATGTGTACAGAAAAAGTGATTTTGTCAAAGAATTTAAAAATGTAGATGGATATAAATCTAAAAATAATTTTATTAGAGTATTAAAATAAATATTAAAATGTTCGAACTGTTTGCTAGAACGTCAAATTTTTTTGAAGCATTATTCATCGTGCTTTAACTTTCTGTATAGTTTAATTGTCTAACAAAATTATTTTTCAAATCTGTATCTAACTAAATTTTTAGATACTTCAGTGAAATTGTCCTTTTCGTGTACTCCAGTATAAAATTAAAAATAAGAAAAATATGCTTGTAAAATCATTAGGATAGATTAAATGTAACACTATTTGGCAAAGATAAAATGAGGAAAGAGATATGTATAATATAATAAAAAATATGATTTGAATTTAAAATTATGCTGTTATTGTTCGTGTCGTTGCACAACATTCAGAAACTTTAACAGTCAATGATACGTTTCATATAAAACCGTTGTGATTTTCGAGAACTCTTGAGAGATCCCGAAAATTGAGGAATTCTACAATTTCCCCGTAGGGAATTCTGTTGCCTTTGCTGTCGAAAGCGGTCAGGATGTTTCAAAGAGACCTACATCAATATAGAAAATTTACATTTTTTCTCTCTGTCATTCGTAGGATATAAAAATACAACCATGTTAAAAATAATTTTCTGTGGTAAAATTATAAATCCTCTTTCAATTATCGTTTAAAGCATTAAATAGTGTATCAATAAAAAGCTGTATTATATATAATTATAAAAAATAAGTTATTTATAAACGTTTACCAAAAAAAATCTTGCAAATTAATTAATTAGTAAGAATTTTTATTTGTTTTGATGAATATAAATATAATGTCTTTAATCTTGATAAGTAAATTTTAGATTAAATTCTCAGTAAGAGAGAGAGAGAGAGAGAGAATCAATATAAATATCTTATTCTTTATAATTATTTAAAAAAGTTTTTATATGTGTTTTGTTAATATAATCTATAGAAAAAGTTTAAAAGATTACGAAATAGTTAATAAATAATTAAAGAGTGCAAAAGAAATTACAACACGTAGGATGTAAAAAGTAATATCTATATTAAAAACCATTTTATAACCATTTTATAATTATTTCCATTAGTAAAATTTTAAATTCTGCCTTTCAATTATCAAATTAAAAGCATTAAATAAAATAGCAAGAAAAAGATAAATTATATACAACGATAAAAAATAACTTATATGCAAACGTTTAGTGAAAAAAATCTCTTTTCAAATTAATCCTTTAATGAAAGCAATTATTATCCATTTTGATGAACGTAAACACAAAGCTTTTAATCTTATTGATTAAATTTATTAATTAAAATTTAGATTAAATTCTTAATAAGGAAGTTGTCAATACAAATATTTCATTCTCTCCCTTTAAAATTATTTAAAAGATTTTTTATCTTGTATATACATTTTCTTAATATAACGAATAAAACAATTTTTTAATGATAAATTAATTAATGATAAATTAATTACGCAAAATGGGTGAATTACCATTAAGATAGGATACAGAAAGCGGGCTAATATAGGATTACAACCAATGTAATCGGAATCCTAGAAATCCTTAGGATCAACGATGATGCCTGCGGTTAATCCTACTTACCCCATCCGAAAACGACGTAGCCTATGATGCTCGAGTTGGCATCGGTGAAGAGCGCGAAGAAGACCAGATTGTGTAGATATATACCTTCCATCAAGATCCAGGAGTAGTTCGCAAGGATAAAATACTGCCACAGACTGGTGAACATCTTGCATTGCCAATTGCTCTCCTTCTCGTCAAGCACCCAGAAGTCCTCGTTGACTTTGATCACGGCATCCGCCAGTCCGATACCGGACACGAAGAGCATGTCCTTCAGTAGTGCCATGAACGCTCGCATCACGAACGAGACGAACAGGTGCATGTGCAATATATTCCGTGGGCATCGCAATTTCCTACGTCCGATGGGAGACAAACTTGAACGTGGCAACGCGAATTACGTTTCGATTAGGAGGTGCGAGAGAGAGAGTTTTGTGCGGCGCCGTGAGACACAATACGAGATTTTGAAACGAAACCAATCGTGCCGATGAGACAGGATCCCGGTGATCCTCGAGATGCTTTGCAATTTTATATCAGCGTAAACAAGACGTAAAATTTATTGCTCTTTTATGGAGCAGCTTCGACGTTAAAATCCTTATTTTACAGCGCGATATGTGTTTAGAATAAGAAAAATGGAAAGGTGTACGATAAAACGCTCTTCTTCAATATTCTTTTTAGTCTCAATTAAAAAAAAAAAATCAAAAAAGATGAGGCGCCTTATTTTGCAATTACGATCTCTCATTTGCATAAATATACTTACTTAATAGTGGCCAAAATGCAAAACGCGATGATGAGAGTGAACAGGGAGATTGAGTAGCCGAGTTTCGAGATGGTCTTCACGATCGGGAAGTATTTCTACAACATTCAATTGCGCTTTAAATGTGAAATAATTAATTAAGTTACCTTTTACCCATAAATTTAATTATTAAAGCAATTGGACGGTGATGCGCGTCTCGCATGGTTAATAATATTATTTAATTAAAGAGTAAATACAGTAGGCTCTCACGATGTAAATCAAATAAGAAAAAAATATCTCTGTGAGCAGAATTGGGTGTTCGTATGTATAAAATTATTGTGCAAGTAATTTTGTACGAAATATCGTTAATATTAACTATAAACATAAATAATTTAAAAAATTGAACGTTAAATGATCAAACTGATTTATTTCGCGTAAGTGATCTTAAGTGTAACTTTTCTTAATTAATTTGTTGACAGCAGCTTCGATAAAGCTTCCTAAAACAATGGCATTATGTATGATTTCTATCAGGAGAGTAAATTACGAAAGTTTGAAATTGTGTTTAATGTGCGGCCCTTATAAAACTTCCCTACAATTCTCCCCTACTATGGATCTGTACTATACTGTACATTGACGGCATTCCACGTTGGCATTCTCATTCTGTATTCCCTTTCATACTGCGAGCTTTATGATCGTCAAGGAGATCACTTGCTATTACGTTACAATTCCGTTATCGCTTTACGAAAGCCCCTATATGAAACTCCTACAGTTGTCCTACATTCACGCATCAAGTAAAGCGCTTTAACTGTATTTGGATTTAACTATGGTCAAGTTTGTATTAAAAGTCGATCAATAAAAAGGGCTGATTTTTATCCGAAGTGGCAAATCAAAATGGTCTTTTTTTGTAACTTTTCAAGGTGCTGAATCTGATTCTGACCTTAAAAAAATTTTAATTTGTCGGAAAAATATTAAAATCAACATATTAAGTTATTAAACATTTAATACGATCAATTATTAATGTTGAGCTTTACGAACGCGTTTTCCTACTAGTAAAAACATGATAATACTCTTATCTCTAATAATTCATGTTCCGCTCTCGATAAAAAAGAAAATAAAAAATTATTGATATCTAAAAATAAAAGTATTATCCAGAAGAGCTAAGGTAAGCGTACTTTATGGCCTATCCAATATAGCTTACTTGCTTGTTTCGAAGTAGTTATATGCTGAAGTGAACAAATAGCGTTAGTATGTCGTATAAGCTGTCAACGTAACTTGTTTGCAACAGTTGACTGCTTAGTTTGTTGTATATTCTGTTGTTGATAGTGAGGTCAAAAATAGAAGTTTCTTGATTATGTTTCTCACGATCTAATATTTCGTAGAAAAGTTATTGCTTTCTATAACTATTAAATGATGGTTATTTATCTCCGTATTCATATTATTGTAGCTTTATATTTATGCTTTGCAACACAATTATTTACAATAATTCATATTGTCATCATAGCATCCTGTTTGAAGTTAAAGAAAGAAAACTCTTTGTAAAATAGAACCAATATGACCTAGATTAATAATGAGTACACATACATATCGATTGTAATGTTTTTCCAGTACTTTTTTTTTTCTTTAGATCATAAATTTTTATCCAATTTCTAAACTCCGATTTATAAGCCATTATTTTAAGAGAAAAAAGTTAAGACAAATCAATTATTATTTACTTAATGGATTGTTGATGAAAATAGTTCTGTGTGCACTCTTACATGTTAATATGTTAATATGTCAATATGTTAATATCACTATTACAAAACTGATTAAAAAAATACCAGATAAATAATTACTGAAAAAAAGCAGAACTTATTTTAATTTGGATGGCAAAGCTGGTGTCTCAATTGTAACTCTACGTGGGTGAACGAATCTTGCTTGATTTAAAAATTAAGCGCGGAGTCTTGGTGGAAAATTCTTTTCAGTATTTTCCACCCGACCTGCTCGATAACATCATTACAACGTCGCTATTGGCTCATTTACCCGCCCCGTTCAGTTCATTATCGTCTAAGTCTGGAAACTAACTTGGCAGCAACGTCACGGGGTTTCCCGTGAACGGTGCAAAGCGTCAGCGACGCAACCCCCTTCACGCTGGAACGACAAAACGTTTATGGCTCTCATTTCCTTGCGTGTAGAGCAACTGACGTCACGTTGCTGTGTGATTCCAATCGATCTTTTCATCTCCGCCGTTTTCCGCACGGCAGTGCCGCGTGGAAAACCCGAGGGAAAGATTTTTGTTGTTTTCGAATGTACTTGTTCATGTCTACACGTTTCTATCGAGATGAATAATAGTCTGTTGTTTCTGCGTCGCTCTTTCCTTACCCCAATGAGAGTGGCGTTGTTCGCGACGTCCGTTATGTTCAGGACAGTGACCATGGATTCTGGAAAGCATTGGCTGAAGTTGCTCCATGTACTGTGGGTCTTGTCGTTCCAGTACCATTCACCATTAGGCATGCATTGCTTCGAAGCGAATGCCTGAAACATAAATTTTCTCTTATTTATGCGCTTTTCGATCGACTCACGTTAGATTTTAAGAGGATATTCTTGCTTTTGAGCTTTAACAAATTTATTTATTATTTTTAATAATTTAAATAGAGAGAGAGAGAGAGAGAAAGAGAGAGAGAGAATAATTTTGTTCACATAACATAGTCAGTTAAAAAATTAGTGTAAAATTCAACATATATCGCAAGCGGTCCACTCAAATTTTTGTGTTAATTTAACATAAAATAAATGTTAGAAAGTAACATAAATATTATGTAAACAATAAACACAACTAACACTTCAATATAATTTGGAAATAGATTGTAAAAACGCATTTCTCTAATGAAATTAATATTTATAATATGTTAACATGTATATTTTATTCGTTTATTTTAAAATTTACGTTTTAAAATTGTTATTTTTGAACATATTATTTATTTAAATTACGTTATTATAACACTAAGAAATATCAATTTAACACAAAGTATTCAAATAACCCACTCACATTATGTTAAATTAACGTTTAAATATGTTAAAAATTTGTCACAAAAATTTGAACAAAGACCGGTTTTAACATAAGTACAAAACATTTTCTAATGTGTACAAACTGTTTGAAAAATTTTTAACGTGTTTTTTTTTAAATAGCATTTTAAAAAACTGTTGATACGATAATTAATTTAGTTTTAATCCAATGGGTTTAAATTTTTTAGAAGATATTCGCATGTTTCTCTCTCAATCAAATAGTCCCAAAGTTCCAGCTTTTCGATTTCTTTGGTTAGAGAAAGTCTTAAAAAAAAAGCAAAAAATCTAACATTCTTTCAACACTTTATCATTTTTGTAAAAATTAATTTTTTAATTCGGTTATAAGTCGGATGAAAATTATTTACGTTAAATTAAAAATTTCTTTAAATTTTTTATTTCAGATAATCTACAACTTAAATCATGGTAACATTGAACCAATATTTTTTTCATATGTCCATATACGCAGATTTACAAATAAATGTCAAACATATTTTTCTTAATATCATAAGTCGAACAAATTTGTGATGAGCATTCAAATATTAAAGGATAATTGTACACCAAGTTTCGAGTTTACAGCTTTTATATTTTTCCTAAAACGTCCCAAAAAAGAATATAAAATTGACAGCGAGAATATGCCCTTAAAATTAAGGATATCTTTTAGTCAACATAAATTAAATGGGTAATCTCGCAAATTCAGCATCAGTAACTGTATTATAGATTTTAACGTTAGCTTCGAAAGGTTAATGCAAATATAAAGATACACCGTTGTCTCTCGAGTTACGAATACACATCGAAACAGAATTACAGGAGTGCATTTCAATTAAGTTATACTTTAAATCGATTTTACTTGAGAGACAGAAAATTTCAATTAGCGGATTATCTGCAAAGATATATTTTAACGCGTACACAAGAAAGTTGTAAAACCAAATGACGCTTAGCAAAGATAGAGCAAATGGAGCAAATTTGTCGAGAAATCGTTCGTACACATCACCGAAATGCGTCGGAGACGTTCCAATTACTTGTAAAAACTGAATTTTATTACGTCGATCCACGAGGGTTTTACGTCAGAGAGCGGCGGCGTTGTTAGATCAGAAAACTGATTTAATTAAGCTTCTCACGGCTAAGTAAAACTCAATATTAATTATTACTGGTATTAATTCAACATTATTTTATCGAATAAAATTTCGGGAAAGCGAAATTTCTAGGAAATCCATCGGATCAATCCCGTTTGAATTTGAACATGATCCAATCCAATTTGAACATGATCGTGATTACGTACATGAGAGTCGAAACCCACGATGTAAGAGGGGCATTGCTGAACGACCAGTTGCCCAGGTGCCGTCGAGTTCCAACATAGTATATCGTCCCAAATCTCGGGACACCAGCCTGAATAGATCGCATCGAAACATTAGCGCAAAGATGAATAACAAAGCTTATCTATGGAGCAGCAAATTAATTATTATTAGATAATATAGCAGTAGCAAAATCATTATTAATATAAGTATTCGGTACGAAAGGAAAAAATATTGTTGGAAAATACTCTGTTTCAACGTTTTTACTTTTTGGGACTCGCGCAGTCCTGTGCTTATGACAAATTTTTAATTACAAACTCGGCAGGATATCATGCACACATTTTTTATATTAAGCTCTTTGCATTCGCAGAGCGTTTATAAATTCGTTTATAAACATACTCGTTTCGTACACTGAGAGAAAAAATTATTACTATAATTTAACTATAATTTAGAGGAAGAAAGGAGGTAATGGAATATTATTTTAACATAACAATAAATATTAACACGATACAATTTTTATCAACACCAATTTGTAAAAACCGTCTTAAATCCTATTAAATTTTGCAGACAAAAAACAGTAAAAAATAAGTACAAATTTATATAAAAATTAAATGATCAATTTGAGTAACAGACATAACATAAATAATATCAGAAATAAAAGCGACTGATGAATTAAAGTAGGAAAATCATATGCTCATAAATCGTAAAGTATTAACTTTTGTGCTTTTCTTTTCATTATTTTCTTTTCATATTCATGCAACGTGGGTCGCATGATGATCGCGTGTACCGGGCTGCTAACGTGCCGTATACGCAAATCTGAGCTTCCTTCTAAATAAAATATAAAATTTAAAAGTAAATAAAATTGGAGTAAAGGAACTCACGTCACTGCTCGCGCGCCCCGTGCACACGTGACCGCGAGGCGAGGCGACTCGAGCGACGCGCGCGGCGCGATGCGAAATTCTATGGGCAAAGAATGCGGCATAAACCATAGCTCCGAATTTCCGCGAATTTGGAAAATTCGCCCCACAGCGTTCCGTGCTTACAAGCTGGGCTTATATAAGAGCGTCTCGTATATTCCTTTTGTGCGCTTTCAGACAACACGAGAGAGGACCTTGAGAAGCCTCGACTCTTGAAATCGTCGTAAGCTTTTTCCGTAAGTTTTTTCAAGCGTGGGCTACAATGGCATCAGTAGTAGTAGATTACGATGTATAAGACGCTAATAAAACCATTGTAGCCCACGCTTCAAACTTCTTGAGAACTACCACCAGTGCCTCTCCCTCTCACTCTCTTTTTCTCTTTCGGAGGTGTGCGCTCCGCGACTCTCCGCTTCCTCTCTTTCTATTCTTTTTCGGAGGTGTTCATCCTGCGATTCTCCGCTTCCTTCTTTTTCCCCCCAAGGAGGAGTGCGCTTTTTGCGACGCGACTCTCCTCCATTATT
The DNA here is from genome assembly GCF_016802725.1 of Solenopsis invicta. Taxonomy (NCBI): domain Eukaryota; kingdom Metazoa; phylum Arthropoda; class Insecta; order Hymenoptera; family Formicidae; genus Solenopsis; species Solenopsis invicta. The sequence continues at coordinate 30,305,414 of NC_052666.1, read as the reverse complement.
TCTTAGGCACCAATGCGTTTATTAGGTTATCTCTTTAATTCATTAAAACTTTTTTCTATCATATGCCCCCCTCTCTCTCTCTATTATTTATATATATATTAAAACTTTTTTCTATCATATGCCCCCCTCTCTCTCTCTATTATTTATATATATATATATAACCTTTCGATTTTTGGAACATAACTTTTATCGAAGTGTATCGAATGCACTCAAAATTTTATAGTAAATGCTTAATGAAAGATACACCTTGTACGTAAAGTGTAATGAAATTTGACAACATATCTTATGATATTCCAATTTTTTATTAATTTTTTCATAGTTGCACTTTTATGCACTTTCTTTGTTTTTTGTGTCGCAATCATTTTTTTACCATCATAACCTAGTTTCAGCAGTTAGATTTAATATTCCACATTATTTATATGATACTATTGTTATGACTCAAAATTAATTATGATTAAAATTTTACATACTTTAGAAATTTCAAATAAAAATAATTTTTTACAAGTTGCTATTTTCATTATTTGATAAAAAGTTATTATTTATGTAAGTTATACTTATCATACATAAGTTATACTTATTATGAAAATATATTATGATTTAATAGATCATGTCCTTTAAAACAAGTTATGCTAAAAAAAAAATCAAAAGGTGATATAATTTTGGCCAGTACTGTATATATATATATATATATATATATATATATATATATATATAAAATTCACTTTGCTATGCGTTAGCTCCAATCTCCGCTTCGTCTCTCTCTCTCTGGCTCGGCCATTGATAAATAGAGCACTTCTCGCGCACGGATAAGGATATATACTTCTCATTGCTTTTGTTTAAATCATTTCAAAATAAAATTCTTTTCAGGTTCAGTATGAGCAAAAACAAGAAGGCCCACCGGGGAAAAGCTGGAGGTCGCCTCCGACGTCTCCGACGCCTCCGCGCTTTACAAAGAGATCTGTTAAAGATCAAAGAATTTCTTAACTCTTCTGTCGAGGAAACGCAGAAGCAACTTTCGCCTCCACCTGAGGCCCCAGCAGAAGCTGAGCCAAAGACTCAAAGGCTATCGCCCTCGCCTCTACCGTGCGACCCACAGGAAAGCCCAATGCCCCAAAAATCTGCCATGGAGCTGGTTCCTCCGCGAAGACCCACCCGGCCATGCCCGATTGCCACACACGCCAGGAAGCCGGGCACCCTTGCGCCCCGGTGCCCCAGCGTTTAATGCCGCGCATATCAGCTAACGTAACCGTTTATTATAATATAGAGAAACTACTAATTGCAAAGTTTGTAATTATCAATTAAATTGTCTCATTTACAAACATTTGTATATATTTATATATACGTATATCTATTGTCGTTTGTCATAATATATCGAATTAAAACAAAAATTTCTTCTATAACAAATTATTAGCCTTTTTCCTCCTCCATTCCTTCATTTTCAATAATTACGCTCCGAAGCCCACGCTCGGACGTCACAAAAATTTCTTTTAACAATTTTTTTGGTTTAAAAAAAAACTTTTTAAAATAATTGTTTTACTGCTAGTAAGCATTATGCGACGTCCACTACGAGGTTGTAAAGTCGCAAAAATGATTATCAACATCAGTAATGCAAATGTTTCATAACTCTATCTCACGATAACTCTCAGTACATGATATAACTTTATACACCGAATTCATGTACACATTATGGCACACATTAAATTCAATTATATCATTTGAAAACCACATTTATATCCTTAAAGCTGGACTAAAGTTAAAAAAATTAATATTTAACGTTTCAAAATTAATAAGAGTATAAACTTGTAAAAATCTTTGCTACCTGTAAAATTGAAATACAGCTTTTATAAAAACGCAGTACATGACCAATGACCAACCTACAATGTCTAAATAGACAATAACGAAATAATTTTAATCCTTTTTTTTAAGAATTTAACACGAATTGCACGATATATCACGTCATTTTACCATACGTATTTTACAACCCCCGCCTTTCCTCTAGTCATTTTCGATGCCAACTATGTATTTATAGTTGTTTTAACCATGCAAATTATATATATATATATATATATATATATATATATATAAAAACTATTAGTTATTATTACTGTATAAATAGTAAGTAAATGTTAAAAAATAAAAAAGTTGTATTTATTATGTAATTTGATCTACTTTAGAAATGATTACTTTATTATTCCACATCTTGATATTTTATTATATTAATATTTAAAATTTCTATAAAATTATCATTCATGGTAAAATTTTGTCATCGTAAAACTAATAAACAAAAGGTTATTATTACTGACATTATAACATAATAATGACTCTAAAAATAAAATTCTTAATTATAATTACCTTATCAAACAATTATGGTCACAAATATTAAACGCTTTTTTCGCAGTGTACATGCAAAATATACATATTAATTTGCATGGATTTCTAGTGCTATTCGGTAAAACCGCAGTAAAGATTCGATTATACGTATATCCCGCTGTATTATTAATTAAATGTACTGTGAGTTATATCGAGCGAATCGGCCATTGTCATAAGCGGCGATGAGAATAATAATAATAGGGGCCGCTAGGTTTGATCGTCGGGGTTGTTTGCCAGCTAAAGACAAGTACGAAATTCGACGCAGTTCACCGGATTACCGGTCTTTCAGCGGCTTACAGGAATAGGAATCCATTAGCTCCTGGAGGTCCGTGTGGAATTGCATTTAGCCGTATTCTCACATGTATATCATGCGTCGCAATTCTGTATGCGAATATGGTAGGTCATACGGAGAGCACGCCAGCGCGAATTTACTTGAAACAATGTACTCGATATTATCGGCATATTCACTACGCGTATTATAAGCCGCGAATTACGTCGCCGTGCCCAATCAATGCATCACGTATTCCGTTGCGTGTTATTTATAATTTTGTTGAAAATACGAGAAAAAAGTATTACAATTAAATATTAATATAAGAATAGATACGTTAACAAATACATTCGAAAAGCAAAAAAAGAAAAGTATATAGTTATAGTTATATATAAGCTCTCTTGAAAGTCGTGCATTGCATCTCGACCGAAGCCAGATATCAGCGTTCGTTCAAACTAACAAGGTTTGCACAACCGAGCTCGTCAATTTGGACAAAACTTTTTGGAGATATAGACTTGACTTAAAACTTGAATAATGATGTGCTTCGTTCGTGTCTTTTTTGTGTCCTAAGGATGTAACGTAGAATCTTTAAATGCTTCTTTAAAAGTCTCAAGGGCGTTTCGACTTTTTCATTTATATAATACTAAATAAAATAAACTATAAAATATGCAAGGCTTGAAGAAAATACCAACAAAAATTAAATTTTTAGGAAACAAAAAACTTCTTGATTTATTGTATAAATATAATATATAATTTTTCTCGATCCGGACATACAATAGATATCAGAACGAAGTATGTTTTAATTAACACTTTGATGACTTAAATTATTTGAAAGAAAAACATCTGGTCTTGTTTGGTTCTTGTTAATTTTATATTATCAGTTAATCCCATATTATTATTACTTATTAATCATACAATATTTTACAAGAGCTGTGCTCAAAACCGAAAAAAACGACTCACAGTTCGATATGAATTGAAACTTATGAAATATTGTTTTATCACGAAGCTCTTCCTATAACCGTCTTGCTATGACCGTCTATATCTTATACTTAATTTGTTAATAATTTTACTTATTACAGCTTCATGTAATAGTTGTTTCAAGTCTGACGAAAATGCGGTGCGCAGTTTGCATAAAAGAAAAATTGTAATCCTTATTCAATACTAACAATAAGATCCGCTGTGACCAATATAAGCCGTCTCATATTTATATTTGACATGTTCATCGGTCTAAATTTACATTTATTTTTGTAATTAATTTTTTCGTCTATTAAAAAGGATCTGCAACATCATTGAAAATATTTAATGTTTTAAATTAACATGTAATATAAATTCAAGAAAATTTGATTTATATTCAAATTAAAGAGATTTGATTCGATTCGACGTAAAAATTTCATATTCAACTTAATTCAATTTCGAACATGTTAAATTTAATTCTATTCGATTCAATCTCAAATGCTTGATTCGCACATTTTTGGAAAATATTATTTAAACTATAAAGCAATAATATTTTTTTTTTATTTACAAAATTTTACAAGCTGCTCTTAACAAAAACATCCTTTCATATTTCTCTATAAATTTTTTTAGTAATTTTTCCGTGGTCATATAATACATATACAGACAAAGATTTAGGCTTTACACTTAATATGTTGAGGAGTCTATTTAAAAAGAGTAAAGAAACCTCTAAACTTGTTTGGTTCTTGCTGGAAATTTTATAATAAACACGGAATTTTTTTATACAACTAACAACAGCGTTTGACTCGCATTAGCCTTCTTTCTTGAATTGTTATATTTTAAGCTAAAAAAGAAAAATATATAAAACGATATCTATAAGTCAGGAAAAGGTACGAAACTTTTGTGCAACGTATTTTCTAAGACTTAATGAAAAAGTTCGTTGGGTCATCGGATGTCGGCGTTTAAAATATGGGCAATCCATAAATTATGCATAAAACTAAATTATGTAAAACGGTAGAATTAAAAAAGGTGCTTCTAACTTCGTGTAACTGTGTAAACTATAATCTACATCGTAGCACCGTTCATCGAGTCTTCATTCTTTCAAGCTGCATTTAAATATTTCGCTTCTTAACAGTCGTAAAGGGTGAAGTAATTTACCGAAGCTTTTTGCGACTGTATCTCTCCATTTTATAAAACTTCAGTTAATCTCGGATAAAACGTTTTTCCCCTTTTGAGCAAATCAAACTACGAAATGCGACGAATGCTTTTGTAAGATCTCTGAATTGTGTTTAATCATTTCGCCTTAATAACTGAAAGAATTTACATGTAGAAATTGAGATGTAGAAATTAAGTTAATAAAACAATTGTCAGTGCAACTTGGTGCGTTAAGTAATACTGCTGCGTAACTTCCTTTTGTGTGCGAGGCGACACAATAAACGAAACTTGTGGAACTCTCTAGCCCGGACTTACAATGACGCTTGTGTAATTAATGGCGTAGCTTCGCGTTTGATTTCGTCGAGTTGCTCGAATGGAGCAGCATCGCGATGCGAGATTAATTGCGACGTTAATTGCTCCGGAGACATTCTATGGACGTTGTTTACTCGCGCGCAATTGTACACGCGCGGAAACGCGAAACGTGTGCCGCGACACGTGCGAGAGAGCACGCGATGAACATTAGTCCGTGTGCATCACGATCCCTCCGATCATCCTCGAGGCGCATTACGCGAGTTTATAACCTGTTGATTTTCAAATTGTTTACCATCGCCAATGCTGATTATCGGAGTCGCGCGATACTTTGAGAAAGCAAATAATTACGCTTTATGCGAATCGTGCATGATTACAAATCGAATTGTCTTTCATTACGACTAAAGTAGAAAAGTGAAGGACCTCCGAATGTTCGGAATTGTGATCGCATCATCGTTGTAACAAAAGTGTTCAAATTCTGTCAATATAATGCGCGATAGAGAAAAGTTACCGTTAATACCGACATAGGTTTCCTAAAACGATGCTCCCTGGTCTCTGTCTCGAAAATTAAATATTATACTATATTAATATTGATAAAAACCAGGGAAGTAACTCGTTTCTTTTGTAAAACGGTACTCATTGTAGAGAGCGGTACTCATTGTAACAAAGCTGTGGTTAATATTACTTTTTCTTCAGCAATTGTAACTTAATTTCGTTCTTTTCTTACTACAACTGTAACTTAACTTAGCCAGCAACCGCCAAGTTATAGTTATATAAATGTTGTAATTTCCCACTCAACAATGTAATTGTTATATAACAAGTGTTACATAACATTTATGTAACTGTAACTTGGTGTTTGCTGGGTAGATACATTTTTTTGGTAACACTAATTTAATATACAAGAATAGAAGGTCTGTATCAGTCACAGCAATTCTTGGTGCCAAATAATAATTTTTAATTTTTGCAATTTCCGACTCAAACTGCGCGCTGCATATTCGGATTTGAAACGCAGTCATGATGCTATAATATTAATGTTATAAGAAGCATTTATATAATATCCCCCCTCCCCGAAAAAACTGTAATTATTTTTCTACTTTCCTGTTTTAATTTCGTCAATCCAATGTAACATATTACTGTTTACTAATTTATTACATATAAATAATGTAGAGAAAGCAATACTAATTTAATGATTACTTTTATAATTTTTTTATGTATTTTAAATTTATTTGTCAATGTATGACTTGCGTTTAGTAGAATGAAGTGATAAATTATCTTCGACAATAGCTGTATCATATAAACATTGAAGTTGAGACTTTAAAGCCCTGGATCATTAGTTTACTGTTATTTTCTCAAAGTTTGAATTTGGCGAACTTTTTTACCGAAAAATATTCTTATAATTTTGATAATATATTCTAAATCTAAATTATTAATTCACTTAATATATTAATATATTATTTTAATTTTAGTTTCTCAAAATAACTACGATTCATTATATACAAAATAATGCAGCACATAACGGAGTGTTTAGTATAAGTAAAATAATTTAATGATGTTGAAAATGCAAAATTTTTATATTTAAAATAACAATATGTGCGTAAACATTAATTACAAAAAACTAACAAAAAAATAACGATTCGTTACTTTTTGAGAGAAAAAAATTGTAACTGTACCTAGTTACATCTAAAAAGTAACTTATAAAAATTCATAAAAACGTGACCTGTTTAGATAATTAGAGAAGTAAAAACTTTTCGTATATTCATGTATTTTTAAAATATAAAATCTGTTAAAATTTTTTAAAAGCAAAACTAAAGCTTTTATGACTCTTTTTTCTTTTGCAAATTGCATAGTTTAATTAAGAACATATTGTTGATAACATAGATTAGATACATCTGATACGTTTGCAACGTCCTAAAATATTTTATTTATTTTGTTTTTAGATTCTGCTCAATAATAAATGTAATCCAAAAACAAAATGTATTGGTATTAACAACTTTCATCTGTTCAGTGATTTAAATAAACCCACAAATGCCACAAGAAACACCTGTGTTATTAATACGCGTCGCTGACAAATAACAGAGAAATTAGTGTAATTATTTATAATTCTATTACGCAATATAATTATTTGTAGTTTGTGATCAATTGAGTGGCGCCTTCCCAGTCGTGTTTTCAGCATAATGGGCCGTAGTTTACCTACTGTATTTATCCAAATGACTAATGCGGCAATGTATTAATTAAAGCGGGCCAATAACTAACGTTCGATCATAATTTTCACGTGATACAGAGGCAAACACAAGTGGATTAAATGCGCGAATGGAATCAATTACAAATGATAAATGATACGAGGCAGCCGGCGAATGAAATTCGCGCCATGCAGGCGTCGAATTCAAGATCGTTCGAGCATATGGTAAGTCTTACTACTGGACGAGCTCTTTTAATGCGAGGAAATCATGCCAGCCGCGTAACACATCGGTATACAATCACCCTCTCTCGCACGAGATATCAATAGCGTTCGATGGCACTTCTCGCGCGTTTAATTTTTGCAATAGATTATCTTGCTTACCTGGTGCAAATATATTTCCACGATCGCAACGCTTGAATTCCAATTCCAGTTTGTCGAGCATGATTTTCTGGATTCGGTTGATGTCAACGTTCCCCTGAAACGAATTCGTAAATATTAATTAATATTTATAACATATAATTATTTAAAATGAAAATGATTCGCGTTTGATTTAAACATCGTTCTCGGAGCTTGTTCCGTCGAAATTACATTCACGATTCTCTCGCCGAGCGAGCGCGACAGATCAAGTCTCGATTGGCTGCCATCGACCAATCAAGATGCGATCATCGAAAGGACATGATTGACCCACGCAAGGATTGCGGATTCGTGTGTGTGTGTGTGTGTGTGTGTGTGTCGAGAAATGCCGTCAGAAACACAGAGTACACAGACCGTTCCTTGCGTTCACGAGTTTTATTGCGTTTTCGAATCCGTACTGATTTAGAAGCCGAGTGCATCGAGCCAAGCTTATAACCATTAGCAATAGCAGAAGCTGAGTCTTCATTTGTAATATCATTTAAATCACGCTGTGATATAAGGAAAGACCGAGTCCTCTCCGTGTCTGTACAAGCGAACACTGGTTATCAATAAATCTCTATGCAACAGAGCTTATATTACCGTTTTCAATTTTATATTTCTCAGATACACTAAGTGCTTTCCAATTGCAATATTTCTAGACACATGTACGCGGCTTCACAAGTCACGTATCAATTGTCGTAATCGTCGATGCATCACTATGACACAGTACTACACATCTGTACTCAATCCGAAGGCTACTAGTCAGCTGTGTAAGCTAGTGTTTTCTACTCCAATTAAATACTTACTAACGCGATAGCTATAAATGAGATTGAAACGATGAAAACGCAGTTATCATTATCAAGATTTAAAAAATGCTAAGGCATGGACATGGTATTGAAAAATAATAAAATCCTAACTTTATTTAAAACTGTGCAAAACGTACACACTTTGTTCCAATTGAATCGTGCATATGTGCCAAGCAATTGGAAAGCATCCACCGTAACTTTTCCCAATATCCAAGTCGCATGTCCCTTAAACTGTCGTCCAGAGAGCAATATATTTCGAAAAAACATATAAGTCGATTATGAACGAACAACATACGATGAAGCGTATTATAAATATAGAGTAGTTTTCTGTAACTTGATCATCTAAAATATCTCTTATTTTTAATGTTTAAAAAAAAAGTTGTTTCTTTTAAAAAGATAAATATTATGCGAGGTAGTATTTTTTTCATGCTCATTATCTTAGAGATTTCGAGATCTCCATATTTGGATCCATAAAAAATCTTGATCATGTGAGAGTATGACACTTGTAATGCAGAAGTACTGAAGATGGTGAAAATTTGAGCCAAAACCATGTTTGTATATAAATTTGAAATTAAATAATAATTAAAAAATATAATTAAAATATTTTTTTGCGCACTTGTTGCAGCACCGATTCCCAATTGCCCATTAAATTCTTTGTGATGTTTAAATTTTAAGATTATAAACGTTTTTTTTTATTAAATAGGATAGCATATTTTCATACGTAATGATGTAATTACTCTCTTATCGCTATATCTGCAATCGCTCAGTATCGCATGCATCCACACGCATTTGCCACACCTAATCAAATCCCTCGTAATAATGTAATTCAGAGACACAGTAATTAAAATACAGGGTGAGCCATTTGAATCTATCACCCCAAATATTTCCGTTTCCTTGCATTTTACAAGAAAATGTTTCAGACAAAAGTTGTATGGTTTCAAGGGGGTCATAAGATGGTGTCATTAATTTGACCTTGAATAGTTGCTTGAAGGTCACGTGAAGGACACCTCCAATTTTTTTAATAGGACTACCTACTTTTTATTACATATTCTTGTAGTTTATCTTGAGACCTTTCCAAAACACTACAAGAAAGTTTATTTTCGTTGAGTACTTTTTGAGTTGTGAGTCTTGAAAGCTACGGTGTACTGTAATTTTTAAGCGTCACAACTCAGAAAGTACTTAACAAAAATAAACTTTTTTGTAGTGCTTTGGAAAAAACTCGAAATAAACTACAAAAATATGCAATAAGAGATACAATGTTAGAGTATCGGTAGTTCCCTAATTAAAGAGTACTTCCCTAACATTCTATATTTTTTTATTGCATTTTCTTGTAGTCAATTTCGAGAGCTTTCCAAAACACTATAAATAAGTTTATTTTTGTTAAAGATTTTCCCAGTTATGACGCTTGAAAGTTACAGTACAACGTAACTTTAAAGCCTCACAACTCAGAAAGTACTCAACGAAAATGACCTTTTTTATAGTGTTTTGGAAAGGTCTCGAGATAAACTACAAGAATATGTAATAAAAAGTAGGTAGTCCCACTAAAAAAATTGGAGGTGTCCTTCACGTGACCTTCAAGCAACTATTCAAGGTCAAATTAATGACACCATTTTATGACCCTCTTGAAACCATACAACTTTTGTCTGAAACATTTTCTTGTAAAATGCAAGGAAACGGAAATATTTGGGGTGATAGATTCAAATGGCTCACCCTGTATATAGAAAATGTTGATTTCAAGATGACTAAACATAAAGAATCACATTTAAATGCTTTATTTCAAATTACTAAATAAAAATATGCCATTTTATAAAAAAAAATGTTGATCTCTAAATGACCGAATTATAGGACACCCTGGATAAGACTGTAACATAGTACAATAGACTATCTGCGTGATGGAATTCTCGACAAAAATACGAATTTATAGTTAAAGGGGATAGCATTAAACATTAAAGTGACATTATTAAGTAACGTTACAATATTGCACACGTGCATAATTTCACTTCGGTCCAAAGATAATCCGACTTATTTATTTGTACAGTACACGCCAAGCGTTTATTTCACTCGATTATACTTTCATATCCACTTGTATAATTAAATCGGGAAATTGAAACCATGCGAAAAATTCTCTCGGTATCATACTAATATAAAATACCAATAATATGCGTTCTCTATTTTTTTTTCTAGAACGCCTGTTTATAAAACGTTCAAAAAATATACCTCCAACTTTTTTTTCGATACATTTCAGATAGAAAATTCGTTAAATAAAATCAAGTTAAATAAAACAATTTGGCTTTAAATCGCTATACGGTTATCGCACAAATATTTCGAGTCTCCGTATTTAATTTGCGTATCTGTGCGTATTGGTATTGAAATGTGAAAACGCATTGGAAAACGCGAAATGTGCGGAGATATGTTAACTCCGGCTGGTTTCCACGCGAACGCGAAAAGCGAAAAAGCTCACTCCGAATGGACACCTTTGTGATTTTTAACTCAGTAAAGCCGATATCTTCCGCCGTGCTGGTTTTTACTGCTTTTTTTCCCCTCCCTTTTGTTGTATCCCGTTACGGAATTCGACAAATTCCACAATTTATTTTCTCATTGCGAGGAGGAAAAATATACCGCTGAAAAATATACCGGAGCTAAACGTCCATTGGATGATAAAGGCCTTTTCCTATTTATTTTTTTAGGCACGTATCCAAAAGTATTTACCGTTTCCAGCAAGTTCTTATTTCGAGGAATAGTGTTATAGAGTTTACGATAAAAGTTCACCTTCCCGATTTTATTAACTCGCATTTTTCGCTTACCCTTTTGCGGCATGCAAAATCACTTAGCATTAATTAAATTTTTTTCTCTATCTGTATCATAACTGTAAAAGAGATTTTTAGAAAGAGACAATTAATTAAATTGCGGTAAATTTAAGTAAAGTTGATGGAACTTTTCCTTATAAGATAAAATTCTATTACCTCTTATGCTTTCCTGTTACTCTCCTTATTTTTAAAACAAGTATATACATGTACTCGTGTTTTAAGATACAGAATAAAAAAAGGAATGTAGAGAGTATGTGCATTTAGATATCTAATAATTAATACTAAATTTGGTATAAATTGCAAATATCAATTATTTATATGTCTTTATTATTTATAATTAATCTATATTGTATTCTACATTCTTTAATAATTTAAATGAAAAGAAATAATAAATGCATGTATTAATCATGTGTTCATGCAATATTTTTGAATTTTGCTTGAATTTATCCAGAGCTACAATCGCCGTCTGTTGACCCAAATCCATACATACAAATCAAACGAACTAAATGTCATAAATTATAAATTATATAAATTATTATAAAAGATTATATGTATTATATGACTGTTAAACGATAATTAATTAATAATCATTTCTCAATTAAAATTTGCGTTGTAAATATTGACACTGCACGCAACAGATTTGTCGAGAGACCTTTCAATAAAGTTACATAGCAGTAATTGTTACAGTAATTGCTTGAAGAATTCATTGGTTTGAAGAATATCGTGATATATTTCTTTAAGTCAAAAATCTCAATTAAAACAAGTTTATGATTTATTCTGAAAAATTATTTTTCGGTAAATCAAGAATTTTTAAAAACGTTAATGAGATTATATGTTTCTACGAAATTTTAACAATTTCGCGTAAAAAAAATCTTCATTTATTTGACGTTCTTGGCCAAATGTATTATACTATGTTTTGATTGTTTTTATTTCAAATTTTATTCTCGTTATTACAAAAAATTTATATGTTATAACAAAGAGTGAATGTTTTTATTAATAAAAAGTAAAATATAAAAAATTTTCAATTTCTAATTTAATTTTCAAAAAATTTGTTATTATAAAAAAATTAATTTGAATATTTAATTTAAAAAAAAGTATCGTGCTTGGTTTTGTACCCGAGATTCGCGAGTCAAAAGTTACGACGCGAATGCTCTACTACCATCTTGGAAAGGATTTCTAATAGCAAAGCCAAAAATATTCTAGTTGTATTATATTTTTTCTCATTGCAATCTTATGCGATATAAAAATAAAACAACGTTAAGATAAAGTCTTTAATTTTTATTATTCTCCACCAAATTAAATAATATTAATTTATTGTCTTGAGACAAAAGTAACGTATATAAATAACACATGCGATGCATTATAAATAACATTTGCGGAAAACCTAGTAGTTTCTACGTAAAAGTTCTTATGAGCTTTTAGAACGAGATTTTTTTGATATTTGCAAAGCAAGCTCTCCTGCGAACTTTTATATTTTATTAGAAAAAAGTAACCCTTTAAATTTTTTTCAGTTCAATCTATTGTTAAATAAAGAATATTATGAAATTCACTACAAATTTCTATTTGTCTAATTTAAATCTGTTTGAGAAAATTAATAGCATTAAGATAATTTTATTCTGGATTTGAAAATTTTTCATTTAAGAATAAAATATTCTCTTCTTAATAATAATCATGATTGTCTCCATATCAATCTTATTATATTTTATAATACGTAGAAAAGCATTGAATTGAGAAATCTTTTCTGTGGATGGGCACAGTGATCAATCTACAATAGTAATAAAATATCTTTTTAGTACGTAACCTGATTTTGAATAATTTCATTAATTTTTATTAAAAAACAAGAAGCCATGCACTCATAATGCTTTGCCTAATTGATAATGCATCCTTCAAATTGATCGCAAAATTTTTCTTAATTGGAAACTGATTTTTTAGTTCTTGTCTATCGTTAAATGAAATTATTTAAATAAAATTGTTACAATGACTTGTTGCATATTTACAAGTCACTTCATTATGTTTTATATTTCTGAAAGTTTTATGAATATGTATGATTCTACGTTCTGACGAAATGTCCAAGACATCTCTATGACTGCACAAAGCCTCTTCTCTGGTTATACATTTATGACGCGCTCATTCATTCCCCTTTCTTTCGCTGTTTTCTATTTTATATGCTTCCCTCCGTCGTCTTGTCATCGCCTCGGTGACGCAACAATCCCATCTGACACTTTTGATTGTATTACCAGAGCGGACATTTCTGTCCAGGAATTTTTATCATCTCGACTATATTTTTTATGAAACGAGGTTAAGATAAAGTAAAGTTAGGAAACACTGTCAATAATAATCAATAGTCGAATATCCGATTGCGCAGTTTTATGATCGTCAGTTATAAAGCTGCAAATTAATATGGAAAACGGCATCGTTACATACATAAATTATAACCACGAAATTGTAATATTTCCTGTGATGAAATATACGAATATAATATTTGTAAATAATTTGTACGTTATAATATGGACGTATTTGAGATCAAACTTATTAATATTATTATTATTATTCTCAATTGTAATGAAGCATAACAACAGTTTAACTAATACAATTAGTTAAAGAAAAACGCCATTTATTGGTCGAGACGGATCTTGGTGGCTAATAATATTTCATGTAAAATTTTACAATTTTCGGCTCATGCAAACTGCGCGCTGATTATTTGTTGGTTTTGAAATACGGTTTTATAATTTATAGCCAAATTCCGTATCATTTCATCAGTTTAATTTACAAGCAATTTAATAATACATTGATGCATCTTGAAATGATGTGAAGAAACTTTATTGCGAAAATTATCAGAATTTGAACTTGGATCTATCTACAGTGCCCTGGCATCTTATCAATTTGATTACCGAGCTGAAAATTGTAAAAATTCACACGAAACATTATTAGATTCCAACATTCGCTTCAATCGAAAAATCGCGTTCTTCTTTGCTCAATTGTGTTATTCACATTACCCTAATTTCATTTATTATTGTTAATAACAATTTATCTAAACCAAAGTTGGCGCAGAGCATTTCAATTTAATATTTTAAAAATATAATTATTGTAATTATATTTGTTTAAGATAATTTTATATCACGATTTTATCCATAATAACTTAGTTACTGATGAATTAAAAGAATTATAATATAACAACATACACGTACAAATAATCAACAAAAATATACAATAATCAAATATAAAATAATAATTATTATAAAAAATATGGCCGTCATTATGAAAAAAAATATGAGCGCAAAGCAGTGTACTAAAAAAGTTTTGATTATATTATTGATTTTCACATAAAATCCGCAAGTTTTCGCAACTTTTAAAAATTACACGTTAAACTACCTTAAACAATTTTTAGATATAAGTTTGAAATATTTCTGGGAAATATCTGGACGTATAATAAATATTAATAGTAACAGTATGATATAAAAAAAGAAATTCATTATAAATAATTTCAATATATAACGAGTATTGTCAAAAAGTTGTTAAAAGTTTGTTTACTTTCTAATGTTTCATGTTATTTATATACTAAAACAGTATAGTTTGTAAGAATACATAACAAAGTAAAATATACTAAAATATACATATAAAATGCGTTTCTCGACAATAAGCGTCATATTGCGAGAATTATTATTTTGCATTTATATTTGTCTAGTAACTACACTAATTGTTATTATTTAAGATACTAACATTTATCCGAAAAAAATTTTTTATATATAATTATATGTAATTATTAGGGATGTGCGGGTACCTGAGATTTCGAATTCGGATCGAGTCGGGAATTTTTTTCGAGATCGGGTCGGGATTTGAAAGTTTGTAAAATTCGGGTACCCGAAAAATTTTGGATACCCAAAATTTACGGGTACCCGAAATCAAGTCGGGACCCAAAATCGAGTCGGGTCTCGAAATCAGGTCGGGATCCAAAATCAAATCGAAATCCCAAAATTTTGTAAATTTTGAGTACTCGGATCTAAAGTCGGGTCAAATAGCGGTTAGAGGTCTAGACACTTTATACACTAATGTGAGAAAAAAATTACTAAATTTACGTAAGGCATTTCGTTTATACTGAATTACTAAATTTAAATACTGCCAATGAAATATTTACTTACAGTACATAAGTATTTACTCAATAAAAAATGATAATTAAATTAGTGGCAACTCCTTGTATTAAATAAATATATATTTACGTTTGGAAAAATTTTATTGGGGCAATATTCATACAAATAATTATTAAAATTTATTAATTTTTTTCTCACATCAGTGTATAAAATATTTAAATCTATGGCCGCTCCTTGACCCGATTTTAGATTCGAGTACTCAAAATTTATAAAATTTTGAAATTTCGGGACCCGATTCGATTTCGGGTACCCGAACTTTACAAACTTTCGGGTCCCGATCTGATCCCGCAAAAAAAATCCCGATCCGAAGCTCGGGCACCCGTAATTTCGCCCCTAGTAATTATATATTACATACAATATTGTTTGTATATATATTAAAATATGTATAATTATATAATTTTTATATACATATAATTACATGTATAAAAAACATATTTCCGTGTAATAATTTTTCAATTTAGACAGACAAAGTCAATATATTTAAAATTTAATGAGATTCTCTGATGAGATTTTTACAATATGCGTTGTCATAAACAACTTTATGCAACTCTAACTCGAAAGAAGCAGAAAGTGATAGAATGAAAATATACGGCTGTTTGCAGCTACTTCTTTCGAGCGTTCGGCTTGCAGAAATCCATCCGGAAGTAATCCAAACGATTTCATTCACTTCGCTGCGCATTCTTCTGTGCTATCCTCCCCGTTGCGACGCGGTAAAATTGTTTATTTTCCCTCCGATCTTCTCTCCTGCGTTATATACCGCGTGCCGCCCGTCGCGCACAGGCCCCATAAAACGAGCACGTGATTATTCTAGGTCACTTACTCAAAATAAACTTCGCGGATAGCGCACCGGGAATCCGTGATATAACCCTCTCTTCCTCCTCCCTTTTCTACAGTCCCTTTGTATAAATTTGTGCGAATTCGTTCTCCCGTGATAATCGGAAGTAACTGCAGCGTGAGTGCAGCGCAACTCCCATATAAAAAGTTTCACCAAGAGTTTATTGCCACCTTTAACAAGTCTTCTCGTGTATCGTAAGATTTGTACGTGACATGGAGAATCGTCTTCGTCGTTGGCAGCGGAAATTGTTTCGCCGAGACAAAAATAATAGATATCGGCACGAGATAAACAGTGGTTCTTGACAATCTTGAACAAATACGTTACAGAAATTCTAAAGAAAAATAAAAGATTTTGTTAAAGAACTTATTTATTTTTCGAATAAAAAATATATTTTACTTAAGTTGTAAAAATATATAATACTTCTATATGTTTGTTGGCTTTCTTCCTGCGTTTATCATATAAAAATGTTAATAGAAGTTTTTATGCAGAAAAAAGCAAGGCCATTCTTTTTAATGTTTTAAGAAGATATTTTCGCTTCTGGGCTTAAAAAAAATTATACGATTTTTTTATGTTTTTTTAATATTTTGAATCGAGAGAGAAAGAGAGCAGATTAAAGGTAAGGCAAGGACTTGTAAAAGTTTTTATTAACATATAAACTGTTTATAAAATGTTTAACGTGGTTAATTTTTAATGATACTTTTAAAAACTGTTACCACGATGACTCATTTAGTTTTAATTCGCTTCAAAATTTTTAGGAAATATTCACATGTTTCTCTTTCGGTCAACTAAATAAAAATTCAAACTTTTTGATTTTTTCAGTAAGAAAAAGTCTTGAAAAGAAAAGCAAAAAAAATAGATTTTTTTTTAAACTTTACCGTTTGTGAAAAATCTATTCTTTTTAACTTGATTGATCGGACGAGAACTATATTTATATAAATTAAGAATTTCTTTTCATTTTTTACTTCAAATACCTTATGGATCTTGAATAATGGGCAAGTGAGCTGACATTTTTATGACACGCTTATACATATAATTGCCAAATAATTATAAAAAATATCTTTACTAATGTTTAAAAATATTTGTAAAGAACATTCAAATATTAAAGAACAAATGTACTAAATTCCAAGTTTATAGCTTTCATATTTTTTTCCCCAAAAAATTCATAGGGTACAAAAATATACAAGAACACTCGATCAAAAATCCATTGAAATCTGTGGCACGTATTTTACAGAACATAATTTCTCGCTGTTTCAGAGAGCTCATATTTTTCAATAACGGTTTCATTTGGCGGTTATATCTCAAGTTGCATTTTTCTCTTCTATGTGGCTTTATTTCTTGCGAAAGTTATGTTGCAAGAAAATTTCTTTATCTACCATCCAATATATCATTTCAAAGAAAATGTTCGATTTCAAAGCGTAACTGCTGCTTCGAAAAAGATGCGCTCATACTCTTCTTACTCATACGTATGTATAACTTACAAGTAGGCGGAAATGGATCCTCATAGATCTCTGTAACACATGTGACGTAAACGAGGGTCCGTATATCGACAGGGGTAGTAACTCTGGGTAGTAAATGAACGATCGTTCAAGGGAAAGTTAACCATCCTATTGGACACGGATTTCGCGTGAGCTCGAACTTGAGCTTATCCTGGTGAAAGGACACTTGTCAATGAGACGTCGAGAACGTCTGGAACACGGCCATCAATAACAGCGATTGCTTATATGTTATACTTCATGAAAGATCCTCTGCACGTAAGACATCGTTTCTTCAATGTTCAATTCAATCCCCCCCCCTTTCTCTATCTTTCTTTTTCTGCCAAATTCGCTTTGTATAAACTGCAAATTATATTGATGATAGATTCATTTAAATTTAATGAACCTAGACAGAAATTGCAGAAATTCTAGAACTAAAGAAATGACATTTTTTATTGTCCTTTTATTCATCATAAAAAAAATTGAATTTTTGAAGATACAAATATCTATGATGTACTTCTGGTTTCTGTGTATAACACATTTACTCTGATCCATATAAATAAAAGGTATGTATAAAGAGAAGTTAAAACATTGTCTTATATTTTCATGTTTATATTTTTATTATCTTTTTGCATTATAAAAAGTTTTATATAAAGTTTATGAAAATGAGTTTAAATAAACTGAAATATAAATATATGTATATATGTATATAAAATGTATGTTTGCATAACTTTAGTTTGTAGAAGTTGAAGTATAGATAAAGGTAAATGTCAAAATAAATGTTTGAAAAATATATCATACAAAAAAATCTTATTCTTGTTAAGATTGACCTTGTAATTCGGAATTGTCGTTCGACGAAATTGTTTTTATATACATTTGTAATACATTCTATTATACATGTATATAAAAAAATAACAGTACAATTCCGTATTTTCCATAACAGCATAATCTTCTTTACTATAAAAATTGTAGATTATAAAGCAGTTTTATTAGTCAAATTACAATTCAAACTATAAATTTTTATTTTTGCGAATATTCAATAGACAGTTTCACAGGATCAAAGGTTGGTCGAAGGAGCACGACTTTTCCTTATTCTTGGAAAAGAACGAGAACACTCTCAAAACGATTTTCGAGGGTTTATTTTAACAAACTCGCGGTAGAAAATATTTTTGTAACATATTGCATATGAAATTTTTATACCGTGTCACACATAGCAATTTTCTCAGTGTAGCATAAAGCAATATCTTGTATGAAGCACAACACAAATATCGCGCTGCGCATCGTATGCAAAACATCACGTGTATGTCCTTTAAAACAGAAATGTAATGATTTCGAGTACATGGTTTCGAGTTACCATCTGCTATTATAACTCTCTCATTCCAACGTACAAACCAATGAAAAGACTAAAGTATCAAAAATATGATAAACGAAGTAGTCTCTCACTCCGAACAAAGTTTTTTCGAGAAAAAGAAGCGGAAGGGACAAAAACAGACAGAGAGAGATTTTTATTTGTACGCATAAAAAATTGGAAGAGAGGGATCGTTCGGTAAAATTCTAGATCTCCGCATCTTTACACTCTCCAAATTGAAATGCGTGTCGATGCATAGTATAAGAATTTTATAAAAGCCTGTCAAAAATTAAATTTTTAACAATAATTAATATACGTAGTAATAATTTTTAACAATAATTAATATACGTGTAAGACCATGAAGTGTACAATACAATTAAAATCGAAAAAAAGACACAACAGTTAACAACAGTCATAGTGGACTTTAATGCTCAAATCACAATTCATAAGTGATTTTATATCTTTTTGTTTATATTCTTCTAGTTCTTAACCTGCGTTACCATCGGTCTTCAAACGAAGCCTTCAAATTGACATACAAATCTAAACAAGGAGGCCTTTCACGGTCGTAGCTGGATCTTAGTGCTTTTATGTATTCGTGTGATCTTATATACTTTCTCAGACTCAACCAAACTGCGCGCCGTTACTTTCAGTCATACAGCACAGCTATAATCGAATAAGAGTTAGTAATATCACTTTTATTAACTTAAAATTAATTTAATACTTGATGCTCACTAGCATCTATATTAACCCTTTCCTCCCTAAAAAAACTGTAAAAAATTTATTGCAAAAAATATCACCTTAGCCAAGATTCGAACCTGGGACCTCCCGAATCTCCTGCCATAAATGCTAGTAAGCATCAAGTATTATTAAATTAATTTTAATTTTATAAAAGTGATATTACTAACTCCTATTCGATTATAGCTGTGTTATATGACCGAAAGTAACAGCGCGCAGTTTGGTTGAGTCTAAGAAAGTATATAAATCACACAAATACATAAAAGCACTAAGATCCAGCTACGACCGTGGAAGGCCTTCTTGTTTAAAATTGTCTGTTATATGTATCGGTCGAATATCTTTCTATCTTCAAATTGACTCAGAAAAGTAATATTACAATAATAAAATATATGTACATAATGTGTTTCTGTATTGAAAAAAAAATTAATGAAAAACTATAATATTTAATTTAATACGTGCAACTAAATATTGAGCTGATTTAATTAAGTCTTGATTAAAAAATTTGAATAGTTGACATGAATAAACTATACCTATTTTTGTGCAACTAAAAAACTATTAAATCAACTCAATTTTAATTGGTCGTATCGGATTAAATATTTTAGTTTTTTAATAAATTTTTTTTCTCAGGGTGTATATAATGTGTAACAGAACATTAACGTTCCTCGTAGTATGACGTTTATTGCTGAAAAACATGTATATTTTAGTTTTACATATGTCACTTTGTTTAAATATTGTTACAAACAATAATATTTTTACATATAAATATAATAATATGGAACATATCGGAAAATAAGCCAAAACTTTTACGATACGTTGTAATTTTATATTGAGCTTATTTAATAAATCATCTTTTTTTATTAATACTTACTACACTTCCAAATATTTTCCATAAATCTTTTACACGTCTAAAGATTTTTTTAGTAACTTTGCAATTTAGAAAAGTTACATATTTTATGTAAAAATCGGACAATGTTTAAACAAGAGATTTTTATTACGTCGCTCTGCGCTCATATTTCATAATTTATGACGATAATATTTTTGACGTTAATTTTATGCTTTTAATGATTATTCATATATTATAATGTTGTTGTTATATTATAATACTTTTTTAATTAATTAAGAATTAAGCTGTTATAAAAAATAATCAAGTATAAAAGTATTATAAACAATTATTTAAAATAATTATATCTTTAAAATATTATATCATAAACTGTAATTTTAAATAGGAATTAAAATATTGCACAGAAATATCTTGTGCGGTAGCAGCGATTCAACCGATGCGAAATCAACGCACGGTTCTCCAAGAAAGAAGAAGTTTCTCCGTCGCGCGGAGGAAGTGTCAGAGAAAATTGCGTTGTTGCAAAATCGACGAATCCGCGGGATAAAGTTATGCTTTGACCTCGCTGAAAAGCCAAGTTTTACGGGTAACAGCAAAGGGCACTTAAAAGTGCGCCCGCGGCAGTCACGTTTCCATGCGGTAAAATATGGGATGTCCGTTCCACCGTTATCGCTCTAAACGATAGTATTTTATGATTCCGTGTAAAGCTTTCGCGTAAGCTCCCGTAAGCATTCATAAGGTTAGAGACGGTTACATTCATTACGTATGCACGTGCGGGACACTGAATAGACTCGGAAGTAGCTCGCCGGAGTTGCGTGCATGTCGTGAAAGCGTATGAAAGCTCGCGAATGTTGCGATAATTGACGTAATACCGGTAATATCAATGCAATTAAAAGCATTGTTTCTCTTTGGTTTCTGTTAAAGTTTTATACATATATTTTTCATTTATCGAAGAAATTTATTTAGCAAACTTACAGAAGATGTTTGTGTTATAAAAATTAAATTTCTGAACACACACACACACACACACACACACACACACACACACACACACACAACTAATCAATACCTTTCCCTTTCCTGAATAGAATAAGAATTAAAAAGTCGCAGGATTGAGTTATTTTTTAAATAGACAAAAGAAAAAAATATGAATTAAGATATATGAGTCAAATAAAGTATGAATGAGGTCCATTTTTGAATTTATAACTTAAAAACGCGCTTAGAGTGTATGCTTACTGATTTAGAAGATAATAATAAATTTCTTTGTTACTTTTAAGTTACTTTTTATTCAATTCTATTACATTTATAAGCATATAATAATTATAATATTCAATATCAGAGTTAAAAAATTCTTTTTGTTAGATACAAATATTTTATATAGAATGTATATTTTTATCTTTATGAGTGATTAAAATAATGATTTTATTCACTTATTCAGTTTATTATAATATTTCCAATTTTTAAATTGAGTTCACAAAAAATAAAATTAATTAAGTGAATCTTATTACTCAGATATTTTAATTATTTTATTAGCCTTCATGTCAAATGCATTATGATAACGTAATGATTTTTCCTATATTTTGAATGCACAAATTATATTTAAATAAATTTATGTTGATGTTAATCTGAAATTATTTCCAGTAATTATTCAGTAATTTAGTATCGCTGGATCGATTTTAAATTTAATGTAATATTAATATTTACGCTGCAAACGAGAT
Organism: Solenopsis invicta; assembly: GCF_016802725.1. Lineage (NCBI taxonomy): Eukaryota > Metazoa > Arthropoda > Insecta > Hymenoptera > Formicidae > Solenopsis > Solenopsis invicta. The sequence continues at coordinate 30,283,082 of NC_052666.1, read as the reverse complement.
GATGCATTGCGCTAATGCACTTTCGACTAAACGGAAGAACGAAGTGAGCAACAAGAGTGCAACGAGGTCAAAAATAGCATGCTTGTTACGGCCAACAAACCACTCAAAGTTTTCTTCCCATGTAATTTTGATGAATCACATAATACTGTTTTATTCGTGAAATAGATAACTGCGGCTAATCGTGATAATTAAGCAATCTTATTACCACCAGTAAACAAAGTTATAAGCAACACATTTTATTAAAAAATTGTTGAAGAGAATGTTTGTTAAAAAAAAGTATGAACAACTTTTAAATTATATCTACCTTTTTTCAAATAAAATTTTTTAAGCAGTACAATTTATTTCAAATTTATTAAAAAAAAAAAAGATAATTCCTCAAAGATTCTCTTGAAACTTTTTAGTGTTAAAAAGAGGTTAGTTCAATGAGATAAAAAATTAACTCTCCTTTTATTTATTAAATTTTGTAAAAGCTTTCTGTACATTTTAAATAATAAGATTGCTATTTAAATTTTTTAAATAAATTAGAGCTTGAAACTTGCAACTAAAAAAACGTGTTTTATGAATAAAAACATATATTAAAAATAAAATTAATTAGATGAGGCTAAAACATTAAAAACATTTAAAGAAAATTTATGCGCATTACTTTGAAAAAGTCAAATAGCCAGAGAAATAAAACAGAAGATAAAGATATTATGGTTTGGAAACTACCATACTTTTTTAAGTTTTTATGTCTCAATAATTTCACTTGTAAGTTCCCTCAATTCCCGTAGTAAAGAGTATTTCAGAAAATAAAATTAATAGCGTCCCACGCGAAAAGCTGTCCAAGAGCCCGCCTACAGATAAAATGGTCTGACCCTTCTGGTATTTTCTACTGTACACTTCAAAGAAAACAGCAGGAAATTTGATAGCTCGTGATAAAGACTCTTGTGATAAACGTATATTTAGCGGATTATCTCTGTGAGAATTTAATAAACCTTTTTGCAACATGTTGCAAGAATTACGATTTAGAGTTAGTTTCTTAAATCGTATTGGTTCTGAAATACATCAAATTTATGAATTAAAATAACTAAAAATATAAAATATCATTAACTAATACTTATTCATAATAATTAATCAAAATTAATAATTTATCGAAAATAAGAAGCAAATATTTAATAATTAATAAAGAACAATGATAAAATAGTAAAGACGTCGAAGTAAAATTAGCTTAAATTTTTTTGATATATTTTTTATCAAATCAATTATATCAGTTTTACTATTATTACTTATCAGTCTTACATTAATATAATTTATTGTAATAAAATTTATGGTGGTACGATGATTTACAAAACTTGGTAGATTTTATAAAAATATTGATATAATCTCTATAATAATCTTTATAACAACATGAATAATCAGTACAAAATTGTATGATTACATTATTATCAGCTACATTGATAAAAAATTAATATCAGTTGTATCTGACTTTTTAAAGTGTTATTAGCATGCATAAAACAGAAAATAATCAGTTGAATTTTAATCTATATTTATTTATTTCGCATATACTTTATATTTCAATCACTAAATGTTATTTGTGTTAAGTAAAAAAAGTAAAATATTAAAGAGATACTAATTTAGGAAATCGGTTCGCATTCAGCAACCCTTTTCCCTACATATCATTTTATTTATTAAAAAGTGGATTGAAACAAGAGTTATAAGTCAAGATTGCTATATTATCGAACAAGATTGTTACTATCTCTTTTAAACTTTCCAGTTCGCATTTGTCTTTGTTTCATTCTTTCATCAGAATCTTTGAAACGTTTCTTATCGGAAGAATTACCAAGAATATGCGCAATTCTCATTATAGGAAAAAGGCAGTTAAGAACGTTCGTGATTGCGAAACGATGACGGAATCAATTTTCTGTTATTTGTTTGTAGATTTTTTCCTCGATCAAAATTTGCGATTGCTTCTTTCCCCAGCGATCGGAAAGAACGCGACAGCAGAATTTAATTATCGTCGTTCAATTAATATCGTAAACGACGTAAACTATGATGCGTTTTTAATTCAAATTGTTCTTAATTCAAAAAGATTAACGTAGACGATAATAAAATTAACAAAGTTAAAATTATTCTGCAAAGTATAAATATTATACGATTGGAGCGTGCGATCGCTGCGTAACTCGGTATAACTTACGTGCGTTTCCATGGCGGTTTCTTGGATTATTGTCCGTCGAGTGAGTTTTCTTCTCGGAGCTGCGCGCTTCTTCTGACCCTCAGAACAGTCGGTTCTGAAACATATCGCGCATTATTAATTAATCGTCGATATCGTCCAGTATTTTCCGGTATCGTAAAAAGGGGAAAAGAAAGACGCCGCGGCGTTTTCCTTTTATCGCGGTTGCCGCCATTGATTCGCAGCACCGCGGACCACCAATATATTTACTCACTTCGATAATTTTGCGACTATTAGCTATATAAAATGTAACGGTAATTATTACATCATGCGACTAATGAGCTTATAAATGATGCAAAGCACGCGCAACAGATTATGCTACCGTCATGTGTAAAGGAACGCTTTGACGTGGCTTCAGTCTTCCGCGCAATAAACTCGGGATCGGCTGTTACTATCGAGTTCAATAATCTGTAACCGCGAGCTCTGACAGTATTTTGATAAAGGAATTTCACATGAAATCGTTGACACTTGATTGATTCGAGTAATAAATATTGACACATTGTACAAAGGCAATCCTTCACGTCGGTAGTTTTATTAATAAAAATTCAATACATGTAAATATGCAATAATAATATTTTTGATGAGAGTGATACGCTGACAATATCAATTAAAAATATTGTCACTGTTTAATTTTTGTTATATCAAAACAGATTTAGGGTAAGTGCACCTATTATCGTGGCGTTTTCTGAAAATCCCAACTTCAATGCATCTTAAAAAAAAATAAATGAAAAGTTTAAACTTTTTTTCTTAACGTTTATAAAAAAACTAAAAGAATATATAAATCCATCTATCATTAACGAAATGCAATTTTATTAATATTAAAATTAATAAAAACGGAATGCGCTTATCACCGTGGTCATGTACAAATTATCGTGTACCCGTTTCTACGAATTTACTAATTACCGTGACCCAAATACCGTTGATGAAAAAAATGTATTTCGTAATGCTAGTTCTCATGCTGTGCTTACTTCGTGAGCTACTGTCATCGTGGAGATCGCGTTTTGACAGTTATCAAGAATTATGTGTATATCAGGTAAATTTGTATTTTATAATATCAAAAGCTGTGTATCACGCGCGTAGCGTGAAAAAATGATAGAATGATAGTAAACTAAATACTTATGTGTCAAGTTATTTGCACTTTCACTGAAACGAGAATACCGCGGTAATACGAGTACCAACAACATGCGCATTGCACCTAATTTCGTGAGTAAATTTGATTTACTTATTAAATGTATTCATATTTCCTTTATTTGATTTTAATTTATTTTACTTTCGATTGGGTTAAATGTGAAATAATTTTTTTCTATATGTACTCTTTTTTTAACGAGCTATCATCTATTTTCCGAAAATCACGGTAGTAGGGCAGGCCACGATAATAGGTGCACTTACCTTATTTTAGAAACTTTTTATGAAAACAAGAATAATTGAAACAAAACACATATGTATAGCCGATTATATCTCCTTATTATGAGTTTATGGATAGAACGTAAATGTGAAGATTAATTTTACTTTCACCGATATAATTATTTTGAGCTAACAAAAACTTACTTTCTGATCTTTAGCTAAACTTTCAAACACAGATTAGAAAATAATTTTTGGTCAAGCGTGATAATATTGCTGCAAAAAATTTGACATTCTAGTAATCAGCTTAAACATTCAATATAATATTATATGCCCAGTAATTAAGATTATTAATAATATATTAATAATATTATTAATAGTTCACAATACAATTATTTTAAGATCTGTATTTCAGCAAAATTGTTCCTTCCGGGTTGTTATGCGACAGTTCATTACGAAATTAATGGCCGTTTAAGTTGATGAACGATCGAACAAGAACTAATCAACGAAATCTCGCATCGATGATACATACATAGAATGGCCCGGCACGCCTTTGTTTGTTTTTTAATTAGTCGTGTATTAGTAGGTCAGACAACCAACACCTCTTCTTCTTTTGTAACACTACGCTCTCCCGGTCTATTATCCAGATACGATAATCATTAGCGATCGATCGGAAACCGAAGACAACAGCCACGGAATTTCGTAACTTGTTTGGCAAATGAGTCGTCAAGGATATCGAACAGTATCCATTACAGGATAGTAATACCCGTTGACGTATCCATTTAGTCTTTGTAATAGATACAAGATATCACTCGTGCACAAGTGTTGCTTAAAGAAGATTAATTAAGAAAATAGAATAAATTGTGCACAAGAAATAAATGATCGGAAATAATTTTTACCGAATTAGATAAGTTAATATATTCTTTTAATTAAATTAAGTTAATGTTAATGACTTGTAAAATTAATTGTACTTAAACCGTAAAAATTGTATGAATAAAAAATGACTCAGTTAAAGTTGCATTAAGATTAAATTAAGATGAATTAAAAGTTAATTTTATTTTGAAAAGCATTGTTTGTATTAAATTAGAATGTTGTAATTTTTTAAAATCAGATTACTCTAAATAATAAAACAATCATAATATGAATGATGCAATAAATTTAATATTTTATTTGTAAATTAAATTTATGTAAAATAAAAAAATATTCTTTTTGTGGGAATATATTTTTTCTTTATCAGATAAACTTTTAATTTAAGTAAAATAAGTTAAAGTTTATGTTCTTTAAAAATAACTAGTTAAAGTTAACAGTTTACTCGTTCAAAATTAACAAAGTTAAGTTATTAATTTTTTGACTTTACTATTTAACTTTTAACTTTTTAAATACTACCCAATTCGAATTTCCGTAATTATCTTAATCTTCCAGAATCTTTATCATTTAATTGTCATTAAAAACTTTTTTATTTTATTTAAAAAAATCTTGTAAGTGAAAAGTCTATCGATACCTCGTTTTTTTATTTTTTTTATTTTTTTCAGTACTTGGCCTCTTTGGCAAAATATTTTATTAATTAATCTTCCATTGCACTTCCATTTTCAATTTTTAGTATAACTAAATTGCATAGCTCTCGAATTTACCGATACATTTTTATATTTACTCATAGAAAGTAAAGTTGAAAATATGTAACACTGGCTACAAGAGGATTCATTTATTTAGAAAATTCATGATAATATAATAGCAGTAACTAAAGCGAATGGGACTGTATTAGTCCTTAGATGTCACCTAAAATTAAAGAATTCCTCTGTGACTCCTGTTAAGACCTCTCTTTTTTTAGGCTTAATACAAAGAGCTTGATCCCTAAAATAGCCTCTAAATTTCTTTTAGGTTTAATATAGACCTTGATTCTTATATAGCCCTAGTTCCATAAACTTTAATGTAACTTTAGTCTGTTAGGCTTGATTCAGTGCCAGATTTCCTTGCCTTCGTAGTCTTCAAAAAATATGTACAAAGTGGTCTTAAAGTTCAGTGGTTTGTTACTGTTTTCTCGCGCAAGATGACGATAAATTAAGAATCTAATATGTTGTAGGTGGATGTAAACCTGGATCTTTGGCACAAAGAACAGACGTGCAACTAACTACCGCTAAATTCGTATTAAATTAGAGATAAAATTGTACTTGATGCGACAAAGTGAGGGAAGCACAAACGTAAACTTTAGAATAACGAAATTAAACGCAAATTGTTTGTGAGAGAGTAACACGCGACCGCAGCTGCATTCGCGAATCTATTGGCAATACGGATTATGTGACATTGCTGGCATATTGCGTCTTCAACCATTTGTATGCATAAATGCATACTAACTTTACATACATTAACGCAAGGTTATCAGCAGTCATCAATAGTTGATTAAAAGTGGACTGTAATAAACCCATTCGTGAACAACGGTCGCGAACAACGGATTGTGGACTCATTCCATGTCACGAACAGCCTTTGTTAAAATTTAAATATCAAGGATATGCCTTGTAGCGTCGTTTATAGTAACGTTGCATTATCGATTACGTGCTCTAAAATAATTATTACTGCAATATATTGTTAACTTTTATGTCAAGCACGACAGGATCAAATTTATCGGTAGGTCGAGAATGTTAGCCCAAGCAATAAATCACAGCTAGAGCTCACATGCACGTATCTCAAATCGCATTAAATCTAATTAAATTTATTTGATTGTCGCCACTATACAGTAAAGGCAAAATAAATTTTGGCAAAAACCTTGTATATGGTACGCTATTGTAGTAAAAATATTTCCAGTGTTCACGGCTCAGAAGTCAGAAAAAATAGGAGTGAAGGTGATTTGCTTGCAACCATTTTATTACGCACGCACGCACGCACGCACGCACGCACGCACGCACGCACGCACGCACGCACGCACGCACACACACACACACACACACATGAGACTTAGCAGAGAATAATAATTTTCAATGCTAATTTTTAAAATTGCATACAAATGTCTAGGAATTAACAAAGATTAAAAAATTAATTAAAAATCCAGATAAAGTTGTAATTTAAGAACACAATTAAAGGTTTGTTTTGGTAATTAATAATTATTTAAAATTTGATTTACAAGATAATGTTTAATTTCTTTGTTATTTTTAATTTATTTTTGCTTTGACTATTATATGTATATAATAAGACCCAATGTTAGACTTCAATTTTTTTCAAAAATAATGTGAATGTAAGCCAAACGCAGATGTTTGAAGAGATTAAAATAAAAAGATAGTTGATAAAGAATTTGCATTGAAAGTGGCTGTCAATCTCACTTCCTCCGCATGGTCACGTCCAATAACAACAATATAGTATGTCAAAGATTAATTAAAATGATAAAGTCAAAATTTGAATACAATAAAAATAATACTTATTAAAGCTCGAAATATGCAAAAAACAAAATATTAAAGACAAGACGAGATGAGTAAAATCGAGCAAAGTGAAGACAGAAAATTATAATATGATATTAATCTAAATAACGTTTATCTAAACGTAAAAATTATGTGCATGTTTCGAACTTGTCCTTCTTCAGTGTGTTACAAAAGTTAATGACTTTTCTAACGTGCAGATACAAAATCAAGTTCAAATATGCATAATATTTCGCTTAAATAAAATACCTTTATTTGAATATCAAAATTTAAAATTAGATATCCAACAATTAAGTCTTCGAAAGTGAGATCGAGCCGCATTCATATATGGAGATCAATGTATACAACGATAATGCTTAATTTTATTTGTTTATTTGTAAACAAAATATTCTATATGGAAAATATGTTTTAATTTTGTGAGTGACTGAAAGATTCGATTCTCTCTTAGTATATTTCAATATCCCAATAAACAGAAATAAAATAAAATTAATTAATTGAATTTTATTCTTAGACATCTCATGATTCTAAATAACATACGTAAATTGATTAAAAGTGGCGTCGTCTGCCAAGAATTTAGATAAATGCACTGCGTTTTTCTTAAGTTTAATTGCACGAAGCGTTTTTCAACGCGACATAATTTCAACACGATTGCCATTGAAATAGATCTGATCGCACTGCATTGCAATTTCGAGAGTCTCAAGAGGTGTTTGAGTGCCGAGAGGCATTCAAGTGGCACGTTTCGCGTGAATTCCCAGCAATGAAAATATCCCGTGTAATATTGAACAATGGCGTACGCGCGCCTGTTCGGTTAGATTAATATAGGCGTAATTTGCGGACGCAGAATAATGATAAAGCCAATATGGTGGATGGTCAAACAATTAAGGAGAAAGCTTCTCCGCCGGGACAACGCTTAGAAAGTCAATTATACCGTCACGGGAATTATTCATAGTCTCCTAATGAGCTTAAACTAAGATCTCACGTTTCTCACAAACGGTTATTCAAGCGAAAGATCAATTCAAGCTAGACGAAAATTATACCTCCTTTCTTCATTTTCGACATTCATATACGTTCCATTTTGCGTAGCACAGATGTGTTACGATGAAACAGGCCAGTTATCCGGAAGCATAAGATAATGTTAAAAATTGTTGTTTCTTATTTTATTACATGCAAGTGCGCCCTTTTCAATTATAACGTTAAGTTCTTCGACGGAAGCAATGCCAATTTTATTTACAAGAAACTTTTTAGCGTGTAGCGAGTTCTGAAATGTCGCTCTCTGCAAATGTCATAATTATCAATTTATTACGCAGTAATTTCGCAAAGCAAATATACACAGAAGTGGAAGAAGTGGCGTAAGCGAATGTAACATTTGCTTTTAATTAAATGTTGTTGTTTGAGGGAAAGAGAGACATCAAAATGTACGAAATGTAGTATGAAAATTTCATGCACTTTCGGCACAAAATACTTATACATTTAAGTGAATTTAAAAACGATACAACTTTACAGTATTACAATATGTATTTCTCGCGTCAACCCTGTGAATTGCGACTGAAACTCTCTGAGTAGAAACTCTGATTTAAAGGTCATGCGGTAGGTTAAGGATATCTTCAGCTCATCTCAAATTGCATCCCGTATTCCTTGTGCCCTGTTTCGAGCTGTTAAATACTTGGTATTTCGTCCGCGCTTTGCACTTCATTTAATTTGCGTGAAAATATCGAGTTCTACCGTGATGAGGTTCTCTCCCTTTGACGACAAAGGCACGAAGACGCAGTTTAATGTAATCCTTTTAGTTTTCAAACACACGTGTTATGCGTCAATTCCATGCCCCGTAACGAATCCTTATTACCAATGTGCTCACGCGATTGGAAAAATATTACACAAATATAGAAAATAATAAAAGAAAAATGTAGAAGAATTATCAAAGTGAAGGTACATTATAGTGAGGACAATTAGAGAACGTTTTTCAAAAATAATATAAAATAAAGAGAGACATGACAGGAGAGCATCTGGAATAATGCTGTATATAATAGTAACGTCTATTCACATTGTATATTAACGTAGGATTCGGCTTATCAGAAGACGACAAGAATGCATTCCATTGTAGTTCGCTTTTGCGGTTCGCTGATTCGGATGCAATATTCGAGAAAATAGTGCCGCGTCAGCTGATGCAGGCTGTAATAAGGGGACATCCAGATGCTCAAAATGCCGAGAATAAAAGTCATAGCCGTAGAAATTTTATTAAAATTTTTACACGAAAATTTTACCGCAACGCGAAAAAAAGAACGGCCGTATATTCGGGTAACGCGAAGAATCTGCATTAATTTAGAGATAAAGATTTCGTTATTATTTTTCGCTGATAAGATTAAATTTGAATTTAAAAACCAGGTACTATCAATTTTCGGAAAAAATTTTTTATTATACAATTGTATATTATATATTATATATGCATAATTATATATAAATATATACACGGAAAAAAACAATTTTACTGCAGCATTTAAAAATTTAGCTAGATATAGGTTGCAGAAAATAATTTTATATTGATCCATTGATATTTTATATGGGACGCCTAAGAATGATAATATTGTTGCAAACAATTTTGACATTCTAGCAACCAAGTTAAACATCCGATACAATTTTTTAAATGGTTCAGCATAATTATTTTTACAAATCTTTCAGTAAAATTGTTTTTTTCGTGTATAAAAATGATATAATAATTACATACAATTATATATAAAAAAATGTTTCCCGGGTTTATAAAACTAAAACGCTCTCGACCGTTAAATCCGCAGTTATATACCGGAAAGATATTTTCCATGCTGTTCAAAGACTCGTTATTAATTAATGACAAGAGATACGAGAAATCTCAAATATTAATGGGCGAGGAAGCAAGTATACGCGTTGCACGAAAAGAAAAAAAAAATTTGCTCCGATTTACCGTCGCAAGTACCTCGTATTCTTGTCATGAGAGTTGTTGGTTTCACGTCAACTCGGTAGACTGAACATCCTATTTGAGACGGAGAATGGAGCGTCGCTCGTTTGTGTCACGTACAGCAGCGCGAAGCGATCCTGAGCTTTCATATCCCTGCCGCGGTGTATGCATCAGTAATCTTTCCCGCGCGGATATTGACACGTCACGACTAACACAACAACGGTGCAAAACGAGATTGCGCGAGTCTAATGAGGCTTAAGTCAATCCCGCTTAAGACACGACGCGGTGATATTTTACACATGAGCTACCGTAACTTACATATACGTTACGTGTCAGCGCAGCTAAGTGGAGAGATTACGAGAGATGCGGGAATCGCGCTGCGGAGTTCTTAAATTTGCATTAGTCAGTTGCCAAGATCAGTAGTTTAATTGCAAACTTACTAACACAAATCCTAGCGAGACGCTAATCTTATTTTCTCCTAAGTTTCTTTGATCTACCGACCGTTTTACTTGCAATCTACTCTTCTGCGCAATTTACGTAAGACTGCGTTTTGCATGATACTTTCCGTTAAGCGGATTTTTCTCGTTTAGAGGTTTTCTTTCGAAATACGCGGCGACGCAAAGTCCGTGAAAAGTTCCTATCTCATTTACCCAGGAACTACAAAAAGAATTTTTGGAAATTAACCGGCACTGGAATAGATTTTTCTCGTAGATTTTGGCGTGCTGAATTCGCATCTCTAAGTAAAAATGTGATATCTAATCTTGACTTAATTTTGACGTTAAAAGCCGTGTTTTCAAAACTATTTTTAAAAATTCGTAACCAGATAACCAAGCGTGATATAACACATTGCATATTAATGCATTGCATGTTGTTGTATATTTACTAATATCGAAAGAACACATTACGAATACAGCAGCACATGATTGCTTATATATATATAATCAATTGGCCAAATTTTCCTTAGCTCCCCACACATAGATACGACGTACCCTATGTGATTTTTTACATTGCTGTAACTTTTTTATTGTATAATTTAAACATTAGGATTGAGGTTAAATACTTTAACTATTTATATAGATACGATAAGCCTGCACGCACATTTTTTTCATTATTCTGAATGTGAGAATGCACGAAAGTTTAAAAAGATATAATTGATACCCTTGAGTATCTGATATCCTTGTGGGGATAACTTGTAAGATTTCGGTGTTCTGGATAGCATTTTATTTTTTTATTAAATATGTTTACTAGGTTCCAAATAGTATAAAAGTAATTACATGAAATTTTAGAATTAAAAAAAAAAATGATTTTAATGCAATGTATACGTAATATTGTAATATCCTTTCGCCTTTTGCTAACGCGCGCAAACACTATGAAATTTCCGGGACTCTCTTCGAGGTCCGTGTTCATTAATTATATATACAGTAATAATATTTACTTATTACAATCTTTTATCCATTATTTTATATTGTTCAAATAATAAAATTTAATTCATTAGTGTAAAATCATAATTTGCCAATTTTTTAAAAATGTCGATTTTCGATACTTCAAATAATTAAACCTTTTAGAACGATTCGTATCAATTTATTTATTTTTTTTGTTAATCTAGAAGATTAACTAAAAAATCCCACTGATTTTTTGCTTTAAATTAAGATTTAAAAATTTGAGATTTTTTTTTACTGAAAGTACTCATTTTTTGCAAATTTTTTGCAACAAAATATTTCAAAAAATTGTAATTACTTGAGAATAAAATATTTTTAATTCGAGTCTTATTTGTCGTCTTTATCAGACTCTGAGATACTGATTTCATACGTTATAAGCTAAAAAATATGCTTTCTTTTCAAAGATAGCGTGTCAAAGTTACAAAACTCCATAAACCCATAAGTGAGGAGAAAGGTAACCAAAAATATGTGTGAGCAGCTGGGGTTAAGAGCAAACAATCAGTGATATTGATACGTTATATTGTTAGTAACGTGATAGCAGCCTGACAGCAGTAACTTTACAAGTAGCATATTTGATGATGAAATGTTGCTATTTATTTGCCTTTGATAGAATTGGAATTCGCCTGAGTACAGTTCGATAGACATAATGCTGTCTTACCTTATCCAGAGTTTACCGAAATTAGTGGCTGCAACATTGTTGGCAAAAATCTCACATTTGTTTATTTGGATAATAAACTCAAGTAGTAAAGACTTCGAAACAATGTCACAAGACTTTCATGTTAAAGCTTGAATGTTATACTTTAAAATAAAAATATAGTCTCTTATCACAGGCATTATTGAACTTCTAGCAGTATACGTTTATCTCTAAAGCGTGCTAGAAGTTCTATAGATGCGCAGGACGATATACAAATGAGGCATTTAAATTGATATATTTGAATATCTTAAGAAGAAATCTTGAGAAGAAATTTTAGAAAAAAAATTTCAGACAAAAGTTGCATGTTCTGACAGAGAAAAATTAACAGAATCACAAAATTCTTTTTTTTGGAAATTAAGATTAATATATATAGAAAGTAATTATTATCAAATCAACAATTACATATTCACATAAGAAAAAATATAAAATCTTCTAGAAAAAATTTGACAATCTTATATAGATATAATTTGCTTACATGAAGAATTTTGTTTCTTCATGTAAGTTATCTAAGATTATCAAATTATTTCAAGATTTTTTATATTTTTGCTTATGTATATCAGAATATGATTTGACACTAATTTTTTTCTGTGTAGAACTAGAATATGTGTCTTATAAATTTTGGATCACTGAATCCGAAATTCGCAAATCGTTTTGATCTACCACGCCTAATTTTTTAGATAGTTACATAAAAAAACTAATAGGACCATAAAAAGTTAAAAATTTTAAATAATTATTAAAAAAAAACTATATAAACATGTGGTAATGCAAAACGGTTTACGAATCCGGATTTAGTGATCCAAAATCTGTAAGAAACATCTCTGAAACTTTAAAGAGTTTGGTAATAATAATGAAACCTAGATGACAGTTATTAAGCTTGAATGAAATAGCTTCAATAAAATATTCAGTTATTATCAAATATTCAGTAACCATTTGTTAATCGTTCAATAACCGATTAATTACTATTATTATGTTTGGGATTACTATTAATATGTATAATTACTAAATATTATCAAATACTTGTTTAAATTGATCAAATATTTCATTGAAATAAAAATTGTCCGTTTTACCAAAATTATTTTAGTGTAGTTCCAGTTGTTCACGTTCAAACACTTTTTTTTTGGCCCTGTGGTGTATAAATTTGTGTCAGAATGGAAAGTACCAAGGGGAAAAAAGTACCTCACAATAATATTATAATATTATAATAGAAAAGATCGTGCGACACGAGAGGGACACCCACGGGATCGTTTTGAATTCGTCTCCATCCCCATTTCTCTCTCTCCTTCCCCGCGTGTCATACACATTATCCGATGGCCTACTTCGGATCGTGTCACGCGACGAAAGCCCAGAAGTGTGGCCCGTTCGCGGTTTCGCAATCCACTCGTGGCAAATCCGCCGGATGAGTGAATATTTATTTGCGATTTCACGCTTCGCTCGTGCCGCTGCTCGTCGTTCTCCGATCGTGCGACTGATACTAGCCTGTATTGCCGCAAATGGATCTGTGTTACACGATCGAGCTCTTCACTGAGCGTTTCCAACAAGTTTGTATCTCTCTTTTGATGTGTTTCTTCTAGATTTTGTTATTGAATCCGAAAGTTTGCCTTTCGCTATTGGAACGCTGCTTTTTTTGCTGATGTACAAACACACAGCTTTGGTGAATCGATACCTGATGCTCATGGACATATTTTGAATTGAGCTTTAATAAATCTTTAACGGATTGCTGTAAATAATTTAATATAAATATGCAGAGGAGAGATTTAATTTCCTTTAATGTATCTTTTATGTTGCATCGCAATATTATATTATATTATATTATTATATAATCTTTACTTTTGACTGAACAATGATTGATTCAGTTATTGGAGAAATCTCATGAATCAATTTTTGTCCAATTTGAGATATTAGGAGATTCAGAATAAGGAGAATTAAAAGCAATTTGCAAATGCGTTGCAACACTCCGTCGCCAGTTGCAAAGTGATTGTGACAACCAATTAAAAGTGTCAATAGCATCATTGACACATCTAATTGACTGTCGTAACCATTTCGCAACTGAAGACGAAGTGTTTGTGACTCATTGTAGGCCGTCCTTTAGATACACAATTTTCTTCAAAAAACGATATTAGTCAAGCATTCTTTTCCTAGATATTGTGACAACAAACTGTGTCATACTTTCATGTTATTAATTCATAATTAATATAATTAGCATTTTAATTAACATTTTCATAATTAGTTTTCTTTTTGGTAATAAATTTTAAAAGTGAAATACTCCACTCGCTCAATATATGAGATAATGAGACATATTTTACATATTTTAAATTATTTTAGTACCATAGTTGTAAAAATAACTATGGTACTAAAATTTTTGTTTAGTTCTCTAACAATTAGATATTTTTTTTATTAATGGAGTCTTAAATGACCGATTTAATAGAGTATTTCAAATATCTAAGAAATTATTATCATTATTATAATCGGCCAATTTCTCACGCATTTACAATTATTAGAAATTATATTCCGCAAGGAATATGTAATATACAATTGGATGCCTTTTAACAATAGTTTGAAACATTTTTCTCATGGCGAAGTTGTTTGTAACAACTTGAATTTTGCATATAGTGTCTGAAAGAAAAAAATATTACATACTTTTCTTGAAGGGGTGTAAAATGCTGTTACATACTTTATATGATGCTGTTTTATTATGACTGTAAGGTAAAATGCGTGTACTTTTTTGAAACATATTCGAAATGCCTTTGGCGTTGATATTAAAAAATCTCCCGTTTTCTCATGTATATTCAAGCACAGCAAAATTAAATCGACAAATTTTATGTATATATATAAAAGTACATACTACGCGCGCCTATACCTCGCCCAAAAAAAACTTTGTTGATAGAGGAATATGACTCGGCAATGGTGTGTCTTAACAGCAATTATTTCAATAGCTGCGATTGAGATTACAGAGAACGATTGACCGCAATCTGGCGGGTGAAGGTGCTAAAGTTGCAAGTAAAAATTTTTATACTTCTTATATTTTATTTTGGCAATATTTTATCAATATTTGCCAATATTGTAATTTTTAACTTATTATTAATAAAAATACTTGATTTTTATGTTATTATAGAAATGTTGCCTCATATATACATGTACATATAACTTTAATCAATAACATGATTATTATTAAGTTATATTTTAATTTAGAGATAAAAGATCTGTATTGTAGAAAAACAATGATATATATATTAATTATATGACAAAATCATTTTCGATATGATTGTCAATACATACAATATGATTCGTATTCGAATAAGATATATTTATTTCATATTTTTGATTAATATCAGTTTGTATGGAACTTAGAAATATCAGTTTCTTTTTAATCTATCAGTTCTGTGACAACATAATTATAAGTAATATTTGAATTAATTTCTGCATTGGCAATCACGCTTTTATATGTGTCTCAAATCTTGAGTATTTCATATACAGCAAGTGATAATTATATATTTGACGGTGTTTTCTTTCTCCCAGTATAATCATGTATTTGTTTTAGTACGTCCAGTAATTACTTCATAAATCGTTAATAAAAAAGTATACAGTGCACGACGGTTTTCTAATTTTTACTGAGAACAGATATTGATTTCAAGTCGAACAAGAAATCCCATCAAAATTCAAGGCAAAAACATATATTCTTTTCTTTTCTCTCTCTTTTTCTTGAGTTGTCTTATACCTACGAAATATATCTGATAGTCATATATATCGAAAACCAACAGTTTCGATCTTTTCTTCGTCAGACAAAAAATGTATATCAGATATTTCCAATCTTCGGAAATCACTTTCTCAACGTATTCAGAATATTCTAGGTATCTTGCAGATACCCCGATGCCTGCGAAATATTTGCGACGCTCCTCGGAGGCTTGTATCGCATACGATACGTTCGCGAGACACGAGATTCGCTCATAAATAAAGCTTCAAAATCGATCGCGTATAATCGGTTGCAACGCAGAATTCTTCGACTGTAAGGATAATAAGGATCATGAATCGTACAAAGATGACTTACAGCGACAAATGTACGGCCAGCCAAGTGGGACATCGCGATGGCTGGTCATATCATGATACCTTGTCCGAGATAATGCAATTCGTTGTACGGTTCTACCGACGACGCGACGCTTCCTCGATTTCTCAAGGGTCTCGCAGAATTTCAATTTCGTTTGAAGCTCAAAGCTACCGAGTATACGTCACGTCCCAAGGAAGGCCAAACGTAAAAAAAATATTATGTAATTATCTACGATGTTAACGAGATCCTCGCGACAACGACTTCAATTAAGTTTTAATGAAAAAGATTAATGTTTTTAATGCGGGGCGTTTTAATAGTCATGAATAATAAGCAAATTTCAAAAGCTCGTCGCTTATTGCGTTTGTCTTATGTAAATACGCGCTCGCGCGATTATGATCCTTGATCCTTGATCTCTTTTTTTATAATTTATAACAAGGCTTTCTCCTTAAAGCAATTAGTTCGTGTTTTATTACTTGCGACTTTAATATTAAGTAAATCATTTGGTCTTAATTCGACGAGCGCCCCGGCACAACGACCGGCGCGGCGCGGCAGACGATAATGACATGGCATGCGACATCATATTTGCTTTAATTTATAGACTGCCTTTTCTTAAGGACGCGGTTAATGCGTGTCGTCTGTAATCACGTCGTTCCGCTTGTCAGCGAATGGCAGAGACAAATATGATGTTCCACGTCGGCGCACCTCTACCCTCGTTTCGCAAACGGAGGGTAATCTGATTTCGGGTCAAGACACGCCTAGTTTAAACTTTCAAGTCGTCGTCACTCTCAACGCCCACGAGACGCTAGATTTGTTAATGACAAACCGCCCTTTCAGGTGCGCTCTCTCTCACAGAGTAAGCTCGTTAAGCGTAGTTATTTTAAGAACCGCGAGGTCGCCCAACTGGTAATCCAATCGTAATTATCCGGATGGTTGCCGCGATGTCGCGAGTGGTTATTTGCAGAACTCGGAAATCTCTTCCCGAAACTGTCCCCGCGGAATTTATTTTAATTCGCGACGACAAAAATACTTGTCCAATGTATTTCAGTACTCTCTTAATCTCGTGGAGTGAAACGTCACTCTAAAAATGTGAAAATCGAGTCTGTGCAATTTTTCGAGAGATTTTTCACTCTACGAGATTTAAGGAGTATTAATAACAAATTCAAATGGCTAACAACCTAGGTAGCAAGTTGATGTTATTTGTCGACATTTTAAAATCTAAAATAAATGTCTTTGATGACATTTTAACGTCAAAATGACGACAAATAACATCAGTTTGCTGCTTGAGAAAAGTAGTTCTAATAAATGAATAATCAAAAGTATTATGTATAAATTTTAATGTCTTCAAAAGTCGCATTAGTCATGCGTAATGGATTTACAATTTACATTATATATTCCTAGAAAAAAATTTTTTGTATATAAAATACGTATAATTACATAAAATATATTTTAATATATATTGATAGGTTTTACATATAATTATATTATATATAAATGTATATGACAATTACATGATAATTAAATATAATTATAAATGTATAATAATTGTACATAATTTTATTTAATTATTATAAATAATTATAAATAATATGATTATATGATTATATATATATATATATATAATCATATATATATATATAAAATTGTATAAATTATACATGCATAATCACATAAAAATCACGCATAATTACATAATTATATATGATTATATGTATATAATTATAAGCCTCTTAACAACTGCAAAAGATGTGACCAATCGCCTAAATCGTATTATTTTTGGATCGAATTTATGAATTAAAATAATTACATATGGAAGAAGTCTCATTACCTAATACTTATTTTATTAATTATTTATCAAAAACCAAATACTTAATAATTTATAAATAACAATAATGACGTCAAAATAAAAACTGAATTTACTTTTGCAATCAACTTATTTTTATTCGCATATCATATATTAGTTTTACTATTATTTTACTATCCCTTATCAGTTTTACATTAATATCATTTATTATAATAAAATAATATTATTGTAATAAAATTTGTGCTGATGCGATTTAAGGTAACTTGATGGATTTTATAAAAATGGCAATTTAATATTTATAATAACTGCAAATGCGTATATACAATAAGTGTAAAATAAATGTTACGAACAAAATGATTAAGTATAAAATAATCTTTTTAAAACGTTAATACAATGTTATTTTAAAACGTTAAAAATACATATAAAACTAACATTTCTAAATGCTACTTTAATGTTTCTTCCTTGCCAAAGGGCATTTTTTATCATTATCTAAACTTTTAAATAAACCACGCATACAAATGCATATGCTAGTCGTTTATGCGGGAAAAAATTCTTCGCGTCTCGTTAAAATTCTTTTAGAATATTCGTTATTGTCCAAGATTTGCAAAACCAATTATTTAGCCTAGCTTAGCAAAAGCACCGAGGGAAAATCTTTACAGTAAACTACTGTGGGAAAGCAAACTTCCAAGACAAAAGATAAACACAACGTTTTGCGAGTTGAATAATGTCGACGTTGAAATGAGACAAGGAAATAAGAGGACGAGTTCGGGGCCATAAAGTTACGACTTAATTGGCAACTAGCAATCTCGCACTAAGTGATAACAATCACTTTCATCGATTTAAGGAACTATTCGACCAACCGAGCACTCAGAATAAACAAAGTTTCTCACGACTGACGGATTAATAGCTCCTAGTTTCAAGCTCGCTGCGCCAATGAAAGTGGCAAGGATAGACGAAAGTTGAACCGAATAAAAAAAGATCGATTTCTAGTTATTGGATAAAGCTCGAACATAATCCTGAACGTGGCCGTTACGGCGTCCGTCGTCTATATAACTATATAACACGTTCTGTTATTTGAAAAACGTTCTAGGTCGTCCAATCTTATTTTCGATCGATATTACGTGAAAAAGGAAGACGCAAAATGACCCAAATTTTCTCGGCAAGTGAGCCTCGGCAGGCGTGACTGCCATTTATTATTTATTAAATCTCGTAATGTGGTAATTTACCGTAGGAACTTTAAGCGAGGGTTTTGGGAAGCTTTTTAAAGTGCGCTTTGCTGCTGAAAGCTCCCTGTAGGTCGGTCGGTCGCGTCGAGTTGATCCCTTGAGATAGAGCCGAGAGGATAGAAGTATATTACTCTCTATGACTGAATAAATTTCAACGTGATACAGTTCGCCTTATATTCAACGCGTACAAATACGGAAAGATACGAGTTTGGGATGCAACTGTATACAATTTTAAAATAAAAAAATGTTGACCAATGAATCTCCTCTCATTTATTGACATCTTGGATCAATGTCAGATTTTTTTAAACTTATATTTTATATAGGTACAATACATGAACATATATCGTTCTTGCTTTTAAATAAACCAGTTAAAAATATAACCAAGTCCGTTCGGTGGGAATCAATACGATATTGAGCAATATTTCATGGAAGTAATACTTGTCATTCCTACATGTCAATATCGCAAATAATTCTAAAATATGTAATACAGTTAATCGTAATATTAACTCGATGAAACGTCTAGTTTCATTTTGTTGGACTATAAATATTTGTTCATGTTATAGAGATCAAATATAATTGAATCTAATAATCCGTATGATAGCCATCAATCGCACGTGAGAGTCTTCGAATTGGACGATTTAACTTAAGAGCTTCGAGTATCGTTGAACGATGCATTGAATAAAAATAATGTTTTACGTGTTTTATATTGATGTTGAATAGGAAAAAAATTGTCGAATTAAATAACTTGAATTAAATATTTTTATTATAGTACAGCATTATTTAATATTGTTTGTATCAGTTAATTAAATACTTTTTAAGAGCAAGAAAGAGAGGAAAAGAGAGAAAAGTATGCTCTGTCTTTTGGATCAATGAAGAATATAAACTTTACTTTTCAACTTGTTTGTATGTAATACAAATAAATAATAAAACTTTCAAAGCAAAATAATATTTTTCCTAAGCAATAAAAAATAATCAACATTATATAAATGGTTGAGTGCAGAGAGGGCATCAGTCATATTAAAAAAGTTTTAGTATCATAAAAAAATTTTAATTACAATGAATAAACTAACAAAATTATTTTAGGAAATTTAAATATGACATTTAATAATACTGTTACATACCTTTGATTCTTGAAAAATGTATTAAATAAAAAGCATAAATTTCAAATTAAACTTGTTCCCCATTTGCACTTTCAACGTTGCTAACAAAATCCTAAATTTTATAGTACTTACTACTTTATTATAAATATACTTTATTTTATTTTCAGAAATATATAACCTGTGGTAAATCACAATAATATTTCAGATGTAAAATTTCAAAATACAAAAACTTTGATGCTCATCTTAAAAGAGTAAATTAAAGAATATATTACCGAGAAGGCCAAAAATAAAAATAGAAGATATTCAATAAATAATACAAATTTAATATGTTAATTTATAATATTAACATTATAGATATGACGGAACGAGTTTTGACTGCACGCAATCGTCGTTAGCCGCGATTGTACACTTGATAAATAAAGTGAATACATAATCAAACGTTCGCAGAGCAAATAACGTTACAATAAATAATATTATAATAAATAAAAATTGTGATTGTGTCAAAGATGAGATTATGCAACGTAAAAAGCGGTAAATGCATTATCATTTTGCTTGAAGCTTGTAAAAGAGTATTTAATATAAAAATAAAAGAACTAATGTTAACAAAGAAAAATATTAAACAAAAAGAAAGAAGAAAAGAGATTAGTGTCTAGAGTAAGTGGACTAGTACCCTTTTCGCACTTACTGCTTATTTTCAACGTCTGTTTTAGGCTTTTAGAAACCTGAGACAAGTGCTATATTTGCGCTGAAAACATGTCTACCGTTTAGTTCAATAATAAAAAAGTGACTTTCGGAAAAAAATGTGACTCGTGCCCTTTTTCTATATCGACCGATTCATATACAAGAAAACTATCAGAAAAGTATAAAATAAATTTATCATTACTTTAGTAAAAATTTTTCTCATAAATTTTATATAAATTGAAACATCTTTCAGAAGTACTCAGAAATATTCAGAAAGTCTACATCTTCTCTTAAAATTTTTCATATTACATGTGAATTCTAAAATATTCAGGGATTTCTGATCCCATAATTTCTGAGAAATACTTTTACCTACTTTAGATTTTATAATATTTCATCAGAAATTATACAACAAAAAAATCTTAGAAATCTGTAGATATTTCATAATTAAGCCTCATCTGACAAACTATATTGGATTCGATGTTTCGCTACACCATGGGTATACGTTACCCGACCATTTTCAATCGCGCATATCTCGGTACGTAATGCATAGAATTTTAACAATTTTTTCTAATCGATATGCCAGAATGGCCAAAATAAAGAAGAAGATTAAATAGATGCAAAAATCGACAAGTTGGATATGTTTCAAATATTCAAAAGAGAAAAAACAAACGATTTATGAATACCAAGCATTTTGGTAAACAGCACGAGTGTACGACATCCAGTGTGTCAGCTAAGGGTTAACGTGTATGAAAAATTCTGAAAAAAGATGTAAACCTTTTGAACATTTCTGAAATGTGTTTTAATTCGTATAAAAAATCTGAGAAGATAAAATTATACAAAAATTCTGACAAATTTTGAGAAATTATATGAAAAATTCTGAGAAAAATTTTCACCAGAATATTAAGCACCAAGGTCCGCTTTTAACCAGTATGGCCAATGTTTTTAATTTAAATGTGCCGATACACTTCGCGGTCATTGTAAAATATCGATTATATTGTCCTATAAAGTAAAATAAGAGTTCTTTGAAAGAGACCCATCATCATTAATTGCGTCGCTACCGTTATTTAAGGTGTTAGATTGATGAATACGAAGTACTGTGGAAATCAATTACAACACAATTTCATCGGACGAGTGGCGAATAAAAGGAAGTCGTACAATTCCTGTTGCGAGCCGACGGGTGGCATTTGTTCGGTTGTTAATTAACAGATGACGTATATCTACGAGGAATCGCGTTAACTGCTAATTAATATTGTTTTGAGCGTTAACTATCGCAGTTACCTATACCTGGACCGTTCTCTACGATTACGTACGATTTAACGTTCGCGCCGTCTTGTCCAATGCCTCACGCGAGAATTAATCTTTAATTGCGTGAGCCAGTTTCAATTGCTACTGTCGTATATCGATACACTGAATTGGGATGCTGATCCTTCTCTCGCAGACAGTTTACGCTGACACAGTTCCAGTGAAATAGCGCTCGTTCCGTGTTCCTCGTAAATGTTGGATTTCTGTCGCGATTTCCGAACGGTCGATTGTACGTAACACAATTCACAAATAATGAGTAAAATAAAGTTATATCTATGTAATTATTATTAAATTCGCGATAAATGCGTTTAGAAAATTGACGTGAGTTTATAATTGATAGAAACGCTAATAGCAACTGTATATAACTTTGAGGACAATTTATTATGAGTAATAACTGCTGAAAATGCTCTAAATCTAATAATCGCTACAAATGTATCTCATAATAGCGCGATAATTTTCGCGTCTCATATAAACGCTTCCAACGTCTTCCGAGAATAAGGAAAATATATTTTCTAGAAATAGAGAAAGAACATTTGGAAACATTAATACAAGAAGAAAATTTGTCGATAGAATTATGTCTATATAACAGTCTTTCACAAATTGCTTTCGTTCTGTACCATTCATTGATGCTTGGGTAAGTAATTGGGGTTTTTTTCCTAAGGTCAAGATTCCACCTACACAGGAAGCACAGACAATTATAGGTAACGAGGCGTCCGTCATGTACACACTGCCCCATAATTACGGAACTAAATTAACACTAACCCACTCCACGTTAAACGTACAACGGCCGTGTCGTAGCTAAATTTGATTACAGAGATACTGATTCTTTATAGCGTGTGTGACAACGGAACTAGAGTATCACGTACGTGTCAGTAAATGTTGTCGCAATAAAAGGCTATCGTTGCCGTAATCATGAAACCTTTTACACTCACGCGAGTTCCACTTTCCTCAATTAGTACAAAGGATTATCCGTTAAAAGCAATTAAACGTCCACTCGTTGTGGCAGCTTAAAATGTAAAGATGCTGTAAGATAGAAATACGATCCCCCATTAGAACAATTTTACACCACGGCAAGCAAAAAAATTGCATTTAAGATCAAATAAAAATCTACTGTTTACAGAATTGGCATTCAATCGCTTTGACATTTTGTTCAGATTATGTAACATTAATACACGTATCGATTTGCGTGTACGTGTTTGATGTGAGCCGTTTGTAATATAATCTCTCTACGTTTTAACAAAATGTTTTTTGAAAACCATTCTACGCAATAAATGTATAATTTCCGATTCGATATTTGTGAAAGAATAATAGAAACTAATCTAGGCATTCAAAGATTCTTTAGTAATGCGGTTGAAAACATAAATGAATTTTTTCCGATATAAATTTTGGAAAAAATAAGATACAAACTAGTCCAAACATTAAAAGAATCTTTAGCAATGCAGTTAAAAACAGAAATCAATTTTTTTCGATGCTAAGCTACATTTTTTATATGGTGTGTAATATATATTATAGTTTAGCATTAAAAAAAAATTAATTTCTATTTTGAACCTCATATCGTTTCATCATTACCGTATAAGTATGATGAAATGCGTCGTCTACAAGATTCTAAAAAACTTAGCTCTGTAGGATTTTGCAATAAAATTGTGCGTTTTGAGAAAAATTCTAAGAATAAGACAAGTGTTACAAATAATATAGTAATATTCTGTCGATCAATATCTCGAAACAAAAGAGCAGACCATGGCCTTGACGTAACACCATCGGTCATTGCTAATTGGTTTACTTCATCAAGTGTTGTCTTGCAATTAATATACGTCGACGTCAATAAAGGTGAGCCTTTTAATAAGATAACATGCAGTACAACAAAAAAATTATGACGAACATTGACTAGTTTTTCACAAAGATAAAATAGTCTGTAAAAAAAAAAAAAAAAAAATGTACATAGATTTATTTGAACGATTTAGGGATATATGTGCCACATTTCGCAGTATTACCAAAAATATAAAAATTTCATAGATTGTTCTATTATTATGTTTAACTATCTGTTTAAAATTTTCGCACATTCTCTTAGTAGTTTAAAAATTATCTAATTTTTTGTTATTAATTTTTAAGTAAAATCGCTCTTGATAATATTTATTTACAATTTAGATAAAAAAGTTATCATTACAAATTAAATTAAATTTTTTATAGAAAATAATTTTGATATTTAAGTAGTGCGAGAATTTGCGTCGAAGAAGAAAAATAGAAGTAAAAATAAAATTAAGACAATGAATCCATCAACTAACAGTACGACAATACCTATTAAGCTAGCCCCTCCTCAGCAGCACATAAATAATTTTAAAATATTTTAAAATTGAGCGCTAATTCGGTACTAAAGTCCGAAATTAGATGCTCAAACCGTTTGACAGAAAATTAAAAACAAATTGAATAAGGATGGCTTAACATTAAGCTAGCCTCCCCCCTTCCTAATAAAAAAAAAAATAAATATTTATTATGCAAACAAATAAATAAATATAGTGCTAATTAAGTGCTTCAAGAAATAATAAAAATAAATCAAAAATATTAAAAAACTTAGAAACCAGTTGCGGCTAAGTTGGTTCACAAAAGAAAAGTCATCTTAAAAAATTACATGCTTGGGTAAATTTAGTACTAAAAAAATTTCTTTTTTAATATCATTTAAAATATCAAGCCACCGAATTATTTCCTTCACAGAGGTCAAGGAAATCTTTCACAGAGGTCAAAGAATTATGTGCTCGTTCAGTTTCGCAAGTATTCAAACTTAAATATTGGTCGTGCAGTTGACTGACAAGAGAAAAGTCATCTTCAAAATCGAACACTAGCCAAACGGAACGAGCACCTAAATTCAACTTCAGCACTTAATTTTGAAATATTTTAAAATTAATTTTATGCTGATGGGAAACTAACTTAACAAAGGCATATAGTGCTTATTTTGATGATGCGAGCATAAAAATCTCAACCCTGTTTCTCCATTCATCTTTATTCAACTTTTTTCATTGCACAAAATAAAATAAGCGTAGCAATGTTTCAAATTGTAAAGAAATTTCATAACTCACCAGATGCGTAGCAGCAGAGTTGTAACACAGCTACATTAATCTGCAAAGCGTGTGCAAATAAATTATAATAGCTTCCAAGATAACCTTTTTTTATTTATATTAATTTAAAGAAAGAAATAATTTTTTAAAGATAAATTATTCAAAACAATTATAATATGGATTATCAAATAGATTTAATCTTTCATTTGTAAATTAAATCTATGAAATAACATATATTTTTTATGGAAATGTCTATTTTCTTTTGTTTCTTACGTAAACAATTTTGTAACTTGTGAACAATGTTAATAAAGTGAAGTTTATGCGTTTTAAAAATAACTAGTTGAAAATAAAAATCAGTAACTTTATTATTACTCAACCCTGATTATTTGAGATATCTATGTCTATTAAGCTGGCACAAGCATTTTAGTACAATCAAATAAGACTCATACAGGAATTATTTTCTATTTTTTGTTCTATTTAAGATTTTTTTTTGCTACAGCCGTTTCGCTAAAAACAATAGCTGTGCTATCTTAAACTATTAAAGCCCATAATCAGATCAGCAAAGATAGTACAAAAATAACAATTGGAAATAGGACCGGAGCATGAAATTAATCATAATGTAATTTAATTAAATCATGTACTCGTTTACCTGGTGGTTCCGTCGTTGCTTGATGCCTTCCAGATGCCCCTCCTCCTCCTCTTTTGTACCTGTTCGTTTTTTCATGGCACCTGCAATCACGAAAATACTACTTATGGCCAGCAATAATCACCCCGACGATCACGCGAGATCGTGGATGGCGGCACTCCTCGGTAGACGACGAATCTCGAGCGCAGAAGTACGCGCGATCATCTTTACAACGCGACGCGTAACTTAACCTTTAAATCAGTTGGCCGCCGCAATCGTTGCTAACATAACACGCGCATCTTCAGACGATTATCATGTCCGCGATATTACGTACGCTGATAAACGTACGAATTGAGACCGAAAACAAACACCCGCGGATCGAAAAATGCGAAATTTATTAGGTTGCAACAACGGCCGAGAAATTAAGACGAAACTGCAAGTGCTATTCGCGAGCTACGACATACGAATTGAGACCAAAAACAAACAGCCGCGGACGGAAAAATGCGATCGACCGACAGGTTAACGCCGTCGCTAACGCAACGATCTTCGGTCGAATGGCCCAATATTTTATTCGGCATTCACGATACTGCGCGAATAACATATCACACATGAGCTCCTGCAAAATGTGATATGATCGCGGCCGATCAGGAGCAACGAAGATTGCGAAGCAAGCGGAGAATCGAGTAACGTTAGGTTAGGTTTCTTTTCTCCACATAACGCAATGACTCTCGAGTAACATTACAAGAGCACGAGACAGCAACGAGACGCGAGCGACAAGCTTGAAACGCTTCACGAATGAGATAAGATATGTGTACCTGGCACTCACGTTGCTACTCCACTCGATACACCAGGCGTATCCGCACAGAACTTCAACACGAGGAACACGAAAGAAGCACCAGAAAGCACGGAGCGTCAGCCGGACACCGGTACAGGCGGCAACAGGCGGGTAGAGGACAAAGCAACATGGCGGTGGCAGCGATTCGACGACCGTCGTCTACGCTGCGCAGTCACTACGCCATCTACGAACGTTGCCGAGCGGCGGCGGACGCGAACGAGTGCCGGCTCGGCCGAGGCGCTCGGTCACGTCCGCCGCCGCTCGGCAACGTTCGTAGATGGCGTAGTGACTGCGCAGCACCAGCGGTCGTCGCGAGTCGCTGCCATCGCCATGTTGCTCCGTCCTCTACCCGTCTGTACCGGTGACCGGCGGATTCTCCGTGCTTCCTGGTGCTTCTTTCGCATTCCTTGTGTTGAAGTTCTGTGCGAATACAACGTCGGGTATGTCGAATGTAGTAGCAGCGTGAGTGCCGGGATCGTGTACACATCGTATCTCATTCGTAAAGCGTTACGAGCTTGCGTCGCTTGCGTCTCATTGCTGTCATTGCTGTCATTGCTGTCATTGCTATCATTGCTGTCTCGTGCTCATGTAACGTTACACTGTTCTCCGCTGCCTCGCAATTCGCAATCTTCGTTGCTCTTAATCGGCCGCGATCGTATCACATTTTGCAGGCGCTTATGTGTGATATGTTATCCGCGCAGTATGCCGAATAAAATATCGGGCCGTTCGATCGAAGCTCGTTGCGACGGAGTCAATCCGTTGGTCGATCGCATTTTTCAATCCGTGACTGTTTTTGATCTCGTATGTTTATCTATTACTCAATTCGTATGTTTATCAGAATACGTGAAAACGCGAACATAATAATCGTCCAGTGACGTGCGTATTGTGTGTTGTATGTTAGCAACGGTCGCGGCCAGCTGGGTAAAAGGTCATGTTACGCGTCGCGATGTGGCGCGGTGTAAAGATAACTGCGCGTACTCCTGCGCTCGAAATTCGTCATCGACCGCGAAATGCTGTCCAGGATGTCGCGCGATCGAGGTGATTATCGTTGGCCATTAGGCTGTGTTCAGATTCCCCCATCCGGGTGCATCCAGACATCATTCTATCTCTGTTTAACACTCGGTAAACAACAAAGATAAAACGACATCTGGGTGCACCCGGGTGGGGAATCTGAACATAGCCTTAAGTAATATTTTCGTGAATGCAGGTGCCATGAAAAAGCAACAAGCAGGAACAAGAGAAGAGAAGGAGGACCTGGGAAGCATCGGGCAACGGCGGAGCAACCACGAGGTAAACGAGTACATGATTTAATTAAATTACATTATGATTAATTTCATGCTCCGGTCCTATTTCCATTTGTTATTTTTTGGTTATCTTTGCTGATTCGATTATGGGCTTTAATGGATTAAGTTAGCACAGTCACTGTTTTTAGCGAAACGGCTGGAGCGTTTCGTAAAAATCGTAAATAGAGCAAAAAAATAGCAAACAATTCCTGCACGAGTCACATTTGATTGTGCTAAAATGGCTGTGTCAGCTTAATAGACATAGATATTTTAAATCAGAGTTGAGAAATTCAACTAGTTAAAAAATTAAAAGTTAAATAATAAAATTAAAGAGTTACTGATTTTTATTTTTAACTAGTTATTTTTAAAACAAATAAACTTCAATTTATTAACATTGTTCACAAGTTAAAAAATCATTTATGTAAAAAAAAGAAAACAGACATTTCTATAAAAAAATATTTCTTTATTATTCTATAGATTTAATTTACAAATAAAAAATCAAATATATTTGATACTCCATATTATAATTGTTTTGAATAATTTATTTTTAAAAAATTACGACTTTATTTAAGTTATTATACATTAAAAAAAAAAAATTGTTTTGGACGCTGTTATAATTTGGATTTATATTTACTTTACAAATTAATGTAGCTTGTGTTACATTTCTACTGTTGCGCATCGGTCTGGTGAGTTACTTCTTTACAAGTTTGAAACATTGCGACGTTTATTTTATTCTGTGTCAGCGATAAAAAAATTAAACAAAAATGAATGGTGAGACAGAGCTTAAATTTTTACGCACGCATCGTCAAAATAAGCACTATTTGCCACTTCTATTAAGCTGATGGTTTGCTACCAGCGCAAAATTAATTTTAAAGTATTTTAAAATTAAGTGCCAATTAGGTGTTAATTTGGTACTAAAGTCTGAAATTAGGTGCTCGAACCGTTTAGCAGAAAATTAAAAAAAAAGTTAGGTGTTAATATTAAGCCAGTCCTGCCTCAATAAAAAAAAAACATGTATATTAATAAATAAATACTGTAGAATTGAGTGTTAATTAAATACTTTAAAAAATAATAAAAATAAATTGAAAATATATATTATAAAAGTTAAAAGTCGGTTGCGCAGTTGGTTCACAAGGGAGAAATCATATTAAAAAATGAGGTACTTAAAAAATTAGTATAAAGTTGGTACAAAAAATTCTTTTTTTAAATTTATTATTTAAAGATATTAAATCGCCGCTTATTTTGTTTGGCAAGTATTCGAATTTAAGCATTAATCACGTGGTGGGCTGACAAGGAAGAAATCATCTTAAAAAATTTCGATGCTTGTATAAATTTGGTACTAAAAAAAATTTTTTTTCAATAGATATCATTTAAAGATATCAAGTCACCGAGTTAGGTGCTTGTTCCGTTTAGCTAATGTTCAATTTTACGGATGATTTATTCGTTTACATAATAAATATTTATTTTTTATTTGTTCGGAGGCTAGTTTAATGTTAAGTCAACCCGACCCAACTTTTTTTTATTAATATTTTGTCAAACGGTTTGAGCACCTAATTTCAGACTACAGTATCAAATTGGCACCTAATTGAACGCTTAATTTTGAAATATTTTAAATTTAATTTACGCCTGTGAGGGACTAGAGTAGTTTGTCAATTTATAAACTTTACACATTAATTTTTTCATTTACACGTTAATTATTAATTATTGAGCAATTGATGTAGTTTAATAAAAATTAATCAATTTTTCTTTCCGATGTTTTAATTAACTCCTTGTGGCTGTTGCGACTTAATAGTGAAAGCTGGACGGGTTTTTAAATATTTCTTACGTTTTTTTACGTGATAGCAAAACGAGTTTTCTCTCTGTAAAGATCTACAAATGGGTTCGTCGAGCGCGAAAAAACCGACAATGTATTTCCCACTTATTGCTTAACGTAATATTGTTTTATGCAAAGAAGCGTCATGACCCTAGCGCATGCTTTACCCTAGCAAATATGTTCATATTTGCACCGCTTATTTTAACTATGTTCCTTACTCTTGCTTATGTCGGTTGTACACTTATCGAGGAATTAATAGAGGCGGTTTAAAATTTTCTTCGCAGATTTTGAAAATATACTTACAATATACAAATAGAAAAAATCAAGTTATACTGATATACATGTAATCGATTTTAGATTATTAAGTATATTAAATATATTTTTTTAATAATCTAATAATAATATTTTTTAAAATTATGCGATATGTTTGCAAAAGAGATATATTTTTTTAACTATTAAAAATTTTTTAATCTTGTGGAGGCCGATTATCAATCATTATGAAGAACACTTTCACAGGAGAACGTGTCGAATCGATCTTCACATGATTGAACGAGAACTTTCAGCAGCGCGTGTTCGCGAATAATCAGTTTCTCGAGGAAATATTGCACATTGCACAAACTGAGTCGACTTGCAGACCTACGTTAAAGACGCGATTCAGCTTTTTTACAAACACACACGTATATTGTAGGAAAATTTAATTATTTTTCTTTTAAAAATGTATAGTCGCATTGATAGTGAAAAATATTCAGGTCGTATTTTATTCGTAAATACGGTAATGGTCTGATAAGATTAATTGTAATTTAAGCTTAGTTTTAATTTAATTCTAATTATTTCTAATTTTAATTTAAATTTAATTTTCTTCTAGCTGTAATTCTAATTTAATTTTAGTTCAATTTTAATCCCGAGAAATATCGAGTCTTGTAAGTTTTGCAAAATGTAAGATGTAATTGAATATGAAATATGTATATATAATGTAGCGAGAGCGTTTTTCCATCGATAAATTTCTTTTTGCATCACATGATCTTACTATGTTTGTTCACCTCTTCTTGTTCGTGTCGGCAAACAAAAAAATTACATTTTTCTTTTTTCTATTTGTACTCGTCGCTTTCATTAAATACGTACGCTCGAAAATCGATACTAATTACGACGCGACGATTAAAGACGTATTATTTCTGACATTGCCTATCAAACTTTTTTGTAGTTAAAGTTAACTTTAAATAATTGGTTATTCTTATCAGAATTTGAGATAGAATTTTGTTTATAATTTTCTGAAGAATGTATGAGAAACTTTAAAGATCAATTATACATATTTATTATGTACGTATAATTATTAAGAAAACGACAAATAAGAGTCTAATAAATAAATCAAACGTAAATAAGTATACTAATGCTTATAAGAATTACTGCGGTTAACACTTTAATAACTTAATAAATGTGAAAATAGGTAGCATAAAGTTATAAGTAGGATGCAGCCTGATGACGAGAAGATTATCTAAAGCAGGTTTTTAGAGACTCTAGAGCGGAATTTAATAATGCATAAACTGGTAAAAAAAAATGTCTAAGACAGATACATTTATAGTTATAAAATAACGTTTATTTAAATTGCGACGTGTTTTCTGAAGCAATCAATATTCGCGCATTATTTATCGATATCAACGTGCTTAAAATAACTTCTTAGCTCGACGAAACGCTTTTTCATATTTAATCAGTCTTCTCGTTAAATAACCGTATCGTTGTTTACGTTACAGCGGTGTAATTTTGCGTTAGAAACTTCCTGTGGTCATTAACTCTTTACCTGCATATGTGCACGGCGAAATTCTGAAATTTGCACTACCGTGCAGTGGGCAGAGTTTAAGCACAGTTTCGAGAGATGATTACTGAATTTACGCATTTCTGTATCTTTTGATCTACAAAAATCTCTCTTTGACATTTTATAACTCACATCAGTTTTCAAGATAGAATTCTATTTATAATTTTATAAAGAGTATTTTTATTTATCTTGTTATATATTTTATGTATCTTAATATATATTTTCATCAGTGTTGCGCTTAGACAATTTTAAATTATCTAGATAAAAATAAGATAATTTATATATAAATGTATCTTAGATAAGATCAAGCTGATTTAATTTTAATTTATCTACGTAAAAGATAAAATTATATATGGTTTTATCTAAATGATTTTTAGATAATATCTATTGAGCAAAATAAATAATTTAGGATATGAAAACAACATTTTTATGTATTTATTTATAAATACATAAATCTTTATCTCTTCAAAACAAATGTTTTTCAAATAATTTAATTTGACAAAAAATATACTTTTTGGATTCAAATCAATACGCAAATGAAAATCATAATTAAACAATAGAAGAGATATATAACTCACATTGTATAATGGTTGACAAACTTATAAAAGTTTTTGAATTTATAGTTTTGGGGTAATTTGTATACTGTGCACTGTTATTGATTTGTTCAATCTGGGCTGCGTGCTGCGTTTTGAATTCCTATATATATTGCCAGTATAAAAATCTATAGTTCACGTTACACATGTATATTGTAGATTTTCACTACTAGCAGTAAATTTCGGAATATAATTCTATTGTTATCACTTTGAAAAAATTTTCTTGTTGAACTTCTAATTATAATTATTTTATTATACCATACAATTATAGTCACAAATACCAAACACTTTGTTTATTGAAAATTCAATGTTTTAGACGAGGTTTTAGACTTGTTTCGGTTTTTGTTGGAAACCTTTTATATATATACGTTTCTGTCTGATTTTTTAAACATCTTTCTGTTACACAATGTACATATAAAATCATAAATAGAATTCTATTTTCATCCGCGAACGGAAACTTCCATTTACAGCACACATTCGTCATTATATTATTGCCTTCATTGATGATTGCAAGTTTGCTGCGGATAAAAGTTTCAGAATTAAAAGAATCTTTTCACAATTTGTTCTAGATTTTATAGTATACATCAGTTTTGGCGCTAGAATTCTATTCATAATTTCATACGAATTTTTATACATATGTATCTTAATACACATTCTACGCGTGCAAATTTCTGATTCTTTAAACATCTTTCCATATTATGACACATCATAAAATTGTAAACATGATTCTATCTTAAATCTGCGAACGGAAACTTCAACACATTCGCTATTATTGTTTCACGATATTTCTTGAGGAAATTATCTGTGGATAAAATTCTCGGAATTAAAAGAAGATAAACATACTAATGACGTGATACCTCGTAGTTATGTGGAATAATCCTTTATCCTTTGGTCGTTTTCGTCACTGGCTGTTTCCCGCGATGTCTCGTCACATCGGAATTTGCATTTCATGCAAATGTCAGCCTTCCAGTTCTTCGACGACGAATCTAACAAATACTTCCGATCACTATGAATACGGTATTTTGGAATTAATCCTGTTTTGTTTTTGCAAGTCTATTTGACCAATGTATTTGATTCTTTCTTACTAATAGTTTATTTAAAAAACTTTTTTTTACATTTTTGACAACTTTGCAGTAGTGCAAAATTTTATTCTTGTTAAAATTTTTTATTTTTTCGAATTTTTTTTTATTATATTGATTTTTTATTATATTGAACAAATTCGAACAGAGCAGCAAGGCCCTATAAAGCACCAAAAGATTGCAGAAACATTGCATAAGTCTTATATTGAAACCTTATAATATTTTATCAAGAATTGTGAAATGTTTCTGCAATGTTACTGCAAACTTGCGGCAATAATCAAATGTCTGCTCTTGAAAATATTACGATTTAAGTCTATAGTAATGTTACGGTGCTACGTATTTCTATTGAACCGCGTTACTATACAAATACGGAACGCTTGAAATTTAATAAACCAAGAGAATATATTATTTATCCATAATAAAGATAAAAAAACTCGTTGCAATTGTGTAAGTTCACAATCTTTTTGCATCAGAAACTTGAATGAAAAGATTGTGAATTTATGCAATTGCAAAAAATTTTTTTATCTTCCTTGAATATTTTCGTATGTTTTTTAAGTTTATTCATTAAAATCTGAAATCTCTTGCATATTAAAAAATTATTAAATTGTATAGGAATGAAGATACTATTACACAATGTTATGTAATTAATATCGCTATTTTATTTGTTGATGTACACGTATAAAGCAACAATATTAATATTAACATTATTAAAATTAAAATTAAAATTAATATTAATATTAATTTAATATATAAGCTTTATATTGAATAAAAGGTATTCAGAATTTTTACGTACTATATCTTTTGAATGATTCGCAGAGTGAACAACATATTGTAGTAAGACGCGATAATAAAAATTCACCGCGATTCGGTGGACCCTCCCGCTCAAGGGCAGTTAGCAATCACCAATTGTCATCTTGGTCACCCGTGAAATTGCTTGTCTTCTTGGGAGTTGAATGATGTAAGCCTTCTCGAGCGAGAAATGACTAATCGATTCGAAGTTGAATCCATGACATCGAAACGTCAGTTTGATGATTTTGACATCGAATTGATGTCGATTTTCGCTGGGTCGTTCACACGACACCGAATTGGTTGTTTTGCCACATCGGTTATTTCGTGCTCTACAGTGGCAATATATTTCATATGTGCGTGTCTACACGATACTGCTGCCGATACGACTGCTGTATGCGGGAAAATCACTAGTTCGAAAATGACATTCGATTCTGTTATTGCAAACCGTATGACGCTTGGTATGACGTAATTCGGTAAAACTACCGGATCGGCCGTCAATAGTCTAGTTTCCACCGAAATCCGCAATTCAATTTTACTTTGTGGATGAAAGTTGGTGCGACGTTATTTCCATTGGAAGTAATATAGAAGTGAAAAAGATTGACATTTCGGCAAAGTCATTTTTTGCTTGCATGAATACAAACGTACATAATCCTTAAAAAAATTTTTTTTTTAATATTAATTAACGTAAAAGTTTCATTATGTGATTGAATCTCATTATTTATTATTTATCCATTTTGACTAAAGTACGACAACTGTTAGATTACCTACTTCCAGCCGTTCCCACCAAATAAAATTTTGTGTCAATTTGTTGCTACTCCTATAGAGATTGTGGGTCGAAGCGGGAGTGAAATGAGCGCAGTCTAATGCGTTTCCATCGACTTAAATTTGGTTCTACACTGCATTAGGTGTGAATTAATGCCTGGGTGGAAACTAGACCAACGGCGCATATATTGTAGTGGGCGCGTTCGAACGTTACGGTTCTATTGTAGAGGCTCTAGACCGCAGCAGCGTTTCAATCGGTTGATGTGCAATTTTATTTGTACGTTTGTACTATTGTCAGGGTTGGGCAAGCTAAATTTTTTTAACTAAGCTAAATTAAAGTTAATGAATTATAAAATTAATTTAGTTGCGTTAAAAGCTATATGAACGAAAAAATTAACTTAATTTTAAAAGTCAAAATTAAATTCATTTAAGTTAAATTAAAAGTTTTTTTTTTTTTAAGTTAGATTATTTAAAACAATTGGCCATAGTTGGACGCAAGAAACGTCCGTTTCGAGAAAAATGAAAATAATATTTGTTGTAATTTAAAAGTACAGATAAAAACTTTTTTTATTAATTTTAGATTTGAGGAAAATAAAACTTTATTTGATTTCAAGAAATGACGTTATCAATCTTACTTAAAATAATTAAATTATTTGTTTAAATGATTGGTTTAATTTGAATAAATAATTATTTAATTTAAAGAAAGTACTGACAGAAATGTAAGACACAATTTAGTTATTCTGGTTTTAAAAATATATTTCTTTTATTTAAAGAAAGATATGCGTTGCACCATTAAACTATTACTTTAATTCTAATAAAAGGAACAATCATAAAATTTCTTTGAATCAAAGAAATTTTTTAACAGTATAGCAATTTCTTTGACACAAATTTCTTTGAGTCAAACAAATATTTTTTGATTCAAAGAGATCTGTTTCTGGGTGTATAAAAAGTAATTTTTTACATGTTGATTATTTTGAGTACAGTTTTAATTTTTAGATCTTATGTTTGTGTGTTACAGTATCATCGTAATTTCGTGGCTGAGTAACTCCGCTCGTTGCGCATCGGTCGGTGAGTCAGTAATAAATTTTCTCATTATATTTGCATGCTTTTCAAATGCTGTCCTGCGCAGGATTAAGGCATTATTGTATTATTGCGATTTTGACCATGATTATACGAGCAAACACATTTTTTGACATTCGTGATTAACGTGCCTACAGCGCGCAACGCGCGTTTCCTGCGTAAATTAATTATCTTTAGTGTCTTATGGTTAGCAACAATTTCAAATCTTGACATATTTCGATAGTACGATGGCTGAGGATTATTTCGGAAACATAGTTATGCGAGTAACAAATTTTTCTCTTGTAATCCTCTGTACAACGGGTGATTGTTTATTGTTATTGGTACTTATTTTGTAAGTAACAATATCGAGAGTAGCATTTGTGAGCAACAAACGAGCAACAAATTTTGACGTTGCTTTTGTGTGTGATTTTTGCGATATAAGGATATTGGCCCGCTAACTTTAACTTTCTGTAGCGAAACATAAAAAAAAAATTAATAGAGCAACAAATTTTTTCTTTGGCACTTTTTTACCAACAAATAAGCAACAAATACAAAAATTAGTTTGAATTGATTCTGCTCACTTTGTTCCGCTAACTTATAAGACGTGTCCATTCACATTTTTGTGTTAATTTAACACAAGATACAAATAATCAATATTAACACAAAAAAATGTAACACTTTAAAATAATTTGAAAACAAATTGTGGAAGAATATTTTTGTAGCATTATTATTATTTAAATTAGTATAATTAATTTTTATAATACATTAATATGTAGATTTTATTTATTTCTATTACAATTAATGTTTTACCACATTATTTTTATATTTGTTTATTTATTAACTGTGTTATTACCAAATTGTATTATTTTAGCACTAACAAAGAGATATCGAATGTCAATTTAACACAAAATATTTAAGTAACATACTTATTATGTTAAATTAATTCGGATATGTTATAATTCAACATGAAAATTTTAACCGGTTTTAACATAATTATAAAATGTTTTCTACTGTGTGGTAATTGTTAATATTTACGTGTGCAGTAGTTAACAGTATTTAAAAAATATTATAATTAGTGATCGCGATAATTTTTTCATTAGCCATCGTCACTGCTTGTAGCTCTTTCATAGAGAGAGAAAAAAACACGAAATCGCTGCAATTAGTGTCGATATTGCAAATTATAAAATTATATGCATGAGTTAAAATGCTGTGTGATTGGCAATTATCACAATTTTTTACATTATTTGCAATTGTTTGTAGATTAGAAATTACCGTAGTCGCAATTGTTATACGAATTCTTTATTTTATCACATTTTCATAAATTAGGACTTTAATCGAAAATAAATATCGCGGTAAAGTGGGCATGTAATATCGCTGAGAAAGCTAACAAAAACCGTTAAGATTGATTCATATATTACGCGAAAAAATAGTACAAAATTTTGAAATTTTGAAGTTTTTCCTCTAATTTAATTAACAATTTCTTGTAATATTAAAGTCCTAGATACCTGATGGAAAATCTTTTTTATTGCGGCGCCCGGTCATGAAGATGAACATGACGAGCACGCGAAATTTCAATTTCACTACTTCGTATTCCTGCGTTATTGTATCTCTGTGAATCGAATGTCGCGTTCGGGAGTGAAAATAACCGTGCGAAAGGTTTATGCTAGAAAAAGCGATTACGTTTTCGCAATCGAAATTGCGTCGGTCAAGTGTGCGCGCGCGCGCGCGCGCGCGCGTATGGGTGTGTGAAGGAACTTAGACTCGGATATTTACTTGGGAGAATCGAGGACCGAGGATGCGTATCCGGCGGCCGCCCATTGCTGAGAGAAACAGTGAATTCCGATTTCTGATGTTGCTGCGGTGTATATGGTTACCGCTGGTGAGTGCTAGATATTGAGTTTCGTTCTTTTCAGTAGCACTTCTTGACACTTTTTGCGCTTGAAATGAAAGAAACTACATCGTACACATACTTCGAAAGAAAACGTAAGAAAAACGACGAGACCAGAAGGTGCAACTTGAAAGAACAAATAACAGATAAAAAAAGTCGTAGCTATTTCGTGTCACTGAGCTCTATTAGATTGTACGAGAAGCAACGGACAATTATCA
The DNA here is from genome assembly GCF_016802725.1 of Solenopsis invicta. Taxonomy (NCBI): domain Eukaryota; kingdom Metazoa; phylum Arthropoda; class Insecta; order Hymenoptera; family Formicidae; genus Solenopsis; species Solenopsis invicta. The sequence goes on along the minus strand of NC_052666.1, from coordinate 30,245,110 downwards.
TTTTTGAGAATTTGAATTTTGCGACAAGAAAACTTATATTTGAAAAAAAATGATGTCGACGGAAAAATACACGTGCTCTAAAATAATATGAACAATCAATAAGAAATTATTTATCTCATTTGCAATTAAAATTAAATGTGATTAAAATGGATCATTGTTTTGTGAACAATCTAATGAAATAAATAAAACAACAGTCCAGAAAGTTTTTAAAGCTTTAGAACCAACGGAAAAGAGATAAATTGCACAAATAATTTTCTCAATTCCTTTTTTATTTTGTGTGTTACTAGTATAATTAGTTCTCTTAGTAATAAAAAGATAAATTAATTAAAGTTAATTAATCGCATTAGCTATTGATATACGAAGGATGTTGCAAGTATGTATGTATTGCTAATAAAGAAATAATTTAAAAAGAGTGCTTTATGAGAACGTACGGTTTAAATTAAAAATCCATTGATTACAATCCTATCTTAAATTTATACGTGAATAATAACGTTACAATTTAATTATTTCTGTAACGTAATAATACTCTTAATCCTTTGAATGTATGTACAGAAACAGTAATGCACAGTAAAGCTTCATAAATCCAAATGTAGAAGCATGATATCAAAATTGCAACAGAATTAGAGCTACATGCAATCTATTGAGACAATTTAATTTGAATTATGAAAGGTAAAGTTAAGCAAATGTTAAAAAAGAAACGTAAAATTAATTAATATATCGTTAATTAAAGTTTTTCAAATTGGAAATCAAAATTGGAATTAAACGTTCCGCTTTCATGAGAAATAATTGAATCATTTTTATAAATAAATTTTGAGATTCGACATCTATATATTTATGCAATATCACTCAGAGACTTTGATTTCTGTTACGATAAGATGATAATCTGTAGAATTTAAATTTTTCTATTGTATTCAATATTATCAAAATAGTATAAATTTAATTATATTGTGCGAATTTCATTGATTTGAAATATATTGATTGTTTACTTTTCATTGCTCAGATCTTATATTTTTTATCTCGTTGAAATTAAAAATTTAAATGTATATACGTAAAAAGGAAAAATACATTACGTGCCGTTCTCGAGAGCTTTGTTTAGTAAAATTTCATTATGCTATTGTTCATTAAAATGCATGGATTTTGTATGTATTGTTCTGTGTAAGCATTTTCTATCTTGCAACATGCTTTCCATGCATAACTAGTAATGAAAAGATGTAAAATACATGGACAATAACGAAGTGGACATAGAACTTTTATTCTTACTTTTAACACAATATTATATTGCCGATAATTACGTACATTGCAAGACCATGATTGTCGAGGTAAAAAGCGCACTTTGTTAAGTAGAAATCGGAAGAATGGAATGTAAAGAATCAAGACGTCCCACGCATTTCATATCGCGACTATAATCAAGAAAGGCAAAATCGTTGCGACTGCATTTTTTTACGTATCTTGATTGCTATCGCACATTATAACAAACACGAAGTCACTTATCGTTTGTATAATATATTCAAATGAGCTATAAATTTTTACAATAAAATCTATTTTTTTATTTAAATTAAAAGATAGAAAGCAAACATTATATGTTATAATAAAAAATATAAAAAAGTTTAAAAGAATTAAATTGAATAAATATTCACTAATATTAAAGAACAAATCAATGAAAAAAGGAAGGATTACGTAGTCAGCGCGGAAATTGGTGCATAATAATTTAATTAATTATCATGGTATAATTAAGTATAAAAGGTACTAAAAAAAAAATATATATATATATATTTATGCAGACTTAATAAATAGTCATGACAAATTGTTGCAAAGCAATTTTAAAATTTTATTTTTTTAGCGCAATATTTTCAAAAGTTGTTTGTCACTTTTTGTTTAAAAATGATAAATTATCTCGTGAATCTTTATAATAAATGATTATTTTAAATTAAAAAATAATTTCTGTAATATTTTTTATTTAATTATAGCAGATGTTTTGACATATGAGTCATTGCAATTTTTTATATCATGATAAGTATTGTTAGATCATAGATTTTTATTTTCTCTGCACCATTTCTTTCAAGTTTATCACTTACTTCAACATTTACGCTTGTTCATTTTTTATTCATTTTTTTCTATCCATCGTAGCTTGTGGTTATCTCCGTTAATATGCCGTACATAAATATTGATTATATACTTTTGCGTTCAGGTTATTTTCGCGAGGAGAAAACGCGGATGTAGTCGTGAATTACTGCAAAAATACAAACGGACGTGTGCTCGCGTGATGTTTTTGGTTGAAACTCTTTCGCGCTTTTATTTATTTCTATATATATATACCTTAATGTCACATAACATGATGACGTTCTTTCGCGCTGTTGAATTTCACCTAGGTTTGTCGGATATATATATTTTTTTACCAGAAAATTGTTGGAGAACGATTTACAGGGATTAACAAAACGATTTACTGCGTGCACATACACATTTTACAGTTTGCTAAATAAATCTTATTTTTCTACTTACAAATTTGTTATTGATAATGACTTGTATATAAATAAAAAAAATTTTACATTTTTATTATAACATAAATATTTTTGAGCGCTTTTCCAGTTTAAAGCTAATTTATATTAACATAATTATTTTTAACCGCAATCTCTCTTTATATATTATATGTATATATAAAGAAAAAATTTCGTTGAATCAACAGCATTAGTCTAATTGAAAGTATCTTGTTAATTCAGTAATAGTATTAATAAAACAAAGATAGTTTAAAAGTAAAGTTAAAATAAGAAATGTAGTTGAACGAATAAAATGTAGTTGAATTAATTGCATATATTAGTGGCAATCTGTGATTCGATATTCAATTGAATCAAGCTACGTTTTAATTCTCATTACAGTATTTTTGTTTTCAGTGTAGCATAGTTTATCAATATTCTTTCATTTTCATTTGCTTGATAACTTATTATAAAAATGCTGATAATTCTTTGACATAAAATTAGCTTGCTGATGAAACTTGTGATAATTAGAGGACACTAATTATTTTCGTAAACATCATTTGAATATTATACGTGAGTGGCTGTACAAGGAAAAATCAGATAACAGTTTTATGTATTTTTATGTTATTTTTGCATTTTTTTCTTTTCTCTCTCTCTATTTCCCTTTTTTTTCTTCTGCGTCGGTTCATCGAGATAACTACATTATATCGAGAAAGATTGTACCGCGACAAGCAAAGTGCCGCTCTCTTCGTCATCCTTCTTCACCAACATTTCAAGCGGTCCGATTGTATGAAAACTCACCCAAGGGTACACATAATTCCCCAGTCCGTCGTCGCCGTGGCTCTCGTCTGGCGCTCTTAAAATCGACACTGGAATTGAAGGCTCGTCGCGCGGCGCGCAAGTACGTCAATATTTTCCGTGCACTCGTGTCGTGGATCGATTCTCGTGCGAGGATCCGTGAAAAATTCAAAGCGTCACACGAATGCGCGTACTCGCGTAATTTAATCACGCGTTTGCGATTGGCAAGCGAAATGCGCGACGTGTGCGTATGACGGGGCGATGTGCGTCGCTTTATCGAATTTAGACCTTGCCACCCGAGCAACGTTGCGGGCTCGCAGAATGCCTTCGGTGGAAATTATCGTATTTGTCGACTAATGTCGTGGACTTTTTCTAGAATATATAAATTATTAAGCGTCTAGATTTTATCTAGAATTCTTTTACTTGTATTATTTTATATATTGATTTCTGGTTTTATACATAAGTTTAAAGGGTTCTCGAAACAAAGGATAATTCATATTTTAATTTCTGTTTAAATCATCTTAGTTAAAAATGCTCAAAGAAATAAAAGAGGTCTTATAGTTTTGGCTACGCTTGTGCGCGGGTAAAATAATAATTTCTGACGACTACATTAATTTTCTACGTTTCCATTGATTGCAAAATATAGTTTACCAATGAGAAGTTACTCCCGAGTGGTCTTTCTTCTTCTGCTTATTTATTTAATTGGTTTTACTATCGTACAAACAAACAAACGAAGTGTTGCTAAGACTCTTGATTGGCTTATTGATTTTTTTCCGACGAGGCGATTTAATTGAATCTTTCGGATTGAATCTTTCGGATCTCGGGTGCAGTGAATTCATCGTGAATGAAATTTTCTTCCGTTGTGAACATTTTATTGTTCAGTATCTATATACGCATACAATGTGTACGTATATACGTGGAAAGAATAATTTTATCAAAGTTTTTAAAATTGCTCAATATTAAAAAATATCAAAATATATTTAAAATTTTTTAAGTAATTGGGAGCAGATTTGAAAATAATATCGTTGAACCGCTAAAACAATTATACAGGACATGCGCGTTAAAACATCAAATTGTTTTGCGGGATTATCATTATAAAGCGTTCTTTTTAATAATTATTTTAACAATAATTTTGATGATCGAATAAAATTATTTTTAGATCTGCATCTGGTTAAATTTTTATTCTTTATTAAAACCGGTTTTTTTTTTCTCGTGCAAGTATTATAAATAAACTATAATGTTATTGTAGTAAAAACTTAGGAAGTATAGCCAAACGTGATATTTCTACTTATTTTTCATAATGCGTGGAACGCATGGAAGGTATAAATTATAGTAATTGAATAATAAAAATTGTTGTGTATAAGTAATGAAATACGCAACACTCGTTGCATAAATTTATGAAGGAATAACGATAGAGGAAAATATTCTTCTAATGAGCTTTAATCCTCTTATTATAATCTAAAAGAAGACCTTTCTTGGTTCATCCATTCTAACGTAGCTTTAATTAATATGTTCATGCAATATTAATTATGCGTGTTCGAGAAATGATCGCAGCCGTTGTTTTTATTTTATCGTCGTCAGACTCGATTATGTTAATCGTGTGTTGTATCGTATCGTCGACGTTTAAGGAAAGGTGGCCGAATGTTGGAGAGTAATTGTTTTATTATTTAGCATTATACAGGCGAGCGAGTAAAATTGTACATACAATACTGGACTATAATACGATACGGCTGTACCGAGATGAACACCACTGGTAAAATCACAGTTGACAATACTCTGAAACGATCAGATATAATTTATGGATATTTATTCGATGCGATCTGCATTTCTCTAATTTTTAAAGTCAAAAGCTTTGACAGTCGATAGTAAAATTTGTTCGAATAAATTCATCATTCGGAGACGAAGTAGAAATGTTTGAAATTTAACGACTTTATTATCACGAGAGCGATCCGTCGCGCAGTTTACTGATAGAGATAGCACTTTTAATTCTCGGTTGATTAATTCAGCGCGAACTACGGAGTAAGAATCTGTTGATTTCGTAAATGTCTTTTACGACATCCCGCGAGGAGCGCGAGATCACTTTATTACGTCTACGTTTGTTTACTTGGACGAGAGTCTCTCAATTTGTAAGTTTCATTCGTAATTATTTACAGCAAAAATCGATTATTTTGATTCGTTGGTTCGATTACAATTATCAATATACTTATGTAAGCTTGTTCAGAAAATATCAATGTAATTTACGAGCAGGCTCGTATATATCATCCTTTTCATCTTCTTGCGGAAATAGTTAAGATAGCACGTGGCGTGGCAATAGATCACAGTTAGAGTTCCAGATAATCGTGTATTCTCAGATAACCGTTCTTTACGAGCGTGCGATTGTAAGGTTGATTCCGAGTATCTATCTCTTCATGTGTATATATATATGGACTTGCTCTTATTTCCGATAAGCTATCGCGATCTTCGAAACAAAACACGATTGATTGCATCGAGCTGTTATTTATATCGAAAAGTCTTGCTCGTCGAAAAGTTTTGACAGATTTCTTTCTCCCGGGCGCGAAGCGTAACTGTTATAGCGTAAAATAATAGCCTTAGCACTTGGGGGGCAACAGTTTTCCGAAGTTGAAACTAAATCGCGCACGTATGACACGTTCAAATTGTTTTACCGAAATAGAAAAAAAAAAAATGTTGTGCGGACTCCAAGTTAGAGAGGCAACAAGAAAACAAGACGTACGTATGCTTATTTAGATCACGTACGACGACGGTATGAAATTGAATTAATAACATTCAGCAAATTGATGGAAATTTTAAAAAAAGAAATAACGCACGTGATCAGAATTGCTTATGTGCGTAATAAATTTTGCTTTTTCCACCGCGTAATTAATATTCTCCTGACAATGCAAACTTTTTTATTGACCTCTCATCAGTTTTCTCAAGTGCCAGTGGATAACAATGTTGACAATTATATCAAAGCTATAGCAATGTTATTTACTAAAGAATTAAAGAATTACTAAAAATAAAACGAGCTGGATGTTATGCGCGCGTATCGCATAACAGTCTCCATATCGGCATCGATGATAAATACAGTTGTCCGGCGTATCTCGCCTGTGTAGAGTGGGTCAGATGAGCAAACGGCGCCACTAAATCTCTGTTGTTTCTCGTAAGCTGCTTAACGCAGTTATTGTTTATCGCTTTTGCGCTTGTCACGAGCACGCGCTGGCACAGGTAAGAACAATTTTGCGCTACATACATTTTCGCACCATCCATTTTCAATCGTTCGGGTATTTGGCAGCTATTTTCTCTGTGCGCACTTTTTGTTTCCTTTTCCTTTTTCCTTACAGTTGCACCTGAACATACCGCGGTTTCGGCGAAAACGTGAAAGGCGCACGCGAAAATGCGATCGAAATTTATGATTTTAAGTGTTGGCACGTTGTTTCCAGCGATCAAGCGTATTTACCCGTCGAAGATCGTGAGATACAAGTTTTATTGCATGCTGAAAGATAAACAACGCTTGTCGTTCAAGATGCTCCCTCCTCGGATTATTGTGCCGCGATATAAAACGAGTGTCGACCTCTATGTTTATTCATAAAGTGCTTGTTAATTACTATGTAACCTTGAGGACCGAAGAAGAGATAGCGACCTAATTCAAGATATATTCAGAACTTAACGATTATAAAAATTATAATAAATTATAATAATTGTAACAAGGAATGATCATAGCGAATCTTAATGCTCAATAACATATTTCGTGGCTTTTATACACGTATAGTTCTTTAAAACTACACAGAAAAAAAGTTAGTGTCAAATTAACAATTTATTGTTTCATATATAAGCAAGAATATAAAATCTTGTTGGAAGAATTTATAATTTTAAACAGACATAATTTGCTTTCATGAAGAAAATAATTTTCTTTATGTAAGCAAATTATATTTGTTTAAAATTATAAATTCTTCCGAGAAGATTTTCTATTCTTGCTTATATATGAAACAATGAATTGTTGATTTAATATTAATTTTTTTCTGTGTATGAATCGATACTTTCAACCTTGAAATCATATGGTAAAATCGCCTATTATGGGATAGCGTTCTAATATGAGGTATCGAGGGTTATTAATAGGCGCATGTGATTAGTACTATCATAAACTTATGATCTCTTGGGGTGAAATCTATTTAGTAAAAAATTCATTAATTTAAATTTATTAAATCATGTGTGCAGTCGTGGAAAAAAAATTTTTTTTTAATTGAATGTTGTCAAGTTTTATTGAGGTGAGTCTTTAAATCTTGTCTATTATATAATAAACAAATATTTAGTAATAAATTCTGCATGCAGTGATAGTCGGGTAATGTTCATCAAACACGACGCTCACTTTAACTTTATGTTTATTAGCATCATCATTGTAACACAAACGCACACTTATGTATGTTGATAAGGAATAATTATAGGGTTACTTGCTTAAAGAAATTTGAATAATAATTTTTTAATAAAAACTTATTGAATAACTGATGTACGAAAATACGTGTGAAAGTATATACGTGTGATAACGCACTGTTCGACGGCTCAATAGCGACTAACCGAAAACAAGAAGCGTCGCGCCATAGAATGCCGACCTATCTACACGCGCACGATACGTTCAACAATAGCTATACGCGTTTTTATAAAAAATTAGAATTATTTTTATCCAACAATATTACTAGAAAAATACTGGATATGATGATTTGTTTAATTATAAATACTAAATACGGTGATTGTAAAACCGGGAGAAGGCGTGGAACTCGTAGTATAAGACACTCAATAATCCTTATTTGTTATTGCATATTTGGACCTTTTAAAACGCTATAATAAAGTTTTTCATTGAGGACTTGTTGAATTATGAAGCTTGAAAGTTACGGCTTTCAGCACTAGCACTGAGGCTTTAAAATATCTCGAAGGGAATGGATTTTGGAGAAAAATGTTACGTACAATTTTTGATTATCGAAAGAGCTATCTGATTATTGGTCAACTAGATTTTGAACCCGGAGCCTAATTTGAATCCAATAAGGTCCAAGTCGATAAGACCTCACCTAAATTTCACCTAAAAAAAAAGAAACCTTTGTCACAAGAACTTTTTTTGATTTAGCAAAATGGCCAATTTTTATAAAAAATTTTATATACAATAAAGTACAAATGAAATAAATATAATACAAATTAACCGTACAAATTAAATAAATTATAAGTCTTTAAAAAAAAGATATCTCATAATAGGCAATTTCATCTTAATAATTGTTTGTTATCATTATTAAATTGATTATTGTGATATTATTTTGATTCAATTTGAGAATTGCATTTCAAGAAAGTAACGGCGCGCAGTTTTAAAAAAATTAGAAAGTGTAAAAATCACATACGAAATATGTATATTATTGATCATTAAAGTCTGCGTTCGTTGACTTTATCTACATTTTAATTGCATTATATACTTTTTATGATCTTTTATGCATATATTTATATATCATTTCTCGATTGTGAAAATTTCTCTGTTTTAGGGGATCGCGTTAGTTTTATATTTAACAAAAGGTTTGTTTATTTAAAAATATTTTTTTGCGCAAGACAAAATGGCTTTGTGTCGTGTTTATTTGTCCAGAATAACGATTGCATTCAATCGTAAGCATAAAGTTAGAATCAGACTAGAGTTAGACAAAGTCCAGATATGCCAGTTAGACGCGTGAGAATATTATCGCTTTATAGATTAATCGAATGTCATCGATTATCGTGGTACAGTAAACATAACTGGATAATTGCCGTGCTACATCGAATGTAACCAGAAATCATCTCAGTGCGACGAGAAATGGAACTTGTTTCGTTAAAACTTTCGATATAACTCACGTTCACCTGTACGTAACAAGAATTGCAAAATAGTGAACTGTATTACCTTGGCACGTGACAAAACCATAGCAACGGCTATGGAAAGGGCAGCAATTTTTCTATATCACATAATCATTTTATAAAGAAATGAAAGTAACTATTATTTTAGATTAAAATTGATGGTAAATAAAATTATTACACAAGATTATTAGAATTGAATCTAGTACGACTTATTCGCGTACGGTGAATCTCGTACAATGAAAAATGTCAACTGTGAAAGAATGAAAATTGAGCCCGCGCAATGTTTGCAGTGATCTGTCATTCTGATAAGAATCAGAATTCACTATTTCGAGTGACGTTTCATCTTATGATATTTAGAGACAGAGATTTATTTACAGTTTTTTTTTCCAAAAAGTATTTAGTTATTGTTACAACTACAAATAGTTACAGACTGTGGAAAGTAATACGTTATAGTTATAGTTACTCAAAAAGTAACAATTTGTTGCTTTTTAAATGTTCCTTCAAATGCTTTGCTATTAAATACAAAAACCTTACATTTCTAACATTATTTAATTCATTTACTAAATTTAAAAAATTATTAGTACTAAATAATAATGATAAATAATTTGATGATTAATATCATATTAAATACTCGATTGTATGCTGCATTGTTTTGTATGAATCACAATTATTTTAAGAACTTAAAGCCAAGTATATTTAATGTATTAAGTATTAAGTGAATTAACAATTTATAATAAATTAATACATATATACTTGGAATGTATGCTTTTAAAATTATGGGATCAATATTTTTTAGCTAAAAAGTTTGCCAAATTAATTCAAACTTATGAAAAAATCATTGTAAACCATTGGTCTTATTTTTAAATATAAATTTTCAACTTTAATGTTTATACGATGTTTATTTTCGAAGTCAGTTTATCATTTTATTTTACTGAACGCAGACCATATGTTTACGAAATTAAACGATAAATTTGAAATACAAGTAACTACCAAATTAATTACTAGTTACCAAAACATATAATTAAGTTGAGTTACAGTTATAGGCAGAAAAAAAGGGGAATAAAGTTAAGTTAGCGGAAGAAAAGTAACTTTAACCGTAACTTCGTTATAACCCCCAGCGAAAAAAGTCACTGTGACGTTGCAATTATGTTGCTGTGTCACAACAGCGTCATTGCAACGTCGCGCTTTTTGCTATGGGGGAAAGTAACGAGTTACTTCCCAACTCTGTTTCAAAGAGGTTTATTTTTTCGCATGCAATAACATAGAAGCGTATCGTTCATCCCACTTTGGCAAGGATGAGTGATGCTCGCACATTAAGTGTTATATCGTCCTACTTTGCATCTCCCAACAACAGAAGCAAATCTGTAGAATGCACTCGCGGTCGTTTCAGGAAGCGCGCGTTTCAAGGCTGGCCACGAAAACGCTAATTCAATCTATCGCTACGCGCGTTTACTCACGAGCGAAACACTAAATGTAAAGGTACTCACCGTGAAGCGAGGCATCTTCGAAAGAGCGTTTCCACCACGTGCTGCGTGCGTTTCTTTTTATATTCGACTGGACTTCCCACTTGTTCCGTCTACTTCAACGCCGTCACGCTGGCGGAAGGTGTTGACTCGCTTAATTCGCGCGGATCCGTCGAGATTTTCGCGGGTAATTTGCGCAACGGCTCGTCAGCCGTCAACCAATGTCTCTTACTCGTGGCGAAAACAGAGCGGCCGGCCCGCGGAAGCTCACCGTAACCGTACGCTGTCCGTCATGAGTAACGTCGTGATGCTTAGTGTGTGCCGCGCGCGCCGATGATACACCTGTTTATATCGCGATGATAAGCGGCCATCTCTCTCCATAACGCGCCGCGGATAATAGGAGTTTAATTATCTATCATCTGTCATCTGTTTCCTCGTGGCGTCTTAGGATCTCAGTTTATCGAGGTTATCTATGCATCAACCCCTTGTCCTAAATCGACGTGGAATGTGTTATTAACTTCTGGAAACGTTCCGCATACATGTAGTCGCACAAATGCCAACCGAAGTTAACGCGAGGATATTCCGGATTCTCAGGGTGCGTTCGGGGAGATGCTATTAGCGCTATTTGTGTTACTCTATCTTTATCGTTCATTAGATGTAAAACAAGGTTGGACTGATGCAAATAGCGCTAATAGCGTCTCCCCTGCGGACGCACCCTTAGAGAAACTTTCTACATTGCTCTGCATCTCTTTTTCATACTTTTTTCAGACCTACCTACGTTTGCACATACACTTATCTAATTTTTAAAGCAGAAAAAGGGTAAATGCTGAAACAGGATATGATCCTCGGAATATGATTTTGTTAAATATTAGCCCGTATAATAATTTTAGCGTTGTGTATTATATGATTTTTAGTTTCTATTAAGTTTCGCAAATGTTGCCACTTTAATGAATTAGCTCGATTGCGCTTTTAATTCTTTCGAATTTTTCATTTCACACGCGATGCGGTAACTCTTGCTCTGGACTTATGAAGGCTCATACAGTCGAAATGTACGATTTACTGTTTTCTTTTAAGAGTAAATGTGTTATAAATTTACCTGTACATTGTTTCATTTTTTTTGTATCTTTCTCTTCTTTCTTTTCTTTTGTATTATACGATACTCTAATACATTAAAAAAAAAAAAATATCTCTACAAGATTTCGTTTCTTTTCAATATGGTTTCTTTGGCAATGTGGAATAAATCTTTTCTGTTACATAAACTCTCCGAAGAGCTCTTTATATCCTGTCACTACAGATCGCGTGAAATGTTATCGTTTCCTTTTGACTATTTATGATAACTCTTTTACGATAAAAGAACTCTCTGACGAGCTCGATATCTTGTCACTGCACCGATAAAAAAATGTTTGTCTATAATTACATGATAAAATAAGTAAATAAATAGTGCCACTTTTATAGTTATTACTGCCATAATGTCAACAATATTTATATGTTTACAGTTTCACCAACTATGAAAAAATTTTAATATAGATTATGAGAATTTTAAATATTATAATAATATAGTAAAATATCAAGATATGGATGGTTAAAATAAAATAAACATTTTTATACACAATAGGCAAAAATCATAATTATAATAAATATAATTTTTTTTGCTTACTATTTACATAGTAATAAGCTAGTAATTATAATTGCACGATTAAAAGAACTATAAATATATAGTTGACATCGAAAATGATTCTAAATTATAGTTAAATAATAATGGTAATTGCAATCATTTTTTTCTCTTAGTGTGCAAGTCAAATCGCGTTAGATGTCACTTTTTGATTATTTATAATAACTCTTGTACGATAAAAAATATGTCTAACGGTTTTTTTGTATCTTGTCACTGCACTGAGAGAAAAGTGTTATTTGTGACTACAATCGCATGACAAAATAATTGATTCGAAGCTTTATTTTTATAGTTATTATTACTTTAATGTTAGTAATACTTATTATCATATGTTTACATTTCTACCAACTATGAAAACATTTTACTATAAATTATATTAATTTTAAATATTAATGTAGTAAAGCATTAATATGAATAGTAAAAAGAAACGAAACCTTTTCATATAGTAAATGTAAAAATGACAATAGTAAATATAACTATTTTGAAAATATTTGCTCACTATTTATGAAATAGTGAATAATAATTAATAGCTATAATTTGCACGAGTAAATACATAGTTGGCATTTAAAATGGCTATAAATTATAATTAAAATATGATAATTGCACCCAGCTTTTTCTCTCAGTATATAAATCACGTTAAATGTTACCTATGACTATGATAACTATTGCGTGATGAATATGTATTGACTACGACGTGAGACCGCAGTAACTCTTGCAATTAATACGCAATTATGCGTACGTCTCGCTGTTCTAAAACTTTCGTGCATTTCTCCTACAACAATTTTACGCCGCGTGTTGTAATTGGGCACTTCTCACGCTGCACATCGCGTCACGTGAATATCAATCTTTTTATATCTGCGAATCGATATCTATCATGCGATACAAATCCTTATCATTTATTTTTTTCCTGATCGAACTTTTTTCGTTGCATTTGCCGCCGCACGATTTACAAAATAATCGATACTACACATGTATTGGCTTCGGAAAATTTCGGACCGCATAACGAAGAATTTTTCGTTTGATCTTCGCGTCGGAATTTACGTCGCTTCGAAGCGACTCGTTACGCGCGTAACATTTCGGTCTGCTTGCCGCGCGTCGAACTGTCGAAACTGACCATGCATATCCGTGCGTCCGACATCGCGCGCCGTTTCAACGCGACTGCCTTCCTGAGATATACGACCCTCGGTTTCTATATTGTCGGATCTTACGCATGTCCGTCCGATTTCCGCTTCCCTCCATTCCCTCTCTCGCTCTTGCTCTCTCTCTCTCTCTCTCTCTCTCTCTCTCTCTCTCTCTCTCTCGCGCGCACCCCCGTCGCCGGCGTACGTACCGGGCTTTCCTCGTTGCACCCGCATACGCGTTTTGTGCGCCTGTCGGTTCGCGTGTCGGCTCCCCACCAACTGTTGCTTTCGAGGGTATATAAGGTGGCTAGAAGCCAGCCACAAACTGTGTTTCACCCTCTCTTGAACCGCAAAATAAAAAGAGACTAAAGTACTTTTTTTTGAAAATATTTTGTTTTATTTAATAAAATGTAGAAAAATTCTAATCTTTAATTGAGTTTTTAAAAACTAAAACAACTTAAATGGATTTTGCATTTAATTTGTTTTAATTCTTAAAAACTTAATTAAACATTAGAGTTACGCATTTTATACTTTTTTTACTTCTTACGAAATGAGAACAATTTTAATTGTTTCGATAAAATCGGTATATCAAATTTTACGCTGAGGGAAAAATGATCAATTTTAATAAATATTTATTTGATGTATTAATGAAATATTTACTAAATATAAATATATATATACAAGAACTACTAATTTAATTTAAGTATTATTTTTTATTATAGAGTAAATATGTGTACCGTAATTAAATATTTTATTAATATTTTTCGAATAAATATTTATTAAAATTTAGGAATTTTTTTTTTGGTGTACGACTTCTTTATTTAAATTTACATTGAAGATCTACGTATAAAAGTATGTAGACTTCAATAGTTGTGAGTTCAAAACGATTGCAAAAGTGCAGAACCTTTTAGTAAATTAAATAAATTTAAGGGTATTACTTTTCCGATTCAAATGTAAATATGATGCGATACAAATACGAGCAAATTTAAAGGTTACAAAATTACAATTTATTTATTCACTTATTATAAATGCACTATAAAAAATGGTCCAACAAATATATAATAAATTGATAAATATATAATAAACTAAAATAATTAAATAGGATTTTGAATCCTATGGATTTTTTTTTAGTATGAAAAATATTGTTTGATTCAATTCAAGAACTGCATTTGAAACTGAAAGTAACGGCGCACAATCAAAAGAATTAGAAGCTTTGTGTAAAATTACATAAGAAACATGGCCTTGCGCGTAATAGAGGAATATTAGATATTAGGAATAAGGATTAAAATTTTAGAATCAGTTCTTTCAATGAATATTAAACGTAACGTACAGTTGATATGAATGAAACGTAAGATTTAAATGTGTCATACAAGATACAACATAACTTATTACAATTTTATCTGTATTCAATAAGGAAACTGATTCTAAAATTTTAATTCTTATCCTTAATTAATATCCAATATTCTTTTATTGTGCGCTTATTTTAGCATTTCAGATTTAGCTATGATTGTTAAGATTCATCAATTATTTATGTTTAAATTTAAAGATTTGGACACAGAATTCTTTGTTTTTTTTTTTTTTTTTAATTTTTTCAATAGGATTTTAATTCCAAGATGTTTTTTAATTTAATGGTAAAAAGGTTGTAATATTTATTAACAGTTAAGATGTTATCTTTTTAAAAAATTTTTTTGTCCGTTTTTATTACCTTTCCGCTTGTAGATGATTTTTTTTCAATTCTTAACATTGACAAACAATTGTGCGGCGTTCGGTAAACTTGTTTAGCTGTTTTTGAATTGTAAGCTATTTTTGCATAACGAAATGTCAAGTTTTCTCGCTGAGATTCGCCAAGCTTGAAATGGAACAGAGCCAAGAAATTTGTGCAACTTTGTAATCGCGATTGGTGCACTTCGATCGATAGCGAAGCGTTCGACGTACTTTTACAACGTTTCAACTCTGATTGGAACGCTCAGCTGGTGTAAAATTTCTTTTACACGGTTCGTTGAACAACAGATAATGTCAAACGGAATTTTCGATACGCGCGTTACTTTCGGCTTTGTATTTCACTATAGAAATCAAGTGAGATGATTGTCCAAGCGCTTTTGTCCCAAGGTGAACGACTACCGCGTCGTAAAAGTCAATTACTGAAGAAATAGCGATCTTCGTAAATATTGCGCCTCGTATAAGGCTCGTATAACGAGGAACGTTTACTTTATACGTCGCAACACCTATCCCACGGCGAAATAAGAACAAACGCAAAAGAAACAATGTCATGATGGCTTTGCTCTTTCATTAAGCGGTATCGTAAACAGGAATAATTAACAGGCTTACGTACTGACCGTAGACGAATGTCGTTTACATTCTGAGTTTGCGGTGCAATCCTCGCGGGTACGTACGTCATGCGCGTGATCTATTGTTGAAGCTCTGACCGCACAGCGTTGTCTCGTCGAGGATCTGCATTATCGAAAATTCGCTACCTGCATATTTCCCACGGTTTTGCCCACCTACGTGTTATTCAATCAAACACGACTGATTAGTATTCGTCAAATACTCGCGAGTATTTAGTGGCTTTCCACGCTATCTACTTCTCACGTATTATCAACGAATCGAATTCCAGTCGCGCAATCTTTCGAGATTATTGAATTCTATCGTACCCAACAAAATTCCATGAAATGAAAACATCTCAATAGGCAGCATGGAAAATATCTCGTATTCTGGTACGTAATAACGTCTCCCTGATAGTAAGTGAAGAAGCTTAAATTGTAGAAGCTCGTACATGTACGAACTTTTAACGTCGAAAGGAGCAGTAGTACGTTAATTGATATAAATGTGCAAGTGTCAACGCGAACTTCTGTAGAAACTGCAATAAGACCGACATTTTTTCTTCTATACTCTTTTTCTTCAGAGATATTTTCTTTATTTATTTATTTTTATTAAGATTTAAGTTGAAAATGAAACTTTCCTGTTATGCTCATAATAAAATAAGCCACGCGGTTTTATCTGGGCGTCTCTAATTTAAAAATTGATAAAATTTATGACTCAAGTTTACGTTGTGACACAAAAAAAAAGGTCACCGATCTTTGATTTGCTCTTTAGCATTAAATAGAGAGCGAGTGTTGCAAAAAGTATGACTCCGCAGGGATGTGCACTTTGCGAGATTAAATGGCAGAGCCCACGCATGTGCGTGATCGCAGACTGATGATAGGTATCATGTGAATGGAAGCTCATGGTATCAGCGGTAATGATAATACGCGGCGGTGATTTAATCCCGTAGAAACATACTCATTCATCAATGGCTATTACTTTCAGCAGTATTCGACAAATATAGATTAGAGATCCGCTCTTGTGATATTTAATCTTCTATTGATTATATTAAAGAAGGCAAGTTAATGAAGGTTGGATACCAAATGATCAAGATGTACAAACAATATTGTATATTTTTGTATTTGAAAGCGCAAAATATTATGTTACTGTTGAAATTGTTCGAGCAACATTATCTTATCAGATCTAAGGATATCAATCCTGCATTCTTAGATTCAAAATTTTTGATATATTATATTGTACAAGGCTACGTGAATCTTCAAGATTCATATATTAAATGATTGAGTGACAAAAAATAAACTTAAGACTTATTAAACACTTTTTTTTTTAATTTAACTTGATCTCACTTTCGGCGATGTAAGAGAAAATATAAGAATGTCCTTCGTCTGTAACTCCGCAGAATCTGTAAAGATTCTAAATGCGATGTTCTGCAAATTCGCTGATTCACGGATGCTTAAAGACAAGACGATTGTTTGTTTTCACGCCTTGGTTAAACAAACGGTAGTCGACGGCGCCAGATAAGCTGTTATCGATAACCGATGAGCATCTCGATAGGAATAACGTAGGGACGATGATCTGTACCCTTATTGACAATCACGTATTCGTAGCACGGTATTTATTAGCCCCTCCGGCAAGGGATTGAAATTTCCATCGGTGCGGATGGCAAGACCGACATTTGTATGAACGACGTTGGCATAAAATTTTTTCATCGGCAGTGAGCACGCGAATAAATTGATTTTCTTGCTCGACACAAGTGTTGCTCCGTACCGCGCGTACCAAGCCCACGACGCCTTAATGTTGGTTTAGTGACGAACGTGGATGTATGCGTTGAAACGTCTAGAGGAGTTAACGTGCGTATACAACTGCGTAATTCGAAATCTACGATCTAGCTCGAACAATTTATCACAATAACACTGCAGGAATTATAATAATAATTGGATTGGCAATTTAAAGCAAATTTCTATTTCATACTCGATATAGAACTGAATCGTTAAATAATTTCTTGTATAAAGTGGACCATTTAAAGCGTTATTAACTATTATTTCTGAAACTATTTGTTTCAAGTAATTGATTTCATCTAATTATTCTATAAAAATACTAAAGTACAATTATCAAAAAGTTGAAAATTTACGACTTTATATTACGGATATATGGTAGAGAATAAAGTATAAAATAATTCGTAAACTACTGATTTTTCGATAACTCTGTACAAAATAATTAAAAGAATGTATTGGAAAGATTCATATACAGTAGAACCCTCGTATTGAGCGATTAGAAAAGAGTTTTGTATATTAAAATGAGAGATAAAAGATAATCCGTACATAAATTCCATTTTAATTGATCTTTTGATTTATTTTTTATTTAATCTTAACCATACATTTTTTATATATTTTGCACGTTAGTTTGCTGCAAAGCTGAAACAAATGATTTTTGTCGTCAATCCGAGATGAATCTTGTTTAATTTATCGTTTTGTAAACAAAAAAATGATTTTGCGATCGCGATATAAATAAAGCAACTTCAACTTCCTTGATTTAAAAAGGTATTTATGTGATTGATTAAATTCTATTGAAAGCGTTGGATATAAAACTAAGATCGGAAAATGGAAATGTGCAAATAATCAAATTGGTGACTCTCAAAATTGAGAATCTTTTTTAATCTGTTTAAAAGCATCTGATCGACACAAGTGATGAAGGATGATTGATTAGTAGATGGTTCGTGTCGCAACAATGAACACTACCAAATCGTTTTTAAGAACGCTGTAGAAAAATATTATCTGAAGATTTACAAAAAAAAATTATCAAATGAAATTTATTTGACAGATTTGCGATCTTGATTTATCAGCAAATTTTCAATAACATCAATTACGTACGTGATATAAATAAGATTATACCTTGTCATCGAAATTTAAGTTTTAATTTTTTAAATTATTTTAAAAGATTACGTGTACGGATTCCCTGTTCAGCGATCTAATAGGATAAATCCGATAATATAATCGGAGGATTAAAGCGAGAGAGTATCGGGAAAATAAATTGTTTCTTTAATTAATTCGTGTCCACGTAGAAACGATTAATCGTAAAATCGTTACTGTGTCAAAATTTTACAATTGCGATTCGATACATGTACAAAAACTGTAACATCATGAATATTTAATAAACTTTATGATTATTACAAAAAGCGACAATCTTTAAATCAGTAAATAATGCGGTTCCATTAACAATATACACATTATCACTAAATTATCTTATAACAGTTAACAAAACATCAACATTGATTCCGCTACTCTTCATACACACTGTTTTTTAATTATAATTATAATCCTAACTGACGTTTATGGCGCATATTGCGTTTAACATAATTATAGTATAACAATTAATTTAATAGTGTACGATGTTCCGGCAAACTGTATACGTGCCAGTACACATTACATATTATATACCGTTTGTACATAATAATTTATAGACGGAAATTTGAACGCTAACATGAAAATAATCCGCACGTGCTGATCATTGCAAATGATTTTTGATAATCAGAGCAATTGCAAAAGGAAAAAGAATCATTTTATTGAAATAACTTCAGATGTAACGTTGGTCCGAATTATTTTTTTAACAAATAAATTTATAAATTAATTTTCTAATGCGATACATAGATAATAATCATTTTATATTATGAAATATTATCTCTTTGGTAATTAGAAATTGAAAGTAGAAAGTAATATTGAAGTAGAAACTGTCATACGTAGCGCTCCCAAATTTAGGAAATTTTATACAATTAAACGACTTTATATATAGAAATTTTTTTAAAAATTATATTCTGTTTTTGGAATTACTTAAGAGTTTGAAAAGCATTTGACAAATTTCAGTCATAGTCACTAAGAAGAATTTATAAATTATTAAAGAAATGTTGTAAGTATACGTGAAACATTAACAATTATTATCTTTATTATCAAATTTTTAATTAAATTAATACTATATTTACTTGTATTAAAAAAATAAAGCGATAATTGAAAGCAAGAATAGATTTTTCATTGACTTTATTTTCGTAGAGTTGACAAAATTTATTATTTGCAATATACAGCAACCAATGAAAATTGATGCGCGATGAATGGCACACGCTGAAAGATTCGAGTGCCTTACCCTGTACAACAGTTTCGAGAAAAAAAAATGGCGAGTCATTTTGCTAATAGTTTTTCATCACTGTAAAATCGTCTCTCCACGGTTTCGCCTCGTTCATCATCGATCACCGACACCTAGGTGGATGAACACGGCTGGCGACGATTTCGCAATGCTGAAGATTGGACGCCATCGTCATTCAAGGTCGTAATACTTTCGCTCGTGTTTATCAGCGGATTAGAGATGCGCCGGGATTCACCGAGCGATTCGATGAATTAAACATTTCGCCTCTTTCGCCGGTGCACTCGCGGGCTGGGTGATGAGAGACCATACGGTGTCTTCGCATGGAATTACGCCGTCGGCAGCTTTTCCTAAGCAGATGCTAACGAGATGAGTTACTGTATAGTCGAATCATGTAAATCGCGTGCATACGAGCTACGGCGTAAACTAGTTCTTAATTTCTTGTAACGAGCAGTGCGGATCCAACTTTTGAATCTTCAATAAGAATCGTTTGTGCGAATTAATTATCGCGGAAAAGGGGGAGTTTTCGAAAAGAGTTAATTCAACTTTACTTAAGAGAGAAAAATAAAACGAAAGGAAGTCAGTAACTCGCACCGTCGCGCGTAAGACACTCCCTCCTCGGCAAGACAATGGGTAATCGAAGATGAGCATCAGGCAAGGTAGTCGAAGACCTTCGAGTGGTCTACGCGTATTACGTAATACAAAGCCGACTTCAAAATCGACTCGACCCGCCACGTTTTATTGTCGTCGCGGGTATTGTACGCTCCGTAGCAACACCACGGTGCATTGTACTTCGTTCGCAATCGATCCCTCACACCTCGAACAAAGACCCCCGGACGACGACGCGTTTGTCAGATACATTTAGCTCGTGTTATTGCGCTCGTAATTGCGCGACCCGATAATTCGGGCGGTGCATTTCGATGGTTGCACATTTTTCGCGGATGGCTCCTCAGGGTATCAGTAGATGCGTGATATCACCGAACTCGTACTCCCCCAGGAGAACGCGAAACAGATCCCTCATAGTCAAATGACGAATCGTCTCGTTCACGTGGCTCGCCACGTGATCCTGGATAGGTGGCAATATGTCCGGTTTAATGATGTCCAGTGCTTCCGGTGTTAAATCCTCGAAGACCTGTAAACCGATAGGATTGATTGTTACAATCGGAAATGCCCGTCGTGCTTCACAACGGCGCGGCGCGGCGACGCGCCAGATAAAATCCATCCTGCGGTGATTTTATTTCGCTGGAATTTTACGTCAGAGCATCGATTCCGAGTATTATTTAATCTGAAATTTAGCTGTAGAGAAAATTAAATGTATGACGCGCAGTTATATTAAAATCGCTGTAATTTTTCGTTGTCGAAGTATCGGGTTATGTATAAATTGTATCACATTTTCAATGCTCGTACCAGTAATCTGCGATTTATTGCAGTCATTTGGTGGTTATCAATTGGCGACACGTGTTCAAATCGACAGTTGCGCAGCCGAGATCCCCGTTGGCGCCGAGGTGAAACGCGAATGAATCGTGCGATTAATATTCGCCGAGCGACATGGAATTTCGGTTTCAATGGCCGGATAAATGCGACCTCGCCCCACTGATGTTTGCGTGCATCGCGAATAAAGTCGGAACGACCGTAAAAAAGTTTTCTTGTGATAAATATTACCTCGCAAGATAGTAACTGATCGTAAAACGAACAATTCCGCGAAAACGGTTGAGATTTTAAAAAAAGTGCGATAAATCTCTGTGGAGTGTGAAATTGCAAAGTCATCTTCTCGGATAGATATTACGAGGACTATCGTAAAATAAATTTTATCTTTCTTTCATTTAAAAGGTTATTTTTTTACATGCCTACAGTTTTATGTAGATTTTATGAAGACGTCTATGAAATTCTAGTTACTTTGGTGTTTAAGAGATTTTTTCTCTCGAGTCGAAATTTTACTTCTGCTCTTTCGACATCAGTTACCTCTTACTTTAGACCTTTCACTTTTATTTTGATACTTGAAACACTCAAGTGGATCCTCAGCAAACGAAAATAGATTTAAATGACTTGAAAATTGCAATTTAATTTATTCGAGTTTGCCGTTTAGATTAATTGCGGAGTATTTTTGGATTCAAATGGACTTATATGGATTGAAATATGAAATGCGCTATTTATCATATTGAATTTGAATGGATTCATGTCCTCATTATTTTTGGATTTAAATGTATTGAAATACGAAATGAGCTATTTATTATTTGGAATTCGGATGGATTTATACTCTCATTATGTTATTTTTAGTCAAATGAATTGAAATACGAATTATTCATAATGTTGAATTTGGATATATTTATATTATTTTGATTCAAATGGATTTAAAATATAAGAAGCGTGAATTTGAAAAGCGTGATGTCGAAATGAATTCATTTGTATCCATTTCAATTCATTTTTATTTACTAGGTCTGATTTTCCGATAACTATTATTTTGAGGCACAAAAAAAGAGCTCGAAAATAGAAATAAAATTTCAGCTCTCTTTCTCTCTCTTTTGACACTTTATCTCATTTTCGAAATCAATCACTTAATTATTGGCTAACTTGAAATAAAATCTTCACTGTATATAATTAAGTTTTACTTTTCTCAATTTTAGTTAAGTTTAATTTCTGTCAATTTTAGTTTAGTTTTCTTTTTATTTTTTTTTCTATACTTATTATCTCACAATTGTACATTCATTGTATAACTTACTTTGTATTTCTAAACTATAAATATTCTTAGAGGGCAGTGCCCTTGAATGTAAACAAAAGTCAGTCAGTCAGTTTCTCTCTCACTCAGAATATACCTTTTGTATCTTTATTTAATGGTTAGGATACGGTATTTATTGTCAGAATTTTTATGTTGAAAAAAGATTTTATTGTTTCCAAGAAATATTCTCGTAAAATAACTTGATAATTAGGATGCGTCAGCGAATGACCGTTTATTACTAAATAATTACCATATTATGTTTTTTATTTTCATGATCGTATAAATTTTATTATCACATAAATTTTTTATATTAAATCGTATATAATGATACATGCCTTTTTAAGACTACAATACCATTATAATCGTTAAGCAGTTAAAATTTAAGTAGATATTTATCAAGGCAATTATTATTCGCAATCAACATTTTTGTAAACATTTTATATTTTTTAAAAGTTAATAATTTTTAAATTGTGCACATTTTACTTGATCAAAGAAAATAGTACTCCGATATTAAAATTTCATGTGATATTCAAATGTACTTGTAAAACGAAACATTATTTTCATTCATCACAAAGTCAAAGATCTTCTTAACTGATCGTTTACCGCTTAAATAGATGAAAACCCGTTAAAAAAAAAAAAAACTGTGCTTATTAGTCTCACCTTGCTCATAATTTGTGCGATTCCCTCGCCGCCCATAAAGTTCTCCAAGTGCATCTTGATGGTGCGCAGCGAGAAGTCGAGGTCGAATCTCTTCAAATACATTCCTCTGGCGTAGCCCAGTACGGTGTTCACGTAAGCGCGGAAGTCGCGCACGATCGTTTGGAAAGAGCCCGCGCCGCGTAGTTGATACGTGTCGCCCAGTACCCCGGAAATGTTGTAATGCCCCGATGCGTAAATCTCCGGAATGGAGATGTTGATGGTGATAGTAGGACCGATTAGCGATAACTTGGCTCGGTCGATCAAGAAAGTCGATAGGTTCCTCATTTCCAGGTTCTCGATTACTAAGGATATGCTGTGAAAACAGATTTACGATCACGTTTTACGCACGTCTTGTTTGCGGAAGCATTAACACGTTGCGAGATTGCAACAATTGATGTCTAAGTGGCGAAGCAAATACGTTTTGAATATTCACAGAATACACTTCCTAGGAAGTATACCTTTTTTACGATCGATAAAGTGAAGTTGAAATGTACGTAAATACAGACAATGCGTGTGAAATCAATTATCAAAACTGATATAATGTCCTATTGAATTTTTATTCTACTACTACATTAACTGAAAAAAACTTTGACATTGACTTTGTCAGCTATTACACTTTTATTGCTATTAAATAAAGTTAAAATTCAGTGAAGTTATAACCATGTTAATGAAATTATTAGCGAAAAATGTATTATTTAAAATCATTTTTGATCTTATGGATCTTTTTGTAGTGTGTCTTCTAAAACTGTATATTGAGACTACACTGGAAAAAGAGTTTGATTATAATAAAGCTTGGATAATAGCTTTATTAAGCTTTGGTGAAATAATTTTAATTCAATATATTCGGCATTTGACAATTTATTTCTTTATCTGGTGACACTTTTCAGTATTTTGATCCTATCCAATTACTGCTAGTCTAATGAAGTAAATTAAAAATCGATCGCATTACATTGTGAACGTTACATGCTCATCTACGTATCTCAAAAAGTTACTATGATTTCAATGCATCGTTAAATGTATTCCACGAGCAATTGTAACGAACTGATGTAATCATGTGTTGAGACTTCATTGCACACCATGTTTTAAAGCATCATTAAATGTATTCCGCTAGCAATTGTATCGAACGGATTTAATTACTTCATTGCACACAATTTGTATCATGACTAAAGACGGCTTAATATATAACCGAAACGTTTGAGTAATTGTATTGTTTAAATTATGATTAATTTTATAATTTTATTCATATATCATAGCAATTATCACGTGGCTCGTTTTGTCCTTTACATCTTGTATTTAAAAAATTTTAAATGATTGAGCCTTTTTATTGATTATTTACTAACTCATTACTAAATATTTAATTATATTAACCAAACATTTTTTTTACCTGAAATTATTTCACCGAGGCTTAAAATTTTGTATCTAGACTCTCTTTGTTTTTGTCTGAATTTTCTGAATCTGAATTTTTCATATTCTTTGGAATCAGGTGTACGCGTATCTATTTGTCGACTCACTTTCCAATTTCTGGATTGTCCATGTCGATGTCGATCTCGTCGAGAGTGAACGGCTCCAACGGAGGAATGCCTAATTCCGGAATACCATTGCGCATCCGAGTGCGGAATTTCTCTAGGAATCTTTTCAGCTTGAACTCGAGACCTATCGAGGCTGCACTGTCAACTGCCCAATTTGACAATTAATACAAACTTAATAAATACGTGACACTGGATATGCGCGACACTTACTATATCCGGTCGTCACTCTGGTAGCATTAAGCAATAAATTTCTCGGCTTTTCCACCGCGCTGGTTACTATAATCAAAAAAAAATCGAGGGTTTCTCTTTATTTGCATTCCCTGTCTCGTTTATCTTGTTGCGCCCACTTGTTATATTGCCGCTGCTTAGGTATTAACTCTTTCAATGCTGCGAGATCCGAGCTTCCTGTGTGTTGTGTCACTCTCCCCTTTATTATTTATACATATGCAAAATGTAATTAAACAGTGTTGTGCGAAACGACGAGCTTTACATAGTCTTGTGGAATAATAGAAAACAAATTACTGCAAATTCTATAGGGCTTGATACGGTTTAGCGATATGAATCATGCGCATTTAAAACGTATCGCGCAAAATGATTTTATTGATTTTAAAGAAAAAATAACAAAATTAATTTCCGAAAAGGGAAGTGGACCTTTAACCTTTTGAAGGAGAAAAATAAATTAAATCTCATGCTAACATTTATCGAGAAATTATTGTTTTCGAAATGCAGAAATTACTTGTTTACTAATATGCGTATTTCATTTTTAAATTAACCAACATTCCAAAACATCCCTCTCCGAGGAAAGTTTTGCTTGATATAATACAATTGCGTGTACTATGTATTTCGAGTAAAGTTTTCCTCGGAAAGGACGTTTTGGAATGTAACCTAAGTTTATTTAAAATGAAAAAAAAAATAAATTTTTTAATTATTATACTAACAAGGAAACACATTATAATTCAATTTATCATAATTTAAATTATATAATCCACATAATATATGTATAATAATGTCAGGAAAAGGAATTGAATAACTGAGAAATGTTCAATAAAAAAAAACACACAGGTTTCTCAGAAAAATGAAAAGATAGAAGCACGGAAATAATTTCAAGCATAATTGTATAATAAGATCATTAATTAATCAGCATTGTGCTGACTCCTCAATGTAATCCTCTCGGTCTTTGACATCTACCATTTGCATTTAAATGGAGAATATGCAGGAAGACTTCTAATTTATTCCTGAGTTTATTAAAACGTTTATTATTTTGTTGTTTGCTCTTAGCACTCTCTACATTTCGACGATATGTTGTGCGGTAAGCCTAAAAAATAAGTATCGCGAGTGATAACGCGCCATTAATTATCCGAATTACGTTACTCTTTTAATCTCATAGCTGGCAATTCTCGCGTCGCGAGATTATAAGTAACATTGCAATTAGTAAAGAAAGTCCGTTAATTATTCCGCATACATAATACTTGCGCGCATGCATAATTTTCCAGGTTTAACTAACAAATATAAACTATCCTAATTATAATTATTTAAATTTGAATTATCAAAGCACATATCATTTAGGTTGCCCGAGTTGAATTTTCCTAATTTCTCCCGTTACCGTTCAAGATTGATAAGTAAAGCGTGTAAACATTCAATTTGATCGTGATTATTTGAAAGCGCCAACAAAGCGCCACTCGATACCGCTTACTCAAAAAAGAAATTAAGAAACGATCTGGGTCACGAGCTTCTGTAATGCAATTACAAGCGTATCTGTAATAAAGAGAAACACAATCTCTTCTCAATCAAAAGCGTCGCGCCACACTGCGTTATTACAGATCAAATTACTGTTGCTATTTCTCTGTTAGAAGTCTGCATATTTGCATCTCTGCTTGTCGACTCCACGCGCGCTCGGAAAAGTTTACATTAACGCGAATTACGTTCTTCAACGCTCCGCACGGAAGTAATAATCGCTGAAACTTTTTGACATGCTCTGGTTTACATTGTGATCTCTCGAGATACATTTTATAGAAATTTTGCAAAATAATAAATTATATGTAACTAATTTTTAATAGCACCCACTAAAAAAAGTATCCGAAAAGTAGATTGCAAATTGTCATACATATTTTTAATTAACAGTGTAGGAACCAAGAATCCAAATTTTCATTTTTAAACATCTGAATTAAATTTAAAAGATTAAGTTGAACTATTTGACAGTGTACTAAAATTAATTATTTTTTTTTATCTTAATTAAGCCCATTATACAGTTTATATAAATAATAATGTAATAAATTAATAATTGTAGTAGTAATCCTAGATAGCATAAAACATGCAGCAATGTTTCATGCTGCCTGGAATATGTAAAGGACAATTATGGGATCCTTTGGGGACTTCAAATTAAAGCGTTTCTATTTCAATATAGTGTTTCATTTATACAGTTGTACGCATAAGCATTTGCAAATTTCGAAAAGCTGTCCTGTTTTCGCTTTCCTTTTTCAAAGCTGCGCTGAAGCCGTACTAAGCGTAAAGAGGATGCATAAGCCTTTGAATAAACATTGCAATTTATGCGAACACATACTGTAGTCCGCGGCAGTGTCCGTAACGCGATGCAATAGTTCTTTTTGCCGTTGCACGACTCCCGTTACTGTAACAAACGATTACAAGTCAACGAGGCATTCTACCAAAGAAAGTACCGATTAATCAGTGGTTGAAAGCACAATTAAAACTTTTCCTATCGTCACTAATTATCACTAATAATTAAGTAAATAATAATAATTTTCAGTGTGCATGCTTCATAATTCACGCAATATAATATAAATCATTACGTTTTTTTTTTTAAACAATAAATGAAGAATAACACAAACGATTATCGCATGACGCATTTGTCCTGAGGTGAGGATGCCCCAAGTAATAAGATAACTATACCATATATGGCTTAGTACCCAATCTGGCCTACTTGCTGTTTTTAAGCAGTTACGTGGTGAATTGAATAAATAATGCAAGTATGTCGTACAAGCTGTTAACGTGACTTGTTTACAAAAGTTGACTGCTCACTTTGTGTATTCTGTTGTTAACAATGAGGTCAAAAGAAAAATTTTCTTGATTGTGTTTCTCGTGATCTAATATTTCGTGAAAAAATTACTTTTTTTTTCTATAACTATCAAATGATGGTTATTAAACTCCGCAGTTCGTATTACTGTAGCTTAATATTTATTTTACAACGCTGTATTTAATTTATATTTTTGTTATACATATTTTCACAACGTTAAGATTAATTATATTACAGTTGTAGGAACTAAATGAACTTAATAGCTTGTTTGGCGTTTTTTACGAAAGACTAAAAGTAAAGCGGAAACGTTTCGTTTTATTGACGTGTGATATTTAAAATACTTCAATATATACACTATTTTTTTAAATATTTTATCTTATTTGCTCGATTAATTGACCTTGACGCTATTTGCTTCAGTATGTACGAGTCGTTATTTTTATTTTTTGCTTTCATAATCTGCTTATAATCAAAGAAAAAAAGGACTTTTTATAAGATAGAACCAATATGGCTTAGATCAGTGATAAGTACACACACTGATTGTAATGTTTTTTTGATACTTTTATTAATTCAGATCATAATTTTTAATTTAATAATAATAAAACTGAGGGGGCGGTCCTTAGCTGAAGATCCGCCACAAGTTATGATTTTAACCATTTTAACACCGAATTAATTTTATTTAAAAAAGGAAAAAAACATTTTTCTTTATTTATTATTGTTCCTAATAATACAGAGATGGTATATTTATTTTTTTCGTAATTTTCTTTTTAACGGTTTCGAACAGATAAAAATGTTGTTCAAATATTGATTAGTTTGAGATCTGGACGTATCTGAAGACTAATTATTGCCTCAGGGCAACTACGAGTGCGAAAGGGTTAAGGCGGAAAGGTTACAATAAGTCAATTATGTACTTAATAGATTGTTGACGAAAATAGTTTTTTGTGCACACTTATATGTCAATATGTTAATAAACACGTTAATATGTTAATAAAATTATTAATGCAATATTGGATCACTTTATTATCTATTTTTTAAACATTTTTTGAAAAAGTGTTAAAAGAGGAAAACATATAATTAGGCCATATCGAGTACATGTGTGCCCACTATGATCTAAATGATACCTTTTGTAAAAATCTTTGTTCCACCCACATAAATATTTGAAATTGTTCCATATTTTAAATTTAAATTAATGCTTAGAAATGCTTTCTACTTTGAATCTAGCCATCGGTTTCTAATTTTGAATTTAGCGAAAAATTAGGAAGGAGCTTAAGTAAGCTAATATAAGGTGTCTTACTTTTTATTAACGATAGGAAGATCAAGAGTTTTAATTTTAATTCCAAAACGCGTGCGTCTTAAATTCACGTGCATGGATGCTCCAAGTATTTTTAATTATATTTTTTTAATAAGAGAAAAATTTTTTTCATAGGTACACACATACAATTTTATTTTAAACTCTCGACGCATCATTATAACTCAAATGTAAATTATGATATCCGATATCACATGAATAATATATAAAATATGTTTTGTCTCGTATTTCTCTCTCGTGTGTTCGCGCGCTTCTCTCCATTCTTCTCACATCCAAAGATAGATTATATTCTAGATCACGTGACTGCTTTTACTTTGATATTAATGCCTATACCGTGTAACACAGAGGATGTTCGTGCACGTTGCATTTAGCAATCAACCCTAAAGGCGCCTTTATTTGCACGCGTTAATTAAACCGTTTGTTGGCGGCACGCTGATTGCGGATGCGAAGATCGACCATCATGTATCCGGGAATCGGCGGGACCTGTTAAATGTTCTCCGGTTTCGATATGGTAATTAAATGATTAATGAAATTTCAAGCGAGGGTTTTGTTTTATCGTAACAACAACAAAGGGGAACTTTAGCTAGGATCGGCTTCCCGATCGAGAAATGCATGTTAAATGCATGTAATCTCGCGGTTCTGGTATGATAATTAAATGATTAATCGAATTTCAAGCAGGGTTTTGTCCGCAGAACAAAGGCGCTCTAACGTAAGGCCACGCATTCGCCACGTTTAACAGCAGCTCATTATTATGCGCAAAAGGATTGACGAAAATTAGTTATCGAATATATAACAGTCGCTCCGCTTTCGCGGGATCTGACGAAACTTAAAGAGTTTTAACGGTTCTTTTTTCTCTTGCGGTTTAACAGTTACGTTGAGATTTGCTACGCTCAGATGCGCTTTGAGCGGCGTATCCGAGAGCGTTGCATGTAAAAATCACGCGTTTCAGTTTTTTCCTAACGCGTTTATGCGACGACGTAATAGAACGCTGTCAGTAAGCAATAATTTTTGCCGACGGTTTTTTTTATTTTCATCGCGCGACATTGTTATGTAACCGACACGTATTGCCGACGACGAAATCGACCATGTTAATGGGCACCAAACGATTTAGCGATGTTAAATTTGTCTAATCTTACTCGCGAACAAATTGGAAGAGGGCACGTGAACTGCGTCTTACTCTTTGCTCTTAATGCTCTTAAATCGACAACGGATGTTAAATAATACAACGCTTGCGTTAAATGATCGTTGCGGACAAAAGTACTTTCGACCGAGACATTACAAAAAGACGTCGAGGTTGCTATGCGATTACGCAGCTTTTTTCTGGCAGTCCCGCGAATAAAAAGTCGCGCGTTAATACAGATTAACGATTCGCGTATTCGCGTAATTCCTGTTATTATGCATTCGCGGCGCGGCTATGTGCAAAATAGCCGCACCTGCAAGCACGGACGTGACTAATGCTGACGTTAATGAATAAAGAGCATCTTCCGTCGATCTTATACACTGCGAAAATCCCACGCTATTAGTGAATATTTCATTCCGTGTGCGCATGAAACGTTCCACGTTAATAAATCTGAGTCATTATTGCTTCCGCAGACAATCATGCTAACCCGTATTTTTTTACGCTAGCGTGATAAATCGTTATGTTCTTCGAAATCTTCGATAACCTTTGGTTCAGTCCGAATCTGCGAAATCAGATTTATCTTCACAGAGTGTTTGATCAAACTTTGTAAAAGAATTTTCTGAGAATTTTCGGAGTTTCCGGGAACTGTATAAGATTAGATAATATTTGAATGCAGTTTTGAAATAAATTTACTTTTACTTCTTTTAATGCTGCGCAATATTATTAAAAAAGGCAACTGAAGTTTCGATTGTTAAATAGGAGAAAGGGCTAAAAAAAGAAATATGAGCTAAATGGCATTTAACGATCTACGTGTGTCTATACACAATATACAAATCTTACTTACCGGAAGTATTTGAAATGTGTTTAAACGCTTTTATGTCCATGTTAAAGTGAATTAACTTTGATCTCAGTTTAACTTACTTTTTACCTTCTTTTAAATCTTAGAATTAAAAGAAAAAAAATGTTAGTTAAACTGGGATCAAAATTAATCTACTGGAAACAGGCATTAAAAATTTTTAAATTTTTTAGAGAGACGAGAATGTACGTGAATTTATGTGGATACACATGTCATATTTTTTACTAATTAATTGTCAACATTTTGCATTATAAAAAAAAAATACATCAGGGAAATTTTAATTTTTTCCAGATAAAGAGAAAGATAGAATTTAAATTTAAAATTTTAAATATTTTCTTTTTAGTACCAAAATTTCATGAAACGTCATAATTTCAAGGATAAGACAGAAATTGTTTGAAAATTCCAAGTTTTCCTGGTTTTTCCGATTTTCCTTGAAGTAAACACTTTTTTAGCCAAATGATTGTTCTTTCATTTTTTGCTTAATAAAATATTCTATTTTTTTTGTTAATGAAATATTCCATTTCTGTACTAATGAAATATTCCATTTTTTTTTCAATTAATCAGTCGAACTTAATTACTGAAGATCGCGACGTTCATAGTTAGAGATAATAATTTTCGTACGTGATGTAACGTTTTCTTTAGATATATTTATATTTATGAGCATAATTTGGTTACTATACTAATAACTTATCTTAACGATCGTAATTTATAGCCTATGACAGTCTGAATAGAGAGAGTTTATCTGCGTTTCAACTATTTTCTAGGTAATTACATAATATCGTAATGTCATCTTGACCGTTTATGTTAACAACGTACCTACAGTTATCGCAAATGCCTTTCATATCGTCCTACTCTGACGTTTGTTGTTAATGCAATTTGCATTTTTACAAAAACACGTCAGTGTTACGAAGCATTTATCATTTCGCATGAGAAACGTGTGCATGAATTATTATCTAAGAGGTCGATCGAATTGGAATAATGTATAGCTGCAATCTATTTTGCATTCGATTACAAATTTAGGTCGCTGCGCGTTACAATAAATTCTTCATTAATTTATGCAAACTATTTATGCAAATTTTTGTGGCGAGTCAACTGCAATATTTAGGAAATTCTTGCGTGGCGGCTTACGTGATCCCGATTCAGGAATTATTTAAATGGCGTACGACAATTCAAAGATTTACCTTCATGTCTTACTTCCATCAATCAAATACTTTCAAGCGGCGCGCTCGGTCGAGGAAAGGCCTCTTCAGAGCTCTCTAATATCGTTATCTAACATCTGCCTACTTAAACTTTCCATCCATCGCTTCATCCTTAATTGATACCGTTGTATCGCCGTATTTACGTTTTCACTTTCATTGAACGCCGACAATACAGCGCTTTTACGAGCATCGTTATCTATTACGTTTAAATCTAAATTCTAAAATTATTTTATAGATCTCTGATGACGTTGGCAATTTAAAAATCATTCTGACTAATATAGTATTTAAATTTTCAATTCTGAAGAAATTCAATTTCGAATGAGTTTCGGGATTGGCATTGGTTAAATGATCCAAGTCGACGACAATTACGAAACTGTCAAAGCGACTTCTTTCATCATAAGTAAGTAGGTAATCCTTATTGCATCTTGCGTTGGATCATCAATTTACGCGCCATATAAAATTACGGAGATGTCAAATTACTTAACAAAATTAAACTTTATGAAATACAACATCTTTAGTTTGTTGTTGCACCAAAACCTATTGTATAAAACAAATAAATTTTTACATTCCTCTATGTTACCTTATAAAAACGCATAATATGCAATTATACACATATAGTAATTATTACAAAATTTATTACGTCAATATTTATTATTTATGAGTTATTAAATAATTAATGTAATTAAATAATGTAAATTATTGATGTTAATTAATGTAATTGTCTTGAATTTTTATGCGCGGTTGTGGAGAAATGAATTAATTTATTATAATTAGCGGTTTGAAATAAATTATGTAAAATTTTGAAGATTTTAAATATTTTTAAATATATAAATTTAGTTGAGATTTATATAAAATAATATTAGGCACCAAGATACATTCTCAATTACTGTGGTTGACAGTTTTTTTACATGATCTAGTAAATTGTTTAAAATATTTAAAAAACAATCTCGGTTGTAGTTACTGAATAACTGACATTTTTATAACATTGAATCTAACCATATCTCACAACTTTTTAATAAACATTTGTAAAGATAAATTCTGATTATCGACTTTTTTTAAATCTTTACTTTCTAAAAAAAAAAAAAAGAAAACGTGTGCTATATTTCTGATAAATACGCAAAATGTACGAAGAGTAAAATAAAACTCGACGACATCGGGAGATTGACATCGCGAGATCGACTTACGGAAATTGGTTGCGGTATTCGCGACGTTACCGATTCCGCTGAGCAGGCTGGAGGGCAAGGGCTCGGCCGGCGACGCGTGCACCACCGCCACCCCGAGGACGAGGGCGATGCGCATCATCCTCGGGACCCGGCTCGTTAAGCGGCACTTCATCCTCGCGTGTGACAGCTGACGTAGATAAGATCGGCCGCGGAAAACGCGGCGAGTAAAAGAGGCCGATCGACCCGCTCTCGTGGGAGCAGGAAGGCTTACTGGCAAGATGAAAAACCGTCGTCGTCGTCGTCGTCGTGCCGGTAGCGTTTACCGCTCCTGCTGCTATTGCTACTGCTGCTGCTGCACGAGTCATCGCCGCTCGCTCCTGCTTGCACGCACATGCACGTGCGTATGTAAAAGTATGAACGTGTCCAGCGAAAGTGAGCGCTCGTACACGCACGCGGCAGCGACGCGTTCGCATCGCGATTTAATTTAACGCACGCTCGACGTTCAGCTATGACTCGCACCGAAATGAGCTGCTTGCGACAATTGCTCGGGGCAAGACAGGTCTCTGGTGTTGGAGAATCGCAGTAGATGTCTGTTTAGATGGGCCTTTCTACGAATTTTGCGCGAATATCAGTAGAATTCTTCGAATTCTTAACTTGCAATTTATTTGTAATGACGTTTAATATCTGCGCTGTAAAACTTGTAATTTGGAATATTCGCACGCGCTTGTATGAATCTTATAATTCGTAACATTTTTTTTCTAACAGGCAAGCATAATAGATGTACGCTAGAAGCCCAATATTTCTAGAATATTATACGAATATTATTAAAAATGAAAGTAATATTAAAATAATATTCCGAGAATGTAATATTTTTTAATCTTATGGGAATATTGTATTAATGTTATATGTCATTTTTACATAATATTTGTGGTGTATTATTTCAATATCTATATTATAAAAATATTTTATGAATAATATTTTTGTTCAAAAATTAATGTGAATTATAATGTATAACAAATTCAATAATTCTGTAATTATTAAAGTTGGTATCTAAAAGTTGTAATATTCTTTATAATTTAAAATAATATTATTTACTTCTCATATAATTTTCATATAATGTTATCAGGAAATGTACATGTAACTACTTTCTGTTAATACTAAATATTTCAGGAATATCATTTAATATTAAATAATACTCTAGCGCTTTTAGGATTACATGTAATCCTTAAGGCCACTTCAAACAATTCCACTTAACTTTAATCGACGATTAACTTGATTAGCAGCGTAACTAACAGCTCGTATCATAATAAAAAAATTAATAAGTCTATCCATGTTAAAATTATAAAATATATCAAATGCTACGATCAATGAAATATATTATAAAGAGAAAAGAAGCGAATTTTGTGTCTTGATCTAATAATAAAGCATTTTCCTCTCCATGTTGGCAACACTGCTGATCAAGTTAATCGTCGGCTAAAGTTAATAATCGAAATTGGTTGAAGGGTCTCTTAAAGAAGACAGCGTCATATCGATAGTGTTATCGCTCTGGCCGCGGTCGTTGCTTTATCGACATCAATATTTACGAAGACTCGCATGGTTCCCTCATGATTCAATCTCGGCTCTTGCCACTTAGGTGGCCGAAACACGCACAAAAAAATATATGACCGAATGGCGCAACTTTCAACCTCGTACGTATTATTACAAAATTGATGACCGGTTTTGCTTTGCGAGAGATAAAATTGCAAAGAGATGGGAGATAGGTTAAAGTGGGACTAAAGTTGACCGACGCTGGTGAAATCAGCCCGCATATCACATAAGTGATTTTCTTATGGTCACCGCCTCAACGTATACTTATCTAGATAAAACGCTTTTCCTGCTCTCACAAGTGCACGTGGATACGCTTCCACGCGACGTGAATTATCCTGCGGCATACGTGAATAGGAATCTATTATTAGCGCATCTATTATTAGCGCGTTCACGTGTTACAGATTCCAAGGATCACGCCAATCCGTTTCTCGTCTATGTATGCATATAGGGTGTCCCGTAATCACCATATGATATCTTAATTGCATATTATGGAGATTAGTTGGGAGATTTGAAAGTTTATCGAAAACGAAAATATCGAGGTCACAGTTTAGTTTTTGAGCTGTAAATAAGATCCGTAGTGATTAGTGTAGCACGAACCAATAATCTGTCGTATATTTGCCTGGCGACTTGTCAGCTGCTATTAATGTTTACAACATTTTCACAGCAGTTGTTAATGTTTACTGCTCAGTTGATTTTGCCGTTTTTTTTTGTTTTTTTTTAAAGTTAAATGTTACATACTAGCAATCAAAGTTAACATGGAGTTGATTAACAACAAATTGTGATGATTATTTAATCTTCATTTTTTAAATGCAATCGATAATTTTTTTTTTAATGGAGAAATTAGTCAATTATTCACATTTTCATGAAGGAGGAATTAAATAATCTGCCAATAAATTTTGCTTTAAACAGTCTGTAATTTGCGTCAGCTTTTAGGATAAAATTATATTTAAAATTTTACGTATTTACATTGAATTCTGTGTATATTATAATATGTATTTTATATCTGTATGTATTTTGATTTTTAAATATTATTCATATTATTTGTCACGTGTGCAGAATTGTAAAGAGAATTTTATCTTGGATTTTGACACGAATTATAAATGCATTCAGTAATGCACGCGCGCGCGTGTTGTGTATCTTTATTTTATATTGAACACATTTTATGTAATTTGCAGCACATTTGTCGAATAAGAATTAACTACACGATAATACCTTTATTAGGCTTTTGGAAACATCCGAGCGGAATTAATTGTTACGAAGCGAAATCGAGTCCACAAAACAGCGCGTGAAGTATGCTATAATACAATACATAAATGCTATTTATCTTGATATTAATCTATAACGTAAAGAATTTACACGTACATTTACTTTATAGCGCTAAATATTTTGCAGCGATGCATCGTTTGTTCATTCTAACTGAACAAAGGTATTATATTTCCATTTTGTATACAACTATTCATTACTATTTTTTAGTGTTATTATTATTTATGTTAGATATGGTGTTTTTAATACAAATTTAATGGATTTTGTAAAAAGATATATTTACCTAAAAAGTTTTAACAATTATATTATTTATTTTTTTTACATGTGATATGAATAAAACAAGATTTTGATCATTTTTTTATTTTAAAGTTTTGTACATATGAAAATAGGAATTAATATGAAATAATAAAGTAAACTTTAAAGCCAAGACAGTTCGGAATTTGCTTATAAATATTATAAAATATGAATAATATAATATAATTGTTAAAATTTTTTAACCAAGAGTATCTTTTTACAAAATTCATAAAATTTGCATTAAAAAATAGTATTATGACTGTCGTTATGTAAGAAACATCCAGCTCACAAAATTATAATTTTTAAATTATTTTAATTAGTGGTTACATTTTTCTACATTAAAAAAGATTCTAATATGTGCTTAATTAAAACAGTTTTTACCTACATTTTTAAATAATATCAGGTATTATTTGCATTTTCTTCGAAACGGGCTTTATGTGGATTGGATGTTACTTGTATAATTATGGCCATATAATATAAATAATCATAAAACTAAAGAATAATACAAAATATTTTCATGCTAAATAAAATAGAAATATATTTGTCCAGTTGGAATAAATAAATGATACGTCATAGGATGTCATAAATTGCTCGGTTAATTTCTATAAGCACACAACATTTCTAGAATGTTATATGAATATTATTAAAAATTAAAGCAACATTAAAATAATATTCCGTGAATCTAATATTTTTTAATATTATAGGAATAATGTATTAATGTTATATGTCCGCTTTATATAATATTTGTTGTACATTATTTTAATATCTGTGGAGCAGTATAAAAATGTTCTACAAATATTTTTTTTTTTTTTTAATTAATTTGAATTATTATTCATAAAATATACATAAACTTTATTATTATTACGTTTAAAAGCTATAATATTCCTAACAATTTAAAATATTGAAATAAATAATATTATTTATTTCTAATATAATATTTATATAATATTCATATAATATTACGAGGAATGGACATATAACCACTTTTTGTTAAATAATATTGGAGGAGTAATATTTAAAATTTAAATAATATTATACGTTTATAGGGATTGGGCTTAAAACGCGCAGCGATTGTTGCGTTTACAATCATAGTCTTTTTTTTTTTTGACATTACTCGGCGAATTCGAACGCATAGACCATCCGAGTGGTCGCGTTATCAACTTATCATTCGCCTCGCTAAATTCGAGTCGATAGGTAGCGGACGTCGCGGCATTATCCTTTGGCGCATCATACCTACATATATCGTGAATACGATCATTTTCCATGAACGATTATCAATTGCCAACTCACGCGATCGATTAGCTCTTACGATTCGTGATTCGAATGTAAAAGCTATCGGCTACTTATCGAGGCAGGTATTCCGCGCGATTTATCCCTTTGAAGTAGAGATAGGAACGGGACGATAGGAATTATCGTTTCGTTGCGTTCGCGGGCGATAGTTATCTCTTTAATCCGCGAGTACGTTTCGCACTCCGATTCCAGCTCTTCCGCCGATCCCGAACGTGATTCATCTACTATTTTCGAAAATTGAGAACGATGCGGGGGTGCGGCCGAATCGAACGGTTGACGGATGGGAAAATCAATGGTGGCGATCGTTCGTTTTAATAATAATACGTGTATTCCGCGGGATTTACGCGGGAAAAATATATATTGCGCATGCATCAATACCGAATTTCCATTACACATTTTCGAGCGTTGCTTAATTGACCATCAACCCGACTTTATTTATTGCACAGTGTCGGTCGGATTGAAGTTGTCCAGGCCATATTTCCGCGTATATATCGCTGATTTGTTAAAACACTCCGCCAATCAGGATTCATTCGGTGCGCAAATGCGCGGGTTTGGAACGGCTTACAGTGATAGCTGTTCGAGCGATGATATTCTTTTCACATTACTTTTCAACTAGTGTTACGTAACAAAACGCGCGCTGCGCATGTAATTAATGCCGCATCGGGAATGCCGCTCGATTATTGTACATTTTATCATATTCGATAATTAGCGATTGTAATTAATCGTCTTTTCACGAGTGTTGTGTGAATGCAACGAATTTGATAACTTGAAAGGAGGAGCAAAATAATTAACAGATCAGTAATAGCAGGTAATAAATCGATAGGTGTGCATGTACCGTACATGGATAGTTCGAAAGCTGGATTCGCAAACTTTTGATAACGTTAAAAATTAGTCAGTATTTGTAACTCGGAAATTATCTTGATATTTTCTTATTAAGATTTTTGACATTAATTGATCTTTAAGATTCGTTATTAAAATGTGCTGCAATTATAGGACACCCTGTGCACAACTCGTCTAGCGAAAGTGAAGGTCTATGTATTCTTACGTTACGGTTAAGCGTGCCGACTACTGTGATCTATCACGTAAAATAGTCCGAATTGATAAAGATTGATGAAGATTGATCTTTGTTGGTACAAGTGGTGAGTACGAATGGTTTATTTGACTTACTGTCGAATTGTTGGCTACGGCCAGAAATGAGCGTGTAAAAATCATTTGTTATTAATGGAAAAATTTTAAATATATAAATACATTATTTTATACACGCACCTTTAGTTTTGAAAAATATTTTTAGCTTTTCAAAATATTATGTGTATATTATATGGTCGACCTTGCACTTGCAATATAATATTGACATTTCGTTGTAACTTTGCCGTGAAAACGTTTGCGCGAAGGAATCACCGACCGTCACGCTGCGAGCTCGAACTGTGATTATATTTTCTCTTTTTTTTTTTTTTAGTCCGGTATTGAATAACGTTTTTGTTCGCTGCTTCCGTGTGCGCTATTACGGCGTGTAACTGGATTAACGAGCTGTAGCGAGTTTTAATTCGCTCCTCCATGAATGTAAGCGATTGTCACTCTCGGTCTCTCACGAAAAATGTGCCAGAGCAGAATGGTGACGTAATCGTGTACAACACGTGTTACGGACGGGGACAATGTAACAATTTCATTTTCCGTGTTTGTGGAAATTACTTCCGCTAGCATACGGAAAATATTCAATATTTAATTCAGGCATTCAGTTATATTTAATTTTGCAATTGGTGATTGATAAATGAATCGCGACAGAGCTTTGGGTATTCTCCTCTTTGAATTAATTATAAACTGACATCAGTTACATCATGTAGCTCTGCGAATGATGCGTAGCATATACGGAGAGAATTTTCTCATAAAATTTGAAAACTTGTCATGGCAATCGCAGGACCACATTGCATTTCGAAAAACTTTATAATTTTCTCTGATTTATTAATATCTACTATACGTATAAATATATTTTATATTTTAGTACAATAAAATATATTTTTGATTATTTTTATTAAACTTTAAAAATATGTTGAACAGCTTATCATTGTTTTAAATAGAATAAATGCCAAGTAACGATAAACAATATCTTATATAAATTTTACAATATAGCATGAGATTTTTAATTTGACTTTTCATTCATAATTTTATCATACGACATAGTAATCGATCAGTGAGTTGTTTATATAATACATTATAAATAAACAATATATAACACATTTCTCAATAGAAAAAATGGCGTAGCACGTTAGATGTCTTAAAGTTATATCTTATGCGTCGATTTTAGATGTTTTGCTCACTAGAAAATTTTTATTTAACAACTACTTGTAATAATTTGAATAATGAGTGGATAATAATATAAAAAACATCAGGGATGTAACTTTGTATTCGACAATTTAATCTTGTTAGAATGACAATGAGGCACAATTGATGATTATAGATTTTTGTATTATAATGCGTTGAGAATATCTTCAAAGAGAGTCAAAACATTCGTGCGTTTCTTACATAGTTTACGTTTAATAAATTTTGAGAGTTTTACAATTTAATTTGCTCATTAAAAGTCACGTGCTCTAATTAGCTTCGTCTAATTATTATAATGTTAAATTTCGAGAATTTATTGCGGTATTGTTGTTCATGTATGAGTCTTGAAAAAAAATTAAATTGTGCATAAAGTATCGAGAATTTTGCGTAATCGTCCGAAATGTAATTCGCACGGCCGTTTCTCTCGTTCGTGAGATCTTCGATTAACCGGGTTATGCGAACGCGGAAGTACGCGAAAGCGACGGCATACACTCGGTCGATGATACGACGTGCAAGGTAAATTGCCACAATAGACGTCACGGAGATGTCACGGAAAAAAGGGAGCGGACGGGTGCAAAAGTACTTTACTCGTTAGGCGACTTTACGTGCACGAGACGCTTACGTGATACGCATTATTATCGTCAAAGTCGGCACAGCGACCTGTGTGGCTCTCCATTTCGAATAAACATCTCCATAGCATCCTAACAGGAACGGTTCAAAAGCCATTACCTTGAGAAAGAAAACGTGCGTATTTTTAAATAGTTCAGAACCATCTTTTGCCGACGTACAATGAATTTTTTTTACTGAAATCTCGCAAGACCTTTGAGAATAATATATAAGCTGTTGGATGTCTTATAGAATCTTTTTACCGAGAGAAAAAATTTCTAAATTTTAATAAATATTTATTCGGATAGTACTGGTGAAATATTTACGGTGCATAAATATTTACTTATCTATAAAAAAATGGTTTAAATTAGTTATTTTTGTACTAATATACAAGATATTTAGTAAATATTTTATTATTACTATTTGAATAAATATTTATTAAAATTTAGTAATTTTTTCCTTAGTGCACTTAAATTTAGAATAAAATAGAGAAAAAATACTAATTATAAACTTAAATGAAAGAAACAAAATTAAAGGGATAAGTAACGGAAATTTAAGAAATGTTTTTATTGATTCATAA
Organism: Solenopsis invicta; assembly: GCF_016802725.1. Lineage (NCBI taxonomy): Eukaryota > Metazoa > Arthropoda > Insecta > Hymenoptera > Formicidae > Solenopsis > Solenopsis invicta. The sequence continues at coordinate 30,203,727 of NC_052666.1, read as the reverse complement.
AAGTTTACATATATTATTTTGGATAATTAAATCATATTACAATGCATCTTGTTTTAATTCTTATCTTCATAAATATCTTTGTACAATATTTCATCTTTTTACTTACAAGAATAATTCATTAACCAGATTTAATGTACAGTAGTGCATTCATCATAACAGCATTTAAATCTTACATAATTTTATAACTTAACTTACTTATTTATACCGGCGATATTAATCAAGGTGACAATATTAGTATAATTTTATCTCGAATATTTAACGAGTATTACCTATTGCACGAATAATTACCAGTTGTTTGTCAAATTATTGATTTCAATTTCACGTTCGCAATTAGAGTGAAAAAAAGTATACAATCATTATCCCGGTGATTCAGTTCATAGCTAGAAATAGAGCAACGAGTTTGCCAGTCGGTTACAAAATCAATCTTGTGGAATACGCGATTCTGAAAAAGCGAGAACTCGCGCGGTGACCCGGGATTATCGTTTAACGCCCTGCAGGCTGCACCGTGGTTGGTTTTGGATAGATCCATGGGTTGGGTGCGTAGGGCGGCCTTTGAGGTATCGGATAGATCGTAATAGCTCCGGATGCAATTGGGCCGGGAGTCGGTGTCGCGTAAGCGAGCGCGGCGAGGACTATTAAAGCTGCCGCAACAACGAGAACCATTTTTCTCAGCGAGACCTGAAAGCGGAGGTGCATCGTTTGAAATACTTCCAATGGCGATTTGACGCTTCAGATGCAATCCGTCCAATTTATATTACGGTGCTTTTCAAATTTGTCAACATCATGAAACGTTGCTGCTGGAAAAACTTTCATAACAAGGACAACAATTATGGCTTGTATGTTATTAGCTTCATGATCTCTGCGGAAGTAGTAGTGAAGAATACTCTTATTATGTTCTTTTATTTTTATTTTTCTTTTTTTTAAATTTAAACGGTTGAAACGTTTTGCAACTTCGTCACAATTTAGCTCGAAATATGATCTAACCAACTAGTTTTACCTGTTTTTCTGCTAGACGATTAGGATCATTCTTAACATGGCACTTTTGCACTTTGTTTCTTTGCATGTGCGAGTGTCAACAAAAATTTATTTCCCACCAGGCATCCTAATGGTGAACTTTTACTCCTACCGATCGTCTAAATTGCTATTCGATGCAAGATAAAAAGTCCCATGGATAGAACGTTACTTTCTCTGTGACTATTTCAACTATGCAAACTGTCAGTCCGAGCGATAAATAAGCCACGTAATATAATACAATATTTATACTGCGTCTTCACTTTCAATTAGATTGCAGATTAACGGGGAATTTGTCACGGGGGATTTACAAACTGTCACTGCTAAAGCAAGATTATTTACTTCAGTCATAACTCAAAGTCGTAATTCATTCAAATAGATCTGTTAAAATGATCTGACGCACAATCTGATAAAAGGCGTTACATATCGAATTCAATATATGAGAGAGAATTGAAACAAAGTACAATAGAATATAAGGTTACTTTTTGCTTTTCTGACATTTTATAAGCTGATCCCACTTAAACGACGTGTTTTGCAAAATAGCCGGTAGGCACACTTAGACAGAGTTTTTTTTTTAATTTCTCATCGGCAATCAGACGGACATGTTCGAGAAAAAAAAAACAGAATGATTTCATCGCGAGAACCGCGTCACTCATAAATTTCCACGCCAGCCGCGATCATAATTATGACGTTATTACTGTTATCAAAGAAACTGCATTTTTGCGCGAGAATGCGGAATAATTTGACTGAAATAATGATGGGTGGATTCTTTAATGTGTATAACGTGTGTTGTTATCGTTAAGCTTCATGATGGGAATGTGTGATATCTGATCTCTCGAATGCAGAAATTGCTTATGAAGCAATTTACATTGATATCAACTGCGCACATGAGAAAAGAGAAAACCGAATGATCTTATATTTAATTTGTAAATAAGTTTGATGGAAACTGACGATTGATAATCGAGTTAGCTGCGTGATTAATGCACCATCTGACTTCATTGTTCTTATCGCGATCGTCGCGCTGTGATTTTCCATATTTGCGCATAATTTCGAATTCATCAATAGCAGTAATAGAGCATACGGTATGAGTTATTATTTATGAAGGTACATTGGCTGACATAGATTGTGATGGAAACATTTGTATCAAACATGCATTTCTGCTTTACAAATATGTATTTCTGCATTTTAAATCGATTGCATATAGATTGCTTTCTTCCCCTCGATGTTTGTTATACTTAATTAACTTTTATGTTTGTTTATAATATAATTTTGTTTATGCGCAGATTTAATTAATATGTAACAAATAATTACAAAATAAATAATAAATAACAAAACAATTTAATAATAACAATTCATAAAACTAAGTACTCTTCTATTTCTGCGCGTTAAATGTGCGAGATGAGAACGTAAAATTGCTGTCTTTTTTTAATGAAATACTAGACAAAGTAGACGCGCGCTACAATAATTTTGTTATTACATAACTTTATACAAATTATAAATTTAATATTACACTATTAACCCTTCAATGCACATAGTCAAAATACGCATCTATTATCTCCATGATGATAGCCGTTCATAACGTAATTGCTATCTTTTTTAATGAAATACCAGACAAAGTATGCGCGCGCTACAGTAATTTTGATATTACATAACTTTATACAAATTACAAATTTAATATTACACTATTAACTCCTTCTAAATACACATAGTTAAAATACGCGAGCTCCGCGATGACAGCCGTTCACGAAGTAAGCTTTGTCAAATAGCAGGATTATAGCATTTGCATACCAATTATTTATATCTTTTTTGCATTTACTTTTTCAGCAAATTTTACATGCAAAGTATATTGTGTCGCGAATAAATTTAGAACGTTAATATTCGTTTGCTGTACGCTGTGTATTACCATGATAACGGAGATCCTAGACGTCCCTTGACGAAGTAATGCTCGAAACGGACAGTACGCATTTCCAAATGTTGGCAGACTTTTTATACCAGTTGATTTTAAGAGGTGGATATTTGGGTCAAAATATATACGTGAGAAGCGATATCACCCGTATGCCGCGGGTGGTGCTCAAGGAATTCCCATCGAAGGAACCGAGCAGGTGTTCATTTTCATTCATGCTAACTCGCGGCATTCAGTTGGATAGATGCGCATCATTGCATAGATCGCGGAAGAGGAAGGCAGAGAATTAATCCATATTTCTGTGCGCAGTGATGCGCGAGTATTGTGTAACGTAATTAGAAATGAAAGACTTTTCATCTAATTATTAAATTTGTGCGCACACAAAAAAAATATATACAAACTATCAAATTTAAATTAATAGCTGTGATTATATTGGAGCTGTAATCATCACGATTAATGAGCCACAGTCATTAAGAGGTAGACTTAATATACGTTTAACAAAGAAGGTCAATAAAAAGTATACAAGTTATAAAAAAAAAACGAGAAATATTTGCGTATATGAAATATATAAAATATATGGAAATGTAGAAAAAAGCCATTTTTTGATCAAAGCGGATCTTTGTGCTTAATAATATTTGAATATAAATTATTAAATGTAATTTTTAGTTCTATAAATTGCGAGCCGACATGGATTGTCGAACTCAATCTTTAAACTGAAGTTAATACTACAAATTAATTTGATCGTCAGATTTAATAATGATGCAACAAGCATCTTAAAAATCTGTAAAAAACTTATTGCAAAAGTATCAACTAGAATTCTAATTTAGAACTCTTTTGTTCCTAGAACTCTTTTATTAGTTTAATGCCATTTTTTTAGAACTTGTATGTATAACAATAAGTTGGGTATTGGATCGATGTGTCAATAACATAAGAAATAAGAAGAATGGCATTTTATTATTTTTATATAAAATATAAATTTAATATTTTTAATATGACGTTTATTAAAATACAATTTAATGTGTGATAGATGATTTTTATGAATAATTTAAAAAAAAAAATCTTATCTGTTAATGTATTTGAATAAACCGCATTAATTCAAGATACACACACACACACACACACACACATAATTGATAATTTTATTAAGTAGATTGTTTGAATTAATTATTGATAGAAGTTGATTATTTAAAACTGTTTTGAGTATAAAGTAGATAAATATAAATTATAGATTGCTTGAAATATTGAGCATAAAAATAATCTTATCATAGAACCGTTGATGTTGTTAGATGCTTTTTAATACTTTATTTTTTTTTAGAGTTAATACTATTCAGTTTTCAAAGAACATATAATTGTTTGCACCGAAAATTCTAAACGATGACAATTAGTCAACGGTCCTTGACATGTTTGTGGTCTGCACATGTTGAATACTAATGAGTATAGCAGTCTTCTTAGATATCGTCCTAAGCGTTGTGTAAATGCAAATCACAATCTTGCAAACCTGTCCTACTGGTATTGTTGTTTACGTTAATAACAAACTTCGAAATTAGAGACAATTTCATTTTGATGAAAAAGTTTTAAGAGGTTTAGTGAGACTCAATTTAAGATTTGAAATTAAACGTTTGTAGTAAAACGAACTTTTTGTAGATTGGTGACGAAGAATATCATTTTCTAATTTAATTAGAAATTAATTAAATTTTAATTCAGTAATAAATTAGATGTGAGGTTAATGAGATATTTAACATAGAATACGTAAAAAATGATGGCTAAAAGTAATTTCCTTCACATTATTATTTATAAAAAATATTATTCTTGTTTTGTTTTAATCTTTGTAACGCTAGGAAATATTTTCCATATGTAAAATAACGTGTTCAAGAAATCTTAACACTATTAATTTTTTTAAAGTGCATGTTTTTATCTATAAAAGTATGAAATTAATCATGCTAATTCTCAATAATTATAGCATGTGTCATCGCTATTTTGATGAATTGTTTATACACTTTTAAGTCACACAGTGACACAATAATTTCCTGAGTCATATCTAATTATTAGTACAATTATGTTACGTATATTTAATGATGGAAAAACGAATAGTCGTCATAACTGCGTCAACAAATTAATTCTCCGTATAATTTATTTTTTCTCAATTTCGATGACTAAGTGATTGATAAGAAATAAATATATAATCTATCAGTCACTCAATAACTGTAGTAATAAAAATAAAATTTTTCACAAGAGCAGTTTCGAATAATTAAAGTATACGATACAAATATGAATATATACAATAGTATTATATTCACACAAAATAATAATGCAATATAAAAATATAATCTTAGGAATTTAAATAAGATCTATATATATACTACTGTGTAACGATCTTTTTCTCGCAAGTCATTCATGACTAAAGATCGTGAGTTTCATTTGTTGCCTGCTTATATATGCTTCATTGTAAATCTTGGCAAAGATACTCTCAGCAGTTTGTCATGGCCTTTCGAAAGGTGGTGATCAATTAAAAATCTAAAATCAAATATATTCTGGGCTGATTTGAATCTAAATTTTTGGTACAGAAAACAGATGCGCATTTTTTATGCTACAGTGTCCCAATTAGCAAACACTATTTTTTAAAATATTTATTCTTCATTATAACATTTTTTAAATATTTAAAAACATGGTTTGCTGCTTGGGGTAAGATATGTAAATATACTACAAATGCATTTATTGCAATTTGACTGTTAGTCTTACTTCTAAATCCATTTGATTTTTCAATTTTACTGTTTGTAATCAAATTTTTAGAATTATTTTTATTACAACAGTATATATAAAAAATGTATATTAACATTTTAACAATAATGTAAATATTTTTATTCTGCGCGTATTTATTATAACTATTACCTTATTTCTCGAATTGCATTTCACATTTGATGTGTTACTGAAAACGCAATACAACAAATACCTAAAATATGTCGGGAAAATATATTTCTACAGTCTTCTTACCCATACATACCTATAAACAAGCTATTCTAAAAACTATTTTATCGCTAAATTAACAAAATTATAATGTTATATCATTTTTTCTGAGATATCAATCTTAATCAGTACTTAAAAGCGAGATAAATTTGAGCTCATTCCAAGTGGAAATTTCGTGAACTTAAAGTTGTAAATGTATTATGCATTTATATTGATAAGATGAAATGTCAGTGCCTAACGAAATGTGACCTTTGTTTCGTTACGTATATAAGGCAATTACAATCTTATCACATGTTTTTGTAAGATTAGGTTGTTACGTTACTCGTTGAGCTAGTTTCAGTATTACTTGGAAGAGATGGAGCCACAGCCTCATCATCGATGTAATCCTCTTGCTCGGTTGCGTGCTTGGACCACGATGTAAAGTTGATCAATCTGAAAAAAAACAATTATTTGTCAAAATTAGATTATTCAAATTGAGCGATTAAGCGAGTCACAGTTCTCCAATATGTTTTTAAACGAAGGAAAAAAATAAAGTATGAAACAATGATGACTAAGAGTATCTACTTACAGAATTAGTAGGAGCACGGCAATCTGCGTTGCGAATGTCAACCAATAAAACGAGCTCGGTGCTGTCTTAATCGTGGCATTGTAAAGTTGGGAATACAAAGTGCCGCTAAATAATGGGACCGCGTTATCGCATACAGAGAGCATCGCGAATACCTTTCCTGGAGAGCAGAAAAACACATTTTATCATTCTACTTTTGTTACGATGAAAAAAAAAGTATCATTGCGGCTCGAAATTGCGACCGGTATTATATAAGAATCAATTTTACCTCGGGAATTACATGTCTTATACATAAAAATTTAGATGTTAGCTTAAAGCATGTATTTTCTATGTGGCATTATAAGTTGAAACTACTGAACAGCACGTGATATTCTAGAGTAATTTCTATGATGTCATATACTATTACGGTATACATTTGTGATCTATTGGAATTAAACCGGTCTTGAACTAACAGTGTCAAAATTGAGGCAATAATTATTATCACTCACCTCGCTCCTCTACAGGCACAAGCTTCGAGGTCATAGATCTGAGTACTGGAGCTACTACGGGACCTAACGCAGCAACAGTAGCACCTGCAAAATGATTGTTATAAAATAACTTTAATCATTTTTTTATTTTATTTCTTATTTGAGTATATAGAGTGTTTCTAGATGAGTGTCGTTTCAAATAATTATTAAATCGTAAAAGATTTAAAAAAGAGAATAAAAAAATGTTTCAAGTAAAACTAAATCTTTTGAAGGAAACATTTTACGATGAATACACATTTTTTAAAATGGAGATGTTCTTGAGATTTTAAAGTTTTGATTATTTATCTTAGTTTTTTTAAACAAAATTATATGATTTTTTTACACTAGGTGATTCTTTTATTTATTCTGCATATGAAAGTATTACAGTGGAGTTAGCGAAAAATTTAAGAGATATAAGAGACATAAAAAATCAATAATTTAGGAGACATTTTTTTATTAACAGATCTTACATAAACTTTTTATAGCAACTGTATTTTAATACTTTTGTACACAAAATAATAAGAGGAATCAATTGATATAAAAAAAATACTTAGTTGCTTTTCAGAAAAATTATGCAGTTTATAATGAATTATTATATATATTTTTTAAAGTAAAAATTTGTTTTCTTTACATAATTAATTCATTTCATTATTTGCGTAAATGTATTAAGATACAATTGTCAAGAAATGAATAGTTTACAATTTACAAGATATTGATTTTTTGCTAATTCTATTTTAATATTTTGGTATACAGAATAATTAGAGGAATAATATTATGTAAAAATCATATAATTCTATTTAAAAAACCAAAAAGAAGTTTATCTTGAAATCTCAGGAGCACTTTTACCATTGAGAGACCGATTTGGTTGAATAAAACAAAATGTTTCAGTTAAATTATTTTGTCTGATTGAATTTGTAATTTATTTATATGACTAAAAAATTGTATCATAAACAAGTTAATGTACTGACTTGATCTTTATGAACTGTATCATAAACAAGTTAAATATTACAACAATCAAACTTTTGCTTGCATGGATTTAGTTATTTCAATCAAATTTTATAGTAGAAATAGCAAGCTCATTCACATACAAATTTGATTTAGTGATCAAAATTTGAATAAAATCCACAAAAAATTTGGTTTTATGCAATTAACAATTCGGTTCACTAATTCAAATTTTTATGTTAATATTACAAAAATTTTTAACAAAATTCTTTTGCTGTGTCAACCAATGCATTTGTTTGCCCATATCCAAACTAGAGATTTAATTAATTCAATCAAATTTGATTTTATTCAACCAAATGAATTTTTCAGTTATAGAAAAAAAATATATATATCTACATGAACACATATTGCCTTCGATACAGAATAATTTTTACTTGAAACATTTTTTTTTGCGTCTCCTCACAATTATTTCAAACGGCATTTTTCTGGAAATACTTTGTATATGCGTGTAATATTTTGATTAAAAAGTACTCGGATACAATTTGATAAAAATATAAAATTTTTACTTACCCACATAAAATAATTCCGACCGATCCGCTAAAACAAATACTATTCTTCCGGCTGCGTGCGCTATTGCTCCAACCGCAACGATGAAAATGTCTCTCATTCTTATTAATTTACTCATGATAGGTACTCCAATGAGCATTGCTGTCAAAACAAATTTTTTTTAGATATCTCGTACCTTATGTTTTTGTGTTTATAATAGCATCTACAATATTTACGCTGTTTGTAAAATTTTGCTTGTAGCACTGAACTTGTTTTATACACACTGAGAAAAATATTTTGGCGAGAGCAACCAAAATTTAATTAATTAGTGATCATATGAATTTTGCAGTTACTGGTACCAAAAACTTAATTACATTTAACAAAACATTTGATAATTAGTTTTATGAAAATAATTAGTTAAGGCTAAATTGTTTTGTTAATTTAATTACGTATTTAATAATTATAACTATAAAATTCATTTGATTATTTAATTAAATTTTGATTGATCTCACCAAATATTTCTCTCACGGAAAGATGATTTTGCTGAAATTTTAGTTAGATACATATTTGTAATTAATTTTCAAACAAATTAATTTTCAGACAATTAATCAGCGTATAGTTTGTATGAGTTGGGAATTGTATAATTCATGCAAAATTGTTATTAGACGTCAAGATCTGCTTTAACTAATGTGATTCCCTCCCCTTGCTTTCATTTACGTTTGACCTCTTCATCGGTCGATTAACAATTAATATTTAATTAAAAATTAATTTTGTTGGACCATCAAAATAATTATTATATAGAACGTTCAATCATAATATGCGATATTGCAAAAAGTTTTGACATTCTAGCAACCAACTTGAGCGATCTACATAATTATTTTCAGATTTGTATCTAGCTTTTTTATACACTTTAACAAAATCTCTTCTTTTCATAGTTATAAAAATATTGAATAAAATATTGATTTAGATGTTCAAAAATGATAAGAAAAAGTGATTGATAATAAAAAGTTAATAACCTATTTTGTGCATGCACTCGCACACAAAAATAGAGCCTTTCCTACGATCGGTTTTAATTTCGCGTAATTGCCATGAGTCGTGTAATTTCTTTAATATCATTGATAATCAAAGTCTAATTATAAATTAACCGGTAGTGAAAGTTCTCACGATAAGAAATTTCTCCTTTCACTCGTGTCGTTCAGAACACGTTGCGGATTTATATCGTCGAGATTCGCGAAATGTCAATTAGATTAATTGGAATCAAGTCCACATCAAACTGACCTAATACGAAGAGAGTTGATTGAAACGTTTTAAAGTTGCTAAAGTCCGTCACGTTCCAGTTAAATATTAGTGAAGTGTACATCTGGCTCTTGGGCTTTTCATCTCTCTGGAATGTATACAGACACATCGCGAGCAGCAGTAACCACAGGTGCAATTTGCCGTGATTGCGTCTCGACTTCACCAACGTCCGCATTGTCGTGGCGACGTGTCTCATATCAAAGAAGTCCAGCAGCCAATTGCCGCCCGAAAGCGGTTGTTGCCGCGGTGACGTTTGCCATTTGAGCCACACGAGCGAATATATAATCGCCAGCAAGAGCAAAGTCACGTTTACAGCGAACATAATCGTGTAGGACATGTCGACCAGATGAGTAAATACATAAGAACCAAGTGCAACACCTGCGAATGAAAAGAAACGTGACTGATTATTTGAACGTTGCGCCATTGGATTGCAAAGACTCGTTTATGTAATCGCGCGATAACTGGATCCTCATTCGTAAAATGAAAGTGGCAAAACAACGATGTCATCGGCAATCCAATTTAATTCAATTTTAACCACTCAAAAATTGTCCATAGAAAGAAGAAATTTTTGACATTTATTTTTTTAAATAAATGCTCAATATTTATGAAAGTAATATAAAAGTCCAGAGGACGTCTAAACATTTTTTATTCTTTATTCGTTGAAGTTATTTCATAATAATAATTCAAGTAGTTATATCCCTCGACAATTAAAACTCTTTTGAGAGCGAACTTGTTCCTACCCGAAGGCATGGTGCTGAGGTAAACGACATCCAGGATTGTGATTCTCAAGGTTCTCTGTTGCACGGAGCTTACGTCCGACAAGTACGCAAAGCAACTGGCAAAGATCGCAACGTCGCCGCCCAGGATGCTCATCGGCAGGGTCGCCGTGTACACTACCATGTTTAGATTCCAAGTGTCCATCATAGAATTGATCACGATCATGAAGGAGTAAACCAATTTGCCCGTCAGACCGAAGACGAGCGGTAATTTACGCCCGCGCCGATCGCTCCAGTTGCCGTAGAACATCGCCAAGATAATAGGCATGACGTGCCCGGCAATGTCGTTCCATTGATGGAATTCCGAGACAGTCATCTACAAGAGGATTTTTTTTCTTAGTGCAGAGTAATTGAAGAGTGAAAGTTAGTTATTGTTCTGACACCGAAAAGTCTATTCTGAATCACGACAAAAAAATTGAAGTATGCTTTGACAGCAAAGTATAATATTATTTAGCTCTTGAATATTTTATTTAATTTTCTACTCCCAATAAATCAATTTTTATAAATTAAAACAGATGTGGGAATATATATGTTTGTACGTATGTGTTCTTAAGTGCTTAGCGTGGTACTCATTTTCGTTGCGTGGATATCTCGTTCTAATATTTGGTTTGTTAAATATGTTTGCTTTGATAACATTAGGGCTGTATTTTTGCTGATTATTCACACTTTGATCAATAAGCACTTCTTGTGTTGTAGTTGCAAACGAGGTAATCATGCGTATGAATGTACCTACTACGAAGTGCTATTGGCAAGCTGAATATTTGCACTCGATAAGCAATCGTCTGTCTTTATTTTAAAATAATGAAAAAGTTACAGATTGCTCTGTGTTTCGTTTGAAAGTAATATAAAAAAATTTGCGACAATTTTTTATCTGAAAAATTCTTTAATAAAAAGTAAAAACTCTAATAAAAATATACTAAGAAATAATGACAAAAAATTGTTTTTTTTTATATAAGTGCTTTAAGTGTTCGAGATGATTTATAGTTGTATGAAGAGATCAGTTATTTTGTAAATAAACAAAATTTATTTACAGAACAACTGAATTTAAATTCGTAATGAAATTTTGCATAAATTATTTTGAAATATTTTAAGTACTTACACACAAAGTATTGAGATTTTTATCATTTTTCTTTAAATTTTAGTTTTATAACAATAAAAAATAATGACAAATAAAGTAAATAATTATAAAAATGTATTGTTTAATAAAACAAAATATTATAAATTTTTATATGTGCAATATATAGTGCATTTAAAGTATAAATGTTAACACATTTGTAAAAATGAGTGTGATACAACCTTAACAATCTCTCGAGTTGTTAAACTGAACTTCAATAATTTTTTTCAATAATGAGCATGCTCTTTCTCTATTTATCTCCCTTGTCTTTCGTTTTACCTATTGTATGTAATTTTTACCTGTACTTTAGTCTTTATGTCTTTATTATTATCGTCATTCAACTTTAGACAGGTTTCTTTAGAGTATCCGTGGTCCACCCGACATGCTTTGTACCTAAAAAAATCTTGCTCGATGACTGACGTAAACATAAATGCCATCATGAAGAGCCACATAGTTGGCTCTACTGATATATGTTTCAACCATCGGAAGTATTTTCTCAACACTCTGTGTCTTTCATGAGAAGATTCCATCTGTGGCATTTGCTAGAAATTGCAAAATAAATATTATAACATAATCCGAGGATAGCCAGTAATATAAAATCAAAAATTAAAATTATAAAATACTCAATTCTAAGATATAGATAACAGAAAGTCACCTTCGCAAAATATAAACTAGTGAATGAATTAAAAAAAGAAAATACATGATTGATATCTTTTAAAACTTACGATGACAAAAACAAGAGATTTACGAAATGATAATTATATAATTATAGTTATATGGCTAAGTTAGTTAATGACTTGTATAAATGCGTGATAAAATTCCTTTTATCACATAAATGCTCTAAAAAGCGTTCATTAACGCATATCGTGCACTCTATAGTATTATATAAGTATATTGGTCGTGATCATTCTTTTCATTACAATATTGCTTGTTATGATACTTATGATTAACTATATAATTTTGATCTTTCGACTTGTCTCCAATGTTATATCTATTCTGAGAAAGAAATCCTATTAATTGCGACTTAAACTTTAGTTTCGTGACGAACAGCAAATATAATAGATGTATGTATACTCGAGAAGTAATTTACTATTATTGTTTAATTTTTAAATACTTTACGAAATTTTTTGTGCATTTTTGCTTTATAATTTTGTTTACGTTTATTTTTTCTTTAATTTTTTCCTTATTTATAAAGTAAATTATAATATATGAAGAGATTATTTTTCCTATTGCTATTTAAAAAATGGAGTAATATAATTTTATAGAAAAATCTAAAGTTTCATCGAAAACGTCGCAAACAGATTCAAAATTAAAGTCTCGCTTGCCACGTAATTAATTGTATTATGAAAGAAAATTATAATTAATTTAAAACTTATCTTAAGAAGGGTGAACGTTTTAATTATTATTATATAGAATCCGAAATTTTCACATGATGGGATGCCTTTATTTATATATATATTAATCGAAATATATAATATATAAATTTAAAAAAATTATTTTTGACGTTTTGAAAACAAAAAGCAAATAAATTTTTCTTCTTTGTCACAAAAAAAGTTTTTGAAAGAGAAAAGGCAAGATTGGATCAAACGATAAATTCTGTAATTTAAATAATAGCATCATACTTACCTCGCCAGTTTTAGTATCGCTATTAGTCGCTACTGCTTTCTCCATTCTTTTTCTTTTTAATTTACTTAGATCCTCAATGCAAAAGAACTTTTTCAGTTTTTGTTTTCAAGTATCTTATGTATTCAGCATCTTTGCATTGCCAGCAACGTACGTGCTTCTGCATGAAACTTGCTGAGCTAGTTCGTAACGAACTGATACTTTATCTGTTTGTATCAACATTAAGATCTAATTACGCGCATTATCCACCATGAAATTTTAGCACATTAAGGAGCACTACCTGAAAATTTCACATTTTCGCAATTATAATCTTTGCGATTACTTGAATAATTGTGTAATAATTTGCATAAAGTTTTGCGATCAATATACATTTGTACGTTTTAATCACGATATATTCTGTTGATGGAAAATTGTCAATGAAATTAAATATTAATATACGCTTTCGAACTTTATTATTATTGCATTAGAAGTTGGAAGATACAACATTACAAATTCGCTTGAAAATTCGCGGTTTTATTTCATGCTTCCGATGCAAATATCTAGGAGAATATGTGACAAGCACAAAAGTCTTTTTTTCTTCATTGCTATTTTAAAACTTTTAAAGCTCATTTTTACGAGCTCGTAAAAATTTTATTTTCGTTTAGACATTTAAAGGGATTGACATGTTGATTTGTGTATACGTCAACCGAGAGTTAATCATATCAAGTAGATATAATAAGTAGGAACACAGCGAGATAAAAAAACTGCCACAACACTTACGATAATTAGATGTTGCAACTTGGATGTTGAAAAATGAATGTCTAACTTTGTGGTATCGTTACTGCGAGATATCGCAGAGAATGGTACTTGTATACACGATCGCTCCAATTTATCTGATAATATAATTTAAAACGATTTATCACAACATTATCTGAAAATTGGAAATTGAACTATTTATAATCGCAGATGTCTACCACACGTCCACAGATACGCGTACACGTTGTCCCGCGTTTTTTAACTTTTCTGTCATATCGATTTAATAACAGCGTAGATATAAAAGTACAAGGTGATTGTTCCCGATTTTTTAAGACTTTTATTAATTACTTCTGCGATGAAAATCAGTGAAATCGCGAGAATGTCGATAACAAGCTTCAAGATATTTATTGTCACTGACTTGTGAAAAATACATTAGATGAAATTTATGTATAGAAAAATTGTAGTTTAACGGGAGTTAATTGTAATATTTACCGATTAAAACATTGACGAAGAAAATATTAATACTGCCACCCTCTAACTAGAATTTAAAAAATTCTTTTTGCATGTTTAGTTAACATTTTAGTACATAACGCACTTAATGTAATAATTATAACATTTGCGATTTGATTTTTTTTTAATTACACTCAAAAAAAGAAATTTATTTTTAAGATATTAAAATATTTAGTTTTAAACGGTGTTCAGATTTAAAATACTAAGACTGAAATCTTTAACGTCTTCAAATGTTTTAGTATTTTCAATTTAAACACCGTTTAAAATTAAAACGTTTTTATTTATTTAACAAATGGAGAGACAAAGACAAAATATTTTAATATTTTAAAATAAAACACTTTTGAGTGTAAATGAAGTAAACTTTCTTTAACGGGAGTATTAGCACTATCGAAATTTTGTTTCAAATACAAAAAATTCGTGTTTTCACGTTTTCCATATTAATTTAAAAACTCCAAGGAAAATTGATCGAGCTACAGCATAATAAAACATTTTAATACATAACACACAGTATAACAATTATTACATTTGCGAGTTTATTTTTTTATTTAAAGTAAATAACTTTTTCTCTATTAACGGAAACATCAGCACCATCGGAATTGCAACTCCGTTCTCAAATACAAAACAAATTCGTGGTTGCACATCTGATTCAAACTAACATTGAAACTCCGAGCGAAGCTGGTCGACTTATTTAGATTAAAATAATTGTGTTATCGGCCGGTCCGAAATGCTGCACAATTCTTATCACTGAGTTCCAGTAAATTATACCGTCGGCTTCCGTCGTGATCAGTAATTAATACCGAAAATATCCGAGATGACTGGTACAGCCAGCGTCTCGGCCGCGCACGTGGTTCGCGTCTGCTCCAACAGTACATGCGACACACGCGCTGCGTGCCTTGGCACGTGGTTTCTCGCAACCGCCGTGGAACTGAAGTCAGCTATGTGTGTCCGCTCGTTTGGAGGGGGTCTCGATTCGCTGGCACGAGTCGGAGCATCTTATCGACGATTTTACGTAATCGGCCCCTCGAGTATGCACAACGGTGACGAGTGTTGCGTCGTGACATCGTAGCGCCATAATATATGTCCGTCTTCGCGGGTCATCCATCAGTCGAGGACGACGAATACGTTCGTGAGCGACCACACAGTGTGCTCCAAGCGTTCGCCTATCGTCGACTGCGAGAGTCTCCGTCAGGTCGGCCATCCTCTCGGTTGGAACGAACCCGGCGACATCTCGTGGAACGAAAAATGCAGGGAAATATGATCTCGAAAAACTTTCTGGCGATTGTAGATGATTTCCAAGAGTGATTTTGGTCCTTGGTGGCTCTTATTTCGAACTCGACTATCATTTCAACTTGGGATAGGTAGCTGTCTCTTCAAAGTTCTAGTTTGTGGTTGCCTCCTCGTGCGGTTGGCACTTGTTGGGTAACGTGAAGTATTGATCGCTTTAGTGACCTCGGTTTCTGTGGGAAATTTGAAAGAGTCGGACGTGTAACGTTGCTGTTGTAAAACGTTACCTTTCATTTTAGAGATTTTTATAAAACTTGAGAAATTCTTTTTTTTTCTAATCTTTCTAATGAATCCTCCAGTAACTTAATCAGCTTTTAAAGAAGTTAAATGTAAGGCATGTTACTATAAATTAAAATTTAAACTGCCGTAACACGTTTCGAAAAATTGACGCAAAATTTGCACCGACTGTTTTACATTGGACTTTGACAAATTAGATGCAACTTCATAATCAACTTGACACTTGCCCATATAGCACACTAATGTTGAATCAACGTCTCAGCAACATTGAATTGCGAATGTTGCAGCAACATCCCGAAATGTAGAATTAACATGTTAAAAAGACATCAAGAAATATCCGTTGAATCTATAATATGTTTTACACTGTTAAATAATAAAGAATCAAATTTAAATCAATTTCTTGAATTGAATAACATTTTGTAATTTTTAACTACTATATGTGTGAAATTTATTACTTTAACACAAAATATGTTAAAACAACAACTTCATGCAGAACAACGTACTATGCGATGTGCCATACCTGAGCGCGCAAATTTCGGATAATTTGAATTTGTTAATTTTAAACTTTTTTTAAATGTTGTTACGCGATTGCATCGCTTTTGCCTCAATCGCACTAATTATGCGAACGCATGTGAAGGAAATTTTTTGCAATTTATTTTGAAGTACTCTTTTATGAGGTTCAATATATCGCATTTTATTGAAAGTTTAAATAACTAACAATTTTTGAACATTAAAAATTTTTTTGTTAATAAAATTTTAATATATTTTAATAAATTGTTTCAATAAAATACGTTTATACGTCAAAGTTATATGCTGTTAGACTATTTGACATTCGACATTCGTAAACTATCGTTTGAATTCTTAAGAATGATGGGATCAGATCGGAAAACCGGTTCCTCTTTTTTGCTGAACAGATGGTTCAGTTAATTGGTTGAATTAACTGTAAGGACTAAACTAGTTTGAGATATAAGAACATTTCAAAGACATCACCAATGTGATTAAAACCGTGCTTTTTTAATGCAATTTTTACAAAAATAAAACAAAGTTTATTTGATTTGATTTTTCGTTTAATTAAAAAAAAATTTTTTTTAAATTAAATTAAAGATAAAAATGTTAAATGTAAAAGTATACTTAATAATAAAGAGGAAATGTTTATTATTACCAAATATTAAAGAGAAATGCTTTATAAAAGAAACGCATTGCTGTTATTTTTTGTAATGCTAAAAAGTATGATATTAGAGATTTAAATTTACTTAATAAAATTGTTTAATAATTAATAAATGTAATAATCAACATTAGAATTTATAATTCTAAATTTGTTTTTAGTAAGCTTTTTTTATATTAAATTTATTTTTTTAATTCTTTACATTAATATTTTTATTCTTCAGTACTTATTTTCATAGAAATTTTGATTGTAATTCACAAACGAATGAATTTAATAAAAAATTTTCATTGTTTTTAACATTGATATTTTAAGAATGAATTCATTGAACTAAAAACAAATTTGTAATTTACTATATAAATATTATAAATTCAGTGCTGGTAATAACTATTGGAAAGCAATATAAAAAATAAAGTGCAAAATATTTTGTTATATTTAAAATATGTTAAAAAGTATGAAAATAAATGTGATATGAAATAAATAACACAAAGTAGAAAATAAATATGAAAATGAAACATATAATTGCATTTAATGCACGTAAGCTTTGATCTAGCACGCTGATTACTGTTAGCATTTTCGACTGCAATGGGTTTGAATCCAACCCGTGTTGGGTTAATGACGTTACATGCTCTACTTTAGGTTCTAATTGGACAGTTCCAGCATGTGGCGTCATTAACCCATCTCGGATCCAAATCCATTGCAGTCAAAAATATTATAAACGTATTTGCGTATTAAAGAGAAAATATTATTTACATATAATCTGTTGTGAATCTAAAGTATCGGCAAAGGTAACAGTTAAATTCGTTACTGTTATTGTAAAAATGTAAAGATATTATCGTTATAAACACAAAAAATAACAATTGTTACCAAAAAAAGTGACAGTCTTAAACTTGTTCATTAAATATCATAACATTATACAAATCACAAATCAAACAATCAATACGTGAATTTGTATTTACACGTAAAGATAACAAAAGATAAGATTATCACTGATTGTGAGATATAAAATCAATCGCAAAAATTTTCCAAATGTTTTATTATTTTGAAGAAATAATTGTATTGTAGAATCAGAATGGGAGGAGGATGCAAAAAAATTGGACAGTTTGGTTTTGTTAAAAATTTATTTTATATCATCAATGTTAATCACGGCGCGCAATTATGGCTATTGATATTGATGTGTCTTGTCGGTAAACTTTAGGCCATTAAAGTTACATAAATATTTTTCTCGGCGTAACAATAAACAATACAAGTTTTCCTCATCTCGTGCACTTCAGCTAGCCTTCCGTATTGATCCGTATCGTTATACATATTGACTTTATAGCAAACGCGATATTTTATCAATGTCGTAAACGAAGTTCTTATGCTTTCGTATCATAAGTAAATTGCAGGGAAATCTGGAATGGAAACATTTTCTGCCGAAGGTAACGATCAACTCTTATCCCAATATTAATCAATACACTCCGATTCTCAGGAGATACTTTCCACCAATATCTTAACACACTGTCTACGAGCTATTTTCTCATTTGATGCACACGCTACACTTGACTGATCTAGTTTTCGCTTGTGTAACATCCGAATTATTTGAAAAAATTGAGAGATAAATCACCTCTGTCGAATCTTAAAACGTTTGGAAGGAATTTTTTAAGGGCTCGGTTTTTCGAATCTCGCTGCAAAAATGAGGATAAAGTACGCTATAAATCTTGCCGACAGTTAACGGCTACCGCTATTATTTGGCCGATTAACTCTTTGACACGAATATAGGCTTCTAGGCTGCAAAGCATGTAGGTGACGGACTTATGATGTAAGAACTTGCTTATGATGTAAGAGATTACTCCGATACGGTACGATGCACAGTAATTTTAACATAAGTGTTATATGAATAATTTGTGCTCCGACTTTACCTCGATAGTTTCTCACGTGGAATTTATCGTAGAACAGTTCAACGGAAAGAGATATTTTGTTTACCGATGCCACAATGATCAAATGAAATAATTTACAACAAATATTCGAAAATTTAAATAAATTATTAATATTTGGTAATATTTTAATTTTATTTTATAAAAGTATAGATATTTGTTTGATTAAAGAAATCCCGATTTGTTATAACGTAACAATTTTTTAAATTGTTTTTGTTGCACATTTACTAAACATACGCTTTATTTTTTTTAAATAATTATTCAAGTAATTATCAAAAAAATATTTAGATGAGAGGAAAATCTGTATTAGATTCAAAAGAAAAATTATCGATTTTAAGGTACCTGAGCCAAGTAAGGCACATCTAATTAATTTTATTTTTTTAAACTATGGGGAAGATATTGAAATTTTTGCGATAATTTTCTCATTATTTCTTTTACCCGTGAGTACATAAACGGAACGTAATGCCAATTTGCTTCAACAAGCCCTCTTCCCAGTCTCTTTTACATTGTTTCTAAAAAAAATGTACTTATTTCAAAAAATTTATGTGCATATATATATACAAAGAAAAAATGCTGTTTGTTCAACAGCGTCAGTCTAATTGGAAATATTTGGTTAATTCATTAATAGTATTAATGAAACAAAAAATTTAAAATTAAGACAATAACAAATAAAGTTAAATGAATAAAATTTAGTTGAATCACCAACGTATATAAACGATAGCCCAAGATTCGACGTTTAATTGAATCAAACTACGTCTTAATTCTTACTACAGCATTTTTTCAGTGTATATATTTTTTTTCCTACTTCTTAGTAAGTTAAATAATATTATAATATGTTATAATAAATTATAAAATAATATACACTTGATGAATTTTCTGTAGCGAATTTTTAAAAACGGCATATATACTACCCATTTCATCACAAATTTTGATTGTACTAAACAGTCGATAGCGTTGCGTCGGTTCTTAATTCCTCAGCATCTCTTTACTTACTTTCTACGCTATCTCTCGAGCATAAACTCTAGGCGCAAAGCGTGGTTTTAAATGGTTTTTAAATTCTAAAGTGGATCTTATTCAGTGCTGGGCCTTATTTGGCTCTAGTATCTTATAACGATTTGATAAATGATCTGATTCAATTAACGATTCGATCAAGATCTCTTTGCTTCAACAATTGACTAGCTTTATCGATCAACATTTAATAATAGCTGGACCTGCCAGCGCTATTGAAATTCTCGCAAAAGCATAGATTCAACTTGTACCTTATTTCTGCTTATACAATTATCGTATTAATCAACGGTCGTTCTAGTCGAGCACTAAGCTCGCCGCAGCGCACCTAATTGGATTGTGAAAACTAGCATTTAATCCAATTCAACGTGATCTGATACATTATTTTCCACACACGGACAATATTATCCAACGAATTAGTTAAATGATGTGCTCGTTAAACACGACATCCATTTAATCGCTCGATCAAGTTAATCGATTAGACTTGTCAAAATATCTTTTATATCGTGCTCTATACTATTTTCTCTATAACAAATATAGCTCTTTCTTTTTGTTTTTGTTTTTGTTTTTTTTTACTTATCGTTCGAGAAGGATTGCCTAGGCGCTAAGAGAAGATCGATATGTATATTCTGGCCGAGAGGATTGAGAACTCGCGCTGCGCCACGCCGCGTAGATGCACATCAACGTAATTAACATCTATGTATACACTTTGGCCAAGTTTGTACATATGCACGCAAACGTCCCAAATACATACATACACATTTACATGCCTGCGAATGTATCTAATCTAAGAGACATTGAATATTGCGGGACGTCGACGTTTTCGTTCAACTTCCCGCTCGTGACGTTCGGACGATCAATCGTTTCCACACGAGCGTACGTAGAATTGCAGATCGCAGGGATGACAATTCGATAATTTTGATATTATTTCGGCGAACTCGGTACGGTTTTCGACGGTATCGAATAACAACAAAGAATTCCGCATTATTACGTCCCCTCCCCTCCCCCTCGCAGAGTGGAATAAACTCGCAAATCATTTTCTGAATATTTAAAACATTGAAACGTTAATGAAATTCCATTCATTTCTGTTCTCGTTGAAATTCCACAAAGTATTTCTCTTTTCATCTCTCTTGATGTTTGCAGCTCCTTTGTCGCGTTTGCCGGTCAAATGCCTTTCGGCTTGCTTTTGCTTTCTTTTGGGAAAGAGAAAATTTATTTATTTTCGGCATCCTTATCTCTTTTGTGGTCAATTAGATTACGTAAAGGCTCTTATTCGCGAATTGAGTGCTGCGCTTCTTATTTTATAACGTTGCACCGCAATATTTTTACGCGAGACTAGTGTTTTAATTAATTGAATTGATCGATAGGGCAATAGAATTTCCAATGTTTTCCACGGTCCTTTTTATAAAACAGTAATCAAATTAACAGAATATCTTATGAAAGTTCCTTTAAAGGTTGCGCTAGGATCGATGAGAAAAAAGAATATTACCCGGTTAGTCGACGCCACAGTAACATCATGCAATTTCATTAACTTTCTGTCGGAAAGTTGGCCAGTGTAGAAAATCGTTCGTCCGACGTTTACACAGTTCTCTGCTACATCCGCCTAGAGTTTACTCTTTTAATTATATGAATTTACTTTCACGCTAGAGGTCCTTCAAAAATCTGAAATCAAGGTAGAATTGTGGCTGCGGATGGACGAAGAATGGGCGTCGTTCGAAGCTCATATCAATAGACAAAGATGTTTATAATACGTCGTTTAAAATACGCGTGATTTCAAAAGTTGTAACGAATGAAATTGCAGCAAATCTCTGACAGCTACAGCAATAAAAAGTAATACACAACCTACTAGTACAACTTGCAGTACATTTCCCGATTGTAGACGAAATATTGTAATGGAGTAAAATTTTTTAAATAATTTATATTTCAATATTTCTTAAATTATTAATCCTTATCATTATTTCTTAAATTATTAATTTTTATCGTTATTTTATTTGAGTGAATAATATGATTTATACGTATAATTTTTATTTTGTATGTTTCAATACAAAATTTAGCTGCATTACTGAAATAATTTTCGAATTCATTTGATACTATAGAATAAATTTCTTGTACAATAAAATAGGTGAAATAAAACAGTAATTGAGTTAAATTTTTTTTTAAATAACTTTTTCAATATTTTTCAAAGTATTAATTTTTCATACTTTTATTATTTTTTATTTGACCGAATAATATGATTTATAATTTATATTTTATGTGTTCTAATAACAATTTAGCTGCGCTACTGAAGTATAATTTTCCAAATTGCTTAACACTAGAAAATAATTTTCACGTAGATTAAAATGATAACGGCTTTTAGCGATTTGTCAAGAATTTTTCTTTTATTTAAAAATAATTTCTCAATGAATTATGAGAGAACGATTGAGAAACGTTTTTTCATACTTAATATCGATTGTTACAGTACGAGGAGCAGACGAGAGTATAAAATAAAATAATGATTTTCTCACATCCTTAGAGCGGCGACTACAATTCAATCGTTGAGTCTAGAATATATTTATTAACTCGCCGTGGTCCCCTTCTTGTTAAAGCAAACTGTCTATACATACAAGATTCGTTCGTCCACGGTTTCGTTGTATCAGGCTTAATTTTTTTTTTTTCGATTTGCTTCTGACATATATTCATGGGAGTCTTCTCTCTTCGTATTGACTAGAATAACGCGGAAACGTCCAACGCGTTGGACACAAAATAAAATAAATAAGCTGCTATCTACAAATCACATGCTAAAGTAAAAGTTTCGGGTCAATAATATACTGAGCCGTATAATAAAATAATTTTTTTTTCAATGGATAATATTTCGTGAAATTGGAAAGTATTTGTACCTGAGATGAATTAGGTCCTTTTATAGAGATGCTAAAGTCGTGAATTTTACCGATTGAATAACGGCGTACAATAAATACGATTTACATCAATACGTCATTACATACTACATCAATATTGCACGCATGTAGATGCACAAATTTTCGAGCACATTAATCTTTCATATTAAATATCTAAAATTTAAGAACGTTATTTTATCGTGTAATTAATACCTCAGACCATTTTTGTTTTACAAAAAGAAACTACCAAATTTTGTATGAAGCAGATATTGGCACACGTTGACAGCTATGGACTCCATATTAGGTTAAGAATAGGTAAATTAGATTAAAATTTTTTAATTTTTTTTTTTGTTCTCGGCATAAAGTCGACAGGATTGAGTTACATTTGTGCCTATACTTTAATTGTTGAAAAGAATTTTTAAATCTGTAAATACAATTAGGAAAATAGCGTTCTGAAAAAATCGCGTTTGATCGGTAAAACTTAGGATAACTTTAGCATCCCCTTAATTTACTTTATTTTTTAAAAACTTTATATGATATTGAAACAAAGTAAATCTGTATTCTATTATCTATAAAAATAAAATATATGTTGCATATAGAATATTTATAAATAAGCAAAAAAAATGTCTTTTTTTACTCTGATTTATTTATTATGTGTTGTTTATATGGAGAGAACGGATTTGCTAAAGTATCTAAATTTAACTGGATACAGATCTGAATATGATTTGGTTGGATCATCAAAATAATTGTGTAGGATAACTAAATTAATTGCTAAAATGTCCAAACATCCTGCGATCTTGCTCATCGTGCATGAACGTCCTACACAATTATTTTGAAGGCTTGACAATATTATTTTCTGATCTATATAACTAGCTAAATTTGTTGATACTTCAAAAATTGTTCTTTTCATGTATGAATAAAGTTTGAATCACAAAAATAACCAAGGGACAAAACATTATTTTCTAAATTACTTATAAAATGATTATTAATGATAAAAATAAAATCTAGAATTTATTCTATTATTAAACATCACAATTATTTTTAATTTTGTTTTTAATTAATCTTTTAATCTTTACATTTCTAGACATTTGTATGCAATTTTAATTTTGTAAATGTTAGCAGCAATAAAAATCGTTATCACGTGATGCAAATTTTATACATAACAAATAAAAATAGCCATAACAATGGTCATTTAACTGAGTTTTATTTATTGAGTATATGTTGTTTCTAAAAAGATATTGTATTTTAGACATAAAGCGACTTTCAAAGAGATAAATTTGAAAATGGGTCTTATTTAGTGTTGGACCTTACTTGGCTCAAGTATCTTATTTTAACTGCTATATATGACTTGATATATTATTGGCCCGAGTTTTTAATTAATATTGCACATTTGACGCTAGATGTGTTCATTTCTTCGAGGATGTTGGCGTTTTTATTGTCACAAGAATAAATATTTTACTTCTTTTTTATTTGAAGGTTCATTTTTGTTGTCCTATCGTATCATGGAAATCATGGAAAATAGTTATCTATTTGCAATGCAGAAAAAACGTAATTTTAGGTATGATATGAGCATAATATAAAATTCAGAAACCCTCTCCAGTTTGGTTGTTTAAAGTTTACAATAAAATGAAATATTTAAAACCTGACATAACGACATGCGAAAAAATTTGGAAACACGATCGAATGTGGAATTATCGTCAGGAACTATAACTACCTTATTTTATGAAATAATTGTGCGCACACATTTAAGATTATGCATAAATTGACACTTGTTGCTACGTAATACTTTACTTAATTAACGTACGTATTCATCCTCGAAGGAAATTTTCTATCGTCGACACGCTTCCGGCCGACACGTCTGCTCGGGCATCGATTACTATAAATGTAATCATTGCGGAACCCATCGTTAATGAATTTTAGATTAGCACTTGAGAGAACTAAAGATTTCTAACACAAAATCACATATATTGTAGGCATTGTTCAAGAACAGCTTAAGTACGACGAGTGTACAGAAGGACGAGTTATCGCTCCTCATTTTTCGCTAATGTCCGGCATTTCGGTGCACATTTAACTCGAATTCGGCTGACGATTGCAGGTGCTAAACTTCCGCAATCACAGCGGGTTTAAATTTCCAGGGAAATTACTTAAGACGATTCGAGTATATCTGGAAGAACGTCTTTTCTCGTTGATTACGTGTTTATATAAGTTATAAAAAGTAATTTTTCGTTATCAAAAGCTATTAGCGTTTTTCTTCGTTAATCATGCTAATGTTTCATGTTAATTGCTATGCTTTTTTGAAATATTCAAAATAAATATCACGTCGGGCATTTTTTATTGTACCTTTGAATTAAGCGGCAGAAAAGCGAGCTTAATTGTTAATTTCATTTGATCTTTCAATTATGTTCGATTTTAATTTGTTTTTAAGATCGTTCATCTCTTCTAGTCTTTTCGATTTAGAACGATCAAGCGGGAAACATAATTTGAATGAAATCCGCAACGAAATGCCAGGATTATTCCTGCGAATATCAATTATGCTTCGTTTACCTTGAGACTTAAGACTAGTGGCGCAATTATCCCGTTCGTCGAGCGGTCGATTGACGTCGATTGACGTGTACGGACTCCGATTTGCGCACTCGTGCCCTGGACATCATATTGCCGTTTTTGGACTTGAGTACATGGAAGAAGTTTTAAGTGGCGCGAAGATTAAAAAGTGTTTGATACGCTCTATCGATGATGTGACATGTCATTCATCGCTAATTCTTCTTCGAGCATTCCCATCTGTCAACATTATACCGATCCATTAGCGACTATATCTAGTAGCAAGAAGATGAATTTATTATTCATCGTGGCAGGGACTCTAACGAGACATTAAATGTTCTCGATATTGACACAAAACTCGCAAATATATTAGGCAAATGTGCAGCTAGACAATTGCTGCGCATACAATTCACAAATATAACGTATTCTAATTAAGCATTTATAATTGAACATTTCAGCTACATTTGAAGTCCTTCTCAAGAGAAAAAATTGTAGAGGAAAAGGTGATATTATGGCCCTTGTAAATATTATAGCAACTCGTAATATTTTTGCCATTAGGTAACGTATTTTAGTGATTGCTTAAGGAATTATTTGTTTAGAAGTCTATTGTTAACGTAATGATATTAGTAATATGCCAATACACAATTGTTATAAGCCGACATTTGTTATAAGGGTATTTTTTTACCATTTTGTAACTTTTTCAAGATATATTTTAGCATTTAATTCTTCTTTCGCATACTTCTTTTTCTATTTTCTATTTGAGTGTTTTTTTTTGTCATTTAACTTTTTATTCGGCTGTACGTACTTCGAGTTAAACAAAGTTAAACATTAATGATTTTGCTAATGTGAGTTCTTGCATACTGATGTCTCAACATGTCTAATGCGGCTTCATTTGCAAAGTTTTTATATTGAAGTAATTATTTGTCAAGTTTATTACAATTCTACTACAAATCTACAGTTTATATTACATTTATCGATTTTTAGTACTGCAGTCTATATGTGGAAAGGTTATGTGTATGTGTATAATATTCTGTAGCATTTTCTCTTTACTTTGAATAAATATGTAATTATATATATAACAAAACACTGTGCTATTTTATTAATTATTAACAAAGTTATTGTACAAAATGTAAATAGGGGCATTATTATTACCTTCTTTTCTAATAATTTTTTTATATATGCTGTGAAAAACAAATAGTAATTTAAATGATATTGTTCAGTTAGAGATTGCAGCAATGTAACTGATTGTGAATTTATTTTTTAATTAATTCACAATTCAATTATCTCTTATGAACGTTTTTCTTATATATCACCAGGTATCGCGCCGCATTCTCATTTGCTTAATTTATTTGTAAATTTATATATAAAACAACATATTAATTTATATATAAAACAACATAATTTAAGCAATAATATATGTAATTAAAGCATCATGTGAGTAACACAATTATTTATATTATTAATAACAAATTAAATAGAGAAGCTCTCGCTGGTAAGAGTGAAATTCAATGCTTAATATTTTTTGTGTCAATTTATATGCCGGGTGTCCCACAACACGTAATCAAAATTTTAATAACGTATTTCTTACTTAAAAATAAGACGATTCGTGACGCATGCATTAAGTGTAGGATCGAAATGTATGAGCGAAGGTAATACACTAATTTTTCATAACCTATAACCGGGATAGGCAGTGACAGGAGAATGCCACACGCTAGTTCTCCCTCGAATGCCGTAAAAAAACGTACTTTCTTTGCATAAAATACCGTATGCAACATGGGGCCGAGCGCGTTCTCAACTTCGGACGCTGTTTTCAGCACTCGACTGCGCTACGCGCGCGAAGCGACTACCTAATTCGCCTACTGTAAATACTTTTTTTTAAAAAGTATTATAACTCGACATTTTCGTATTAGGATTTTCGTCTTATTTTTAAGTAAGGAATACGTTATTAAAATTTTGATTACGGATTGTGGGACTGTATATTTCTTAGTACTTCAAATTGCGCCAAAGTTAACCAATGTGTGGCTTACATTTTATTCCCTAAAAAGAATAAAATAAATTAAAAATAAGGACTTAAAAAATTGAAACTAGCAAAGGAGTTAAAAGAAGCTGATCATGACTAATAAAATATCACAATATTAAATTGATAATCAATTGAATATCAATTCTGTTGTTAATAAGCATTTTTTGAACTGCCAAGAATTTATTGCGAATATCATTCCAATCAGAATAATTTAAGAACATATACGAGTCTAGGAGAAGTAAAGGATACACTCAGAGTTTTCCTTTTTTGGCGAAAAGTTTTTAACTTCCTCAAATATGTGCAGTTTGAAATTAATGTTGAGCTTGATGTAAGTTTCAATTTTCTATGGTACACTGCTTATTAATTGAATTTTTGATTACATTTATGAAAGAAGATCGAATTGCGAATTACTTGATGAATTAATTCAGTTACTTTTTACAATTCCGTCGCGAGCGAATGATATCATTTAAATTCGCATTATCATTTGGCGAATTGTAAAAGTGCAGACATTTTATCGTCGCGTTATCTTACACAGCAAACAAAGTATTTCAATTCAGTGATAAATGAGTAAAAATATTTCATTGACTTTTTCTCAAGTTTTATCAGCTTTGACAATATATCGATTTATCAAAATGCATAGTGCCTGTTTAATTTGCAACGCTATCTGTTCAATTTTTAACTATCGAGTTTGCAATCATCGCTTTATCCAGCGCTCTACACTTTCGTTTCGAATCCACTGAGTTTTATTAATTTGATTGATTTATTTCTGCCATGCGTCATTATGCAGATAAAATTTGTATATGACGCATTCTGCACAAAGTGGAAATTTTTCACGATATCGAGTCCATTCTCGCGTGATAAATGTTTGTTGTGCATGTATTCTTGCTAGTGTTTGTTTGATGCGACATGGTTGAAAATATTCCCAGCAAACATCGAATAAAACATAGATGTAATGCTGTATAGCATAAATATAGCACATGTATATATTATGATATTACGTCTGTGTTATATTCGGTATTTGCTGGATTACACAACAACTATGCTCAGCTTTGGAAGCACTTCAGTCCCGTAGCGAATTGGCGCAGCCAGATGCAGCGACGACTTTATGTTAACAAGATACGTATAGCGCAAGATCACGGCGGCGAAATAAAATTTTTAACGGCTAAAATATAAAGTAATAAATTGAAATATATGGAAGTTTCTAATAAAGAGTGCGCCGGTAAACTGCAGTAAATCGTGAGAATTTGCTTTTGTAACGTACGAAAGAAATATGGAGAATATGAAAGTAAGTACACTCCGGAAATATTTATACGGATAACAAGTTATCTATAAAACAAATGCCATGCATTTTAACAAACCGCAACTTACGAAAAAGCCGATAAAATAGTTTCGCTTGTTTACCAGAGAATTGAAATACTTTGCTGCAAAATAGTATTGATTTCAATGAAATGTTTAAAAGTGCAGTACTTTCGCGCAACTTTTTAATAACACGAAATAGCATAGCGTGCGTTAAATGGTAAGTATAAAAAAGGGGGAATGGACAAAGACATTTTCAAACTATTGATTAACAGTATTAGGAAGAAGTACAGTTAAAAAAAAAAAAGTTGCGAAGCTCGCGCTAAAGTACATTATTCGCATACTCCGGCAGCAATTTACGGAATATTTCAAACAGATATCCGCACGATCGTATTACTACGGGTTATTACTCCGTCGAGATAATAACCCTTTGCGTTCCTTCTCCCTTCATGAATCCAAATTTATCGCGAGATTATGCGGCCGATTGCAATATCATAATGTAAATTGCATCAAACATGCATCATATGTATTCAGCAAATCGATCAGGAATATTCTCCAAGTCTAATCACGAGACGGCTGCTTTCTTCTTTCGGAGTTTAGCGATGTTTTGCGTACTTTTGTTATTTCTGTTTTAACTAAATAATTAGAAATAAAAATAATAAAAGGATGCATGAATTAATTGAATTATTTCAACTTCGATAGTTGAACACCAGAGACAAAATTAAAGTTATTTTCAGTTTATCGTTTGTCAAGATTTGAGGTACTCGAGTAAGACCTGCTTAACGTATTTTATTTTTAAAATTCTATTTATATTAAAATACAATCTTTCAGTATCTTCGTAAATCGAATTTTTAAAAATTAAAGTAAATCAAGTGGGCTTTATTTTATTCAGGTACTTTGATGATAAATTCCACTTTCAAGAGAACGGAATAGATTTTACGGAATAGAAAAATATTGTAACAGTAAGTATTAAATTATCAAATGCATAAGCAATACCAATCATTTAGTCCCGCTGTTACTGTTGACTATCGCTTTCTCCGCGGCGTCGGTGTTGTTATTGGAATTTGTCTTGGCGTCCATCTGGCTCGATTTCGTGTTGTCCTTCGGCCCATCCAGGAAGTAGGTAATCATACTGCCCTTCCCCTTAACTTGGATCGTTCCACGGCACGTGAGGGGATATCCTTTAGTGGCCAGAATATCGCGGACTTCTTGGGTGACTTGAATCCCATCTAATACGCCCGTGGAATCCATCCTGGAGGCCACGTTCACGGCGTTGCCCCAGATGTCGTATTGCGGCTTCCTGGCACCGATCACTCCGGCGACCACCTGAGCAATCCGCGTCACGCCTATTGAGTCTCTTCTCCTTTGAGAATTCTCGATAGCGAGATTATCTTTCTCGTAGCCGGATTTCGGACGTAATGCGAACGAAATAATAAGAATTCGACGTACCACGAGAGAACTTTGCGGGAGAATCGCGCGTGTGACGTAGAAATATTTAAATATTGAATCATCTTTAGTATCAACAAAAATAGAATTAATATATCAGGCGCTCTTCAAGCTGCATTAAATTCTAGGAACGAAAATTGTACGAAAATTTTGACAGAGAAAGAGAGAGAGAGAGAGAAATTGATATCAAATTTTAGCATATTCACCATTTTTTTAATTAATTTTCAGGATGTATTGAATTTCAGGATATGTATTAAAATTTCGAGAAGAGAGAATTTGGTGTCAAATTTTAATGTTCTCTATTTTCTCAATTAATTTAAAATTGATGAAATATAATGTTGTCAAGCTTCTATTATCACAAATTTGCAACACATTTTCGAATTCTCTCTCATGCGTTCCGTTGCTGAGTGCAATTTATGGATTATTTACAAAGGACGCAATGGTAGAGGGTGCGATCGAATATTGCTCGCTACACGTTCTTCAACATTACCGGTCCGATGTTGATGCCCACACGCATGCGGAAGTTATTAAAGCTGTGTTCATTGACATAGGCCAGCTGCTCGCGGATTCTCAGAGCGTAATCCGCCATAGCGACTACGTGCTTGAAATCCCGCATATCGCAGGTGCTTTTCGTTAGGCCTAAAGCAACAGAGAGAGAGAGAGACAAGGGTGAACTTTGCGCGATGGCGGTGTTCCTAATTTGAGTAACGAGTCCGCGTTGTTAGGAAATTGTTAGGAAATTGCGCGAAAAGTCAAGTGGCCGTGGGAAATTAGATCTGCCTTCGTTGTATTAGAGAAACTCTATTGCGAGACTTGAAACGACGAACTTTTTTTACG
This sequence comes from Solenopsis invicta, assembly GCF_016802725.1. Lineage (NCBI taxonomy): Eukaryota > Metazoa > Arthropoda > Insecta > Hymenoptera > Formicidae > Solenopsis > Solenopsis invicta. The sequence goes on along the minus strand of NC_052666.1, from coordinate 30,172,622 downwards.
TCGAATCTATGCGAATCTTATAACGAATATACATTTGATAGTGATAATGAATACACGTAAAGAATGGTTTTTTACTAGAGTGTCTACAAAATTTAGTTGAAACACAGATCTGAAAATATTTATGTTGAATTATAAAAATAATTATATTGGATGCTTTAGAAGATAGTTTGGTCTGGAACGCAAAAAAGTTTGCCTATTTTAAGGAATTTTTTTTAAGAAGTTACACTAGTTTGAAACTTTTAAAAATTGGAAAAAAATTTTTTATCTCAAGTAATGCTTTAGAGTCTTAAAAATGTGTCTTATACGTAAAAAAAATGTCTAAAGTGGTTTTACAGCTGATTTTAGAAACTTTAAACACAATTTTCTCAAAATCACGTTTTTAATTGGCTTACAGCACAACTTTAACAAATTTTATCCTATCTGTTTGAAATTTTTACAGTAGTTGCTAAACTAAATTCTCAAGAGAAGTACACATGATTTTTATGATTGATTAAAAACTTTTTTTACCGAATTTTTTGAGCGAAAATAAAACTTTATTTTGAAATGTTCACCATTTCTACAAAAACCCATATTTTTATATATAATATATTTGTCTGACAAATTAAATGTAAATTATAAAAAAATGTTGCTTTTTTAATGAAAATATACAACATATTTGCTGCAAGCCGGAGAGGTCCATCAGAAAAATATCAACTACATAGTCTAATATCTAGAACTTCAGAGCCGTCATTTTGAAACACAAAAAAATAAAAATTGTTTAGTGTAGTTTAAGAAAAACATTAGCATTGAAGACCTTCAAACTGAATTTCTACTTATTTTATTATTTAACTACAAAAAATTCTAAAAGTTTCAGGTGTTCATACTTTTGTAACTCTTTAAAAAAAATTGCTAAACATTTTTCTACACTTTTACGTATCTATTAGTACATATTTAGTAAATATGTGTATGTTTATTAGTCGTTATGTTATGTAAATATAAAACAAATATTTTTTAAATTGGCTGGCATTCAAATTGACATTTATTTAAAACCGCACTATTTAATTTATGATACTTTTTTATTTATCCAAGTTTATGCAATAAACAGATATGTATTTTATGTATTTGCAAAAATTCAAATTGATAGCGTTGGTAATGTCTGAGAGATCATATGAGTATGTAAGAATATATATTTAAATGTATATAACATAAAACTAATAAACATTTAGCCGTAACAAAATTCGTAGATATTTATTAAATATGCACAAGTAGATGTGTAAAAGCGTAGAAGAATATGTGCAACAGTTAATTTTCTTCAAAAGAGAAAGAGTTTCCAAAAATGGGTCACTTTTTTGCGCCCTAAACTAAAACATTTTCTTAAGGTTGCTAGAATGTCCAAACTTTTTACAGCATTATCATCACGCTCGAGCGTCTTACGTATTTCGATGGTCCATAATTGTTTGCAAACTCTAACTCTTGTATCCAGCTGAATTTTGATTTCAGTAAAACCGTTTTTTCCATGCACAGATAAATTTAAAGTTAGTTATCGAGATGCGCGATGAAAATAATGTATATTTTATCATGCTTTCGCGAATTTGGTCGCCAAATCGATCGGAAAGAGTAATCAAATCAAATTCAAATTAGTTTCGACCGACTCTACGCTTAATTGTATAATGTCACTCCTTGTTTTGGCGCTGTGTGAAAGCCGAATGGCACGGAAACGGGACGAAACCTTCGGGATTCGGAGCGAGTTGAAATCTCATGGAGCAGCGATGCCGCTAAGATTTCACAAATGACATACCCGAAGCGGCCATATACGTAGCGCCCGTACTCTTGATCTTCTCGATGTACTTGAATTGCTCCTCGGCGAGTAACTCGTCGAAGTCAGCGATGATTTCGTTGAGAAGCCTGAGGCACTCCACACCCTCATTATTCGCCTCGAGCTCTACGTAGAACTCGGAAAAGTTTGGTATCGAGGCGAACATAATGCACACACAGTCGCATTGTTCGTGGTATAATTCCTGCGAAACAATCGATGATATTGTTTTCGACATACCTTTGTTTAGGTATGTGTACTTTTCAGCTGGACTACTTGCAGCGTCGAGAAAAAGAGAGGAAGAACAAGCTGCAAAAGTTCAACTGAAAAGAACATCGACCCACGGTATTTTTCACAAAATAGATTCGGATGATGTACAGAACATTTTATTAGGAATCTTATAATGTTACTAATAAAAAGTCGTACTAATTTTCAAACAGTTATCGCGTTTCGATCATTTTAATCTTGAATTTCTAGTGTGTAAAGAATTTCTTACAATTATTTATTTTTAATTGTTTGGACTCTGAGGGAATAAGCCGAAGCGGAATTTCAAGTGAGTGGCATTGAAAACTGTATCTGGTGTCTAACTCGGTATATGAAATTCAGAACCGCTTCTGGGCAGGACAAGATAAATTAGGCAAATAGGTAAATACAGGTGGAAATTCAGTCTAGAGATGGACGATTTAACACGTCGGTTGTCAGAGGTACTTAGTTTATGTATACAGTTGCCATGGAATTTTGAAACTTTAGGCAGTAATCCTTAATTGACTCAAATGTGCGACATTTGCATAAGTGGCCTTTATGCTGAGCATTATCATAGAAAATTGCTTAGGATTAACGATTAATATATTTGCTATTTAATCAGAAGAAGAGTGGAAAGGCAAAGAAAGAAATTTTGCTTTTATCAAATGCCATCTTTAAAAAAAAAAAAAGAACAGATAAAGAGTTTCAATTAACAATTACTACAGTGCCGGCCAAAATTATATCATTCGATTTTTGAAGCATAACTTTTATTCAAGTGTTTTGAATGCACTCAAAATTTTATAGTAAACACTTGACGAAAGGTATACCTTGTACGTAAAGTGTAATGAGATTTGACAATATATACTATGATCTTCGAATTTTTTATTAATTTTTTATAGTTGCACTTTTGCGCACTTTCTTTGTTTTTCGTGTCGCAATCATTGTTTTTACCATCATAATCTAGTTTCAGCAGTTAGATTTATATTAATATTCCACATTATTTCTATGATACTATTGTTATGATTTAAAATTAATTATGATTAAAATTTTGCATATTTTGAAAATTTTTAATAAAAATAACTTTTCACGAGTTACTGTATTCATTATTTGATAAAAAGTTATTATTTACGCAAGGTATCTTATCGTTGCGTAAGTCTTATTTTGTCTATAACTAAATATCTTGTATCTATACGTAAGTATACTTGTCATCAAAATATATTATGATTTAATAAAGATTCGTGCTTTTTAAAACAAGTTGTGCTAAAAAAAATCAAAAGGTGATATATTTTTTGCCGTTATTTCACATCTGTAACTCTTGATTACTATTCAGTTAACTGATGAAATATCATCAGTTACTGGTTTAGTAATCAGTTTATTGAAACATTGAACAGTTTTTTTTTTCAAAGGATTGATGCGATGCTTCTAAGGAAACTCAATTAACTTTATCAAGGTGAGCTTTAAAACTTTGTTCTATATACATCTAACGTCCAACTTGAATTGTTGTTTAATCATGTATCTCAGCCAAGTCACAATACATTATAAATATTCCAGTTTTTATATCTACTTCAAGCACTTGTCCTGTATGCGAAGTATATGCAAAGAATCGACTAGTAATTAGAGCAAACATATAGGCTACCGAGAAAATGCTCACGTCTGTTTCACTTGACACAGAAACGTAATATATGTATGACAATAGTACTCATTGTATTTTATATTTAATACTCTCTAAAATCTTTGGAGTGGAATCCCACTCTAAAAGTGTGAAAATCCTGCCAGTCTTGATAAAGAGTGGCAGGATTTTCACACTTTTAGAGTGGAATTCCACTCTTTTAGATGAAATTCCACTCCAAAAAATTTAGAGAGTACATTTAGAAATTATAACTTTTTAAAAAATTCCTTTAATTTAAAAAAAAAAAAAACATGGAACTCACATCTGAATTAACGGTAGACAGGAAATGGGCGGCCACGTGTTCCGGAAGTATATTCGCGAGCAGTTTCTGGTTGTAGGCCTTCAAGTGTTCCATTTCCTCCTTCTCCTCGGTCGCTTGCAACTTCCACAGGAAATCCAATCTGTATTGGTACACAGTGCACGTCAATATTCTTCGCCTATATATCTGCCGTGAAAAATATCTCGACAAAATTGTATCACGTTTTCGGGATGCTTTATGAAGTGTATTGACATTCTAGAATATTTCCGATGCCGTACATGCCGCGCATATTTTAACAGCAGCTTTAACTTACGCAGCTTAATTGTATATACATGCTCCGCGCGTGACACTACGTAGCTTTCCAGTGACATATTTGCTTTAATTAGATTTGAAAATGTCAATATATTCATGAAGTATCCAATATATAAATTTACTCGCGTCTCTCTCTATATATACGCGGCTTCTATCTCGGCTATGAAATTATTTTGCGGGAATCAGTTCGTCGTCGATCCGCGACATTGTTCTCTCCGAGTCGAAGGCTCTCGTGGGAAATTCCACGAGGGCTTCAAAGGTTTATAACGTGCAAGTTCGAGATGTATCTACAAGCTGGCGTTGCGTAAGCTTCGGGGGGTGGCGAATTGTTAAAGTGTGAGCGCGTTCGAATGTTCGACCTGTAGGTCGCCTCTGTGTGCTGGGAGTGTGCCACTAGGCAGGCCATGAAGAAAACCACTAAAACACCCGCCAACCATCTTCCAGCGGGCTCGACGTCGTCCTCATTTAGTGCCTGGTAAATGCTGACTCCGAGATAACAAGCCACAACGATGCTCAATACGGCTACTTTAAAGACTGACGTTAGGATCTGGTACACCGCGCAGGTTACCATCACCAGCATCACCAGAACCGGAAACAACTGTAATCAGTAGTAGTTGCGAAATATCACTCGACGGAATCTCGAAGTTTCGAAATTTCGCTCTCACAGTTATTCGTGCTAAAAACGCTCTATCACGAGTTTGTGCAAAAACAACGAAGGCTTCTCTTACTTACGGTATAAAAGGAAGTTGCCGATACCGACATATCATTTCGCAGAGTTGAAAATGTTACTTTGTAAAAGCAACGCGCTGTCATTATCGTTATTTAGAAAATAACGATTCGCTTCTTTTTCATTAAAAATAATAGGAAACTAAAATAACGATGAAAATAACGATGAAATTCGTTACTGTAAAAATGTAACGATATTACAGATAGAAAAAAGTAATGATCGTTATTAAAGAAAAGTAATGGTAATCGTTAGACAACGATGTCATAAGTGAAACGTTACCTCCTAATCCGGCTACTTTGTTTTTTTATTATATTTGTTAAATGGAAACTAAAAAGAAAACTTGAGAAACATAAATACAAACTAGAGAGTGTCTGTCAGGTGGTGTAGCAGTTTTTATACCGAGAAAAAGATTTTATTGGTATTAGTAATCCCATTTATTTCACTGAAAGTTGTTTCATTGAAACAGCATATCCTCATACAAAACATTATTTGTTTGAATAAAAATGTTGCTTTATTCAAACATCTGTTATTGGAAGGAAATAATTATTATTAGTCATGCTCATTGATTCAAACATTGACTTGTTTGGATCGTACTAAATAAATTTGTTCGAATAAAATTTATTAGTCCAAAGAAATTGTCTCGAAATTTTCTGTGTATAATGTCGCTTTGAATTTTGCAAAAATTAAGTTTTCCGTAAGATAAGCAAAAATGAGCCCCAAATACATAAAGATTAGATTAGGTTACTATAAGTTTTATAATGCTGTGCTTTTCTTGTGATTTTATATAAGTTTTTTTCATATCTTGTAGTCTGTCTTATTGACATGCTAATTTATGCCGCACCCCGATTTTATGTTTAAAACTATGTTATGAAAGAATTAAAAACAGGGGAACATAAATGAAACAGAAACACTAACATAACGCAAACATAAAATGATCTAATATTATCAATAATTTACTTATTATTGTTTAATTAAATTATGCAATTTGCAAATGAAAATCATGTCAATTTTATTCTCGCTTTTGATAAATTTGTATTATCTCATTTTCTATAGAAAAAAGCCACGGATATGTGAGTTATGGGTTTTTGCTTTTGTTTAATTATTTAAGCAGATCATTATTAGTATTTATTAGTTTTTATTTATGTATTAGTAAAGTGCAATGTTTGGTTTCCTAGAAATAAAGAGCTGTTGCTTTAGAAGACTTATGTCGGTATTAGTAACTTTCTTCTATAAATTTCTAAAATTTAATCGTTTCGACCGTTTAAAATTTAACAACACCAATTTCACAAGATTTATACTCACAGCATCTCATTAAAAGATTATTATGCCTTCGTTAGACTTACACAGTTTTTCTCGCCTAGTTAGGAGATCAGTTAGTGTAATCCCCTTTTTTAAAGTACTTTTAATCTTATTATATATCGTATTATCCGCGTATCCTTCACACAATTTCCGCACGATTTTGCTCGGTGGCTCGAGCGAAGACTTAATCAATAATTAATATCTTGCTGTAGTGAACGCCATCATTTATCTAACTTACGTCGCAGAAAAGAATGTAATCACAGATTCCGGCGGCATTGCTATTCTCTGTTGGTACTCTTATCACGCTAGGATTCTCATCCAGCCACTCCTCGAAAGGCAATGTATTGTTCTTGATACAAGCCTCACTTCCGGTCAGCGTGATCTGCAGCGAGAAAAAAAAACGATAGAAACTGGTCATTATTCATCGCTATTTCTGCGAGAATTCATAGCGTTCGATCGCCTGTAGTAAACGCACAATTCGACCGACCGACATTCTTTCCGTCCATTGTGTGATTCAATCGCGAGCGTTCGCGGCAACTATTATTCCGCGTCGTTTATGATCAATCGCAGTATCGATTTATCGCCGGCATTCGATTTATCATCGAAAGTTTTAGCGCGACAGGCTCTAATTTTACGTCGCGCTACAGTTTTGGCACAACAGATTTTCCAAAACAAATGGCGAACTGGTTATTGAATTTAAAAAATGGAAGCGAGAAAGAGAGAGAGAGAGAGAAAAAAAGAGGAGAGGGGGAAGCTTTTTCGAAAGTTGGACGAGGTTGCGAATAAATCACTCATTCAATAAGGCAATAAGGTTTGGGAACTTAGGCGTGATTAATGTCTCTCTAATGCCTACGACTAATGGATTTCTCGGTTTCCCAAATATAAAAATTTTCAAATCATCGAATCTGTTTTACAAACATTTGTCCGCTTATATTTCTGAAGCTTCGAGCTTCGTGCTTTTGCAATGATTTAAAAAGCGATACGGTAACACGAACTTTTTTATATGTTTGGAATTACGTTTTATTACGTGAAACGTGAAGAGGCTATCGCTCGTCGTGATGCACGAGGAGCGTTTATATAGCAGTCTTTGACATAAATCGTAAACGATATCCGCATTAAAAGCTTCGATTACTCACCAGCGGCGAAAGTACCGTGATAAACGTCAGAAACACGACGATGGACGCGATGCTTTGCGCGATGATGCGATTCTCGAAGATCTGCAGCGCCATGTTCCTCACCCATTTCGGCACCCTCTACAAAACGCGCACGATTACCCATTTTCCTTTCGAATAATTAAATTGGATAAATAAGGAGCACGCGCGATCCCCGGGATCATTGGGAGATTAATGGACCGGGCGTGCCGCGACCGGGATCGCTGGTTTCGGCAGTGACCTGGAAACTTGCCACTTTGTCAGGGTCAAAGGGAAGTGGCACTCTTCCAGAGAGTTTTGTCATCGACACGACGTCATACGTGACTTATCGCGCGATTTATTTAAATCGCGATTGTACAGATAGAAACCTTTTTGTACAACAGCCACGTGGAAGGAAGTAATTGCTACTGCGGATGTGCAGCTCTGCGATCTCGGGGGAAGCGCGTAAATTCATACGTGCATTTAGATCTCGAGAGAATGTTACCGTCCTCAGAGAAATTTAGCACTGGCTGTGTTTATTTGAGTATCATAGTAATTAAAAATTTATTCTTGGGTATTAAAGGTATTTAATAATAGGACCTTTCATTCTAGAGTGCTCGTATATTTCTCTGATGTTTGAAAATTCATCCGTATATAGCCGTGGTCGCAAATATTATATTAGGCATCTTGTATTTTTAAAAATGTTTTTAACTGGAAACATTTAAACAGAAATTAAAATATGAATTATCCTTTATTTCAAAATCACATTAAACTTATGTACAATATGTAACTTATGTATATGCATGTAATCAATGGGAAGTAATACAGATAAAAGAATTTCAGATAAATGAGAAAAAAAATATAGATGCCCAGTAATTTTGACCATGGCTGTATTTTGTATTTCTAATTTTTTAATAATTTTTGACATTTTTTAAAATACTTTTTTTATATTTTGTTATAGATAATATGAAGTTTTTCGTTGGTATATTTTATTTTCATTAAACATAGTAAATAATTATATATAAAGTTGTAAAAACTACTCGCGAAACTTTTACAAACCAAAGTTTATTTAATTAGTTAAAGTAATTAAATGTTAATATTACATGTATTGTCATTGCAACAAATCACGATTCACAAAACATATCACAAAATTTATTTAAAATTGTCGAAATAGTTTTTCTGAAAGTATTTTTCTATCCCTTCACAGTTTATTACTATATAAAAATAAACTTACTCGCAAACAAAATATAATGCATATTGTAAAAACCAATTATTAATAGAAAAAAGTTATATTGACACTGTTCTAGGTGAAAACTCTCTCGCAGTAGCACTTCAGAGTTAATACTCAAAATAAGTAATAAACACTTAAAACAAGTAATCACTAACCAAATAAATCCTCCCAATATTAAATTCCTTTAAGGGCGGAGACACCTGTTCTTACCTCATTCTTCTCCGCCAATAAAATGCCATTGACGAGGGCTATCACCAGTATGCTAATCGCCGTGCAGACGTAGAAGTACACGCTTCTATAAAAGGACAAAGGTGACGCTTTTAATAAAATTTTTCATAAGCTCCTTTTTTGCGAAAAATTTTTCACACGTCGTCATTGGATTTATGCCACCTTGCGCGCTAACTTTACTTATCGAACAATTTTTCGCAAAGTGCCCATAAATATTGGAACGAAGGGCAATTCGACATTAGTAAAGTTCGAGTGGACTTTGCACATCGGGTCTCGAGAGTGTAGTAAAAGAAAGATACCGCGCTGCCGCTATGTAGAAGGTAGGATTTATTGGCACGTGTATTTACCCGGCGAGGGTGATGGCTATTGCGACCACAACGACCATGTAGACGAAACCGGAGCACACAAAATAAGCCGAGAGCATCCTGTCCCTCTCGCGCGAGTACTGCAACAGGTTATTAAAACAATTGCAATAACGCGGATTGCTTTCACGTTTCGCTATACGAGCTGTTTACTGCTAACGGCCGCTCTTTTACTCATCGGTTACCGAGGGCAATTTCAACGCGGACTTTCTTCTCGACGAGAAAATGTGGAATTCCGTTAAATCGATTACGACGCGCAATTCAATCGACGCGGAATGTGAGTAATCCAAATACACGATTAGCAAATTAACCAAAATTAAATTTAAACGTCCTTCTATTAACGTGAATTACCATGTCGATTGGTCGCGTTCGATTGTATAGATGGACAGTTCGGTACGCAATTACAGCTCGTATTTCACTTATAATATATTATATTATTTCTATTAAATAAATTAAATTTCTAAATGCGAGTAAAATTATTTTATAAAACAATTCGTTTAAACATTTTACAAAAGTAGAATTTTTATTGCTTAATAATGATTTTAATAAACACACTATTACATTGGTTTAGAAAAGATTACAGTTTCGTATTAAGATTTATTTTATCAAACGATATGAAATTGTTAAAAGAGATAAAATTAGCGGAAATGAAATTACAACTGCAAATGTTGTAATTAATAAATTTGAAAATACTTGTTTAAAATGATATGCATAATTGATTTTTATTAGAAGCATTATATATTAGACATGTTGTAGCATAATTTGTTACCTTTTCTTCGACATCCGGTCTTCGAAACGTCAGTATAAACGGCGTACAATGCTCCGCTCTCAATCGATCTATGCTTCTAGCATCGATCGCTCTCATCAGGTACTCGTTCACCTCGTCTTCGGGATCTTTTTCACACTCGATGGTTTCACAGAAGCCTAATCTGTTGAAACGTATGCAGCAGGTATTATTCGATAAAGTGTCGTCGCAAAGCTTATTCAGTGACATTCATTCTCGATGTAAATTATTCAATCAATATTTGTTATAAATTAATTATTGTACATTATTTTAATATGCTTATTATTACGATGTGAATACGATTTTTATTTTGCTTGCCATTTATTTTTGGGGGAGATACAATATAATGATGAATTGCTTGGACGAAAACAGTGACGTTACAATGAAAATGTAATAATTACAAGTGTTTTCTAACTGCTATAAGATCAAGTAAGATTTGATTGTTTCGTAATTGTTGGCGATTTTTGGACGTTATTATTTAAGCGAAACCATAATATCGTAATGTTTTAATGTCAAGGGTTAAGAGATTAAGCAGCAATAATAGAGGAGCTCTTACTTGGTTTGTTTTCCGTGTTGCGAACCGTGACCCATGACCCTCATCTCTTTGGACACGTTACCATTCGCCGGAAAGGTCTTTCGCATTCCGGAACTAGTTATGTTATCCTTAAATGTGTCTCCCGGGACAATCAAGTAGGTTCTGATGTTATGGTCTTTTAAGTATGTATTCCTCTCGCCCCCGTTGCCTTCCTCGACTTCATAATACCCGCCTAAGCAATCTAAAGTCTCTTTCGTGATGTGTACACGTCTGCGAAACATCGTACCTTTCATTAAATATTTACTTCGTCGATGTAACGATCCGATAATAACAAAAATTGTCTTTCAATAAAAATAATATGTTTGCGCGATATGCTAGCTTAGAAAATACCGAAGTCTTGTAGATGTTTTAAAAGATATTTTATTAAAGACATCTTTGATATGTTTTTTAAACATTGTCTCGGAATTGTCTAAAAGATGTTTAAAAAGATGTAGAAGTTAATTAGACTTTCTGAAGGATATCTATGCTCCAGTGAAAGTTTTTCTCATTGAGACAATTTGCATTTTTTTTCAGAATTTTTAGAATATATGTAAATTCTTATATTTCAGAATATTTTCTAAGATTTAAAAAATTATAAAATTATATAGAAATTTTGAAAAATAAATAAAAAATATTTAAGAAACATTTTATCAGAATTATAAAATTTTTCACTTTTTATATTAATTTCAGAATTTCTATGTAATTTTAAAACTTTTTAGAATATTAATATATAAAAAATTGTGAGAAAAATTTTCATCAGAATAGACACAAAAAGGATGTCTTTTTTATATTTATTCTGATATTTGTTGTGTATAAAATGTGTTTTTTTAGATTTCTAAAAAATATCTTGAACATATCTCCAGATATCTCAAAATGTTGAATATGTGTAAAATACCTTTTAAATTATTAACTTTTTTTGAAACTTTGTAGAAATGCAAGACGTTTCATAGCATGACAAGATATCTTTTAAATTTCTAAAAGATATCTCTTTATGTATGTGATTTCTTACTAGTTATAAAATTATGCACAGATAAATGTTTTATACGAAAAGTTTTTATACAATTCGAAGTAAAGCGCGCAGAAGTTACGCGGAGTCTATCAACCGTAATTTATCGCCGTCAATCGAGATTAACTTGAAGAGGGCAAGTCAGTCAAGGGCTGACAAACCTCAAGCAAAATTGCTTGTACTCACCCGGGTATACCACCGCTTTCCATGTAATTGGCTAAGGTCACGTCGTTGCTCCAAACATCAAACTGCCATTTTTTCAGGCCAAGAACCCCGCAGTGAACCCGGCCCGTATGGATACCGACTCTCATATTCACGTTTACGGCCATTACCTCGCGAACCAATCTACGGAGATACGAACGCGAGAATTTATTGTTTCTCTCATCATTAGCCGTAGAGATAGATGGATAACTTTCGTCCGAGTTTGCGACAACAAGCAGACGAACTTTCTAGCGAGTTAAGTGTACTCGGTGGTTACTTTGGCATTCGAAGTTTCGAACTATTGGAAAAGTTCTCGAGCATTTTCATTATTGATGAAACACGAAAGAAACATTTATGTATAAATGTTGACTTTTTTGCGGGGCCAAGTTTTAGCCTGATCTCTTCAGCTGTTCATTCGCTCGACGACTGCTCCTTAAGGGGATGCCGAAATCGTGAATTTTACCGATTTACAACACATATGGTTTATAAAATATCAGTACGTCACATGTACATCAATATCACATGCACACAGACGGATAAATAAATTTTCGTATTGAATTAGGTGTCTACATCTAATTGTAAAAGCTCGACGTTGTTTCTTCGTGTAATCAACATGTTTGGAGACTCCAGTTTCGTAAGTACAGACTGTAGAGCTTTCACATCAAGCAAATATTGTGACGACTCGACAGCTCTGTTCGCCATATTCGTCTAAGAAATGACGCAAAAGATCTGAATTAAAAAACTTTTTTTTCGACCGCGCCTCTTGATTACCAACAAAAATACCGTTTTGTTAAACATATTATACTTCGTATTGGTTTTACAGAAATGTAATTCCTTTTACATTAAATGCTAATGTATACATACGGGCCTAGTTCATTTTTTGCCAAAAACAAGAAAAAAATTTTTTAATTACAAATTTTCTTATCGACTTTTACTTTAATATGGCGACCAAAATCGTCAATTCATAGACATTTATTTTGTGAAAACATGCGGGTTATTTATGCAAAATAAAGGCAGAGCCAGGTGTAAAATAAATGAATGTATAATGTTAAATCATTAGAGTTAAGTCAGGAAGTCAAATTTAAGAGAAGAGAATAGAATGTTTGACAAATTGTGCATATGTGTACGTAAGATCTCGATGTAGTCGTACGTAGGAGTCTGTTGATGTTTCGTAAATCGTGTACGCGCGTAAGTCGAGTTGATCGTTAAAACTGACGACTCCATCAGCATCGCCTTAATCCATTTCTCATACGTGGTTTCTTACACGTGCGTTTATTCGTCTCATGAATACTTGAACGTTAAGTTTTGCATGCGGGGAGAGTATTTCGATCGCGGGTGAAATAGCGGCAAGTTGGACTAAGAGGAACTTACGGCGAAGGATTAATGCGAGATTATCGAGTTGAAATTTTAAACGCATACGTTGGCGAGGAATTCGTCCGCATGCAGTGACCTGTGGATACCGGTGGCCTTTCATGACGACGCGAATCGACCTCAATCGCGAGCACGTATATCGCGCTCTCCGAGGAAATCTTCTCTTTGATGATGAAACGCGTTTTATGAAAACATGAAACGAACCAAACATGGGATATGTAGCGCACGGATACAGTTTCGCCGGAAGTTCTGTGGCCGTCCAGTGGATCTAAGCGAAATCATCTTTATTGCTCGGATGTTACTTTGATCTGTCTAGTTTGTGTCTTTCCCCTTTCCCCGTCTCTCTCCCTCTCTCTTTCTCTTTATTTATCTATCTTTTTTCCTCAGCAGCTTTGAAATTCTATCTCTTCTTTTTATTTTGTGTTTCCTTTGTTCGCTGTCAAGCGAACAGAATAAGGAGTATTATGCGGAGCTTTGATGTTGCTTATGGAAAACGCGATAGATTTATGTTGTTATTTCAGGATTTTAAATGTGGATATACGTTCTGAACGTGAAATATCTTATACTTTAGCTATTTATTATCATATATGTTGATCTTGAAGAGCGGCGTGTATACAGAACATAAAACAGTAGCATATTGTTTTCTTTGATAAAAGTGTAATATAAACATATATGTAGTAAGAGCTTGACAAAACTATTTGCGTGAGAAGTGGAGGAATGTGCGGACTTACGTTATTGCATCGATCATGTCCAATCCCATTTCTACGCAACAGTGAGCGTGATCGGGCCGTGCTTCCGGAAGTCCGGATACGCAATAGTAACAATCTCCAAGGAGCTTTATCCTGAGGCAGTGGTGCTCAGCGGCTAGCCTGTCAAACCTGCGGGAGATTTCCGAGAATTCAGCCGTTATGCAACATGCATTCGTGAAAACTTAACTCGTCGAACACGAAAGTCCACCTCGCCGGAGAAACTTGAAGCGAAAAAGGAGCGCTTTTTTTTTTCGTGGAAATATTATCCGGATCTTTGCGGTCGAACCAACTTCCGTAGAAATCAGTTTCGTAACAATGTGTATAGAAATATATCTGCTACTTTCCCTCACGTAACTCCGCACTACGTGCAACTTCTGTAATATTTTTCTGACTTCACATGTCATGCAACTTCTTATCTTTGTTGTAAATTGTAAAGGGTTTTTAAATTAAATTTTTAATTGAATCGCCAGCTAATTTGTAACGTTGCTACTAGCAATTTTTTCTTTTCAGACATTGCCACTGAATGCAATTACGTGGGGTAAATGCGACATGCGTTAAATTAATTCGAAACGGCAGAGAGATGACGTGTTAACAAAAGTAAAGACACTAATAAACCGAGGAATAATCGGTTTATTCAGATTAGATATTCAGCAACGTCGCGCGCGCGGTGCATATTATACGAAATTAATTCAGGGCGTCAGAAGGGCGATATTAATATTTCACGCGTGCACCAAATCCACATAATGCGTGGCGCGGCATGCATTATGTTAATACAGTTTACCATGATAGTAAGAAATAACAGACCCGATGGAATTGCGTACGCGCAGCTAGATTGGTAATTAAATCACTCAATTATTCACACATTATCACTAAGTCTTTGAGAGGTAATAAAGTCCTCTACTTCAATGTTTATTATTGAAATATCGCGCAGCATCCGTCCACTTACGCGCCATATAAAATGCATAAAAGGATACGTGTGTGACAAATACATCCTGCATAAAGGATGCCAGATGATTAGCTCGCTAATTCGATCCTCCCAGTTTTCAGGGATACACGCGACACAATTTTTTAATGAAATATCCGAGTCGCGAAAACGCATCATCTCGCATTTCTTCATGAAGATTCAACGTTATTTACACCTTGATCTTTTACATTCTCTACTCTCCTACCCGGGCATTTTTTTTTTTTCAAGGGGCATTTCTGTCTTCTCTCGTGAAGATGAAAGCGTTACTTTTGCAGAATCCCGGAAAGTGATCTTGGCTGCACTGATACATGAAAGCGGACATCATTGCGAAGAGTGAAAGCGGCCTTTATGATCTCTTAGCAAATCCCTCTTGGTAGTAGGATAAGTACATCCTATTGACCCAAAAAGTCACTAGGGACGCAAAATCCATAGCTATCGAAAGTCTTTTCGAACGTTTGTAGGACGTAAGAAATACGATCGAGGAAAGCTTTAAAAGTAAAGAAGGGTGTTAAATAACTCTTCGTACAAACGTAGCAGATTGACAATCATTTATCAGAGAGATGAAGCGCCACACTTTAATAAGTATATAGACTTAAAAATTGATAAGTTCATAAAATATTTTGCGAATTTAGTTTTTCCGTGAATTCAAAAATACTTCATTTTGTTGAAGTCAATTATAGAATTTATGCTTGATTTGCGAAACACATTTCGAATTTCGAAATTGATTTTTTTTTTTTTTTATAAAACAATCTGTCCGCGAGATTTCAAAGGGGATTTGTACTCACTGATGCATAAAAACTTCAGAACTAGAATATTTACAAGACTCAAGAGATCAGAAATAGTAGAATTGCATTCAGAATAGAAAACGGAAAGCAATTGATATTTCGATTGAGTCCAGTGGAAATACATATCGCAGTAATCTGTTACGCTTCTTCTAAACATGTTCTGAATAAAAAATAAAAATAGAGAAGATTTCACAAATCGTGATTGTAATAACTCGATGAGTTTCTCGAGATTTATCGACCGTGTTAAGATTGCATTTTATTGACATTCAATAATAAATTCTTAAAATTAGAATAAAATGGCACTTTATTTTTGAAAACATAAATTATTATTAATCTGGTTGCAATAAATACAAACCTAAAAATTGTTACTTAAAAATACATTTATAGAATATTATTTTGCAAATATAATTTTCTCGTAAATTAAAAATGTTTTATATTATGGAAGTCAATTACCAGATTTGTCTTCTGTAAATAGAAATGATTAAAAAAGTTCTTAATTAGGAAGGTTCCTTCTGAGAAATTTGTAACTACAGAATAGACGACAATTTTTTAGGATATGCATAATATATTAATGTAATAAAGTGTGTATGTGTATGTGTGTGTGTGTGTGTGTGTGTGTGTGTGTGTGTGTGTGTGTGTGTGTAAATACAAAGATGGGAAATAATGAGTTACAATAAATGACACCGTTAATTGCTATTTTAGTCTTTTTCATAATATCTTTTTATAATTTTGTGACATTACAATTTTCCATAATAGTAATATTAGGTGAGGTCAGGGTTGGAATAGTCACTTTGGACAATCAACTCGTTACCATAATGCATTACTTTCGCTCGTTACGTAACGAGTCAACTAACGAGTTACTTTTTTTCAATGAGTATTGCGTAATGGCAACGAGTTGCTTGTCAAAAGTGACTGTTTTTCCCAATCCTGGTGTCACCATTACCATTAAATGAGTGAAAATTGTAACATCATTATTAAATCGTTATTATTATAAAAAGTTTAAAGTAACGGTGAAGTAATGACTTTCCATCCTTACATATATTATATACTGAATCTGTAAAACTTGTGTAATATAATTAATATGCGTATAGATAAACAATCAAACTGTCAGTAACTGGTATTAGTGTTATTAATTTTAATAGTATAATAAAAAAATATACTATAAAAATTTTTATATTTTTCTTTTATATACATTAATATATATGTATACATATATATATATATATATATATATATATATATATATATATATATACACACATACAAGTTTTACCGATTCAGTACTAACAATCTCTTCGTTTTATTATAATGTTTCTTACCTTGCAAAAAGTTCGTTGAGCAATCTGACGAGCTCTTCGGCAGTGCATTGATCAGAGAGTGAGGTAAATCCACAGATATCAGCGAACAAAATGCTGAAATGTTTGCTTAATAAAATCACTTGTTTCAGTTAAATTAATATACAATTATTAATATGCAATTATTTAATTTTCTATAATGACAGTCGCTGAATAAGCACTTTTCTCAAGGTTTCTGTAATTACTTCGACATGCCTCAAACGGATTACGGAGAAGCGTCGAGTCAAAGATTTTCGAAAAGGGAAAACCAGGAATGAAAAATTGTCAAGTTTGCGGAAACTCGGTGGAAGTTAAATGAACATCACATTTGCTCTTTGCGAATGCGCCGATTAAGTTAGATTGACCTGAGCTTGGTGAAACGAAGCTTTGATACGAGAGATTGGATGTAACGTCTCAAACCTACTTCAAACCCATCTAGAATTCTCTCTATGCAGCCACGTGTGCTTATCATGTGGCGTGCACAGCACCGTGATAAATTGTCAAGTTTTGAAACATCTGGCGTGAGTGCATTATGGGATGATCATGCATATCATCTCATACATGCTGCCTACTCACAATGTGCTCAGGATAGTGTAATTATTTATCATCATCTTAGTGGCACGATGTCATAATATTGCTGTGAATTATTCTAAAATACTTTCTGTAATTTATATGTGTATAATTTATAATTGACTAGTCTGATGGTAGCATGCATTTTACGAGAAGTAAATTTCAAAAAGATGCTGTACGTAAAAAGGTTCTGCGATAAGGAGAGGAGTCAGTTTGCGCCTCAAGCAGGGATTACAAAGTTTGACCTGCTGCGAACTTCAGTTTAAGTAGCGAGCATGCATAGAGAATATAATACATAAAATAGTTATGTAAATATTTTTTAAGCTTAGTTGCAAAAGAAAACTAGATCTCGTTTGCAAAATATCGAAGCGGCATTAGCGCAATGACACTTGTTCGGTTTTTTTTAAAGAGCGCTTTGAATGGCCGCTCTATTCGTCCGCCAACTATCGACGCGCTGACGTACCTGACGTTCTCGTGTCTTTGAATATAAATTTTGTGAAACATGGTATCCTTTGGCTTTCCGGCTATATCGGCTTTCATCTCCATGGCGACGTGCCTTGGTAATACGCTGAGTAAAAGCCTCTCCTGAAAAATAAATCAACGTTATGGGAACGTTCGCATATTATGGAGATAATTAGAGATAAATAGAGGTGTGCGAATAGTTTGAATTCGAACCGAGTCGAGTTACACTGAATTTGATTAAATTACTTCTTGAATTCGAAAGATTTGAGTTTGAATAATTCAAGAATTTTGAATTATTGATGATTTTATTTATATCTCCCGCGTGACCAATCTTATCAGCGTGTACTAATTTTCGCCGATTGTTTGTCGATTGCTATAAAACTTTTCTATTATTTCTAAATTCTATAAATCATTCAAAAATTTGTGTGAAGACGATAGACAATCATCTTTGTAAATTTGTTTCAATTCATAGATTTATGTATCATGATTTTATAGAATTTAGTATAAAATTTGAAATTTTTTCATTACATGTGTATATAAAATATATATAAATTATAATAAAAATAACTTAAAAAGTAACAACTAAATTATAAATATTGTATATTAGATTATTATTATAATATAATAAATTATATTATAAGTACTTCTACAACATATAAGGCATATATTGCAAGTAATAGATAAAATTCAAGATGCTATATATAATAATTAAAATGCAATTTTCCTCCACTAATTTTACTCTTGTAATAGTCCCATTGATTACATGATACAGTTCATACTTTTCTCGTGGTGTGTCGTAAATAACATAATTAAAAGTGATTGCACATTTTATTTTTACGGATCCACTGCTGTACACGGAAAGAATGATTTTGCTGAAAACAGATTTGCAAATAATTATATTAAACCATTAAAAAATTATATTGAACGTCGATTACTGGATTGTAAAAATTTTTTTGTAACAATATACGCAATTATTTTGATAGTCCAATATGAAATTATTCTTCGATCTATCATCTAACTAAATTGTTAGATGTTGCGGTAAAATTGTTCCGTGTATTCTAAACAAATTTTTATATATGGTAACAGCTGTTATTAAATTAGTCCTTGGAATAGATCTAATATCCTTCTAAGAGATCTGTGGAGGATCGTTATGAATAGGCTGGTCTAGAGGACATGCAGGTTAATATAGACATAAGAGCTGCGTTATTCAATAACTACTGTACTATTAATCCACTATACACGTGCACGCTTGTTACGTGCGTCATAGGTACAACCTCATCTTGGTGTCCATACACTAGATGGAAACTCCCTTAAAGTTTAATCTCAAACACTCGGAATGGTTTCGAGTCGATTTCTGATAATGCAATTTCTGATATATTTTTAGAACTTCAGGCGGTCGAAAATGAAAAGACAAACTGAGCTTTCTCAAATTGAACATATACGCAATTGAATAACAAGATCTAAATTTAATTGTTTAAATTTAAATAAATCTTATATTTTCCGAATTTTAACTTGATATTTAATCTCATTTAATTCTCTAATTTAATTTTCTAATAACCACGAAATTGTTTAATACTACGTATTTCGCAGTATTTCTTAACGCGCGCGTAACATCTCAAGATTTTCTGGCATTAAGCGCCTTGAAAAGCGGTCACGTTGCGTGAGTATGGATGTTCCCACGATTGTCGATTGGAAACCACCGCGGTATCACGAGCTAAAGCGGAAGAGTCAGCCTTCCGATAGCCGGTAATCTTTGCTATTCCGCGGGGGATCATGTATACATCGGAGCTGACACGGCCTCGGTTAACATACACGGGCGAGAAACATGCAGTCGGGCGGCGTATATTGTTTGAAACATAGAACTCGTCAACATCGTGGGAATCTCTCAAGTGCAGGCGAAGTCGACGACAAGTTTTGCGTTGATGGTCGATACGTGCGGACGTAGTTGTTGTGCGCGCTTTTAGAATCTGCACACTGCGATGCAGTGTGCAAACCCACATGTAATATAGATACGCCGTTCGATTCCGATTCTCTAGCGTCACAATTATTTTTATCGTAGTTCTGCGGATTTGACGTGTGTTAGCTAAGTACGAGCGATTAGAAAATTTTTACGAGTGAATAGAAAATTTTTTAAAATTAAATTGGAGATAACTTCAATTACCTCTTGTCTAGCCAATGGAATTAAGGATATATGTATCACATCTTCAAGTATTAGTAAAAATTCAAAAATTTTACTCTTACTCTTCTGTCTTAATAATCTTTTTTATCATAATAATAATGTTAATTGCACGAACAATTATTATAATTTCAAATTACGATTAGGATTATATTTCTTTTTTGTTGAAATATTAACGCAGTATTAATGTTATCATTTAACACATTCAGATTATGTTAAATTGACACAAAACTTTGAGTGTACCGTTTAGGACATGTGATTTCTGTTAAATTTAATATAATTTTTCCAACTATGTAAGATAAGCCAAAGTGAGCGTTTGACAAAATGAGACCTAAAACTGACATAGTAAACGGAAATGCGTATTTCTCTTCTATATAAAATACAGGTTAACATATATAAGGATTCTTAGATGCCTTTTACTTGAATGTAAAACATTTTTCGTCGATTTGTACAAATACCTTGCGCTGTTCCGTAAGACGAAACATGTGACAATATATAAAGAGATTAAATTATTACTAGATGGATTTCATATTATTAGATAAATCTTATAATGCTATACTTTTTATTTTATAGTTTTTATATTTTCTTTTATAGTCTATCTTATCAGGTGCGCCAGGTTACGCTGCGCATTTGAATTATATGTTTAAAATTGCATTATGAAAAAGAAAAATATAAAACAGTTTTATGACGCTATAAACTTGTAAAGTGATCTTCAATAATGTGATTATCAATAATATACTCATTATTATGTAAACTACGCAATTCGTAAAAGAAAGGCATAAGAATATCATTTACGCGTTTGAAAAATTTGTTTTTAGTTAATTTTTACAGAGTAATTAGAATAATAAGATTTTATGGATTCGCTATAAGAAATTTATCTCGATATTGTATCGACTTTCCTCTGTAGTTCGACGGAATTTGAGAATTAGTTATAAACTTATTTTTAGTCCAGGAAATTGGAGAATTACTTTTGGCTGCTTTTAACATTATTCTCTCGGAGAACTTCTATTTTTCTAATATTGATTTATTTAATATCGGGTTATTAATGCTATCTTTAGCTGTCGTTTTACTGTGATTTTTTGCTCTTTGCGAACTTAAGATTAAGAACGGACGAAGAATGAAAATAAATTATAATTAAAATTTTTCGAAACTGAGGAGAGCGATTGTTATTTATAAAAATAAAAGAACAGTTAAAGCGCTGTCGCATATCCGGTCATTGAATTTAAAAATTTACTTTGAGTATACATATAAGAGACAATTGTATTACTTATTGTTAGTTTTCTTTTTTTCTGTCAATCTAGAATATTATTAACGTTGCTGCTTCTGCGATGTGCGAATGTGATCCGTCTTCTTGGTGATCGAAGCTATTCTCAGTTATCAGAGGCAGGAGCATTTTTTGTCGTAAGTTTATCGCTATTAAGGGGATGCTGGAGAGGAGACAACTAAACTTCGATGGTCCTCTACTAATTGTAAGCGGAATTAACAATATCGATGATATCGATGATATCAATATGTCGATAATATCAACATTTTTAATTCCGTTTCTTACATTGTCATGTGAGCTTGTATTATCATTAGCATTACCATGGATTACAAATATACGTGCACAGGGTGACTCATTAAATTGTCCCATTCAAATATTTCGAAAAAAATGTGGAAAATACAGAAAAACCGTTTTAGACAAAAGTGATATAGTCCGAAGCAAGGTTGTGCCGTATATTTCAAGATTACATTTACATAGATTATTATACGTATTGTTTACGTGTAGTTTACATTGTATACACGTAAAATGCGTGTAGATTATTTAGATTTTACACGTAAATTACGTGTAAAAATACAACCGTGGTCTGAAGGAGGACATATGTAGTATGTTTTTCATCAATCTGAATAGACGTTTCTAATATTTATAACCAGTATCGTCAGTACACGGTTCTATTTTTTTCATCAGCGTCGTTTGAATAGGCGTTTTTGATATTTATGTAACTATCGTCAATGCATGTTTTTGGTATTTATTTCAATATACGCTTCTGTTGAAACTGTGGAACTGTATTTTTTGTATTATTATTGTTCCTTTGCGCAGTCATTCTTTTCGCCAGGAAAATTAAAGAGAAAACAAATGAGAAAATTTTATATTGAAATAATAACAAATTTTTAATATACAAAAACTTGGCGCCGCTAGATGAGAAAAACAATGAAAAGAATTGAAATAAGAAAGAATGTGATAAATGTAACACAAATTTTGTGCGTATGTAAGAGATTCTAGTAAGTATGCGGCTTAATATTAAGCATAAGTTTACATTTATATTGTTGTATTTTGACGTTTAGCAGCGCCAAGTTTTTGTATATAAAAAATTTTTTATCTCGATAATATTTTCTCATTTATTTCTTCTTTAATATCTTTCTTTGAGAATAAATGTTATATATGTCATTGAAACTTTTTTAAATTACATACATCTATTTGTGTTACAACAGAAAGATTTTTCAATGGAAATACAATTAAGCTTGACTCGAGACTTATTGAGAAACCTACTTGAATAAATTATCGCAAGAAAGTATGACATTCAGAGCGAGATGTTACGAGATATTGCAATTTTTCTGCTGGTTGTTCAACGACGTAATTGTCGAAAAAAAATTACGAGCAAAGTAGGAGTTTTGTAATTGCTTTGAGAATAATTACACTTGATTTAAAAGAAAATTTCAAAATGATTCTTTCTGTTTTGTGTTATGTACAAATTTTTATAAAAATATGTTTGATTCCGTGTCAGAAATTTAAATCAAATTGTTGTTATGATATTGATCACGTTTTTGATCCGAAATGTCAAATGGAACGTGGTCACCATTAACGTTGCCAATCATAACAAAAATTGTGGACATTTTAATGTTACCGCAAGCTTGTAGTAACATTGCAGAAATCTGTAACTTCTATATAATATTACAATGTTTTAATGTAAGGTTTATGCAATGTTTTTCTAATATTCCCTGCTTAAAAAGTATAAGAAACGTATAAGAAATAATAGAAACGTATAGAAATTTCATAGAAATCTTATATAATTTTATCTGAACCTCTAAGTTTCTATCAAATTTCTATATGTTTCTATCATTTCTTATTAGACTTTTTAAGCAGGGTTTCAATGTTGGGTTATGATTCTAACCTTTACTTTTTATAACAAATTATATTTATGATTAATATTATTAAAATATAGAATTTTTCAAATAGAAAACTCTTCCCCTTATAATATCTTTCCGACTATTACATGTGATTTTTTCTGAAAGACAGAAAAGAAAATATTTTATTTAAAAAATTAATTAAGACGCGCGTTCACACCAGTTAATGTTTCCCTGCTCGTTGATCACACACGATCCCGCAAACAAGCGCACCCACTTCCTGTTTTGGCAAAAAAACGCCACTTCCCGTTTTAGCGGCAAAAACGCCACTTCCTGTTTCTGGTAGAAAAAATGCTATTTCCTGTTTCCGGTGGAAAAAACGCCACTTCCTGTTTCCGGTGGAAAAAATGCTACTTCCTGTTTTTGGCGGAAAAAACGCCACTTCCTGTTTCCGGTGGAAAAAATGCTACTTTCTGTTTCCGGTGAAAAAAACGCCACTTCCTGTTTCCGGTGGAAAAAATGCTACTTCCTGTTTCCGGCGAAAAAATGCCACCTTCTGTTTTTACCGGAAATAGAGCCACTTCCTGTTTCCGGCGGAAATAGCGCCATTTTCTGTTTTCGCCGGAAATAGAGCCACTTCCGGTTTCCGGCGGAAATAGAGCCACTTCTTGTTTCCGGCGAAAATAGAGCCATTTCCTGTTTCCAGCGGAAATAGAGCCATTTTCTGTTTCCGGCGGAAATAATGCCACTACTCTTTTCCGGCGGAAATAGAGCCATTTCCTGTTTCCGGTAGAAATAGCGCCACTTTCTATTTCCAGCGGAATTTTTCTCGCTGCGCGAGATTACTGCAATGACTCTTCAGGAGATCTTATATCGCACTACATTACGACATACTGTCATAACGCATTTGCAGGGTTAAATAATTAAAAAATTAAAATTTAAATAATAAAGTTAATAAATCTTTTGACTCTGTTGAGTTTAAACGAAGCGGAGTTGCACGTCATTTTTGAAATGTGCATTCGTAGTCGAATCTTACCTCGGAATGAAGCACCACCGGTGCCAAATCGATGACGGGTAACATAACATAAGTGTGAAAATGACAATAAAGAATATTCTTCATCGTCATCCTCGCTGTTACGCTACGCTACCCTGCTATTATTAATTGGATGCCGGTGGTGGTTCATTCCGAGGTAAGATTTAACTATGAATGCACGTTCCAAAAATGACGTGCAACTTCGCTCCGTTTAGAGTTTAGATTCGACGAATAATTTTTAATTGCAAAATCGATTTCTCCATATTGATATATAATATGTATATGCATATACTATGCGTAAAGAAAGAGTAGAATGTCAGTTCTTAGTAGGTCTATATAAGCGACAAGAATACCTAGGTACATCATATGTTATATACGATCGGCACGCTGATGCATTCGCGGCCTGAGTAGTTTCATTCATGAATCGAATTTATCAAATCGCCCCGTCTTCCTTCGCATATCGTTCGTCGCTCGCTCTTCGATAAAGAACGAATCACAAATTGAATCAAATCACATAGGCTAAGATTCTACGGCGGCGACAACCGCATTCTCGTAGATCTCGTAGCAGCTATGAGAGTGTACCGGTCGCCACCAGATCACGCTTGATTCATCTTTGCAAAAATACAAACTCTACATTGATTTAATTGTAGGAGACTATAGGAGAGTGCAGTTTGCTCTTATGACTTTAATTATATACAAAAAAAAAAAAAATGTCAATGTACATCCCGTTTAGCGTTCGTTGCTCGTCAAGTTACAATCGCATTGGTACTCGTAGCCGCGCAATTGAATCGTCGCGTCGTAACGATAATGAGGCTAAGTTCAACTCTTGTTTCCTTTCAAGTAAACCGTATGGCGGTCGAGCATTCGGTTTTTGTTTCTAGATTGCATTGCGATCGAAAATTTGTATATACGATATAATAATATTTCTGTATAAAAATCTTTCCTACGTTGTATTTCCTAGGCCGAATCGAAATAACGAAGATAAATTTTAAAAAGCGACGAAGCGATATCACGTGAAGCAATATCGCGCTTGATGTGAGAGGCTATTGCGACCACTTAATGTAACCATGTGACAGTGTCTCCGAAATCATTATGAAGTCTTTACGAAATCCTCGTGTAATCATTTTGCAATCAGATGTAATCATGAAATTATGAAATTTATGCTTTTAGAATACACCTTGTAAAATTGTTTACTATAATTACATTAACGTGCTAAATTCGTAGTGCAATTACTTGTTTCTGTAAACGGAACATCTTACGGGATGACCGTGGACGATCAACGGGTAAGCATGAACAATAGCCGATTGATATCGCGATTGTTCACGGATTTCCGATTAGTAGTATAAAGCCCTTCTCGTCATTGGATCGTCGTCCAATGACGTGAGGGGCTTTATGCTACTAATCAGAAATCCGTGAACAATCATAAGCGATAAAATCGCTATCTTTAATAGCCTTTAATGGACCTTGCAGCCAGTGCGATTATTTCGGTTTCCGTTATTTTTGTACGCTCCGCTCTGAGAATAATTAAAGAATTCCGATCGTGATCCTTGTCGCGATCCTTAAAATAACGACGGTATTTTAAGACGTGTTACACGTAAAGGCATTTAACTGGGTGTTGCTTATATTAGTTACGCTCTTGTATACTTTGCAATAAAATAAATAATAAATATATAAATAGAAACTTAAAAATAGATTAATAATTTGTTACACAGAGAGAAAGATTTCATTGGAATTAATATTCCCATTTATTTGACTGAAAGTTGTTTTATTCAAACAACATGTATTATTTGATAAAAATAACACTATTATTAGTCGTACTTCTTGCTTCAAACGTTGGTTCGTTTGAACCATTCCAAATAAATTTGTTTAGATACAATAACATTTATTAAGTCGAAAAAAACGTTTTCTTTGTGCACACATTCTATTTATACCACAATAAGACTTGTTGTGCACAAGCTTGAATATTAATCTTCTTATGTTTCTATTTTAATTATTATTTTTATTACTTTTATAGTTTTCTTCTGTGACTTTCGGAATTTAATAATTTGTTTATCATCACGTGGCTAAGCCGAAATGTTCCGCCTTCTCTAATATCTTACACAAATAAATTTATTTTAAACCTAAACCTAAATTCTTTATTTTGTTCGTTCATTGGCCCGGTTATTTAAAATTAAGTAGAAGAATGAGAATACAAAAGTATATATGTATATTTAGAGTGCTAGATGAAAGTAGAAAGTGTAAAAGCAGGTGAAGATAAAAATGCTTTGTAAAAGGCGGTAGCGACAAATGAAGGAGTAGTAGTGAAATGAAGTAATGACAAAGTTGGAGCTGCTTGTTCATTACGTTCGTTTATTTGTCTCGGAAATAAAGAAAGCATTGCGCCTCTGTTTCGAAGTTACATTCCGCCGTTGTTTAAAAAGGTTTAACTAGGAAGGGGCGCTTCATTCGGGACCGACTGAGAATGCGCGTGGGTGAAAAAAAAAAAATAGTTGATGAACAATCGGCGCACTCTATTTTATTAAAGCCCTTGTGCCTCGGCAAACAGTCCGTCCATTATTTTCCAACTGTTGGACAACACGTTCACGCGGAATGAATTCACCCTGGGGGCTTTGTTGGCCGACCGCGCGCCGTATTTCGACCGGTTTCGCACGCTTTTCAAACGCCATTGGAAATGTCAGACACCATATTGTTTTAATACGCGCAGTGTTAAAGTTCTATAAACAATGAATCGGAAAGCCACGCAAATATTGGACCGGTGCGGCGGTATCATAAAATAAAGGGCCGAGTTCCGTAAAGCGCATGATGTATCATTGGCCAATTACTTAGTCAATAATTATGCGTTAGTATTGTTTAACGTGCTCCCGTGGAATAAAGTTCCCGCAATGACTGGTCGCGCGTTAAAAACAACACGCGCATGGTCAAAAAAGAATTGAACAAGTGTTATCCGGTGAGCATCGCGCAGTTTGATTTTGCACATTGGTACACTTATATAATTAGTTTTCTCTTTTTATTATATAAATATTTCTAAAACATTGTTATCCTGTCATTTGCAGTCTGAGTGTGATATATAATTTATGAAAAATTTACGTATTTTATTTTTCGATTTGTTGTGAAAATGTATAAACGCGGTTATTAATATTTTTTCTTGTGTACCTAAAAAAAACCGCAATTTTTCGCTAATTAAAAAATTCTTATTTGCTAATTAAAATTTTTTGCTAATTAAAAAATTCTTATTTGATGCCACGCTACACAGAAAAAAAATAATATCAAATTAAAGCCAATATGTTTATGTTTAACAAATTTGATAATTTTAATATATATTTTTATCTCAAAATTATAATTTAAAAAGCACAATCTAACTGCTTTAATAAGTAATATTAAAAATGTTCATTTTTGGTATGAAAATGTATTTCCTATTTTTCAATATCTCTTGCTTTCACTTCATGAAAATTATTATTGAACAATAATAAAAATATTTTTCTTAATAAACTTACATAAAATATCTTCATGTAAACAAGTTGTACGCTATATAATTTTATTTGAATATTTATACTTATTTCAAAAATAAAGGTGCTCGCAAAATGAAAATATTATTTTCTCTTTCAAACGACTTCATGAAAGATTGCATATTTATCTGTAAAATCGATGTGTCCGAGTTTTCGCTATGGAAACTTGATTGCGAACTTACCGGGAGATTTCTGTAGAAATGAAAGAATGCACAATGATTCTGAGTACTTTCCGTATATACGCTCACCTATGTACTCTCACTGGCGCTCCCTATATGCGCTCATCTATATAAAACGACAATCGCTCGTGAAATGTTCCATCGGCGAATCCTTTCGAATCTCCGAATGGAAGTCCAAATCGAATCGCTCGTTATCATACCAAGAGTTCTTTGTGCGAGAGATTTCTAATCGCGTATCCGACAATGACGATATTATACGCGATCGGTAAGCGCGATTCGTTCTCATTTTCGAATCCCGCAGTTGATTGAATTCGCGTGGGTTATTGTGCGATTGACTACATCTGACGTATTTCGCTCGCTCTTGTAGGATTTTCGGTTTGTTTGTTGGAAACGCTGAAAAGTTTGCTCGATAATTTCGTGAATCTTCTCGGCGTCATAATTTTTATTCGTTACTTTTTAAGCCGTCTTTACTTAACGTTTTTCAATCGGAATTCTGTCGATATTATATTGTATTATCGGAAAAGAAAAGACTTCAATAAGTTCAGAACAGATTGATTCTGTGAAGTTTTTCTGCATATATCCTAAATAGAACTTGTCATCTACGATGTACAAAAGTTTTTCGACTGAAGTAATCGAAGCACCATTCGACGGAAAACGGTGATGCGAAATTTTTATCTTTTTATTTTTTAATTCTATAAATTAAAACTCAAAAACATTTTGTCTACTTAACTCGTTCAGTAAATTGTGACATGTATAATGTAAAATTATAGATTCAAATTTTATGGTCTATTAAATTCAGTCATTTGCTAATATTTATTGATATCATTTATTGAGTTTATCATCATTAAATCATATAAATGATAGTTCATTATTAAAATTTTTTTTTTCGAAAATGTGTAAAATTATTTATTAACCCTCAGTTGCTGTTGCTAACACCAGCTAAAGTGACCCGGATCAATTTTTAAAGTTTTAAGTATCTTTTGTACCGAGAAACTTTTCTTTTTTTTTTAGTCTTTAAATGATCGATTAAAAAAAAATTAATAAAAATCGGTGCATTATAACCCGAAATATAGAAAACAACGCCGGCTCACAGAAATACGAGTACGGACGGACAGGAACTTTTTTCAAGTGCTAGCATTGAAAGTTAAAACAATTCAAATTAAAAAGAGATACGTAAAATTTTCTTCCTCGTGAAAAGTATCTTCAATTTTTTTGAGATACGTAAATCTAGAATAATTTTGATTTCCACACCTCATTTGTAGAGTTGCTTTCTCTAGATAAGGATTTTTGAATGTACGTTTCCTGATTGAGCTATTCGAGCTATATTCGCGGTTTCTGAACATAGGACACAACTCCCCTTTGTGCGTTCACGTGCGGTCTACATTGATGGCGTCATTAATAATTAATAAAGGCGTCAATTACTCGAGATTCCGGTAGAACGGTGCACCGCGGGATTGATAACGATTGTTACTTCTATGACATGGCTTTATCAATGTCGATTAGAAGATTATTGGATCTGACGTTAAAACGATTTCTCAATTGTCACTTTAATGACATCTCCCATTATATTAGTTTTCTTTACCATTAATAGAGAATTATGTCATTCAAAATGGCCGTAGTTTTTCATTATTTGTCAAATATATGAGAATAGTTCATCGAAATGGAAAGAGATCCGTAGTTATCTCTCTTTTATTGTAGTTTATCATAGAAAAAGAAATATGTATTTTTGATGCATCAAATAAATCTTCTAATAGGATAGAAGTTCTATTCTTTTATATATTTTTATGTTATAATGTGAGAGAGATTACTGCAAAATGTTAAATGGCAAACAAATATATTTGTAACAAATCTATCTGTTATAACCAGATAAGCAGCTTTACATGCTCGTAGGATGAAATCTATTCGATATGTTTTATTTAGCCATCCTTTTGCAACGTAATAGTCGCATTTTTGAAAATGAATAAAAGGTACATTGTATATAACTATTTCCCGAGAAATGCCTTTCATTGTATCCGAATCATTTAATTTTCGAGACATACGTTCAATAAAATGTAGCTCGATGTTAAATGAGCCAGCTTGTTATAATATTTTAGGCTGTGGGATTTTAAATCAGATTTTGGTGAACTCAATAATCGAAACATTATTATGGCATGTCTCTATGTGAGGAAAAATTAGATTTTCCAATGAACCTCACGTATTACAGTCCTACTTGTTTTCTTTTCCTTATCGATAAATGGATTTCATCGTGGTTTCTTAAGTTAATCTCCAATTGTTCTAGAGATCTGACATTTTCTGTTCTTTATTATCTTCTTATATTTCACATTAATCCTTTTTGTTCGCCGGATAACGTAATGATCTCTCAGTAACTTTAGGTTGCGAGTTACACACGTGATGTCTGATAATTTAATTAATGACAAAATTCTCGTGTGCAGATAGAACGGATTAAACTGAATCGAAAAATCCGGCACCTACCATTTCGCAATGTTCTCAATAGTTAAGAGAAATTAATTGCTAATGTGCGAATAAATGCACATCCGTTTATCCCACCGCAAAATTTCTAAACAATAGAATGATGTAGGAAGGTATGTCGGTAAACGAGCAATTAAAAGGATATAATAAATATATTATAATTTCATAACGTTTAACAAATACGTTATAATTTTATAATACTTGACTCCTAACATTTCAGCTTACGGTTAAAGCTATCTTGAAATTTTAGAGATTATAAGAGGCTATCATGTTTGCGGAAAGCAAATTCAATGTAGAATTCAGCGTAAGCTGAAACAAGTATGTGTGCTTATCATTACGAGAGGTAGATTCTACTCTTGAGCCATTGCCGATATAAAAAAAATACGTGTCTATTATTTTTTGGTATTCTGCAAGTATACCAAGTTTTCTTTAAATCGGTGAATGACTGAAAGATAGGTTTACTTGTAAGTCTAGAATAAATTAAACAACATTTTGATGAATATAATCGTTAAGTTTCAATGAACTGTAAGATTCGCCCAGTATGTGTATACATGCACAGTTGCAGTTGCTAAGTCATCCTTTATGATAAAATGTTGGCACAAGAATTAAAACTCTGATGAATATAAAACTTGTATAAAATTAATTTTAATTAATGCATTTAAAAAAATTTAATTTATACATTTTATGTACTCAACGTATGTAAAATTCCAAACTATTAGGAATATTTGAATGATGGTGAATAATAGTAACGTACTGAAACACTTTTCTAAACGTTACTATATTTTTAGATAAACGTTACATATTTATAGATATTGTACTAACAAAATCTAAACAAAACATTGAAATATCATGAAACTCAACTTGAAAACCGAGAAAAATGTTTTATGCAAAAGTTTTATTAGACTCATTAGATCTAAAACCACTATAAACAATTTGCTTTATCCCTGGCAACATAATTTATTGTGCTAATGTATTTACATTAGAGATGCATTGGGCTGATATTGCGCCAATAAATTTGCCAATAATGTTCTACTAGGGATGCTATCTGCATACCACAAGATGATGCAAAAGTAATGGCGTTTTGTTTTTTGCTGCCACGGACATAACAAAAGAAAATTGTTTTTTTATGCGCGAGCTTTTATAACTCATTGTTACGTGATGATGCAGCCAGCGGTTCGTTTATAATATCACTGCTACAGTCGTATCTTGCTCGCGCAATTGGATTTGGTAGGATATTCATTCGATACTCTCTAATAATTAATTTATTGCGCTAATTATTGCAAGAATTGCAAAATGGTATAAGACTCTTTCGACTTTAGTTTTCTGTACCTTTACATGAACGTTTTGTCAATAATTTGTTCGATACCGTATATATCGCTGGATTATCGTTTTCTTGTGTGTGCTGGAGCTATACCCGTGGGAGATCTTTTAATCCTCTTTTTAAAATATGTACTTGGAAATCTTTTCCTAGAATGTAATGGCTTTATAATGATCGGAGTTTTTTATCGTTATAAAGCTACAGGCTGTACAATTATTTTTATTATTATTAATAAATATATATTTATTACTTAAATTTTTGTGATTGAAATTGATAACTCTAAGTTTATAATTCATCGCTTTATGCTTTGATTTTTAATTAATTTCTATTGCATCGAGCAATACGTCAGTTGGCCTGAGCCAAATGCGAATTTTTTTTTTAGTAGAGCGTACCTGTTGCTGATTCTCTCGCTGCGTGGTCAAACGTGCTTCGACACATTGTCGGGTTTCAAGGAATGCCTGTCTTTGCGCCAACTCCCGTGGGTGATGTGTCAGTGCGCCAGCTACGTTCGTTCCGCCGACTACCACGATCGAGCTCAGCAACTAAAATAGAAGAAATAAAGTTCTACTGTTAGATTCAGTCAACTATGGTTGGTTGAACGTTTCTGCAGTGTTTTAAAATTTCGAATTGCGTTAATTTAGTTAGTTTTCTATACACTTTTATTAATTAGAGTTTAGTGTTAGTAACATTAAATAAAGGAAAGAATATTACAGAAATTTTGTGTTAGTACGATTTTTCTTTCGAAAATTTTATAAATAAATGTTTTGTAATATTATTATATTAAATGCTTTTAGAGCGTTGATACTGGAAACAGAATGTATTACAGAGTAAATTAATATTTGTTTCCAAAAAAACTTTGAGAATATATTTTCCTAATAAAAATTTTCTTATAGAAAAATTTTTGTAATATCATGATATTAATATTAAATTTCTTCAGTAATTAAATAATCTGTTTTAAATTAAAACCGAAAAGAAATGAATTAAATATTCATCAAAATTTAATTAGTAAAAGCACACAAAAGTAATTTTTTGTTTTAAACTTGTTTATAATCTTGAATATCTTGCGATGCATTTCTCTTAAAAAAATCTGGTAATTCTGTCTTCGTAAAACACAAGAGATATTCACAATGAGATGAGTTATAATTTTTTGATTGTAACAAAAGAATTGTATGCGTACTCACGAGCGAGAACGAGGAAGAACGAGTGGATTACGAGTGTCACAAGATGAGGATCGAGAACGAGGCTGCTAAGAAGAGTTTTAATGCCGGATCAGCAGCTATAAGCCGGGGATCGGGTAGAAAGGAACGTAGTAGGAAGAGAAAGTTTAATACTGGATTAGCAAAGTGGAAGGGCGGAGATTAAAGGAAAGAGTCGAAGAAGGACGAAGAAGGATATCTTGCAAGCGCGTTGAAAGATATGAAAAAGGCGTTAATGGAAATAATAATAGAGATCAGACGGTAAGATGCGGTTATAAGTGCTAATTCCATAAATCGCGATTTATTATGACTGAGGTTTTAGCCGCGAACAACGGATAAATTATGCTTTGAAGTTTTCTCTGTGTCTGTTATTTATGTTAGATACGTAAAACTGACATAAATCAAATTTGATTAATAACACATGTAAATCAGTTGAGGTAATAGGATCCCTCCGCTATATGTATACGCCACACTGTCTAAATTTATCAAGTACTATGTACTTAGGGAAAATAAACTATATTAATAAAGGCTTACTGTTTACTACTATAAAAAGAATTATAAATACAAAATATTAATTTTCTTATGAGAAAAAGTTGTAAGAAAGTCTTTGCATTTTTGCGTGTGTCTAATAGTTTGGGACATACTGCTACTCATGTGTGAAATATACGCGTGAATAATTTATAAATAATGCTTAAATAAGCCGTAAAATGACATTTTCTAATAACTTATAAAATGTGATTATAAAGTTTATGAGAGAATAAGAATGATAAATAATGTATATACGAAATAATAACAATAATGTAATATTGAAGAGGTTTAATATGTGCAGGTAACGCGCCCTTTGCGTGCTCTGTGCAGATGCGAGTGCTGTCTTCCAATCACAGAGCATCTGCACTGCGGCATTTAACCCTTAAACTGTAATGTCGGTCTTACTGACTGCTATTGAAACTTTACTTGTCAATAACTTCCTTAACTACTTAATTCACAAGAGGCGCTCTAAACTCATAGTACTTTCGTATGTCATTTGTCCCCATCAAATACCGCAGTAGTCCCATTATCATTCGCTAGGAACGTGTAATGTGAAAACGGTTGAAAAATTGTAGCAATCTCACAGATCGGGTTTACCGTTTATGTAGTACTTTTTTAGTAGTGTTGGATGTGTACGTATTTCTTTATCTACGTCTTTTTTAAACATTTTAACTCTTATTTACTGATATTTGTGTATTATTTTTCGATGATATATTATATTTGATGAGATATGATATGGTTTAATTAAGATACCTACCGTTTGCTCATTAATTGCTTTTATTTCAATGAATTTGTAAACTCACTGTGGTTTCGTTAATAGTGAAAAACTAAAATTACAACTCATTATTAATATAATATAAAGGCATATAATGAAATGGTTGCGTGTAAAAATTATCCTCTTGTTCTCACACTTTCGTGCGACTTAAATACCAGAATTATCTTACAGCTTGAGGATACATGCATTAATTTGGCGAATAAAATTTTTCATTTTCCGTCGCTAACCAAGATTTTACTTGTCACAGTCACGTTTGACAATATTTGGTTTCGGGCTAAATTGGCCGGCGAATATTACACATGCCTGACGGTTTTTATTTTACTAGTTGTGTAAGCTCTACCTTTGCGTATCAGAATCAATTTAGCCGCGGCCCTTCGGCTCTCTGTCGTAGCCGACAAAAATGCATATGGACGCGAATCCCACAATCGACGCCACATCACGTGTATGAGTGACTTTGTAAGCCATCGATATTGCTCGACGATTCGAGTCGGCTTTATCGGTGGCAAATTTGCTCGCGAATGCACCGCACGTGCGGCTGCAACGACGCACGTGATGCAGGTGCAACTGTGCGCCCGGCACGTTTGCGCGCGTTGCATTGTGTACTCGCGACATTTGCAGATTTTGTCAGACGCGGCGTGAATTGTCTGACAAAAGGAACGGAGCGACGGCGAGATAAATATATTCGTACAAATCATTGTAGACGTGGAATTTAATTTACACGAACTGCACTCTTCGCGAGGGAGACGAGAGACGAGAGAAAGGGGCTTTAACACAATCGCGATTTTACGCACACACGTATGCATGGTCAGCAAGACGGTGAAGAAAAAGGTTTCCATTAATCTAGCGATTATTTTTTAATAACGTCCATTATGATCGTTACTGCGTGACCCCGTAGTTACATAGCCCGGAAACGTAAGCTTGGAATTACGCTGTTTTTCACGTTATTCAGTTTTCATTGAAATTTTTTTTTTTTTTTAACAGCAGCATTAAAGTATTACGAAAAAGACGAGCTCAAGGGAGAAATAAAAACGTCGATGGGAGAGATTTGTTCGTAACTCAAAATTATTTATCACTGCGCAATCAGTTAGGCACTCACTCAATTATATGAATCGTTGTACAAGTTTCATCAATCACATTTCCTCTCTCCTTCTCTCCGTCCCTCCTCCGCTTCTTCCCTGCCTGACAGCTTCACATTTAAGATACCGCGCGAGATTGATTATCAACGTAGAGTGCAGGAAGTTGGAATAGGAAGCGACGGGCAGACAAGTGTTTCGTTCTCGATAAACATCTCTCGCGGGGGTTCATCCGCCGATTGGCCTTATTTTTAGACTGCGAGCCCTAACGCGCTCTCGTTACACGATCCAATAAGCACAATGTGAAATGGAGGAGGATTAGTGGCGACCCTTACTTTCTTTTTCACGCCGTGGTGGCGAGATGGGTATTTAAGGGGGCGCCGGCTTTGCGGCGACGAAAATCGATGGACGGGCTTCGGTAAGAATCGGAAGAAACGCCACGACGACGACGACGACGACGATGACGACGACGACGGTGACGAGACGTGAGAGTTTGCTTCCGGTTGTCAACGGCGAAACTCGTTTGCGTATCGGTCAATATTTAAATAAGCTCGCGTCAATATTCATCGCGGCGAACTCTTGCCTCGGTATACTCAATCCCCGAAGAAACTTGTTATCGAAGTGTTTTAGACCGGCACGCTCATGCGGGATCCTTTTGACTCGAGTTCTGTCGTTTCTTTAGCAAATGAGATCTTAAAAGTGTTACGTACCTCGGCTGAGTGGCGGGCTCTTCGCTTGCCATGGGGTGGAAAATGATAAAATCACAAAGCCTCTTTTCTTTTAATTTAAAGTTCACAGGTTGATAGGTTAATCAATTTTCTGTTATCGCTAATGCCACCGTAACGGTTCGGAACGTTTGGATAATGTTAAGGCAATCGCGCACTAAGGATGCTTTGGCTACAAAATGCCAGCTAAAAGTTACCGAAATTGAAAAACTTCAGGTTTCTCAGAGTCATCCCTTTTTTTTTCTTAATCAATGATCAAAAGTTTTGGTCATGAATATTCGAATTTTGGCCCTAAAGCTGCGTAGAACGAAACAATGAAAAATTTGATTTGCGTAGAAAAGATGACCATATTTTACTACAGTTTCAAGTAAATAACTTTTAAACGAGTAACTAGATTTAAGTGGATTAAGTAAGAATTTTATTAATACATGTACAACATTTGCTTTAGTTAATAATGTTACTCTCTCATCAAGTTTGCAAATATGTACTGCAAAAAAGCGATTTTACATTAAAAATTGAAAGTAATCAGAAAATGAAATGACTTGTAAATCGACAAGAAAATTATGCTTAAATTTTACACAAATATTTAAACGTGATAATAAAACAATCTATGAAATATTTTATTTTTGGCGATACTTTGAGATGTGACACGTGCATTCTTAAAGCATTTTTTAATTTAAATATAAAGATAAAATATTCATTTTTTCAGTTTAATAAAAATAAAAAAAATAAACACATAAAAGATGAAGTTTTTTTTTGCTTTTTAGCAAAAGTATTCTTATATATTAAATTATATTAATATAGTATAGATAATTTTTTCAAGTTTCTTTATTTTCATTTCGTTCTCAGACGTCTAAAGAATATTACACACTGTATACGATTTTGTTTTGCGTTAAACAAAGCTCTTCTGCAACAATTGCCTTTATCGACTTAAGGATTAATACACAACGCGCGGCGTCAAGAGACACGATGAAGCGCCACTCAAAGACATTAATATTATACGTTAGCTGTGCGGTACTCCGAAGCATGATTACGTGGTTAACAGCCGAAGTCAAACCACGATTTACCGAAACAGCGCGACAGTGAAATTTCTCAGGCAAAATGGGAAAATTTCGCGGCAAAGGGCGCTTTCTATCAAAGGGAATTCTCGTTGAGTTTGCGTAGTTTGCAAAGAGATTGTTACAGCGCACACAATTACACACAGCCCCTACGTCGTGCATGGTCTTGCCGTCTAATGAAACTCGAGTTGTGATGGGTTATTATCGGGACACCTTATACACGGTGGCTTGTACCGTGCGCGCAG
Organism: Solenopsis invicta; assembly: GCF_016802725.1. NCBI lineage: Eukaryota > Metazoa > Arthropoda > Insecta > Hymenoptera > Formicidae > Solenopsis > Solenopsis invicta. The sequence continues at coordinate 30,135,184 of NC_052666.1, read as the reverse complement.
GGCTCTTTGATCTATCTTCATAGAAGGTGTACGCCTACTATCTGCAAAGGGTCGGCCGATCTCTCGTCCTAGCCTACGTGAATCTTGAAAAGGGATCCCTCGTAGAATTGCTTCAGCTGGCCTTATAACTTATTTGTAATCTTGACGGATTTATTCGCAACCACCTGTAGGATCGCCATCTCGGACCCCACGAACCTCTTCTTTTTACGAGCTACATTTTTCGGTAGTATTTTACAGAGCTTTAAGGCAACGCGGCGTTTTCACTACGAGATCCGATAAGAGTATTCTAATTTTCTTGCGAAAAGAAATATTAATGCACATTCTGAGATACTCGTATGAATCTCTCATGAATCTGTGTAATATGTATAAAAGGTATTTAAAACAGGTCTGTCGCATCTTTTTAAAGCTTTTTTTAAAAAAATGAGATTGTCGTAATTAATAACAATCTCTTTATCTTCTTTAATTTTCATTAGAACGTTCTTCTCTTCTTCGACTTAAAGAAATAGCATATTTAATCCCTTTATCCTCTTTAACTTTCATTAAGGTATTCTTGTACCTTTGTGCAAAGGAGTATCTATATTAACAAAATTCTACGTAAAAATTTGTGAAGGAATCTAAGAAAGCATCATTCTACTACATTCGATTATGCGTTGAAATGTTAATATACGGATTTAACACTCTGTACGCAGTTATTTTTAGGTGCCGTTTCTACACGCCGTGTTATTTGCATTTGAGTTAATTTTTATTTTTATATTTTTATAAATATAAAAGGGTTAATAATAATAAGAGAATGTAGACCAGCATGTGAAAACAATTAAAGATGAGCCTTATTCACAATCATGGAATCTTTGTGTTGATATTTCTTGTGTGATTTCGTATATTTTTTCAAGTTCGCTGCGCGCCGAATAAATTTTCGATCTTGAAACACAGTTTTAAGTTGAACGAGAATAGTAATATTATGATATTAAAATATAAAGAACGAAATATTTTTTAATATTTAAAACGAAATAGTTTTTAATATTTAAAATATAAGATATTCAAATAAATAAATTTATAATTGCATTTATTTTATGTAATCATTGATCTGGCACACCAATTGTATTCGCGCACTAAAAAGATGCGCAATCTCTTGGATATGCACAAAGATAATAAGAAACTATAATAACGCGGTTAAATTGTACTCACTGTAAAAGTGTAACGAAATCAACGTAATCATTACAGATAAAAAAAAACTAATACTAATGACTGAGGTCAGATCGGCAACGCACCAGGATTGTTCCCTGCTTTCCCTGGCTACCAAACTTTTTTTTAGGGAGAGAATAGAGACTGTTATTTAACCAAGTGTTCGTAATATTTTAAAGAAACGAAAAGTAAATATTGAACATTTTTATCCATTCGCGTGTACAGAGTATTAAGTACCATACGTTCTGTACGTTTGCACTTGAATAATATATTAATATAATAGCGAAACTCTGGTTTCTTAGGAGAAGAAGAGAGGAGGGAGAGAGAGAAAGAGAATCGTTAATTTTCAACCACGATAGATGAGGTTTTGCTTGCCGTCAATTAGAATTCCGCCAAGTCAGGATATGTATGAAGGTGAAGTTTCAAACTTAATTATTTAGAGAGTTACATCGGTCTCTCGCGGGAGATTCGCAGTTCTCCTGCGCTATCCGCTGGCCGGATAGTTGCGAATTTCAGGGAGAATTCTACAAGACCCTGTTGAATATTGTACGTCGGGAAAGCGAAGCCGGCTCCACGTATATCTATGTCTAACAAAAGTACAGGGTCACGATAGGGAGAAATGTCGCCTCGGTTGATTTGTCCGTTATAATGGAGGTCGAGTTTTGCAGAAGGATTTAAAAAAGCATGCCGAGCAAAAGAAATGTCTTTCATGGCACATAATCAGCTGGTTGCTTTGCAAACTGCACCGGGAACGCTTTCACAAGGATCGCATGTAACAGCCTCTATAAGGGAATTGCATATTGCTCGATGAATTCTAGCAAAAGTGTATGCGATATTGTTGATCGCAACAAACGAGCGACAGTTCACAAGAAGATAAAGGAAAGAAAAGAGAAAAAGGCGTGCCAGTAGCGGATAATAACGTAATTATAACGTATTAAAAGAACTTAAAAATGTAAAAGCTTTTTATTTTAAAAACATTATTTTCTCCTGCTTTTTAAAGAGACTTATAGATTTAACACGGAAATTAATCATGTAAATTGTTAATAAATTAAAAAAGAGTCAAAAGAATATCACGAAGTAAATTATATAATATTAATTTTTTATTAATCTATTTAATATATTTTAATTAATAATCAATATTCTTAATTGATAAACATGGGAAAAATGAAATATTAATGTCGCATGTATATAATACAGAATTAATAATAGTATGTAATAGTATGTATAAACAATACTTAAAATATTCATAGGTATGTAATTTATATCTCGATAATAATACACATCAAAATATACAATTATATAATAATCTTAATTTAATAATTATATTAACAATCTGTATACTAGAATTTATAACGCGCTGTGATAAAACAGCTGTATAAATTATTCTCTTCGAGAATTTAATTGTCAATAAATAATCTCCCGTAATCATCGTCGGTAGCTGTCCCGAGTATGATATAATATTGCATTTATCATCGGCGTATCCAGCGTACAACTACGACCGTAAGAATATTTTCTTTAAAAATTAGCGGGAACTCTACCAAACCGCGGCGCATTGCGTCCAATTACAGGTCGGATGGAATTCGCAAGTGGGTGGGTGAGGCGAACAATATTTTTCCGACCGAATATATGTAACTCTCCTTTACAGTTTTCATGGAGCACTCTCACTCAATCATATTTCCTGTTTCTGCTTGAGCGACGAAATCCTCTTGACTTCAAACGCCAATTGAATTTTCTGATTTGTGCTCGCCATACGCCGGGTATCTCGATATCTTTTTTCGCTTTTCCGTCTTTCTTATCTCGCGAATTTACAGCTTTATCATGAATTTACAACGTTGCGACCAGAAATCGTCACGCTGATAATTCGTGTATTTCGACAAGTTTTTTTCTTTTTATTCTTAATATTTCAAATCGTAACACGAGTGGGAAATCAATCGCGCATACAAAAACTGCGATTTTAAAGCGGAAATGAAGAACAAAATCAAATTTTTATGCAAAATAAAGCAATATAAATACATATAAAATTTTATCAACGACCATAGTAAAAATATGCATAAAAATGTATTGTACAATTATGTTGTAAAGAGTGTGTATATTTTTGTAATCGCCTTTAATAATGCAGCGCATTTCGTAATACGAACGAATTTCGTACTACGCAGTTCGGTCCGTTACTTCAGCGTGAAAAAACTACATCAATCTGGCTATATTGACTTCTAACTGACAACTCCAGTAAATTCCAAGTATCCAATAGCAAAACTCTACGAGGAATTTCTTCGCTATCGCCCGAAAAGTCAAATGCGAAGAACTTACGAGAGAGGAACGAGAAACGCACAAACTGCTGCGACCTGTCGTTCCGTATTCAGATTTCTACTACTCGAGTCTGAGCGTAGCTCTCGGCTGTGCATATTCGCACCTTTACTACTGAAAGATATTCACTTTCTACGCGTTGCCACTTTCAGATGGTCTTTTCCTTCTGAGATAAAAGAAAAAATTCTCTAAACTATGAAGCACGATTTTTTGGAATATTTAATATTGTGATGGTATGTTTTATTCAATTTGAAACTCAAGAAATTATTTGTTACATGAATAGAGAATTAAAAATGTATATTCATATTTAATAGAGTATGTATAGGAATACTTCTCTCTTTTTTTTTCAAATAAATTATGAAATTTAGGTATTTACGGAAAAAACATTAATTGGTTTTTATGTCTGTTTTATGCAATTAATTCAACATACCGCTTTTACACTCGTGTTTGCTTTAACATTTGCACTTTACACTATCTCAACACTTGTTTTTGTTACGAGGCGATAGAACGCCGTGCGGAAATTTATATTTGCTTGCAAAAACACATTTAAATTTTTTACAATCGACTGTTTCCATTTCCGCGTACACTGTGTTGTTGAACATCCGTTGAAAGAGTTGTTGAATGATTAGGTAGTACATGATAATTAATTACGACAGCGGAATATTTTCCATACCATATACCAAAGAATATCTACAATTTTAATTGTATTCTCTTTCATATTTTCATTAAAATTAAAGTTTAAGTTAAAATTTTATGAAGATAGAGATTTTAATAGAAAATATTTTCAAATAAATATTTACTCGGGGGAAGAACGAGTCTTATTTACAATTGAGAGGGTGAACGTGAGAAAAGTGTCTTATAACATTGTTTAACAACGTGAGAAAAATTAAGCGTGAAACAATTGCATGAAATAATTAAATGATTTGTCATTACACGTCTATTTTTGTTTAACCAAAATCGCTTTGTAAAATATGTCAACTTTCTATAATGCTTAATTCTTTTTATCACCAAGGCGCAAATGTGAAACACGTTTTCGACGCAAACACTTTTATGGCGAGTGATCCATCAGAGTTATCGATGAATCTGATGCAGGCAGACACGTTGCCGTCTTCATGGCAGTGCAGCCGATGCATGTCGATAAAACGCAGCTTTTGAGACGAAAAATCACGTCTCTTTCATGTTGCCGTACATTGACGCCTTTCGAATTGCATTTGCACCTTTAACGTATCGTTCATCGTATTGCGAATGTCGAAAATAGCAGAATTCATAGAATCTCGATCCGACTGGATCAGTCGATCACTTTTCAACACGAGAAGATTATTACTCAGGTCTCGATTATTAGATAGTTCGCTTCTTCGCCATCACGTTCTTCAATTTTCGCTATTCGCGTCTCGCGAGAGAAGCTCACGTGTAATCGAGATTTACATGTATGCAACTGATTTCCCCAATTAAGCGGCCAAAAATCGCCGTTCGCACAAGTCACCTTTGAACGGCCGCGTTCGCCGTTGCGACATCGGGTTCGTGCGAATGCACAGAAATAAATGGGAGCTCTCGGAGGGCGAGGGTGAGAGGCGCGGCGCAAGCAAATGCACCGTGGCCGTCGTTAAAAGCGGCTCGCGTGAAAAAGCACCATTTTTCAAACTCGCGGCTCCGTTGAAAAATGATAACTCTCGTGCAATTAAGTCCTCCCTAATTTTCGCCGTGTCTCGCCGAGAGCGGCAATTAAGCAGACGGCCGCCGCGGCAGTCGGTCTCGCGATGTTTTCCGTTCGTTTCGCGTCATTAGAGCGTCACGCCGTAGCCGTCGCCCTCATCGTCATCGTCATCGTCATTGTCGTCATCGGAGAGTTTCGTCGCCAGGGTATAGCCGTACCGACAAGGGAGTCGACTCGAGACACGAAAGTCGAAGAGCTCTGCTCCCGTACACCGCCAGAGATATCGATTCGCTTTTTTCCCCTCCTTCCATCTTCACGTCCACCGAGGCACCCACGCGACTTCCGTTTCTGATCCCGCGTAGAACTTACTCCACACACACACACACACACACACACACACACACAGAGAGAGAGAGAGAGAGAGAGAGACAGACACGTTGCCGGTCGATTCGCGTCCCGTGCACGTGATCGCGGAACTACGAGCGAGGCTCACGTTTCGTTCCTGAAATGAATATACGTGCTCGTCGCCGTTCGTTATATGATTCGTTAGGATTGCCCCAAGTATTCCGTCAAAAATAAACAACTATCCTGCCCTGAGGAAGACGGAGATGCCAACGCGTGGTGTTTGTGCAATAGTTGAGATTATTATAGTTTCTTATTACAAATTTAGTGCGTGCCGCTTTGATGCTTATGTGCTTTGATTGCAAATATACTGTAAACCCTAGTCCCTAGGGTTTATACTCTGATCATGAAATTATTTATTATGGTTTGATCTCAATTTTAAAAGAGAAGGTATTACGATATTTATAGGCATTATAGCCTCTCGTTATATCTCCGTTATTAGATGACGAATTTTATTGATTACTTGTGGAATTAATTATTTAATGGGTAATTAAACACTTCTTTTTTGAAGGATCGCATCTAAAGTGTTTAATTTTAAGACATCAAAATGTTTTATTTCTGTCTCCGTTTTTTAAATACTTAAAAATGTTTTAATTTTAAAAATTGTTTGGATTTGAAACACTAAAATATTTAAAGCCTGTTAAAGATTTCAATTTTATACGTTTATATATTTCCACCAATGTAGATTAATTTTAATCTCAGTAAAACATACTCCTTATCTTTTTGCAATTCTTAGAACTAAAGAAAGATGAGTAAATTAAACTGACATCAAAGTTAATTTGCGTTGGTGGAAATAGGCATTAATGTTATATATATAGTTTGAAAGAAAGATGTTTTTAAGAGTTCAAAAAAACGGAGACAGAAATCAAACATTTTAGTATCTTAAAATTAAATACTTCTTTTCTTGAGTGATAGTGCTAATATACAATTCGGACATTTGTTGTAAGACTTACCTTTGAGTTCCGAAACTTTTTCGAAGTATATTTCAGTATTTAATTACACATACTTTTTTATTCCTTTAAACTTTGACATATTATTACAATCTCTAATGCATCTAATGATCATGGCGCAGAGAATCGTCTCTCTCTCTCTCTCTCTGTGCTAAAAATTCGAGTTCAAATCCCACTCTCTGATCGGAAACATTTTATTTTATCATAATGGCGAACCTTGTTAGTATCTTGTCGTGAAACTCTCTCTAATTTAGGAGTTTTGTTTAAAATCGGCGCGTTAAACTGTAAGTCCCGTATATCTGTGTAAATTGTAGAAAGCGCACACCACAGAAATACGTTGGGATCACCACGCACTGACAAGAACTAAGGACTTTTTTTGCTGAATCTTTACGCGGAATAATACCGGAGTTACTCTATGTACTTACACTTGAGCTGTTTTTTTTGTTATTTAACATTTTTTTTTTTAACTACTTACATTCCGAATTACGTAAAGTTAAATGGGATTTTGGTGATGCAATTAGATGAGTTCGAATTCAATATGTTCTTAAAAATGTAAATCAAATCTAATAACCAAGCTTCATTTTCCAGGTTTTGAATAATACTTATAAGAAATATTTCATACATTACTTACAAAGTAATCGATTCCAACTAATTAGTTTCGAATCTTACAAACGTATTTTTACAAGGTTTAAAATATCTATATCTTATAAATATCCTTCATTGTAAAGAATCGAAACAAGTAGAACCTTCACAAAAAGGACTCAAACTCTAAAAAGAATTATGTTGCTAGTTTAACATATCTTGTAAAGGAAGATAAAATTTTTTATAAAGTACTCATAAAAAATTCAAGTATATTCAATCTAGGTTCGAGTTTACTTGGAAGCACTGGTTTTATTTTTCAAAGTAATCATTGAGAGTTCGAAACTACGTTATCAGATTCGAATCTACCTGTGGGATATTTAATCTCACCGTTAAATGCAATTTCTTAAGTGCCTCAACAGACCTAATGCATGGTCTCTTTTTTAAAGTTTTCAAAGTTACTTATTCGTTAAATTGATTGTAGTTTTACTGACTTATATCCTGACAGGTACATTGTATATTGTGTAAATATTGCACGATGATGGTATCATGAATTGACAAGTTTCGTAATAATTGCGCTAAGGTGATACGCATAATTGCAACAGTTTTATTGGAATAAATTTGATAAATAACATTTGCTAAAAATTAGACAAATTCAAGTTTGGGGTAGAAATATTTTATTATACAATTATTAAGAAAATATTTATTTAAAATTTTGCTATATATATTAAATATATATTTTTGTATTTATGTGAATTTTAATTATATTTTTACAGGAGGTCAGCTGATGTTATTTGTCATCGTGAAAATTTGTCTTGACGACATTTTGACGTCAAAATAGCAAATAATGTCAGTTTGTTATCTGTATGTTTCATCTTAAAATATTTTTCTCAATTAAAATTTAAAATAATTTTTTCAATTGAATAATTTCTTTCTAAACTTAATTTTGTAAATATATCACTAACAATAAGATCATTCGCCTAGATATCGTTATAGATATCGTTATATGCCAAAATTTTAATTTGAAATTGATTGCGCTAACATTTATCAATATTTTATAAAAGATCAATTTTTTTACGTCTATTTTTGTGACTAGACATATTTAAATAATTGAAAATTATAATTTTTATGCAAGACTTTGTCATATAATTTAATAAATGTTGTCCTGTCGGGTTTACATTACATGTATTACAGATTTTCAATACTACAGTTTATATGCAGAAGAGATAAAGTGTACATACATACATTTGCATACATTCTGTCATATTTTCTCTTTATTTTGAATAAAAATATGTATATAATTTTATGACAAAGCGCTGTTTTTAAAATAAAACCAATTTTTTCAATCTAGTTACATGAAAGAGGAACCACATTACCAACCCTAATCTTTCTTCGGCCCATCACGCACTGTTGTCACATTTTTATAAATAACATTCTAAGCAATAAATGTTTCATAATTTTAAGTCTAGAATCGATTAAGTAACACATTGATGAATATAAGTTTTCAATTTAACGTACTGGTTATTAACAAAGTTGTACAAGATGTAAATAAGGTGGAGGCTGGGGGGGGGGGGAGACGCAATATCACCCTCTTTTCTAATAATTAATAATTTAGGTCAACTTCATTATAATACAGTTATTAAATCTTTTTTTAGCTTCTGTAATTAATCCCTGTCTGCCTCGGTTTCGTGAGAAAGTAATTTCTCATTCTACTTCTTCTTAAACACCGTCCTATCTCGACTGACCGTTTTGTCTCCTCCGGCTCCAGTCTTCTGTCGGTGGCTGCCTTTGTTTCCTTGAAATCAGCGGACAGATTTTACGAGGAAACTTGATTCCAGGCTAAAGCGATTGGGTTTCCCGTTACGGGATTGTGTCGTAATTAAAGGAGTGCTTGCGCCGGACATTAGAAGTCTTCCCTTATCGAAACGCGATCTGTGTCCGGCACAGCTCGTAGCGTCTCCATATATATCTTAATCATTAATTAATCTTATCCCTAACCAACCCCAAATTATATCCTTGTCAATTACAAGTCGCGCCCTCATCTATTTATCAGTCGCCATAGCTTCACCTTATCACTTGACACAGACGTAACTATGTAGGAGAGCTGTTAACTGAAACGCCACAGTTTCTCGCCGCCACAATAAACTTGGCGCAAATCGAATCAAGTAAACTACGGACGCAAGCTTCGTCGCTAAAGCTTCTTATCTAACACGTCATCTCATTAAAAGTTGTTAATCAACCAGCTCTTTCGCAGAAGGACAAAAAAACCTGCCGTTCTCAAGGAGACGCTGAACACATGATCCTTCGGCTCGGATTTGATTTATCAGCGTGTGCCAATTTGACGATACGTAAAAACGGCGCGTTAATTGGCCCGATTGGATATAATATTGTGGCGAACTCCGATGGGGCGCGATTAATGCCTAAGCGGATCAAGCCGCGAGCGCGACGGGATTCTCTTTGTTCCATTCGTAGCTGCGTCGGCATTACTGCAGTGCAATACTCATGCCAATTAACGCGGAATACATTTCCACGCTATTAGCAGGATGCAGAGATACTTTATCTATGTGTCGCGGTCAACGCCGCGCCCCAAGTTTGTAAATGCTTTCGTCGTTAGAGCGACGTTAAATAATGAGTTTCTCTCACCGAACGTACACAGAAGCAACGGTTACAGTATCTAAAAATTTAGCTGGATACAGATGAAAATGAAAACAATTTTGTTAGGTCATTAAAATAATTATATTGAATTGTCAAATTTGATTGCTAAAATGTCAACATTTTTTACAGCATTGCTCATCACGCTTTAACATCGGTCATAATTATTTTAATAGTCGAATAAAATTATTTTCAGATCTGTATCTACCTAAATGTTTAGATACTTTAGCAAAATCGTTCTTTCCGTGTACGCTTGCATTAGAACTTTGGAACTTCAGTTTATTCCTGCATACGATTTTTTAAAGATTTAAATTATTATTATTATTATTAAATGTAATTCCAAGGTATTGTGTAACATTTGTTAAGAGTAAAAATTCAATATTTTTATGTAAAAAAGTAGTTCGTTAATGCTTACTAGTATGAGTTAAAGGAGGTTTGTGTTTTTAAATTACAATTAAAACAACACGTTCATGTTAAACAGGAAAAATGTTTTTTCTATAAGATGCGAAGAGAGAAGATGTGAATTGCATCTCAATCTCTGCAACAAGTGAAACTACTCCGGAGAATTATCAATACAAAAGTTGCGAGATGCATGCTAGATTAAGCCATTAAAATATTCATGAGTTTTTAGAGTTTCCTGACTTTTATAATAATTCTGTTACAATTTCCTCGAATATTTATTGAGATATCTTTCAAATTTACGATAATAACCGTTTGCGTCTTTATATTTACACTACGTTTCTAAAAGTCCAATTTATCGTAACTTTTTCATACGTTTTTATAATTGCGATGCGATGTAATTTGATTCAGCATGATATTATTGTAATATAGACCTTTTTCCGTCATTGTAAGGTTGATAAACGTCTATTAAAAAATGTGAAGTAAGGCAATAAAGAAGCAAAGAAGTAAAAGTAATTTACGGCAATAAGAATTTAATGCCGCATCCATTGCGGTTTACGTAGATTGTAGTACATGTAACCAACGCGTTTGTATTCCACAATACATTAGTAGAGCTGTTCTGCTTAGCATGCAGCCAAAAAGCAGGTGATTTCGTTTCCTCAAATAATTCGTTTGACTCTATTTTTAAGAAAACTTAAATTTCTTTTTAAAATTTCGTAACGTTAATTGCACTTTTGCAGCATTGATAATAACCTTTGTATACTGAGGAAAAAATTGTTAACTTGACTAAATTTTTTAACTTGATTAAATTTTTTAGTTCTTCAATTCAAGTATTCATATATTTAACTTATAAATATATGAATACTTGAATTGAAGAAATTTAATCAGTAATAGTGAAATCAGAATCAATAATGCGAATATCAAAAATAAGCAAAGACATTTATTCAGTCATTTAATCAAATTAAATTTAATCAAGTTGAAAAATTTTGTCAAAGTAACAACTTTTTTTTCTTAATGTATAAGGAAAAATATTAGTGTTTTTAGTTCCAAATGAAATTTTTTGGTACATTATCGATCACCAAAGTTGTTCATCCCGGAAATGGTTGCGATATTATTCATACACGGGTAATTCGAAAATTTCGCTTAAAACAGAAATGCATATTTATTTTAGCCGACGTCGCGAGCCAGCTACAATCGGCGTATAAATATATAATAAAACGCGCAATAAAATAATTACACTGATTGCGGAAGCGAAAAGAATTTGAGAATCATCCAGGCGTGCATTAAAAGCATGTAAATAAAAAAAGCACCTCGTCGAGGAGAGTTGATTCTGCTTTTGGCAATCTATTTTTCATCAACGCGCAGTTCTCGTTTCATGATGAAACTTTCTATTTACTTCAACTTTCGTAGGTAGTTCTCTCTCTTTCTCTCTCTCTCTCTCTCTCTCTCTCTCTCTCTTTTGACTTCATTGAAAACATAAATCAACGATCGTAACGACATCGCGAAACTACTGTGACATACCTCAGACGAGATCTACGTCCAATTTCCGTCAGGTTCGCTCTCTACGCTCTAATTAAATGTGCGCGGGTCGCGAACATAGTCATTATGAAAGTTCAAGTTGTGGATTGAAGAGTGGCAGCGATTCTAAAAAAGTTTTTCCGAATACATGCGAATTTGCAAAATACTCTTTGGGGTTTTAGGTTTGAGAGTTGCCTTTGAAAGGTAGAAGAGAATTGTCGAATATGCACCATTTTAATAAAAAATTTCTTTTATTATATTTCTCATTTGGTATATACTGATTTATACGCAAATAAACATTAGAAATTGAATGTTGATGTATATGTTTCAGATGCCTATTATTAAAATATTTACCCCTCCCCCGTCCAGCACCAATAACAAATTAGTTATAAAACTTTTTAGCATGTTAAAGATTTAGGCAATAGGTTATATTTGTAGGTCTCCTAAATTGTATCGTTTTTGAAAATACTAAATTTATAGATTAAAATAATAATAAATATAAGATATTGAATAACGTACTTATTTTTGTTAATAATTTACTGAAAAAAGAATCAAATAGTTAATAATTATTAAACAATGATAATGAGAAGACAAGGACAAAATAAAACTAGGTTGAATTTACTTTTTCAATTGACATAGTTTTAATCAATTATTAATTTTTTGCTATTATCGCTTCTTATAATATTTGTCTAACATTAATATCATTTATTGAAATAAAATTTGTGGCGGTATGATTGGGAAACTTGATAGATTTTATAGAAATATCGATTTAATCTTTAATAATTTCAAATGCGTATGTACAATAATCACTTGATCAATTTCTTTTATTTGTTTTACAATTACGTGCTTATATTCTTATCAGCTACATAAATTGATAAAAAATTAACGTCAATTTATGTACCTAATTTTTAAAAGTGTTATTAGTATGCACAAAACATCCCTAACAGCATAAATTTTTCAGGGACGTCCAAAGAACGTCCGTACGTTCTAAAGATATCCCCGGGACATCCCCTGGATGAAGTATGCTGTTAGGGGATGTGATTTATCAAATTTTTGTCTACATTACTCATTTCTCATTTATTTCATATTTTTCTCACTAAATGTTGCTTATATCAAGTAAAAATGGAAAATAATGAAGAGGCACGATGTAGAAGACTGGTCAGCAACTCTCTCTCGTATTATGCACGCGCAAAGAAATGGCCACGTGTGTTTCGTAATTATGTCACAAGGCGGGACGATCATCGTCGCAATAGCCGCGGTTTAACTCACTTTTTGTCCCTTTTGCCGTTTCGGGAAGAGCAGAACGCAATTAAACAGGAATTAAAAGTCAACCAACGTTCGCGAGGTGAACTGTCGCGAGTATCCTCCGCTCTTTTCCGAACAATTAACGTGCATTCGTTTATGCAAGAGTCCTCGCGAGATTGTCAATCGACATTTTATATGCCGCAACGAAAGATTTTCCCCTCTCTATGGCCGTGCGAGTGCATTTCTCTCGCTGTGCTCTCTCAAGCTCGAAACAGTAAAAGCGAACGCGGAAACGACCGAGTGAACGTTCCCGCGTTGAAGCGGCAGCCTTTCCTCGAGGCTGTTTCATTCGGCCCTTTGTACGCTCGTTTTCATTCGACCGCTCGTATTTGCGCATTCGTGTTCGCGCTGTTCGCGGCATGTGTTATTTCACGTACGTTATTCCGCACACGCGTGAACATGCGTTGCCCCGAAGTTACGTTATCTCGCGCACGAGTATGCAAGTATGCACGTGGCATCGTATCTATAACTGATTAATTTGCATAATTAGTTTTGATAGCAAATTCGATTTAGCTCCTTGTAAAATTTCTCGAAAATTGAAAAATTCTTGCGTATTCTCGTCTTGGGAAGGTGTTAAGACATTTGGCGAACATCGAAACATTATTACACGGATAAAACTGTCTAACGAAACATTGCAAAACATGTTTTAATTCTAGATTTTTTTTAATTAAAGTAAGTTATTATGTTTATTTTATTTATGTTTATTTTATTTTCACTAATGTACTCTTTAAAATTTTTGGGGTGGAAATTCATCTAAAAGAGTGGAATTCCACTTTAAAAGTGTGAAAATCCTGCCACTCTTTATCAAGACTGGCACTTTTCACACTTTTAGAGTGGGATTCCACTCCAAAGAATTTAGAAAGTAGATTAACTTTTTAATCTCAATCTTAACTTAATTGTTATTTTTATTCATGTTTCAAGAATTTGAAAAAGACAAGGAATAAATAAAATTAGGAGTAAAGTTAGCAATACATTGATGGAAATGAACTTGCATAAAATCACAAAATAGTAATTAAAAAAAAAAGAAAACTAGTAAGTATTTTTGTTGTTTAACAAAACAAACATTATTCACTGTGTAATTTCTACGCATTTAACAGAATTCTTATGGAATCCGATAATTTCAGCAAATGCTTAATGTACAGAGAAAGGGTATTCATCGAATTGTATAGATACGTGAAACTATTGGTTATTGAATATGATAACGTGCATAATATGTCACAACCACCAATGTAGATTAACTTTAATTTCGATTTTAACTTAATTGTTATCAAATGCAACGTACAGAGAAAGGGTGCATTCATCGAATTGTATAGATACACTGCACACTGCACTGTTAAAAATAGTCATGAAATTCAATGTATTCTTAAGTTATATATTGAATTTAATTTACATTAAATTCGATGTAATTTACATTAAATTTAACTGAAAAGCACGCGCATGAAATTTGGGGCACTTTTGGTAACGTAAAATGTTTTACATTCAATGTCTCTTTTACAAGTACATTACACGTTTCTAATATGCTGAATGTACTAATGCTTGAAATTTGCTTCAGTTACATTACATTAAACTCTGTTACCGATTTTTAACAGTGTTAAAAATCAGCAGTGGAATTTTGAGTAGATGCATTAAAAAACATTTGAACTTATCAAAAGTATACAAAATTTCAAACTTTTTAATTATAAATACATTAAATCAAATGTATTTTAAATTTAATATTAAACTTAGAAACCCATTTAATTTCATGACATTTTTAACAGTGCACGTAAAATTATCGGCAAGTTGATTATGATAAAGTGCGTGATATATCACAAAGCACCAATGTAGATAAACTTTAATCCCTATTTTAACTTAATTATTATTTTCATTTATGTTCCAAGAATTGGAAAAAGAATAAATTGAACTAAAATTGAAGTTAACAATACATTCGTAGAAATGATCATACACGAATTAAAAATAATAATTTACTTTTAAAAGAATAGTAATTTTTTGTCATTTAATAAAACGGAAATTACTCTTCACGTAATTTCGACACATTTAACAGAATTTTTGTAGAATCCAATAATATCAACAAATGCAATTGCACAGAGAAAGGGTATTCATCGAATTGCATAGATACGTAAAACTATCGATAAGTTACTGAATATGATAACGTGCATAATGTATCACAAACTTTATTGAACTTCATACTGGATGGAGCAGAGCAAGTGAATAACGCGCGCAGGGAATGTGATTGATTAGGCATTATAATACAGCGTATGGGCTGAGGGAAACTCGGAAAATTCTCTAATACCATTTCGCGCGAGAGCGACGGAAGAATTGGTTCCCCGTCGTAACTTTTTTTCGCGCAAGGACGGCCGACTGTAGACTGACGAGAATCGATGGCAATCCCGCGAGATGGAAACGCGCCGGGACAAGGTTTTTCATCGGGAGTATGTCCTTTCTATCAGCTTCATTGCCTCTTTCCCTAATTTCTTACGATTTCAGCAGAAGCGCAGCTCAGCGTCTTCGCGCGTTGCACCTGCAACGCTAGCACAACGTCAACAAAGTGTCTTTTGTTACTCTTCCCATCCTAAGTACACACATGTGCATGTGTTAACACGTACACGCGTACCCTTCGTGCATCTCGTTAATGTGATCAACATCAACGTTCTACTGTATGCTGCTCGAACGAAGCGTACAATAGTTCGCGTATAACCCAATCTCGTAGTGAAATAAAGCTCATATTGTCGCGCGCAAAAAGAGCGCGGTTTTGATTGAGTTTAGCTGGATACGGATCTGAAAATAATTTTGTTGAACCGTCAAAATAATTATGAAGGATGTTCAGGCACGATGAGCGGCGATGCAAAAAGCTTTGACATTCTAGCAACCAGCTTGAGCGTCCTACTGATTATTTCGATCATTTAATAAAATTATTTTTGGATCTCTATTCAGCTGAATTCTTAGACGCAATAAAAATCTTTTTTTTTTACGTGGAAATGAGATTGAGAGAAACGCCCTGTTTAGAAAACAGAGAGAGGACTCGCTTTGAATTCACGAGCGTCTGATAAATAGGTAATAGTCATTGCATGTTTGTAAATCCGTTCAAAGTACCTCATTATTTTTCTCCTTGCTTCCGCGCATACGTCACGGCTCTCAGGAGAGATGCGCATCTTGGCGATGCACCGAAACTGGAATAGATTTGCCCGCGTAAATGTTATTAAGATTGCATACTGCTAAGATAAATTGAAGTTCTGGAAACTCAAATAGAGCCACACAATGCTTGAACCGAGAAACTCTGTATTAATCCTAAATTCATGATTGCTCTTGATATATACTCTTTAATTTAGTTTTACTATAAATTAAATTAATTGCTTTTAAGATAGGGAAAATTAAATGTTTGCGAAATAGGTGTTTCGCACAAATTGTCTGCATTCTGAAATACAATACTGGATCAGTTACGCTTTTAAACTGAGCCAGTAGAGATAACATTGATGAAAGTGGTAAAAGGATTTTGCTTGGAATCAATGAGTAAAGTTTCAGTAAGGTACATGTCTCACCGGATGTGGAACAATGCCAAGCCAAGAATTTTTGCAAGGATTCACGATGTAACATGATTACACGATTAACTAAAATATGAAATATTAAAACGTTATTATTATTATAAAAATATGAAAAATTGTTAAATTGTTCTTTAAAGTATTTGAATGAAGCAGTGTCCTGACAATCTAACACGCTTGTCTTTAATGTCCTAAGTGATCTAAATACTTATTTTCATGTCTGTTATTTATGAGATAAATATATAAAAATATTATTGTGACAATTATATAATTTCTCAACAAATTTTAAGAATATTATCAAAATAAAAACTTTAACCTAGTTGTGTAGAAAATTGAACGTTAATTTTTATAATATTTAAAATAATCTCTCTTATAAATATCTTAATACATTTAAAGTTTACGATTAAATTTCTATAGTCAAAAAATATATAAGATTAATAATAATAAATTTTTAAGTATCCAGGTATAGAAGCATATTCGGTCACTGGGACATTTACTTTATAAATACTCACAGTTTGCACCTCTATTTTACATTTCACTGATATTACTAGTTCTATTAATGAAATCTTACCAAAATTTACAAGTGCTATATCCGTAACTCGATCATTAGTAATTATTTACTGTCTATCAATAATAACTGATTCCGTTTTAGAAAATAGATTGCTTATTAAAGAAACGGTTTTTACCCATCTTTTATAGAATACCATTTGAAATAATTGAATACGAAAGAGTTGTTAAATACGGCTACCTAAATTGTACCTAATCAATATTTTATATTTTTATTTAATATGTATAACATTTAGTGACACGAATATGAAATAAACGAATAATATAAATTACATCTTATTTCTGCATGTACTTTGCAACATGAAATATGATTCGACATGAGTTTATAATTTTCTCACAGCAGGAACGAAATTACTGAATACATTTCGATGTGTTCCAAATAATTACCTGTATTTGTTAATAATATTTTAATCAAGTTAAAATTGTAAAAAACAGACTGCCCTATATTTTAGGAAAAATATTTTTAGTCTTTTAATCTATTACATTGCTCACTTGTCCGTGGGCATAATGTATAATGATTAGTCATTTTGGTTAATTTGAACGTTTTTACTTTCATTATTCAAATTTCTCAAAATAAGCAGGCATTATCCATACTGGCTGACCATTATGTATAATTTCTGAATTAATCAAATTACCCGTAATATATTTATTATATGTATATGAAATACATGTTAATGTACATTAACATAAGACTGACAATAAATGATAATTACAGTGACCATACGTTCTTTAGAAGGTAGAAGTCTAAAGAACGGTTCTTTATTTTGGGTGCTGTCCTTTAGATTTATTTAGTTTCATAAAACCTAATTTTGTCATTTATGAAACAATTGATAAATTTAGTGGTTTAAACTGGTTGGGAACCATGTAGGAAGAAAACCCTAAAAGTTTCAAATTTGTTCTTTAAATATTTATTTTTTAAATAAATTATTAACAAAATAAGCAAAATTAGTTAAAAAGTTAACAATGTCTTATGTTTTTAATTATTTTAATTCATAAATTTAATATTTTCAAAGGCGACACGAAATTAACAAGTGTACAATTGAATTGATTGGTCACAATCATTTCTTTTGCATATTGCAAAAAGGCTTATAATGAATTAATTTGTTATCGGTGAAAGGTGTAAACTTTGTAACAATAGATACCTGAAATATCAAGCTACAATTTCCAATATTCATTTGCGTACAACTTAACAGCATACAAATGGGAAATATAATAAAAAAAAAAAACAACGTAAATTATTTACGCATTCGATAATTCTCCTCTATCCAATTCGTCATCGTTATTATCAGTATGTTACAAACGTTTTCATCGCTGTTATCTTTATTTCGCCTCGTATCGGTAAGTGCCATTTACGACTGTCGCGTCGGGCTCTCCATTATTTCATTCCATTTAACTCGGCACAATGTTTCGACCGGCACGATTGCCATTCTCGCCAATTTCTCCACTCTCTCGCCGGCTGTTTGTCTTTATTCGAAAATGACATCGGAGAAATAGCTATTTGCGTCATGGCGCAGGCAGTTTACACCGTAGGCTATATTCGGGCCAAATTATTTTAGTAACAAAATCGATAGTTACCGCGGCTATTAAGATACTACACGGCTCGACCCTTCAGAATGATCTTCACGTCGTCAGTGAGGCTGTTCACAGCGGCAAGGTCGTGTTACACTTTTCGAGTGGAAAAGATTGTCAGCCTGGTAGTCAAGATAAGGGTCGACACCGGATGCCCCTCTGTTCCATCGCGAACTGTGCCCTACATCCTCCACCCCCAGGAAAAGGAAAAAAAAAAGTTGTAACCAGAAAGGTTATTTCTCGCAGGAGAGAATGGACTTAATGTACTTAAGAAGTCTAGTCCTCGAGGACTGCCCTTCACCTCGCTTATTAGCTTTTAATTAGTTGATCTCTCTGCGACCTGTCGCCAAATTTAGGCAATTTCGCAATTTAGTTGATAGAAAGGAATAAATTGAAAGGTCTTGATACATGAATTCTTATAATGAAATTTATCAACAGCGCGAGACTTAGGTGCAATAAGAACGATTGTGTTACTTTATTCCACGGCTAAATGTCCGTGTATTTTTATACCACTATTTAACGAAGTGCGAAATATCATGAAAACTTGAAACGTAAGAGATAAGCTTTTGAATATTAGGTTTATATTCTCAAATTATTTTTAACGATGTATAAAGGCGCTTTTAAGCTTATAATTGACATTACATTAAAAAAATTGTATTCTTAATTTGATAATTTCCTTCTTGTTTGTAATGTTATAGTAGTCTCTTTTAAAACAGACATCAAAAAGATTGTTTTAACTGTAGAAGAAATTCTTCTAAAAGATGTAATAGTAGATTTATATGTTAATTTTTTATAAGAATTTATGAATTTATATAAAATGAGATTTTATAGGTTTTACTCCGGAAATAATTTTCCACAAATAATTGTAATTTTTTAATATTAAACACGTGCGTGTGTGTGTGTTGTGTGTTGAAAACTGAGAGTTAAAAACCTGTTAAGAAATGATAAAATTACTTTTTTTTTTATCTGTTATGGTTTTCCAAAGTCTGAAAGTAATCTGTTGTTATAATCTGACATCACGATTTTCTTGAAAAAAAGAAAAAAACGCAAAAGTGAAATCTACAGTGGTTATTTTCTAATGCTTTAGAATAGCTGTACACAATTGATCAAAATTCACGAAATACAATTTTGAGCTTTCTCTCATCAATCTCGTCTATCAGCCATTCCAAGCGTGTGAATCGTGTTTACTCTGACTCTTGATCAGAGCTTATTGGCTAGTCGGCCGTTTCGCACGACGAGGAGTTGGATTTCATTTCCTGGATTGTCTACAATATTGGACATTGACAATGGGTAACTTCTCCTTCTCTCTAGAAAGCAAAAGCCCTCCGAAAAAGAGAAGAACTCTTTCTCTCGTCACCCTACACCCTACTTTGTGACGCTCATTAGTGGCATAACACCTGCGTGTCTCATCTGAACCGCTGCCTCTAGGCGCGTACAGCTGAGTCAATTTTAAACGTGATTTTTGCGAGACAAGATATTCAATGCGATCAATTTTTGCACGATTATCCTGGAGCGTTAAAAAATAACCACTGTAAAGTCGTAGATTTTATCTTTGCGTTTCTTTTTTTTTCGAGGAAAACGCGAAAATTTTAAATTATGGCAACAGATCACTTTTAGACTGTGGGAAATCTATAGATAAAAAAAAAGTAATTTTAAAATTTATTATCAGTCTTTTTACTATCAGTTTTAGAACACACACTCGCGCGTTTAATGTTTTAAAATTACAATTACGTGTTTTTTTCTGCATGGGATTTATTCGACTCGGGATTCGTTTGATGAATAGATCATGTGTTTCACATATTGTCAATTCGAGGTGTTAATTATACGGAATTATTCTTTCGAAATAGAAACTGTATCATGTTTTAATAACGCAGAGTGCCGCGATGTCTCGTAAAAAATTTTTATAAATAATTAGTCTACGCACGACTGTAGAATATTTTCCGTGAATATTCTTCGCAAATGCTCTGTGCAACAGGAGGAGGAAGCCTGACAACCTGTCTTGAAAGGAGAAGTAGTAAGAGGTCGTGAAGCATCATGCAGCGGCGAAACAACTTTAAATTAAAAATTATTTTTCACCTAAATAAAAAATAATTGAAATTAATTCAGGACTGTCAAAATTTGAAACAATTAGTACTTGGGAATTAAGCTAATGAGAGTCAGCGGGTAAAAGTGCGCAATTGTATTAATGTTATACGAATTATTTATTTATCTTTTAATTACAAACGAACGTTTCGATAGATAACTCCAAAACGTGTCGAAATGTTCGTTTGTAATTCGAAGATAAATAAATAATTTGTATAATATTAATACGATTGCGCACTTTTACCCGCGCTGACTCTCATTAGTTTAATTCCCGATTACTAATTGTTTCACTTAAATAAATTATAAAGTAAATAATAAAATAGTATATATTTAAGGATTTTATAATTCTTTCTCATTATTCTTGTTTTATAAGTTAAATAATTAAAGCAGGAGAAACCATCTAAAATTTTATTAAAGTTTATTTTTGGAAAGTTTTTTTTTGAAAAATATGCAATCAGCAAACATAATTGAAAGACGAATTAGAGAAGTTTGATTTAATAATTGTTTGAAGTATTGATCATTTTCAGTGCTTTAAGATTCAAATTTTTAGTCGTTTCTCAGATCGCGAGATCAGTCTGTTTTTATCTCGCGTACTACTATATTTTACTAAACTCTAGATAAAGACAGACTGAGATCTGAGAAACATCTATGAATTTAAACCTTAAAAGGCATGTATGTGCTTAACTTGTAAAAAATCAATTTGCTTTTTTTATTGAAAATCATTCTTTATAATTTTAAGAATATGGGACCAAAAAAATTAATGTAAAAAACACAAAAATAGTTTATAAGTTATAAACAATAATGTAAACGCGTGTATGCTTAAAAACTCATTATTTTTCATCAATTTCGACATGATGATTTGAACAGTTTCCAATATTTTTTAATGAAAATTTTTGTCGTTGTTAGTAATGAAATTCTTTACCGATCATTGTGATATTTTAAAAATTTTTAGTTTAAAAACATTTTTATAAAATAATCAAATTCCAAAATTTTATTGCAAATATTTTTTCTTAATTACAATTCTCGTATTTCGATCAACATATATCGTGGTGAGTCATAAAAATGATTTGTAATAAATAAATCACATTTATGAGAGAAAAATTTTCATATATTTTTATATATTGAGATTGACGTAAGAATTACTGGCTCGAAAATAGAGCCGAAACAATATATATTTCTTTAATTACGAGACATCCTGAAATTTAATTTATTAGTGCGCACCAACTATCGCGCTTAACTCGTATTTGTCGCTCAGTTTTTGAACTTTGTTTTCATATATGTTATAATAATTTTGTAGTTCCATATTTTATGGTTGCCACTCAGTTTTAATGATTTTTTAACAACTTTGGACATTGATTCGCATGCGTCGACTGAATAAGAAACGTAAAGCGGGTTTCTTACTAAGTTTGTATATTGTAAAAATTCTGGATTTTTAATCATTCATAAAGCACTGAAGACTACTCAAAAGGAAGCGGAAAAGTATAAAAACACATTATGGATTCACAAGAAGATTAACTTGAAGGATATATTAAATATAATCTGCACACTGGTACCTGCGCTTGACTCTCTTATTTGTCGTCTTCTAATTAATTTAATTAAAAAAAAATGTTGTAATTTTTTATTTAGAGCGAGATTCACACGGAAGAGGCACTAATAACAAATATATTTTACTTTTTTGCTTTAGTTTATTTAGACTGTACAATTTATTTAGATGTTATATTAAATATGTATAAAAGTGCCCTAAAATTTCAAATTGATCGGAGTTATAATTTAAAAAAGAATTTCTACTAGTTATGCTAAATTATAATGATATAATTGTTACAAATACCACTTGAAACATAGTCTGCGCAGAATATTATTGTTCAGAAGTTTGTTAGAAAGAACATAGTCTTAGTTTCAAAAGGCAATCTAGAAAAGATGAGTATACTCTCTGCCATTAAGAATATTTGTTAAGAGGGCTTACAAAGTATATAATCCTCTTATTTTGAAAACACAATTTTTTTCGGTGTACTATAGAATCTTGGAGAAATAAATGGACTCACTTGTCGATAAAAATTAGTTAAGTGTACTGGCATAGTCATCCAAAATCCAATTTCATAGGAAAAATTTCCTAATTGTGGAAAGATGCGTTCTTTTCAGGGTGACGTGTTCTCGACTGTTCGTTTCGATATTTTTGATGACGTGACTGTGCAAGTACCTTTCGTAACCGCTTGCGATGATTTGATGTATCTAGGTCGTTTTCGTGACTTTGTAGATCCGATATCGAAGATCGAGTGTGATTGATCGAGCACGTCATCGTCGTTCACGGGAGATTCGGTTCCGCGGCAATCACGCGAAAATATTCTGACTAGAAGAGGTAACGCGAAGAGGTAAAAATTCTCTTTCGCCATGCAGCGAAAGAATTCTCTCGACATAACATTCCGATGTCTTAATTCTCTGTACCTTAATTACAGAGCGACGCAACGCTAGCTGATTCAAAGTTAATTAGCGTAACGATGGAGGAATTGAGCAAATCACGACGGAAATTCGTGTTTAAATCGTAAAATGCTGAGCGGAAAAATACGGAGTTTATATCGGGAGTTCGTTCGTTAAAAGATTTAACGTTCCGAATACGTTATTTTTTTTTTATTCGGGGGCTTATTTGTTTTTTCCTTCTTCCTTTTATTTCTCGTGCTAGGTCTTTGTTTTTTTTTTATTTTATTTTACGACAATCTTTTCATCGCTTTTGCCGGCATTGCACCACGCCATTCGAATCCGAGCTAGCCGTTCGATTTGTTTTCGTCGGTGTGGAAGTTACGCGAACGCAGGAGAACTCTTCGTACCAAATTTTTTTGCGATTTACCCCGTAGCTTCGATTAAAATTGTAGCCTTGCTCGCGTTAATATCCGTTTTTTCATCGAAAATCACCGCACATTTCCGTCGGCTATGCAATTACCGAAATCGTCGGAAATTGAACTCAGGATTGCGTTGAGCGCGGATAGAAATGAAGGGAATGTTTAACAGATTTTAATAGATTTTACTACATATGCATATCTGGCCGAGTAATTAAAATATAACAGCTGGAATAGTATTTATTGGTGCATTACATTACGATAAAATATTTGGTCTAGCTATAACTTTTATACAAAATAAATGCGTCTCAATATTTTATCAATTAACGTTTTATATTAGGCCTAGTTTAAGTTTCACATTTGGTTTTGTTTGTATTCTTTTTTATATATGTTCGTGTGTGTATTTATAGTACACGTCAAAATGAATGGAACAAGGATTGTTCAACGGATTCAGTAAACTTTATAAAAAAGTTGTGCCTTGCCTCACTTTTCTATTGCCTCATCGTTATTCCTTATTATGTTATTTATTATTTCCAAGGGATATTTAATGCTTCTTTGTAATACATTTTAAAACTTGTTACTCTTGCAAATTTTTAAACACAACACTCGTACGCGCGGTCTCATGGAAAATATACCCGGATCGTTTCGATGAAAATTTCACTCGGAACTTACTCTCTACCACCCAAACTTTTCAGCTTTTGGTATTTAATATTAAATAGCGCGGCTTTGGGAAGGCTATTGGAATAAATCCCTGCCAAGGTAAAGAAATTTCAATGCAAACTATTTATAAGTAAGTCTTCGGCGTCTTATCAAAAGACGCGGTAGTATTTCGGGCTCTAAGTATATCCTATTAGTCTCTTTATATTATAAGCAGTATTATAATATATGATTAATATGGTCAACGAGTATTGCAGATATAATTGAGGTATGATAAACAATTTTAATTTTTAAAGATAAATAATTAGGCTTTTAACGAGCGGATTTATTCCAAAAAATAATACATAGAAATGGAGAAACTTGGAGAAACTTCTATAATATCCTTAATTATATCCTAAATTTTAATCTTTAATTTTGTCTTTGATGAATAATAGGCCAGAGAAAATGGAATAAATAAAGATTATCTGTTATAATGTAAATATCATAATAATTGGATATGTAACGATGACAAGATTATTGAATTTTTGTATAAGAATTGTTTTGTATAAGAATTTGTGTAAGAAATATAAAATTATTAATTATATAATTAACTAAAATGTGAATCGTTATTAAAGTATAAAAATAAGAAAAAAATTTTAATTATTTTGAAAATAATAAAAACTAATGAAGAAACTGAATGAACCAATATCCGGTCAATCTGAAACGTTTGTCTTTAATATCGTAAATGTTTGTCTTAAATATTTGTTCTTAAATTTCTTCTTGTTTATATAATAAGAATACCAAAAAAATACCTTGATAAATACACAATGTTTTTAAAAAAATATTATCATGGAACATCATCGGATACTCTAGCGTAATTGTGTAATAAATTTACTTTCTTATAGCATTAATTTTTATAATATTTAAAATAACCTACTTTATAAATATCTTGAAGTAGATATTTAAAGATTATTAAACGCAAAGACGAAAGCGGCAGTATCGATCTACGGTGGATCTTGTTGTTTAATAATAATTTTATGTGAACTTTTACAATCTTCAGCTCACATGTACGGCGCGCCGCATATTTGTTGGTTTTGAAACCCACTCCTTAACCGAACCGAAAATACGCAATATCGTAAATTAAATTGGCTAGCAATTTAATAATATTGATGATTTAAGAGCATATTTAAAGAAGTGCAAAAAATCCATTGCAAAAACTATCGCCTCAGCTAGTTAGGATTCAAACCTGCATGTTCCTAAATTCCGTATTTCTAAATTCCATCTTATATAACACTAATTCGGGACATATTGTGATATTTATCGTAAAAACTATAATAATACATGTCAGAAAAACATTTTTTCAAGCGATTCACATTATCAACAACAATAAGATTAGGATTAAAAAAATGTCAAATAAAACATGAAGATAAGAGATTCGATATCGGTGGTGAGATTCAATTTAAAAATTATAAATCTTTATATTATAAAAATTTAAATTTATATATTATAAATTTATATTTTTAAAATTAATAAGTTTTAATACAAGTGTTCGAAGATAGAGACATATTTGATCACTAGAACGTTCACCATACACTTCTAACAAGCACAAGAATATCTCATCGTTAGTAAAAGAAAGGCGACAAGAGGCTACTGTAAAAACTGCAATTTCTTTTTAATTATACGAATCATATATGTTTAAAAATTCTTTACTCGACTGTTTCAGTATACTCACGAAGATTTTTACGTCTCCTACAAAAGTCAAGAAAATTTATAATTAATTAACTCTGACTGCGAGATGTACCCCTGTTTCATTTCTTGTATTTTAATATTCTGTAATTCTGCAAAATCGAGAAGAAAGCTCGTAGCTGCGTCGCGAAGAAGAAGGTTCATCGCTGATTCTCCTTCTTTCCGTACTTTGCCATTTTCCTTTCTCGCTTTGCTCTCACGCTTCACGACATTTTCCGTCAAACATTCATGTCAAGAGGACAAACGACAAGGCGTTCGCCGTTATCTATGTACCATGTAGCGCTTCCGCTGTCTTCATCGCCGCGCGTCAGCTCGTGCTTCTCCGCTCCGCAAATAAACGGCAGCTGTGCAATATCGCGAATTGTCGCGGTTCTCTTTTCACATTTCCGGTCGATTAGGCGGACGACGTGACGTTCCTCCCCTCGGCGTGCACCGGCTTGCTTGCAAAGCGATTTTGTGTGCTACAAAGAGACACTTTCGACGCGATCTCCGGTGCCGCCGAATGGTCCCGGCAAACGAACGCGGGATGAACCGCGCCAAACGTCGCGGCTTTCATCGTGATTACGCCGTCAAATGGTAAGTGCGAAATTCCTATACGCAGATCATTCGATTTTAGTTTTCTACAAACGATGAAATTTAGGTGAGAGTTGTCGAGTGCGTACCAATCATTTAAATCGCACCTCATCAATATTTTACGTTTTCATTTAACATAAGTAACATTTAGTGACACAAATATGAAATAAATGAGAGAAATGAGTGACGTAAGCACAACAATTCTTTGACAGGTTACATCCTGTTTTTGTGTGCGCTAATAACACTTAAAAAAATCAGAGACTAAAATTGGTTTCAACTGTCGTTAATTTTTGATCAATTTATGTAAACTAATGATAATGCAATCATGTAGTTTTATACGAATGTGTTATATTTTCTTAAAAGAAGATTTATTATGTGTAAAATATTTTACATTTAGTAAATACATATTTGCAATTATAAAAATTAAATAGATATTTTTATAAAATCTATTAATTCTAAATCGTATAAATTTTATTACAATACGATATTATAATCTAAAACCGATAAGTGATTGTAATAAAACTAATAATTGAGATGAATAAAAATGTCAAAATAAATTCAAGTGAATTTTATTTCGATGTTTTTATCTTTTCATTATTGTTATTTATCAATTGTCAAATATGTCGTTTTTTTATAAATTATTAATAAAATGAATTAATAATTCTTTATATTTTTTATTATTTTAATTCATAAATTCGTTGCTTTAAAAGCAATACGTTTTTAGAGATCTACGATTGAAGTGACTGCTTATCTAAATCTAAATCATATATTTTGCAGCATGTTACAAAAGGCTTACATTAAATTAATTTGTTATTGATAAAAAATTAAGCATTGTAATAAGTTGTACCTGAAATTTAAAAGATAATTTCCAACGTTTATTTATGTACAAATCAGTAGAACTATTTAAATACGAATCTTCAATCGAGTCAGGCAATATGTGATTTAAATTGAAAACTCATAGGTTCGAAATGTTCGAATGGTTTGAATTCGAATTACACAGATACCAATCTGAATCGAATCAGGTAAGATTCCCATACATTGACAATCACATTAAACGATCTAGATTTGATAAAAATCATGCTTAACACTATTCTTATCAACCTTGTTATAAAATTATATTTAAAATTGTTTTATTTTATATAATCATAATTAATTTTCTTACATGGAATTTGTTTTTATAAACTACATATATATTATATTAAAATTTAACCTAACAATAATTATATTGTTACTTAAAACTTGCGTATCTATTCGATTCCAATTCGGGTGAAAAATTATGGTGATTCTGTTTGATACGGATTCGAATACAAAAGTAAAATTCAGTTCGGCGTTAGTAAATCTTGATACACATATCTCTGCAAATCAATATGAAACCAAACGGAAAGTAACACGTTAAGTAACGCACATTCGGCAACTCGTTTCTGTTTCCGCAATTCCACGTCCACAAACGTGTCAGTGAGCATTATTAATGTCCTTCGCAAAATAGAAGGACACTGTACTGGATTAAAATTTACTGATAACGATTGTTTATATTTTTCCGCGGCTTCTTGATTACTCGTTGACGCATAAATAACATACGTATCACGCCACATCGTTCCCATCGTTGCGGTCCCCGCGATTTCTCGTTTTCGCTTTACTTTTTATATCTCGACTGCCAATTTTCCCATAAGAATAGGGCAGCTTAGCGGACGTTCGTAAATCATTCGAGCAAATCTCGTTATCGATATAATTCAGCGCTCTGTCATCAATATGAAAATCTCGTAGCGTTGCCATTGAATAAAACATCCAGTGGCTACCTTTGTCGCGGGGGCGAGAAAATAAAGCCGTTATTTACGAGAATCCACCTGTCCGCGCCTATCAAGGGACATTCTAGGTGAACTTTCTATGCTCGAAAAATAAAAATAAATATCCGACGTGTCGCATCTGTATTATACCTAACGACGCGTGTGATGTAACGTCAGAGGCGGATCCCTTACGCGCGACATGACGGATGGGAGAAAAGAAAAAATCCGTGAGGGAGAGAGACAATGCCGCGCACACGTTCATGCCATGTGACCACTAATGTATTCATTCGCTGACCCTTCCGTAATTGTTTGCACAATTGATTAAGATTTGCTTTTGTATTTTAAAAGTTCTCTCCTTGCGTGTTTATTTTAAAATAAAATTAACTCTAAATTAAAGTACCAACTTTTTTTTTTAAGTTCTAACCGTATGTCCGTTTGTCGGATGTACATAATTATCTACACAAAAAAAATTGGTATCATATCTGTTGATTGACAATTCATTGTTTCATATGTAAGCAAGAATATAAATAGAATATAATAAATATAATAAGAATATAATAAAGAATATAATAATCTTTTTGGAAGAATTTATAATGTTAAACGGATATAATTTGATTACATAAAGATAAAAATTTTCATGTAAGCAAATTATGTCTGTTTAAGATTATAAATTTTTCCAAGATTTTGGATTCTTGATTATAAAACAATGAATTGTTACTTTGATAATAATTTTTTTTCTGTGTACAACCGACAGACAGATACGTTAGAATTCGAACGAGAATCATATTTTGCTAAATCGTTGCGACTTATTATTTTTATATAACATTATTACAGCATGCGAATTTTATCAAGATTTATTGTATAGATATTCAGAGTTTCT
Source organism: Solenopsis invicta (assembly GCF_016802725.1). Classification (NCBI taxonomy): domain Eukaryota; kingdom Metazoa; phylum Arthropoda; class Insecta; order Hymenoptera; family Formicidae; genus Solenopsis; species Solenopsis invicta. The sequence goes on along the minus strand of NC_052666.1, from coordinate 30,106,035 downwards.
CTATACACTTTCGCATTGGGTGAGTCACTATTTAAGAATTTGACCGATATTAATAGAAGAGAAAATAATATTATAAGCTTATCTTCGTTATTAGATGACGAAATTTACACAGAAAAAAATTAATTTTAAATCAACAATTTATTGTTTTACATGTGAGCAAGAATATAAAATCTTGGAAGAATTTCTAATCTTAAACAGACATAATTTGCTTACATGGAGAAAAGTTTTCTTGTTATGTAAGCAAATTATGTCTGTTTAAGATTAGAAATTCTCCCAAGAAGATTTTATATTCTTGCTTATGTATGAAACAATGAATTTTTGATTTGATACTAAATTTTTTCTGTGTAGTAATTATTTATGGAATCATTTAGTAGCTTTCCGTTACGTAGACGTGTTTGAAGAATTCGTTTGCTGTAAGACATTTTTATTTTTGAGCATCTCAAACTTTTTCAAAATTTATTTTAATAATTAATTGTACATATTTTTTTATTTTCTTTTTAAACTTGAGTATCACATAAATGTATTAAAAAATACTCGAGTCTTTTTTTTGTTATTTTAACTTTTTATTTGGTTTGATCCATTTCAACTTACACAAAGTTAAACAATAATACGGGATTTTGGTAATGTGAAGCTTTGTGCTTACGGATATCTTAACACATCGGCTAGCAAGCACTTGTATTTTAATTTTTTCTTTGCGTTATTTATTTCAAAAATACATTTTGCTATTGCAACGCGGCATCAAAGTTCGACAGCATGCTCTTGATTGTATACGTATAAACACAAGCGGTACTTCTCCCATCTAGGGATAAAAATATAGAAAAATTGAAAAAAAAACTAATACGAATTCGAGAGCCTCTACTTCGATTTGTTATTTGAGCTGTTTGGGAAAATTGTTTTGCAAATTGTTAAAGTATCCGGAAATGTTGCGATCGCTCGCGCTTATTCGGATTAGTGAAATGGCTATCGATCGGACAAATCCGTGGATTCGTTCAGAAAATTGGAATATACAAATAGGATAATTATCGACGCGAGTGCGTCGAGTAATGGATTCGGCCTAGCATCGATGTATAAATCCCGAATTTCGGCACGAAACGTAGAGCGGAATTCCCGCAGATTCCCCTCAATCGCGTTAATAAATTGTTAAAAATGTAGTAAAAAAAAAGGATAAATAAATTTTTAACAAGAGAATCTTCCTTTTTATTTTACTTATCACGTGATAAGAGAAACAGTTACTGACAGTTTGCAACCCAATTAGCTTAATAGTCTCAACAAATTATCTCGTAGGATGGAGATAGAAATTAAGAAATTTTGTGTTGTTTCCTAGTTAATTAAGTTATAATTACCGCGAGCAAGCGTCGCGAGGTAAATGAGATTTTCCGCGTACTCGTTTCGAAGTTTCTCGGATATACTCCGAGTAATCTCTTGTCTTCATAAAAGCGAGAGAAAAAAAAATACTACATTGATAACTCGCTCCCGTGAAATGATCGATACGGACATCACTATTGCATCTCGTGCGACAGTAAGAAGATAGGTTATCGCGAAGAACCGCACTGCGCCATAAACGGCAGATTCATAAAAGATACGCACTCGTGCGACCGTTATTAATGCTTTTACGCGACATAGAAAAAGAGTATCGATACGTGATGGCCACAGGATTCGAATGGTCGAGATAAGGATTTATTGGAGGTGGAAAATTGCGAAAAGCAACGTTACGGCCGACTCACGATGTATCGTGATGTATTCTTGTAGGAATTTTATTAAAATTAAAAAAATTTTACAAAGATTTTATATAGATTGCAATATGAAACATACATTTCGCGACAGTTTATCAAGAATTATTTTTAGATTTAATTCGTTTTTATTTTTTAGATTAATTGAAAAAGAGATATCAAATTTCGCCCAAATTTTTCTACTAAAAAATAACATCTGAAAAAGTACTCAAAATAAAGCTTTTGACACATTGATTCCAAATTCATAAATATCAAAATGGACTTGGGCCAGAATCTAGAGATTTTTGGTCAAAATGATATTAAAGAACAACTGATCCTTTATCGATTTTAATCTCTGAATCTTGATCTGGGAATCGATTGTGTATTATACAACTTGGTGAAAATGGCAAAAGTGAGTAAATTTATTAGAATATTTGTAATTTTATTGGTCAAACTCTAATGAATTTACTTACAATTTGTATTCAACTTATGTAATACACAATTGATCCCCTGAGTCCACTTTGACACTCGCATATTTGGAATCAGGAGGTCAAGAGCTTTATTTTGGATATTTTTTCAAATTTTGTTTTTTAATTAAAAAATTTGGGCGGACTGCCTATGGGTTATTGGCATCTCTTTTCTTTTTAGATTAACTGGTGCTCGAGTAATAAATCAAAATTTTTTAGCATGAGAGCACAAGTAAAAACGTTGACTTACGCAGAGTTCATCATCTATTTTTATTTTTTTATATTATCTTTTATTTGTTATAATTTTTACAAACTCTTCAAAAAAATAGAGAAATATAGGCAATATCGACATAAGTATCCTAACATCTTTTACTTCTCGGAATTTAAACATTGCATTTTATTAATATATCAATAAATGTTTTATTAAAAACATGATAATTAAAGAAGCAGAAATTCATAATCCTTATAACTTTTTTTTTATATCTATAAAAACGAATTCTTCAAAAGCGAGAACGAAATTTATACGAATTTTTTTGCAGATTACGTAATTTGTAATCAATATTGAATAATGATAATATTATGTTGTTTTACATTTATATAAAATTGTCCTAAAATTATTTTATTCATATATATATATATTTTTTTTTTCGTGTTTATTGTACTGCGTTTTTAAACATAAAATCGTGGTGCAGCATAGACTGGCATAAACTATTGATAAGACAGTCTGTAAAATAGCGAAAACCATATAAGATATAATATTGTAAAAAGCACGGCATTGCGAAATTATCTATTAAGTTAGTAATTCGAACTAATCTTTATGTAGTGTCACGCTACAAGTTGCGTAAGAACAGCATAAGATATTTGTATAAACTGACAAAAAACATTTCACATCAAGTGATAAGCTTCTAAGAATTCTTATATACTTTAATTTGTACTTACAATACAGATAACTTATTTACAAGGAGGAGAAGGAAATGTAGTATTATTGCTATAACGATTTTGAAACTGATTCTGTCAAACGCTTATTTTTGCTTCTCTTGAAATTTTGCTTATCTTATTTGTCGCAAAATTCGAAACAATATTATAAAAACCACTATATCATCTGACAGAAGACACTTTCTATCAGTTCGTATTTGTCTCCAAAGTTTTATTTCTAGTTTATGTTTACGAAATTTTTAAAAACAAAATGGTACGTCACGGCATTGGCGAACTTTCTCTCTACCTAAAAGAGAATAACTGCTCCTCCCGATTGAATAGACGTAATGTTGGCGCGATATTTAAAGTAGGTCAGTATATAGAAGTAGATCCCTGCACAACAGAGACCTTAATTAACCGAAAGCACCTCCCTCACCGAGGGGCGACAATTATTCGAAACAAGCTTTGGCGCGGATGCTATTCACCGGAAACGAGGGCCGAATTCCAAGGGCAAGACAATTGATGTAATCAGCAAACCCAGAACGTGACGTCTGCGTCCATTAGCACCCGGCGGAGTAGCGTCTTCCGCCGAATACCAGATTCTCCGGGCGCAAGTGATGGACTTCAAAGGACTTCAAAGGACTATTTGAAGACTGTTATCGAGTTTCGCTCTTGCGGACTGCGAGCCGCGGCAACAAGTTCGCCGAGCCTATCGCACGGCTTCTCGGACACGTGATAAGGACATTAACGCCGAGAATACGTTAGCGGACGTCGCTGTCCCGCGAACTTCCCGCTTTGCGAGTAGATCGAGGAAAGTTTCCTCGTTTACCTCGCGAGGAATTAGGTTCACCGCGCGTCTATAACGTTTAATTGCTGTTGGCCGCGGTACTTGAGAACCGCAGCTATAGTAATTCCTTTCATCTCACGACACAATATTTATTTTAATACACGAATGATTCGTGTGAAGGAAGAATCGACGAATATTGGCCTCTTTCAGGCGACAATGCATTTTTATAAAAATTAAATTTCCTAAAAGTCTTTCTCTCTCTCTCTTTCTTTGTACGCGTGTTTGTGCACGTTCTCTTCAATCTCCCCGGTATATTTAATCTGCATAAACAGCAAATATTTTACGAGCCACTTTATAAAATGTTTACTGCTAAAGCGGCTTATGCATACTTATACATATTTTGTTACGTACGCTCGTACAGAGGAATAAGCGAAATAGTATAAAATGAGAGATTCTCTCATAGATCAGTCACGAGAAGTCGCGTTCTTAATATAATTACACTCTTTTAAGTGGATGTGATACTGTCCCGGAATGATCATCAAGTGGCTTACGCAATAAGCCGATTAATACAAAGTCAAGTACCATCTTACAATTCATCTTCACTCAAGATGAATGGAAAACGCGCGGAACTGTTCACAATTTATAAGATTAAAGTTCCGGCGGCGTATACTCACTATGCATAAAATTTTTCATACCGTTTATTTTTCGTAATATTATAAAGTGTTCGCGTGATTATGCTTAAAGAAGTAGCCAAGAAAACCACAGTAATTTACTAAAGTATTTTTTGTGTAAGAAGATTTTCGTAACAACACCATAAATTACAAGGAAAAACAAAACTTCATTGGTAATCCAATTTTAATCACTTTTTATAATTACTTTCTGCCACTTTTCGCTAAGGATCCCGTGGCAGATTTATCTTTTCTCCCAAGTTCCTCATAAAATTCTTATTCTTACTTTTTCTTTAATATGTAAATTTATTTTACATTTTTTGACTTGAATGATCATTCGAGTGCTGCAAATTCTGCTCTCGCCTTCGTCTTGCGACGAAGAGAAAATATACAACAAAGAGCAGCAAGTTAACGATTTGATTGTAAGAAGATAATGCAACCGCTAGCGCAGCTGCGACATTTTACTATAGCCGACTTCATTGAAATTTTTATGATTTTTGTCGACTCGCTGAAAGTGCCCCAAGATATCTCATCTTAAGGGATCAAATTGTTTGCCGGTAATAAGGAGCCAGTTTACGAGCACCCTTGATTCTCAATAAGCCGTTTGGAACTTTATTTAGCTTCGAGTTTCTTTCACCTCGCTTCATCCTGCATCTCCTCTCAAGTTTCAAAGTTTTAGCATTTTGAATTATTTTTCAGACAAAGACGATCATTATAGAAATTACGTATCCGCATAAACAATTATTTTTGTATAAAACAAGATGATAAAAGCCAAAAGTCCAAAAGTTAAATTTTTTAAAGTTAAGTCAGGTCGCAAAAAAAAACTTTTCAACATCAAATCGTTCATTATATAAATATGGTAATTTTTTTCCGGATATCTAATAAGTATAAAAACAAACTTATAATTTTCTTTAAGTCATAACTTTTTTATTATTTTAAAGACCCATATTAAAGACAAAAATAAAAAAAGAAAACATTTTGATTTGTTTGATTCTAGTAGGAATTTTATATTTATTACGCGTATATTTTCTAATATTTTACGTTTATCTTCTTTTATAACATTGATAATAATAAAGGATATAGAATGAAATATCAAATTGCACAAGATGTTTTTAATATTTTTTTACGACCTTCGGTTGGCAAAAGCGGAGGAAGTATACGTTTCACCGAAGTGAATCGTTTGTTATCAAAGATCTCCGCAAGATTTAGCCTTTATTATTAATATGTTGAGGAATTTATTTAAAAAATTAAAAACCTCTGGATTTGTTTGACACTTATCAGAAATTTTACATCTATTACACATTTATATTTCTTATTTGATTCTTATCGATACAAAATTGTTCATAACGTGTCACTGGCAGAGAATGATTTTGACGCCATAACTCAGATTTTTTAAAGAAATGGAATTTTTAATTTTTGTAGAAAACTCTTTAATTATTTTTATCATTATACCTCTACGCAACATTAAAAATTAAGCCGCAAGAATATAACTTTGCGTAAGTTAATATTCAGTAGCGACAAGATAACGGAAAATAGTAGAATTACATGAGTTTCTCTTTTAGAATATAATTATAAAGCGTGACAGCTTCCAAGAGTTAATTTGATTCTACGCGATAGAGTGTTCGAAACGCTTTCTGCAAACGTGACTCCATCGCTGCAGTTCGTTAATTAACCACGTTGTAAAATCGCGCGCGATTCTTTCAGGCACCTCGTTTTATGCAGCTTAGCGAGAGCTTCCTTTAGTAACTAAAATGTTATCTTTCATTCCGCGTGAGGTGCAACACGATTTATCTGAAAGCGTAAGCCCTCCACTGAGCCTTTAACGTTATATCGGACTCGTTGTATGTATTGCGCGCGGCGGCGCGAAAAGCAATTACGGTCCATTTTGTGGGACGAGGCGTGTTCCTGCCCGATGAAATGATATTACTCTTCCGAACGTGAAAATAACGAGCCGGATGAATTATTAATGCGCTGACTACGAGGCGCGCAACGCGAATTCCAGCAGAGACCACATTTGAAAGAGATTACGATACGCAATCCATTCACTTTGTTCGCATCATCGGCTTTCGCTCGCCGATTTTTAGCTCGCTTAATTTGATCTACGTATATCCCGAATATATCGCATATCTTTCAATAAATTATGTCCCCTGTGTTTTATTAAAGATACACGGAAGAAAAGAGCATTCCTGTTTTGAGAATATTTTTATTTTCAAAATGTGTTGAAGTGAATTTACGTAGGTTTGATCAAACCCCGTATATTGTTTTCTGTCAAAGGCTGTAAAATACTTTTATTGATTGTTGATGCAAACATTTTGCGCGCTGCGTTCTTTATTAATATCAGTTTATTAGCTTTAGTAGTAATGGATCTATTTACATCCACTACGATAATATTGCCCTTTAAAAAAAAGAAACGATTAAATTCTTCGATAACGATAGAAGGTGACAAAGCGCGCAGTCTCAATACGTTCGTAATTACGCGGAATCCCGAGTTCTCTACGTAATAAAACTTAAATAGAGCGCGTGAAGGGGGAATCCAGGCGGGAAACTTGATGGATGGGAACGTCCATCTGAACAGAGATGCAATAAGACCAAACCTTTCTCAACGAGACTTCACAACAAGCGGGGTCGACATCTAGCACGATGTTCTCTTTAGCTTCCTCCGCGCGCGTTGATTTATTTTCTTATCTCTTATCAAGGCGGCCAACCAATGCTCTCTGATCACGGTGTAAAGGCTAATGAGATTTGTAACGAATGCAGTCGTTGAGAATACCAGTTTCCCGATTGCCGTCTCGACCTGCTTGGTTTATTTACTTGTTTTTTTTTTTATATTTCTTTAATCTTAAAACTGAAGTCATTGAATAAATCCATAGAAATTTATTGAAGTTCTCTTTGAAAAATCATGGAATACACATTTTTTTGTTTGATCTTTTACATTCGTAACTCTCGTCTGATTAGTTTTACAGAACTGATGTAATAATTTGCACGGTTATAGATTTTTCAACGTCGTTTCATTTTCTTTTCGCATTTTTTTGTGTTTGTTTTTCTTTCTTCTTTCATTTGCGAAAACAAAGAAAGAAAAAGACGAGAGTCCGAACAATCGAAGGAGAGACGCGATCACACGAATACCTAAATGTGTAAAACCCTACAGTATAGACATGAAATTAATACCATGTCAAAATGTACTCGGCTAAACATCGAAGCAGACCGAGATTCGCTATAATTAGATTTCCAATTCAGTTTGCCAGCTATTTGCAAACAACGCACCTCGTTTCGGGCATTCATGCCCACTTTGTGCATGTTAATAAATAGATATGTGCACAGTCGCTGGGTATTGTGTCACTTCGCGAACTCTAACCGTTTCCGTGACGGGATATGTATTGATTACAGTGCCAGTTTTGCTAATAATCGCACTGTTATTCGCGCCGTCATTTCCAATCGCGTCGATAATCACGAAGTATCGCGATACTTGATGTTAGAGAAATACTCTGTGGCTCCATTTCGATTTGTGACAAAGGATTTATCAGAGCCCTACTAAATTTCTCTGGAGATTATAATCAAATGTATGAAACAAAAAATCAAATAGAAATTGAGAGGCTAAATTAATTTGGGATACGATCATTGATATCTTAGAGCTTAACTCAAATTGTACATTTTTTTTTTTAATACAGCATCTCTGAAATGCAAGGAAAACAAAAGAATGTTTTTTTAAATAATTTTTAATTTTCATAAAATAATTTTACTTATTTAAATTGCTTATTTATATAGCTTCGAATATTCTACAAAATAAAAAAAAATCAATTTTTCTTGATAATTGAGGTGTCACTCTAAAACTATAATAGATGTGTCTTTCACATAGTTTTTTTATTTTGGGTATTATTTGTTATAATTATTGCTGAGGTTCAGTGCACGAAACGCGTTCAGAGTTGTATTTTATATTAATATTTATTTCAGATTAATTTTCATTAATTTTGTTTAATTTATGCTTAGTTTTTTGTAATAAATATGTACTGGTTTAATTCACCGTTTAATTTTCTCGTTTCATGGCCGTTTATTATATGTAATTATATATGAAATGTGTCCATACATGATTATATATGATACTCAATAAATTATATATAATATATATTTAATATAGATTAATTTATATATAAAATAATGTAGGATTATATATATATAATCATATATAATTATATGTAATAATACATAATTATATAATTTTTTTATAATGTACATATAATATGTATTATGTATATTTCTTTAAATATCATATAGATAATTACATATGGACATATAATATATAATTATATATGAAAAATTTTTTCCCGGATTCTTATTGTTGATCAATTTTTCTATTTATTAGAAATGCAAGTCCGTTTTATTTATATTTGAATACTTTATTTAAAAAGACATTTCAAATAGAGTATTACTAACTCTAATTGCCATGAGAGGAGATTATTACGTGCGGTTTAATGTAACATGTGTTTAGGTACAATTCTGCTAAGCAGTATCTTGATTAATAATAGAGATCAAGATCCACGTGGCGATATACTAGAATTACACGCCGAAAACGTACACTGCATTACGAGTAACATTGATTAATTAATATCATCGGGTAACCTACTTTCGCTAATTGCTGGCCAAACGTACTTGATCGCTAATTAACACGAATCTGCAGCTTATAATTGTCACGTGTGCCGCAACAAAGCGGGAACATTTTTATTAACATCAAATATCGCTCGGATTATTGTGTATACTTGTCATCGAACATTTCAGAGAATTGAATTTCTGCGGTATTATCGCATAAAACATTATCGCGATTCTTTCAAAATTATTGTGACGCGAGGTACAAAGTTGTTTTTAGAGACCATTAAAAGTCTAGACTACACTGTTAGGATCGATTTAATCGTCAGATTTGAGATTAAAAGCGGTGAATTCAATTCTCAATCGTACATTCAGTAAAAAGGACAGTCTTCTAAATTCTATTAAAGTAAGAAGAAAATATTGAGCATCTTCTTTAAACTTAAAAAAAACTTTATTTACGAGGCACTGAAAACTTGAAAAACAACCTAATTTCCATATTGAAGATTAATCATCCAATTTTTAATCGTATTTTCAATAAAAAGAATCATCTCTTAAATTTTTTTTTTAAGAAGAAAGCGTTAAGAATCCCTTTTAAACTTAGAAAACTTTATTTACGAGGTATTAAAAACTTTTACGAAAATTTTATTATCCTCATTAGAAATTTACATTGTAAATACGAGCGATTTATATTGATAAAAGTTAATAAATATCGTAGAGGTGCACTTTTTTTTAAATTTAATCTCACGTGAAAAGATTTCAAAGGATCTTAAATAAGTAAAGAATGTGATTAGACTCACGTGTGCTATCATAGATGGATAGTGCGGGTAGAGCAGGAAGGCTCCGATAAGGTGAGCCGCCGAGAAAACGATCCCGGCGATGCAGGCGTGCCTGAGTCTGATCGGTAGAAGGGCATAGGCCATGTAGATGAAGAAGCAGACCGTCAAAGCGGCGGCAAGAGGCCCTCCGGTTCGAAGGTCCTTTGATTTCGAGGAGAATGACGTGTCGTCGGGATTGTCGCGGCCCATTTCGTGCAGTCGCGCCAGATGAATGCTTAGGGTCACTTGTAGAACCAGAAGGGTGACCAACACGGCGCCACTAACACCCGCCAGCCATATCTCATTCATGCCCGGTCTGGAAATGGCTGCTACCAAAACTGGAAGAAAATGTGTTCGCCATGTCAGTATTGCGCTTAGACAATTGAAAATTGTCTAGATAAAACGCATCTTAGATAAGATAAAGATGGTTTACTTTTAAATTCATCTAGATAGAGATAAAGATGAAATTGTACATCGCTTTATCTGCATGAAAAGAACGATTTTGATAGCATCTAAAAATTTAGATGATTACAGATCTGAAAATAATTTTCTTAAAATAATTATGCAGAAGCATTACGCTCAAGCTGATTACTGGATATCAAAACATTTTATAACATTGTTTATCGTGCTTGAACATTCTTCATAATTATTTTGATAGTCTAATAAAATTATTTTCAGTTCTGTATTTAATCATTCTTTCCATGTAGGTAGATATACTACTTTTAAAATAACATAAAATAACGCTGTTGAGCAAAATAATGTAGGTTATAAAAACATTTATATTTTTATTTTTAAATCTTTATTTCTTAAAAACGAGAGAGTTTTTCAAATCATTTAATCTGATAAGAGATGTCCCTTTTTCGGTTTAAATCAATACGTAAATAAACATTAAAGTTGAAAAATTAAAAAGTAAAAAAATATATAATTCATACAATGAATAATTAAGTTCTTTGTAAAGGTTTTCAAACTTATAGTTTTAAGACAATTCTTTCTTATATTGCACTATTATTTTTTCATCATCCGACAATCTATTGATATCAGTGATATCACTTCGAAAAATTTTGTTAGGATAAACTTGGAAGTTGAAGCTGACAAAACTTTATTCTCGTTAATGTTCACGTTAAATTAAATAATTTAAAAAAAGTAATACTTTTTTTATTTAATATTTAATATAAATTGAGCTAATATACATTCTAATAATAAGATAAAGACATTTTTTTCAGAATTAAATAATTAATAATTAATAATTTTATATAAATAACGGCGAACATTGTTCATTCCAAGTCTTACGTCTCAAAGTGTCAGGAGAACATGCTTACAATGTTAGACGCAAAATCGATACGAAATGGCGCGATGTGCATTTCAGAATAAATTATGATATTTCAATAACAAATTTTTCCGCGTGAAATTCAGACTTCTTTTTCTTTTCCGTGAAAATGTCGAGAGAGAATTTGTTGTCCATTACGCTTCGAAGCATTCAGAGAATACGCTTAGTAATACGCAAAGTCGATACGAAATGGCACGACGTGTATGCGATATATATTTCTGAATAAACGAGCAATATTTCGATAGCAGACTTTTCCGCGCGAATTTGACTTTTTTTTTCTTCTTCACGGAAACGTCGAAAGGTTCATTATTTATCGAGGGCTTGGCGAGTTTCCATATTATATGTCCTTATAGGTAAGCTCCTTTAATTGAGGTAGAAACTCGATTAAAGTTACCGATATGACACTGCTTGGTTAAAGCTCGTTCTGGTCGAAAGTGGAGGTGTACGGTACGAAGAAACGAGCTTTGCGAGTTGCTGCAACGCGAAAGGCGGGTCTCGCTGCGCGTTTCGACGTTTTCAAAAGGAAACGGCACTCGTAGACAATATTCTCATGCATTATTGATACTGGAACCTCGCGAAACATCGAGGCTCACGGAAAACTGGAATTCTAGAAGTACGTAGAGGATAGGATAGCATGCGCATCTTTTCGCGCTCACGACATCCGACTACAGCCATTTCGATGCAATTCCAGTAATGTTCAAACTGCATATTTTATGAAAGCTCGAAATTTTCCTGTAAATAGGTTTCGACGCATATATTGACGATAGGGGGACGATTAGATTTTTTTTCCCATTTATTCGTCAAATATTTTGAGCAACTTAGACTTGACTTGTTTGATGAAAAGAAATGTAGCGGTTTATCGAAAGTTTACAGAATTCTTTGATATTCTGTAATTTCAGTAGAATTACATTTTGTTATATATTTAAAAAAAAAGATTGGTTCAATTATGAATAGAAGTTTCGAAGGAATTTCTTTATGAATTAAATTTCAATTATAAGAAGGTAATCGTGAAAATAATTTTTAAATCGATGTAAGAGTACACTGACGGAAACGAAAGCAATATTTAAATACTTTTTAAAATTTTCAGAGGGAATAATATTTTAAGTGGATTTCTTAAACAGATGCAAAGTTACCTTCAGGTCAAATCTTGAAGCAGACGCAAACTTAATTAATTCTGGCGTATCTCATTGTCAATCTTATCGCCATGAAATGAAAAGCGGTGAGTTTGGGAAAAATTAATTTGAAAAGAAACAAGTCTTACCAATGTAAATAGCGATACAGGTCAACAAGGTGATCGCAAGAGAGAGATTTTCGGGTCTATATAGGAGCGTGAAGAGTGGTTGATTGCCGGTCAGTATTAGCTTCATGATAAGTAGTAGGCCCAATGCGAGCGCCAGACCGACCAGTAGACCGAGCACGTGTGTCATGTTACTTTGATTCATATGTAGGAAGTAGCGCTGGTACAGCATTTCAACCTGAAACATGATCACAGACTCGTTACACTTTGTGTTAATGAAGAATTCGTGGGTAAAATTGATAACGTTGCATTTCGTATGCTATATAGATGAACAGAAGCACGTGCTGAACATATGCATATAAAAAGACATACAATAAAATATTTCAACAGGAATACAAATTATATCATTTATTGAAATAGTTGACAATAAATTATCTTGCTAACAATTTTTAATAATTATGGTACGCTCAGTTTGATTTTTGTTTAAAATTTTTCCTTAACTTTAGTAGATATTAAATTTTTTAATATAATTTTACTTAAAAGAATGCAAATAAATAATTGAATTTATTAAAAAGAGTATCGCATATTGTTAAAAAAAAAAACCGTAGATTAAAAGAATTGCAATATGGCACAGCGTATACAGGGTAAATATTTAACGAAAGCACAGTGCGGCACAATCGCACTAAATTAATGCTGTTAGTTATTTGAACTGAACATCTGCTAAATGAAATATTCGCTGCATTGTATACGTCGACAGTTACATGAAGTCATAGTTGTATACAGATATGTATACTAATGCATCTACTGTATTTCTCGGAATCGCATCACTCGACAGAAAAATGTGTCGCGAAATGCTTCCCCAAAGTTAATTGTTACGTTTCTATGCTATAATTGGTTTTCAACATTCATTCGAAAATGGAATTTGTGCGAATCACTGTGCATCAGTCCTATGTCGCTTACCAATTGCATTTCACGAAAATATATTACGAAAATGTAATACGTTTCTTTGCTAACGCTTTCACTTGGCACGAGACGCGACCGTGCCTTTTGATAAGTATTATCCGCTGTTATTTATATTACACGCAATGTATATAAATTATATATATATTGTTAATTATATAACAATAGATTTTATTTATTAATAAATATATAACATATGATTAATATATGTATATTTTATATACTTTTAATTTGTATATATAAAAATACATATTTATCAAATTGTAATATGCTTTTATAGAATTTAAATAACAGTATCTGTCCGATTTAACACGCTTTAATCCAGCAATATTTATCTAAATGCTGATACTGGTAGTAGCGCGTGCAGTATATCATCGAAATAATTTTATGATATTAATAATTATTTCTTTAAGGGCTTAGATTAGAATATATTTTGTGTCATGCTCGTAATTTGAACTCTAACTTGCTACACCGCAAGTTCTGAGATAATTATATGGAACTCTGTACGAATTTGCTGGCTCGAGCTATTTACGTAACGAGAAGCCGCGTTACATCGATCGTGTAAATTAAATTGATAATTAAATTAAATTAATGCAGAAGGAACGAAATATTCGGCGTACATTTATTTCGCAATAAGCTTTAAATATTTCGTAGAAGCGAGAGTGTCCAGCATGCGTAATATAGTCTATTCGTCAGCGAGTAATGTATGTATGTATCTATATCTATATATGTATATATAGTGATTAAGAAAATAAAAAAACGCATACTTTTATGCATTTATCGCTAAAATTGCTATTTCAACTTAAACCTCAAATCTTTAATTAGTAATGTACGCTTAAAAATGAAACATAAAAATGAGGACGAGATAGATACTAATATTAGTTGAGCTAATATCAGAGTATAAAATACATTAGATAATTACGTCTTTTAAGGATTATGACGTGCAATTGCTAAATATTTCGTCACGAAGTAGAGAAATTTTTTATTTTCAAAATGAATTTTGTGTTAGTCAAAAATATTTTCAAATAACGTATATATTGAATACATCAGATGTAAAATAATTTTTTAACATGCAATATGATAACAAGATATACCAACGTATATATATATATATATATCAACTTGCTAATTGATACGGACATCATGCAATGTTATATTATGAAATAGGAAAGCCACTGGTAGCAAAAACTAAATATAAGAAAATATTGTTATCTCTTTTGGATCTCATCACATTTATTCTGAAATTTATCATCCAATATGTTTTTCACGTAAGCTTCGTTAAATATAAATATTGACTGCAGATATTTTTTTTCATGCCTGGTTTATATTTATGTTTAGCATCTTTTTTTCTTTTATTTTACTTTACGTTTCTAAATTTATACTATAGAATTCAATCAATACCATAAAACTAATATCATCAATGAATTGATCTTTTTAAACTTTACAATTTTTGTAAAGTTTGACACATTTTGTTGTTAATTTATTAGAAGTATTTCAAAAATTGCGACCGATTTGTGAAATACCCTGTACATATTTGATATTTTGACGTAAAATAGTTATATAAACAGTAACGAATATATTATTTAGTTACATAACCAGTTTTTACCGAATAACATAGCGATTAAATTTTCAAATTCAAAGTTTAACTAGAAAAATTCGAGACGAAATTTAGGCAAATTATATGTCGCAATAATGTCGGATAAAAAAATAGTCTATAAAAAAGGATAAGATTGCTTTCTAACAACTTTTACTTGAATTATAAAGTAATTGCATTTTCGATTATTCTCAGTGTCAATGATATCAAGTTCCCGTAAAGTTCTTTAATTAAAACAAAAATAGAAAAGCTATAATATAAATATAATATTCTTGTATTAAGATTATTCTAAAATATATAAAAGAGTAAAAAAAACTTCTGCGAGGTATATACGTGGATAAAATCGATCCGCGAGACGACCATTCGAGACGCAAAGTTTTTACACGTATTATTTTTGAAACACGATTCTCATGCTTTTGCAACATGCAGTACCTGCAGTCAGGTGCAATTTTTTTTTTAAATTTTGCAGCAGTTGAAGCAATTTGTGACCTGCATTTTGCTTATGATGCATTTTATAACGAGCTTTCATCATGCTTTAATCTGTTATAAATTCTATATGAAGTACGATTGAGATATATGCTTAAATTGATACCTTTCGTAATGCAGCTTTGATAAAGAGAGAAATATCTGACGAAATTTCGTAATATAATATTATATTTATGACGTATCTGCATTCCGCGATTTTTTATGATACGCGCGAAACATAAATATCACAGGTTGATAGAATGGCATATTCGTGCAATATTCCTGTAATAACGGACGATGATATGTATGCGGTATTATATTTCTTAAATTCTTCATGCATAAAACGCAATTAATCGCGACGCGAAAGAAAAAGAAACGGCAATGGGAAAACGATATGTAAATTTGTTCTATACATTGATCATTATTATACGGGAAAGTGGGCCAGATATCTCTGGACGAGCGGGGACGTCATGGAAATCGCACGGAAGATCGGGAAGCGGTTTGAAATTTATATTATCACAACGGTATCTATTTGCAGAGACTTGCGCGCAGACATATTACGTTACCGTTGAATTTTACGTGGTGCACCGCCGTTATTCAGCGCGGTCGGTGCAATTTGTACGTAGCGCGCCGCGCGAATCGCGAACTGTTTGCAGAGAGTAGTGGGCCGTCTGTCGAAAATGGAACTTAATCAAATCTAGATCGCGCAACGCGAGAAAGGAAGATCCCAGAATGATTGGATTTTATTTTTATGTACTTTCATACCCTGTGTTCTTTAGCATAACGCTGATTTATCTGCCCGCAATGCAGCGGTACGTTTGAAAGATGCATTATATATTGCCTTCGGAGACTGCTTCGGCAGTGTCGCTCGTTTACTAAAAAGAAAAAAAGTGAAAGAGAGGATTTTATACAAAGTACTAAAATTAAATTTGTGCATATCATATCGATGTTTATATTTACTGTTTCACATTGCCAGTTTCGTTGCAATTTACGATAGAAATATTTAATTACAATTTTAACAAATTAAGAATTTTATTTCACGTTTAATAATAATAGAGTCGTTAGAAAACTGCAAAAAGTCATTTGTAGAATTTTAATTTAGATTTTCACGAATTATTAGGTCTTCCGAAGCAGATATTAACGCAAATTAAATGCAACGAAATTTATTTACTGTCATTCGTTTACCGCGTGTCACGTATTGTCGTGTATTTATCGATGCGGCAGGTTGCAATTCACGCGACAAAACGCCGCTTACGCTAAGCGAACTTTTCGATTGGCTTTCGGATTGCAGAAGTGCGAGAGTTAGGTTTGATTAAATCGAATTCGACAGAGGTGCGAGTCAACGCGCGAGGAAAAATCGAGAGGAACGATGTCAATAGATAGTCGCTAATCGATACATATAGCCGGTTTTGCAGAGCAATTTTTCTCGTATTGTTTGCCACTCGCTCCGTAGGATTGGCGAGAGAAAAGATCTTATCGTATCACGAATGGAATTGCTGTAAGCCCGGTGACCATTGGCGAACTACCAATAGTCACAACGATCGACAAAGGCATATTATCGTCGCGTTGGATCGTTCAATATTTAATCTTCCATCATTCTGTAAAACGCATGGCGAACGATGCGACGCTCGCGCTCTCGGGAATCGCAGCCGTTGCTTTTTTGTACCGACATAATAATTCTGCGATTTTTGAACAACGTTTCGCAAATCGGCTCTCTCGTTAGTGTCCCATTACAACAGCGTAAGATTGAAAAAAGAAGTAGAGCAATGATAAACGTTCGCCTTTAGAGATATTGGCATGCAATATTGCAACGATATTATAATACACACTGAGAGAAAAAATTCCTAAATTTTAATAAACATTTATTCCAATAGTGCTAATGAAATATTTATTTATGGTACATGAATATTTATTTCATAAGAAAAAAATAATACATAAATTAAATTAGTGATTCTAAATAAATATTATTTAAATTTAGTAAATATTTTATTAGTATTTTTGAATAAATATATTAGAATTTAATGATTTTTCCCTTAGTATATGTTTTGATGTTTCTGATGTTTCAATTTCCATAATATATTAACACATTAATAATGTATTAGCTCATAATATTAACACATTTGGTACACGTAACATTTAGAACTATAGAACTATAGACTTCTGAATTAATTTTTACACAAAAGAGCCCAAAATTTCACTATCTAAAATTATCTCATTTATTTTTATTTTTGAACTCTCAATTTTGTGAGTTCGCCTCTTGAAGGAATTATTTTATTTAAATAGTGAAAAATCCTAAATTCTGTATCTTTCATTCTTGCGATTTTTTAATCACGAGAAATAAAACTTTGCCGCGTCCATCTGGTGGCGGTGGCGCGGAAGCATAAATCTATTTTTTATGCTTTAAAATTATTGTATGTATAATTTAAAATTATTATATGTATAATTAAAATTATTTTTTTACAATATTTTCATTATATTTTTTAAAATATTGCTGCAACGTTGCTGAAGTAATATTGCAAAAATGTCTGTAATTTCTTTGCAACATTGCACTACAATATGTTGAAACGTTACTGCAATGTTACTGCAAGCTTTTCTGTTGTATCGCATATCACAAAAATCTCCGTTATAATACGTAATACAATATTATATGATACGATATCAGTATAAATTATAACAAGTATAAAAGAGCGTGATCATCCTCTCCAACGTTCTCTGTCTCCGTTCTGCTTTCGACAGTGCTTTCAATGTTTTTCATATGTGCGCGTAATTCATAATCCATTGTTCCGTTATAAAGGAAGAAAGCGTGTCCCGCGGAAATTTATGACGTAAATCTCGGCGCATAAATCGCAAATGCACTTTAATTGTTTAATTCCCGGTATACCCTTACTTGCCGGCGTATATGCGTGGGATACCTTATAGGTTTGGCTCTACTAATGGCTGGAGAGGGCCAGCGGTAACGACATAATAAAGAACTTTGCAGGTTGCATCGAAGTTAAAAGAGCGAATCAAACCAAAAGATACTGGATGAAAGTATAAATCTCTATTCTCTTTTTTTGCCGATCCTTTCACCCTTCACGAATCTCATTTCGTCGCTTCTCTCTTTCTTATTCTCTCTCTCTCTCTCTCTCTCTCTGCCTTTTTCTGCCTCTTGCGATGTTCCAGTTGCATTCATCGTGATTCTAAATAATCGAACGATGTCTCGCTGTAGTTTCGCCGCGATTCACGGAGTTGCCAATCTACGCTTTGCGGCTACAATTGTAAGCCGAGAACGACAGCGACAGAATGACAGATATTGGGCGGATTAAGTCGGTCGGGCCCCGAGGGTGTGTGCCGCCAGAATAAATTTTATTTAAGTCGCCTCGCTCTCTACATTTGTCGGTGTTGTAATTTCAGAGTTTCTTTTCCGTTGCGAAGGAAGGTCCCGGAGGAGGATGGAAAGGAAAATTAAATATCTCTTTTGCCTTGAATAATAATGATGAAAGAAGAAATATACGGCTAGAGAATAGATTGAAAAAAGTCTGTATTTTATGTTGCCACAAATTGATGCTAAATCTTTCTAAATGTAAATGCATAAAAAAAGTAGTATCAAGCATTGAATTAAAGTTAATATATTTTATATTTAACAAACATTGTTTTGTATATATTATATATGCAAGAAATTATATTCTTATTTATATATGAAACAATAATCTCGCTTTGTGTAATTTAATCCTTTTTAAAGAATTTGATAATCTTGAATTTCAGGAAAATGTTACACAGAAAAAGTTGTATTCTAAATTTAAGAATTACCCTCTTATTTTTATAATTTCGACTAAAATAAGTTCAAAGAGGATTTTTTTAACTTCAAAGGGAATTCTTGTAAAGACTAAGTTAGAAACAAATATTATTAATTTTAATAAGGATATATAAATAAAATGTGATTGTAGAATTTACGACTTGTACTCTAGGATTGATTTTTTAAATATAAAAAATGTAATTTTAGAATATTGAATCTTATTAGAACATATTTTTACCGATTATGAGGATTAAAAACAAACTGATAAAAATTGTAAATACTTTTGAGAAACGGTCTTTAAAGCATGCGCGTTGTTTGAGATGAATAGGTTAGCTCTTTGAATTACTTTTTATTACTCTCATCCTTTATTTAAAATTATGATATTTACGGTTTTGACCAGCGAACACATATTACATCATACTATGGTAAATTATAACGATATAATTGTTGCAAGCACCAAATAAAATATGGTTAGTATAAAATGTCATCGTTCAGAAGTTTGTTAAAAAGATTATGTTATTTTCAAACAATATTCTAGAAAAGATGAATAAAATACGTTATTCTTATAATAAGTACAATACAACTTTTTCGGTGTATATTTTTATTTCAAAATTACAGGTAGTAACCAGATAAAAAGTTAAGCAAAACGTTAATAACTTTTAATTTTTAATTTAGTTAATTTTAAATACGCTAATTTTTAACTTTTAACTAGTTATTTTTAAACTTTAACTTATTAACTTTTTTCTACATTTATTTTTTTTATCTGTATAAATGACAGTATAATACATTGGTATCATCTTTAGATTATATTTTACATTATATACGTAAAATCATATTTTTAATAATCATAAAATATAAAAATTGTAAAAGAATACATGTTTATATACAAAACAATATTTTTCTTTTATTTTATATAAACTTATAAATAAAACAAAAAATTTATTTGATAATTTATACTAATTGTTTCGTTATTTAGAATAATGCAATTTTCAAAAATTACAATATTCTAATTTTATATAAATAATGATTTTTAAAATTAACTTTTATTTTAACTTAAGTTAATTTAATCTTAACATAATTTTAACTGAGTTAATTTTTTATTCATATAACTTTTAACGTAACGTAATTATATGCCATCAACTTTAACTTAATTTAATTAAAAAAATTTATTAACTTACCCAACCCTGCAAAATTACAGTTAAAATTACATTTAAAAAGCATAATATAATTCCTTTGATAATATTATAGTATTAAAAAATTTTTGGTTTGAAGATATTGTTATCTATTTGATATTATTTTCCTCTCAACTCATGAAAATTATAATTGAATAATGAGAATATAATTTTCTTAATAAAATTTTCCAAATTTTTTTATGCAAACGAATTATATCCATTTAATGCTATTTTATCTTATTTCAGTATTTAACATTTTGAAAATAAAGATGTTCTCAAAACAAGAATGTTCTTTTTTCTGTGTGCCGAGAAAATGTTGATAGAGATTCTCTCTGGAGATTCTATTGCGTCAATATTCGACTTTGAAAATTCGTTCTAAAATTAAAAAACGTCAATATCCAGGTAAAATTACAATCTTTCTCAAAGCGTCTGTAAACGCTAACTTTGCCTCTCGATTGTTCTATGTAATTAACGCCTGCAACGAAAGTCTTTAAATAACCGATAACAATTGAATATAATGAGACAGCGCTTTTATCTCTCTGTCGAAAGAAACCAATTAACCTCTATGCCATACAACGAAATAATGAATAATCACACACGCGAGATACTCCCGCGCACAATGAATAATTTCGTCGAGAATTTCCGTCATTTGCATACATTGTCACACAGTTTCTCTCTCCCTGAAGAAATATCTTTCCTCTTACCCCCGTAGGCGTTGGCGCGTATTACAGACATTTCAATGTTCGCAATTGCAAAAACCTTCTTTATCGTAATCATTACATTTATCATGTTTTAAATATGTTCTTTTTTATTATAATAAAATTTAAATGACTCTTTTTCACTTGAAATATATCCTCAAGCAATTAGAAGGAGTTACAAAACTTTGTTACCTATTTGCTTCCTGGAAAATCACTAGTGAAAACCTACAATTTTATAAATCACACTTTTTAGTTATAATATACAAACTTGGTTCCGATTTATTTATCGATGCAAATGCGATCAAAATCCAAACCAATTATAATAGCATTCACGAACGAAAATTTCTGATACTGTAAAAAGAAACCGTTTGATATTACTTTTTTTCTTACGAAATATCAGATGGAAATGAATCGAATGAAAATATCGATTTTATTCACGAAAACCCGTGATATCGCTTATTATTGCCGCAGTTTCCTTTAACGCATCGATAAGAACATCCATTTACGTCGGATATATATGTGACAGCGTCACAGAACATAGCGCCGTTAAAACGACGAAAGGTTTCCCTTCGGACCCGCTCATTCGAACGGAAAAATGACGGCGAATCGACCGTCGCGTCGGAGGCATCTCGCGACGCACATATCGCCGACGGAAATGCCGTCCAAGTGAAATGCAATCAAATCGACGCATGTCGCGCGAAAAACGCTTGTGGGGAAGGGATTGCTCCCGTCGACTCGTCGAGTCCTCGCTTCGCGATCTACAATCTACGTGACCAGACAATGGAACTCCTTCTCGCGGGAATCACACGAAGAACATCGTAATTCGCGCCGTTTTCCGGTTATCCCGTCACGTTCCCCGTGACAATCGCGAGCCAATTTTCGAATTCACGAGTCGTCGCTCTCGAATTCCCACGTGTAATACACGGGCGCCTGTAAACCCGTACCGATTTCCAAACCGCTTTAGCAGTTTTATTTTCAATATCTTCGTAAGATTTCTTTATCTTCTGCGCGCGTAACCCTCCGCAGTTGGATGTTTTCTTATCTCGAGCACGCGTCAGCCGTAAAAGCGAATTCAAAATATGAAAAACAGAAAGAGAGAAGGAGGGAGAGCTAGCGGACTTGATAAACTGCATAGTCTAGAGTTTTTTTTTTCCGGTAGTGAAATGACGCAATTCGGATCTCGTGGCGGTCATAGGTCACGTTTTGTTTTTCAAAGAACAAAGATAAAGCACGAATAAAGATCTCTCGTTTCGGATTAAAGCCTATCGCGCATGAAATATATAACAGAGCATAAGCGCAGCATATCAACGCCGCTGGATCAATGAGCAGCATAAAGTCGCCGTATTAATTTACATAAGATTCTCATTAATCCAGAAAAAGAACGAATGCAAGGAAAGAGGCTAGAAGGAATGATCAATACGCGCATGTGCATGTGTGTGCGCACGCCAAAAGAAAACGCATTGTTTTTCACGTTTCTGACGTTTTTCAACCCAACCAACGAACCAAACGAACTCCGTCGCTCCTTCGCTCGTCGCGTTTACGTTCCCGCGAATATTCCTGAGAACAGCCTGCTGCGAAGCTCTGCTGCGCAAGAACTTGTTAGCAAAATTTGAGCGGAGGAAACCGAACGTTCGCGTTTCGTCAACGTAAGGATTCGTCGTCGAGGACTCGTCACATTGCGATAAGGGCAAGCGCGCGCACGTACTTTTGTACACCCTCTCCAATCCCGTAGCTTCCAATACACGTATAGCAAGCGAGAAGCGCAACAAATTTGGGATCATTACCGAGAGTTTTCCGTCTGTGTGCGTGCGTGCGTGTGTGCGTATAAATAAATCCGCAAGTAAAAACCAGTTACGGCAACGTGCGAATTTTTTTTTAATTTTTTTATCGTCATCCTTGTCGTTACGCTATGTTACCCGGCTGTCATCGATTCGGCGGCGATGGTGATTTGTTCCGAAATAAGATTCAACTATGAATGCACATTCCAAAAATGACGTGCAACTCCACTCTGTTTAGATTCAACGAATAATTTTTAATTGCAACATCGGTACTGATGTATAATATGTACGTGCATAGTTCGCGTGAAGAGAGACTAGATTATTGACTATGATTTATTCACGTGAAAAATAAGCGGTATATTTTGATCGACGGTGTTAAAATCAAACATTGGCATTTAATGAAAATTCTAGTGCTCTTTCTTCTCCCCCACGCACACGTGCGTGCTCTATCATCGCGGATAAAGGAATGTAAAGGAAACGCATACATTTCTGTTTCTAACTACACAAAATTTGGTATGTTTAATTACAGGAGCTGTTACAGTCTACTACTGCGAGACTCTAACGGAAAGATTTCACGAGCCACGGAAAATAGTGACGAGGACGATGCGTCAAAACGAATTTGTCACAGCGCAACCTGTCAAACCTGCGGTTGGGCTACAATTCAAAGGCGCGTAACGTCAATTATTTTTTTAAAAACACGTGAATCAACTTTAACTACTACTATATTATCATGTCAAAGGCATTTTGGTACGCATGTTTGAGAGGCAAAAGGATCAACACATAGCTCGATAAGACGATAACGAATAAATTAGAAAAAAATTGTCATTAATTATGAATTGGATTTATGTCGTACGCAAAAGTAAGAATTTTAACAAACTTGAAAATTGTCAAAAAAGGAAAAAAAGAAACTATTAAGATAGAGGACGGGGAAGGGTCAGAGGATACGAACGCGAAGTGTGTATGAAATAATGATGTAAGGAAGAGAAGTACAGCGTAAATATGGATCGCGCGCGAATTGAAATTTTTATCAACGACTACATGATTTCCTCGTTCGTTCCTAATTAGATTTCTCTTCTTGATTTACGCAGTTGCGTGTGCTTGAATGGAAGCTACAAGTGTGTGCGCGTTCAAGACGCTTTGTTCACGAGCACGTACGCGTACCGCTGTCGCTAAAACACGACGGCGGATGACATCGAGACTCTCAAAGAGACGACGATCTAAGACGAGGTCGGCGGCAGATAGATCTTGTATCGGCATCAGAATCTATTTGCCACACCAACTCTGTTGCTATACACATACACCCGTACGCACGTTTAGCATAAATGCAGCTTGCTGTAAAAAATATCTTATTGTGCTTATTAACCAGGTCATTTCATGGTGGACCCGAAATCAACGTTTTGTGCTAAAACTAATGAGAACTTTTTTTGCTCATATATGAATCATTATTAGTGGATTGGTTAAGAAAATATTTATAGGTTTGTGCTTTAGATTTCATCGTATTGATCGTCAATAGAAACTCAAACCTCTATACCACATTAAAATTGTTATTATTATAAAGGTTCTTATATTTTTGTCATTTTTTTGTTTTTTTTTCTTATTTTTGTGTTTTTGCCATTTTTAAAACTATTGTTTAATGGAAATCGAAAGAAGATCGAAAAATAGTCTTATTGGTCTTTCTTTTTCATAAATATCACATTTCACATTAATTATTATTATTATTATTGAGCTTCAATTATAATTATTAATTAATATTTGATTAATGTTTGTTTATTATATATTTGGCGCTATTAATCCATTTGATGCAACGATACCGTTAGTCATACTCAGAGAGAGGGCAATAGTTCTGTTCTATAAAAGACAGATCGATTTGTATGTACAAGAAATAAGACGCAAGTGTCAATATGCCATTGTAATGTTTATTGATTTCGGAGGTAATAGATAAGTTTACTTTAGGATTTACTTGAGCCACTTCCCGCAATAGAGCTGATATCGGCAAGCCATGGCGGTTAATGGATAACAGTACTGATCCATCTGAGGCCAAACTTCGACGATCTGATTACTCGAATATCAATCGTCGTCGGTGAGTTTATCTTATACGAGATTTATCAAGATCCGGATTTCGGGTTAATATTATTTATGTCAGATAGGGATAAGTAACAAGTTCTCTGTTTTGCTTTTGGTGCTAGTCAATTCTTCTCAACGAATGAATGTAAAAAGAAGATTTGCGAGAGAAAATTATTCTTCGACGAAAATTATCAACAGCTTGACAACGTTCGTAAGGATAAGTAACAAGTTCATGTTGACGCAGAGCGACGCAAAACGACGACGGGGCGAAATGTAAAATGCGTCCGATGCATTTCCAGTGATGCATCAAACTTTTAAGTCGTAGGAGAAACTCTTTGGCAGATAAATGATTAAGTGTCGTTTTTGCCGCTCGAAAACTAACAGTTGAGTTCTGACGATATTTTTCAGCATTACAAATGACGTAGAGTAATGCAGAAAAGTCTTTCGGTTATTTTAAAGCTTAGTTATGTTAGCAAAACTACGCGGAGAAAAAAATGTAAGTACTTTGGTTTTGCCAAGGTACTTAAAAATTGGATATAGATCTGGAAATAATTCCATTCAAATAATTGCATAAGATGTTCCAATTAGATGTTGCAATCATTTTGCAGCATTGCTCGACAAAATTATTTTTAAATCAGTAGCTAAATTTGTTTAAAAATTGTAAGACTGCATTGATTCAAACGAAATAAATCAGAATAAGTATGAGATAATAAAGTATGAGAAAACCAGTAAGGAGCCAAACACTAGATGTCCGCGTGTATTGTATAAAAATATATTCTCGATAAAGGAATTGTGTACATACACGAACGTTTCGCTCCAAGTTTTTGGACCATCTTCAGCATAAATGAATATTTGTCGCAAATATTGAATTATGGATATGACATATAGAGTTTGACTGATCCGTTGTAATGTCGAAGATTGAAATAAATAGAACAATTTGCTTAATCCATAAACTAACCAATTCAAAAAAGTATTTGTCAGTATGCGAAGCATGTTGTGGTATTGCTTACGCATATGAACGGTCAAAAATAGAAAAGCACCGATACAAATAACGATATGGATTATATTGATATGAAAACGATATGGAAAACTTGTGAATTGTTAATTATTTTATATACTTGTACAAAATCATTCTTTTCGTGTTACGTAACAAAACGGTTTAGCTAAACATATCCTTTTTCTGCCAAGAAAAGATTCAAAATTTTAGCAATTTAAACTAACGATTTGTAATAATTTATATGTTAAAAAAAATATATATATAAAATCGTTTTCAGACATTTTATAATTAATAATTAATTAATAATTTTACGAATATACGCCATTTTATAATTAACAATAATATCAGAGAGATGACATTTTTGATATCTAAATATTCTCAAGTTACTTATCTTATCGTTAGTAGTATAGGGATCTATTTTCGTAGTTAGAAGTTATTACATAGTCCAAAGAAAATACGACTTTGAGTATTCCTCGGCAGCAGAAGAGTTAGCACACGTTCAGCATTCTAAAACACGCCTCCGCGAATATTTCCATATATCAAAGTCCTTGTTAGGGCACTCGCTGCGTTTGACGGGCGAGACATTTCGATATATTTCTATTTGAGCCCTACGGGTGTCGGCAAAGGGTCGGCTAACGCGTTAACCACGCAGCTCGTGCCATCGGGCCATCGGGCTTCGCAGCCTCGTGGGCATCACGGTTGTATCTTCGCCAGTTGCGTTCTATTTTCATCGGACAAAACCGACGATTCAACCGCGAAACACAGCGATTGTGTGTCCGAAACACATACGCTGCCTACGAGAATACAGACAATTTGTCGTTCGCGTCGGTTTCGCGTTGCCGTTCGCGGAAGAGAGGAGCGGAAAACACGGTTCGTACCTGTCGTTAACCGGTTCGTCTCGTGCCATTTTACGGTACACTGCAGGTTTTCGGTGGCCGACAGTCGAAACTTGTTGCGCGAAATTCTATTCTCTCGGTTAACAGCTTTCTCTCTTTCTCTCTCTCTCTCTCTCTCTCTCTCTCTCTTTCTTTTTCTCTTTTCCTTTTTCTTCATATATACATTTCTCTTTCTTTTTCTTTCTCTTTGGCTTTTCTGAGTTTGCCAAGTCTGACGCGTGTTACTCCTACGCAGCGCGACGTACGTCAATCGATGGCGCCGACGCGTTCGGCTCGCTCGCGCGTGCTTCTGCATGACGAACTTAGATTAATTCCCGATAGCATCATTGATTTGCATGACAAGAGTTTGACGAGGAATGTCACTACTGTCAACTTAAGACGTCGTCGCCTCGAGATCTTGTTGGCGGGTCCCCCGTTGTCAGCGACGGATTTTTCGATAAGTCACATCATTAGCGAGATTGAGAATCAAATTATCAAGAAATTACCAAGACAAAAAGAGTAATGCATTGATGAAATCACATTTGATAAAGATAAAACTAGGATTCTTTAATGGAAATGGTTGGAGGAATACAGCTTTTTTACGCTTTGATGTATTTAAATAATGACACTGAAGAGGGTCCAAATTAAAAGTTGAAACGTATGTGCTTTTGTTCTCGTTGTATATAATTAAAAGTGCGTAAATACATTCGTTAATTCACGAGAGAAAAATTACGTCGAAGCAAATTAGGTACAATTTTTTTTTTAATTTCTCGGAACCCCTGATTTTGTTTACAGAAAAACAATTCAATCAACAATTTATTATTTTATATATAAGTAAGAATATTAAATGTTCTTGAAAGAATTTATAAACTTAAATAGACGTAATTTGCTCACATAAAGAAACAAAATTTTTTTATATTAGCAAATGCCTGTTTAAGATTATGAATTCCTTCAAGAAAATTTTGTATTTTTGCTTTTGTATGAAACAATGAATTATTGATTTAATATTATTATAATTTTTTCTGTGTATTTTTTAATAATAAGAATTTTATATATATTTTAGTTTATGAATCTCGCGAATAGCTTATTTATATAGGTCGCGAGAATTATTGAAAAGATAAGAGGACAACTTGTGAAAATAGCTATTAAATAGATAAATTCTAATTATTATCAACAGATCATTACTTGAAATATTATTCGATTTAAATTAATGATCTGTTCAAAAAATTATACAAAATAATAGAAAATTATAATAAAAAATATCAAAGTATAGGGAGAGTTGTTGAATGTGCACTGGTCTCCTAAATCGCACCTTTTCGAAGTTTTATATTTTTATAAAAGAAGTGATTTATTGTGGAATATTTTACATTTATCGTATATACACTTTGCAATTATACAAGATTAAATCGACATTTTTATAAAATTTACCAAATTTTGTAAATTATATTACCAAAAATGTTATTATAATAAATGATATTAATGTAGTAAGACTGATAAGTAATAATAATAAAACTAATAACTAAAACGACAAAAGTATGTCAGTTGCAAAACTAAATAAAGCCAGTTTTATTTTAACATCCTTATCTTTTCATCATTCTTATATTTAATTATTAAATGTTTGATTTTTTTTAATAAGTTAATTAATAAAATAAATCAATAATTCCTTATATTTTTAATTTATAAACTCGACACTTTCAAAAGCGATTTAAAAAATTCACAGGTACGATTTAGATGACCTAAATTGTAACTTTTATAACATGTTGCAAAAACAGCACATAATTAATTTATTTATTATCAGTAGAAAATTAAACATATCTGAAACATTAAATGCAATTTTAAATGTGTGTATACAAATCAATATCAAATGGGAAAACTAATAAAAGAGGATAAGTGCTACGCATTTGACAATTCTCCCTTACTAAAAAGAATTACAACATTCAGTAGTTGATTAAAAAAAAAAACGTTGATACTTATTATAATTCTTTGGTTAATAATCACATTGACGCAGACGCGTTTTAATTACGTAACTCGCTGATTTTCAGCGTGAAAGCTGTCAGATATAACTTCAAACATACTCGTATATCCATACAGAATATGCATATGTAGATGCACGTGTGGTTAGAAACACGACCGTCGGACGCTTAATCGTTTCTACTTTGGCGCAAATCTACGCCGGATTCAACCATTATTTGCTACGTAGCCCGCCGCAATCGATGTAATTACGCATCCGGCACTCTCATTAAAAGCGTGATGTCCGAGTAATTACGGGGGAAAAAAAGGGAAGAGAAAAGTGAAACGCGGGCCGCACCGAAAACGGTTACCTACCTGCAGGTTCTTGAAATGATGAGAGCCGCAAAGCGAGCTCAGGAATCTGCTCAGGGCGCATTTCCGCGTGTGCTGCGTGATCCCTACGTTCGCTGTCGCTTCCGTTGCAGTCTCCTGTCCGGTTGTCGGCGCCACGCCAATCTCCGACCCTCTAGTCACCTATGAACAGCCACCGATAATTATGTCTCCAGGTGAACAGGATATTTAAAAAATATCAGGACGAGTAGAGACATGAAAAATTACTTTTAATTTTAATAAATTAAAAACGCATATTGCAATTCGCTTAAACAGAAGTCTTTAGCCGGATTCTTATGCAAATTGCATATCTTTTTTTTTAGAAAGCAAATTGGAAAGTGAAGTTAAAATAGAAATTCGTCTTATTGACAAAGCATTCTAAAAATATATATTTTTGTGCATATCGCGCATATTATTTGCAATAAATATTTGCATAAAAAATCCAATGTCTATTTTTCATAACTAACAGTGTAATTTAATAATTAAGTAATACGGCTACAAACAGAGAAATATTAAATAATTCTACCATTAGAAAAAGCTACTGCTTATTTACTTTTCACTCTTAACAATATAAACGATATTTTTTAACAAAGAATAATTTTTTAGAAGAATTCTATTCGAATATTATTTAGCGTAGAAATTCGTCAATGTGTTAATATCGCAGATCTTTATTTACAAATATATCGGAAACGTGTATATTTGAAGTTAATAAAAAACGATGATTCAAGTCTCACGCGCGTAACGCTACGCCGCCCACGTCTCGGTTAATTTCGGGGTACCCGGTAGTATCGCTGTGTCACGATTCGTCGCGCAAACAGTACGGCGCACAGTGCATAAATGTGATTTAACGAAAGGCACACATTGTAGCCGGCGGACGTGTTTGCTGGTGTTTGCCCGTAATACGATAATCGTTGCCTACCCCAGCGCGCGATTGTTTGTACATACATCGGCCGCGAGCAGTTTCCGTAACGATAATACCGCCCATTCCGGGGAAAAGATCATGAAACGTATGAAATGCACAACGAAACGACGTTACGCGCCGTCGTATTGTCGGGAAAAATTATTACAATTTATTTATTCGCCCCTTTCTATGACGCGGCGATATTTTTTTCTATCTGCAGACTTCGTAATGTGTTTATCAGGATTGCACTGTCAATTTTCGTCGGTTCGTCGCGCAAAATGGCAATTTTGATGTCGGCGTCACGGTCAACAATTCGTGATGTATGACCAAACTGTCGTCCAAAAATCTGCACAAATTCGACGTAACAGGAAGAATTTAAAAATATGACTGAACGCCCGAACAGCACCTTTACCTTAAGATGTTCGCAATGAATGTCGCAAGGACATTCTTAGGATGTACGGACGTCCCTAAGGGATCTATGCTATACGGGCGAGTTGATATCGAACAGGAAGGTGGACTTTATCGGCAAAGTCCAGGTATCGGAATGCACGACATCGCGCCTCCACCTTGAAAATTGAGCAGGCACGTCAAAGGGAAAGGGATCTGACAAAGTGGTTTCGCCTTTCCGCACAGTTTCCCGTTTCCTCATTTTGTTCAGCGATTCGTACTCCGCTTGCTGGAGACTCGGTCGCAGTAATGGAGAAACGTGATGCGCGTGCAGCGCACGGGCGTATCACTCATATACGATCACGTGCGCGCGGTTGTTAATAGAATGTACTGTCTTTCTCGTATTAGATACTCGAAATTTTACCCGGCCGTCCGATAACGAGGTAACATTCTCCAATATCGTAAGTACATTATTCGCGGATAATGATAACTACACCGCAAATCCAAGTGTGTAAAACGCGTAGTCACTTTTTTACGCCTTTTGTATTTTTTATGCATTGAAATTAATTTCCGCGTTTAATTTTTTTACTTCTTACTTAGACGTGTATTAATATTAAATTACGCGTCTGAGCATATAAAAAAATTACACGCATAAGTGCGTAAAACGTAAAAAGTGATTACATGATTTTATACACAAGAATACACACTTGAATTTGCAATGCAGTGTCATCTCTGAGGCCGAGTCGCGATCCACGAGAAAATGGTTATGATATGTAGGACAGTAGGCATGAATATCATACACTTCAATTGCAAGCTCAGACAATAAGATAGTAAAAACCATCTCTCTAAATTCTTTGGTGTGAAATCTCACTCTTTTGGAGTGGAATTTCACTCTTTTAGTGTAGAATCTTGCTTAGGAAAATCCGGCCAATCAGCTGGATTTCCACTTCAAAGAGTTTAGAGGGATGTAGTACAGAAGACGCGCAGAATTGCAAGATCTATCTATAAAGGCTGCGTTCCGAAATTCACTGCTACTACTGAAAATCTGCAGTATATGTAACGGGAACAATAGACTTTTGGTGCTGGCATTGTGTATCGGAACGCAGCCTAAATTAGTAACCTAATGTAATCTTTACATATTGTCGCGCTATGAGCGGGGTCTAGCAGAACAACATAAGGCATTGTATAAATCGATAGAAACATTTTGGATGAACTGAGAAGCTTCTAAAGAAACTTAAAAACATTAATTTATAAAAGGAAAACATAAAAGAAGGGTACTGCCTACTCGCCGGTTTTGGGGTTTTTTACTTATCTTACGAAAAACTTAATTATTATACAATTCGAAATAATATTGTAAAAACTGCTATAACATCTGAAAACACCTTCTCGTTTATATTCATGTGTTTAAAGTTTTATTTGTTGTTTTATTAAAAAAATGTAATCCAAAAATAAACTCGGTATTGCTTTGTCGATATTAATATGTCGATATCGGCAATCTTTCTTTACTTTCTATGATATACTGATACTCTCTTCTTTTTTCTCCTCTTTTGCATAATTCTTAAAGCTGCACGAATCACGGATGTTTTAAAAATAGGTCGATTTTAAAAATAGGTTGCAATCTACATAAGTTTGAGAAATCCTGTAAGCCTAGAGCTCTAACTCTTAATGACAATGCGGTATTGTTACAGTGTCATTGCGTAGCTTTTTTATTATACTCTCTAAATTTTGCAGAATAAATCACTTGAAAAATTGCACTCGCTCAATTTTCACTATTTTAGAATGATATTTTACTTTATAAGATTTAGAGAGTACATACAGAGAAAGATAAGGCAAGGCAAGGTGATGAGATAAAACGAAGTATCCCCTGTATTGCGTGATTCGAATACAGGAATCACAATCAAGCGTTAGATGTTGCCTCTTGGTCGTTGAAAGTTACCCACGAGTCAGCGAAATAGGCAGTTGCGTTATTGAAATAGATCATAATTTATATTTTTTTGCGTTTTGTTTATGATTTTATCTAATTTTACTTGTGATATTGGTTAAATTATATTATATTTTAAAGTGTGTTCCATTTTTTGTCTTATCTATTTCACCCATTGGACAAGATGAGAAGAAATTACAATACCTTATAATATTTACGCAATTACGACATTGTAGTAATTAAATCGACATTCATTTTTTTAGATTGTAACATCAAGTAACTCATTTTCTCGTTACTCATCTGTCGTTCGAAAATATGATTTTTGGGGCATTCTTCATACAGATTATTTTATAAATTATTTCATATGAAATCTGAAGGATTTATTAAACAATTATTTAGTGACTATATAATGGGTAAACATTTACCTCGTATTCGATAATGGACAATTATGACTCACCGTGATAATGGAGGGACGCGGCGCGCCAGTGAAGTGCTCGATGACCTCCCAGTTGGACTTCTTGATAGGCGGGGTGTGCGGCGTATTAGGGGTGTGCGGTTGCGAGGACGGCGTGGAGGGTTTCGAACTCGATGTATTGAACAGCAATTCGACACGGGGTTTACCGCCGTCATGACTGCTGCTCACATGTTGCCTGAGGCTTGCCCATCTCCTGGTGGTCCTGGGGGCCCCGGTTATCGTTCTGTGCCCCATTTCGCCCTGTTGAAATGAAAAGACACGGTCACTCAATCGGCTAAACATGCTGTCGACTCGATATCAGTTAACCACGAAATTAATTTTGTTGAGACCTATACTTGTGCATGACAATATTACATCATGTCTTATCTTCTTTTGTTTAAAAAACTGACAAATGAGGAATTCGTTTTAATTACAATTAGGATTTTGCAGGATTTTTAACGTTTCAATGTTTGTGGAATGACGATGTCATTGTGTGCCATGAAAAGTGATAATTTTTATTACTTTTGTATAACAACTAAAAGTACAGACGACTGTAAGAGAAGAAAGCACAGACTTGTTATAAAAGTGATAGTTAATTTGTTAGTATTATATCTATTATTTACATACAAAAATGAAAGTCAGTATTAACTTAAAACTAATATGTTCTATTTAAGAATCATTGTCATATAAGCGAGTATATAAAACCTACTTTAAAAAATTTAATAATCTTAAATTTCAACAAAATATGTATTATATTTTTATCTTAATATTTTAATAGTTATCTAAAGGGTACAATATTGTTTTGATTATAAATTTGATTATAAATCTTAGTTTGAAGCTATATTTCCTGCTCAATTTTTTATTTCTTTGTCTTAATTTATGAAAATTGTTATTGAATAAAGATTAATATAATTTTTTCTTTGATGAAACAGTACACAATTTTATGTGAAAAAAACAAAATAAATTATGTTTTTTTAAGATTATCATATTTTTACAAAGTTTATTTTATTTTCTTGCTCACATATAAGAAAATGACTATTAAATAGAACACAATTTTTTCTGTGTATAAGTAATTCGCATATCTATACATTTACGTATAAATAAAATTTATTGATATCTTTGCTTAAATTGTAAAAAATTTTTACATAACTTATTTGAAA
This sequence comes from Solenopsis invicta, assembly GCF_016802725.1. Lineage (NCBI taxonomy): Eukaryota > Metazoa > Arthropoda > Insecta > Hymenoptera > Formicidae > Solenopsis > Solenopsis invicta. Next base: position 30,071,988 of record NC_052666.1, on the reverse strand, counting down.
TACACTCTGCACGCCATTTATCGTGTTTTACTTAATGTCAAAGTTCTACGAACATTAAGTTCATCCAAAAGATATAGTAATGCAGAAAAATAATTATTTTGTCGCCATTCAATTTAAATATCATTTTTCTGCTTCAGTGGGAAAAATATTTCAACGATATTTTTAATGTCAGATCTCAGGAGGAGTGTTGTGTCACAGAGACGCCATTATTTATGTCGCCTCAAGCGTCGAAAGTATCTATTTGGTTCTGCTCAAAGCGAAAGAGCGGCGTCAAAAGAAAGTCGACACCCGTTACGTAAATTTTCACAACTTTGCGCGGAAATTGCAGTACGGAGAGAAACGTGAAGTTATGTTTTTGCACTACAATGCATAGCGTCGTGCATGAGCTACGCCAAAATTCTCTCAAAGTCTCCTTCCTCCGAACTTGAATGCGCCTCTCGTCTCGTCTTCGTGCGCCCACGAGATTACGAAAGTATTTTTAAAATATGCTCTCGACTCAGAATGTAGTAAATGTCAAGATACACAGTGTTAAATTTCGAGTATAATTTAAATTATTCTTGATTATTTCTCATTTGCTAGTATGACGTTAATTTAATTAAAACAATAGAGTTAAATAATTTAATTCAAGGAATGTTAAATTTGACTCAAATTAATTTATTATTTACTAGATGCACACGTTAATATGGATGATGCTTACTCTAAAATTAAACAAATCAACCACAGAAATGGGCTGATTAAATTAGATTGTTCCTTTAACTACCGTTTTATGTTAATAATAAAATCGGACACAATTTGAAATTAAAAGTTAAAAATAACAAAACGTTATTTAACTTAAAGTGTTGGTTAAAAATTTCTTTAATATTTAACAGTGCACTGTTAAATCAAATATTAAAGAAAATTAATAATTCCAAATTTAGTCGACAAGCTGGCAAATTGTTTATTGGTTAAACTAGTTTATAACATTTTGACCTAAAGTTTAGGTCTTTTTTAATCGCAAACCTTCGTTCTATACAAAAATACATATAATTTTGACAAGTGTTGACTCACTCTATAATATTTCAACATCTTTACCAAGCGTTGTTAATTCAATTTATACAGATTTTTGACAATGTAAACATTACTGTATAAATAAATTTTCTGGAAAGAACTCATAAACGGTTGTTCCAAATAGAAATTTTAGTTCTATTTTCGACCTAATTTAAACCAATCGAGCTTCTCTCTTGGCAGTTATCGAAAAATTTTCCATATTGGTTCAAATAACGTTTATTTTCGACTTCTTAAAATTTCTTCCACAAAAATAGTAATAGAATTCAATACGTTCAAAAGAGGTCCATTTTAGAGTTTAAGGTATCAAAAGAAGTCTATTGAGAATTTAAACTTTAAACTCTTGACTCGAGGTGTTTCAAAATTGAACAAATGGTTTGACTTACTCAAATTGAATCTGAACCTTAGATCGAAATATTGTGAACTAGTTTAACCAATAAACAATTTGCCAGTTTATCGACTAAATTTGGAATTATTTATTATTTGCACCACTGACGATTGTAAGTAATACTACGAGTAAGTATTAAAGAACTTTATAACGTTTGGGATGAAGCATTTTCACGAAATATCCCGAGCAAGAGAGACGATTTTAAGTTCCTCGAGGAACTGGCGTTCTTGAAACGAGAAGATACGACGTGATACCAGGATGGCGGCAATGTATCCTAAACCGGAAGTGATGCCGTCGGGAAATGACTCAGGGTACGCGACGGCGTAAACCGGCGTCAGCTGTCAGGAATTTCATCCTAGTCATCGCCCAATGTACGCGCGCTCGCCCCGTTCGTCGTGAAAATGCGGTTGTCGACGCGGAAAACGGCAGGCGGTAAAGCTCGCTAAGCGGAGCGCGACAACTCCGAAACCCAAACACGCGCGGGGGTGGAAACTGTGAAACCGTGGCGAACCGCGGTAAACAAGCCATATCGCTCTCGGTCCCGCGTCTCTCTCTCTCTCTCTCTCGCGTCTTTCTCTCGCAGAACAGAGTACTCTTCACCCCGTTTTCAATGCGGTCTCTCGATGCGCCGTGTTTTGCGCAGCGGTGCATATATCTGTACATCTGCGACCGGGAACAAGGGCATATGAGAGAGTCCCCACGTGTCATATGCAGCCACCGTCTCGTGTGCAGTCTTACGCAAATACGCACGAGTCACCTTATCACGGTGCGCAAACAAACGAAAGCGGATTTGCATTAAATTATTCGTAGCACATTTAATTGCACGATACGGGAGGTGATCGTACTAATTCAATTAGCATTTTGCGTGCCAGGCATTAAATTACACTTGATCATTGAATTAAATTTGAAAGGCACGTACGAAAGTAATTGGGGTATTCGTTTTAATTAAATGTTATCATATATAATTTTACGAATTTTCAAGGATAGTTATTGGGAAATCGTAAGATCTTTAATGTGAATTGTATTTGTAACTTTGTTTACATTTGATATTTAATATAATTTACATATCTCTATTATAATTTTTTCCAACGAGGTTTTGATAAAATATTCAAACAGTTAAATACACGTTTGAAAATAATTTTGTTAGACTATCAAAATTATTGAGGATGCTCATGTTGGTAATTACACGTAAAAATATATTCTTGTTTTAAAGAAAGATATAAGTAGAAGAAATGATATTTTTCTGAGTAAAATGTCTACGCAGAAACATTTTGTAACATTGCTCATTATACTTGAGTGTACAAAATTATTTTGAGAACTATATTTAAATAAATTTTTAAATACTTTGGCAAATGCGTTCTCCGTTAATTTTGAAAATTGAATAATTTATTTTAGCTATTCATAAAAATTTGAAAATATACGAAATAAAAAATATATACATGCATCCTCATAATAATCAATAATGCGTAATATTTGGAAATATTTGGTCTCCTTTTTCATATTTCGTTGCCAACCAATACCGCAGCCAATTATTACGTTGTATCGCACTCTCTCTCACGAACTCGACCAACCGTGAAATATTAGATCGAAGAAGAGAAAAAAGTTAAAGAAAAGAGTGAAACGGAGGTTTCAGCTTTTCTTTTTGCGAAAAAAACAGAAACTTAATACGACACTGATGTATCTTTGCGAATCCTCTTGTGTTAAAGGATTCGTGAGGGAGTAAGGCTGAAGACGTCCCCGTGTATGCTTTCTTCGAACCAGGATCGGATTAAGGACTAGTCGCGAGTAATGCTCCTTTTTCTACCTATTCATGTATTATACTGGCTTGAGTGTTCCATAGAGGTTTCTTCAAAGCTTTCAGTGTCCGCAGAGAGAACTCTGATTGAGTATCACATGTACTCAAGCTAATCAAAAGGAGCGATTGAGTAAATGGGAATGTTTCGTCATTGGTAATTTTACGATAGAATTAAATTAAATACGAATTTGTCATTTTATTAATTTTGAAGGTACAAAATTAATTCAAGCTATTAGATTAAATCAATCTAATTAGAAGTACTATATATATATATATATATATATATATATATATATATATATATATATATCTCTTTTCACATTTAAAATAATATTAAATTTATATTTGAAAAGATATGAAATGCTACAATAAAAATTACATGAATATATATATATGTATGTATATGTATAGAAAAGAATAACTATAAATTAAAGAAAGTTTGGCTACTGTCTCGCTATTTTTTTAAAACGCTGTCTCGAAAAGTAACTAAATCCGACCCTCTGTCGAAGCGCGACATCTGACTCTTCATGTATACATGGTGTTGTGAAAATCCTAGCGCGCGTGTTTGTCATCCTTATTTCCAAACGTTACATACGCCATATGCGTCCGCAGACGTTTATACCTTTTCCCGATTTTACGCTCCTTTTCACGTATCACCCGTATATCACCTCGATATTCACTAGGCAGTTTTCAGCTCAGCAAATCTCATAATAACGACTTTCGTCGCGTCGCTGCAGGCTTATGCAGTTTTCGCGATAACGATTTTAGGGATGCGTCGATGTAATGTGCTTTTTAACGCCGCTGCGTGTTAACGATGCACGACATTTAAATCGCCTCGAAGATGAAAAATAACGCTTTCGTATTTGAGCGTCGCGCAAAATGAATACTTTCTATGCGGAAATCCATTAATTTTCATACATGAAAAGGAGCCTAACCTTGATTTTAGCGCATTTTGATCGATTATTGTGAGGGTTATTTCTTTTGCAAGATACCTTTCTATTATATTTCTTTTTATGTGCCCTTATGACTAAAGTATAGCATTCATATTATCTATAATACTTCATCATTATTGACATTTATTCGGCATTTACTTTGCGAATAAAATAAAATTTGCTGAGTATTTAAAAATTTCGCTGTAACAAATAATTTTGTTAGACCAGCAAAATGACTATGTAGAACGCTCAAGTATGACGAGTAAAAAATTTTGATATTCCAGTTTGAATGTTCTTCTTAATTATTTTGATGATCTAATGAAATTATTTTCAGATCCATGTCCAGCTAAATTTTTAGATATTTTAGCAAAACTTTCCGTGTACCTTCATAAAATACACGATTAGCACAAGGTAATTTTTCCTGTGCAATGTAAGCTCTTTGGTACTTCGTACTGCGTGCTCTTTGATATCGCGTGTTACGTAATCGTTTTATTATATCTGACGGTGTTCCCAGAGAAAACCCAGAGAGTCCGATATTGTTCTACTTTCGCGAGGCGAGCAGTGTACGTCGGAGCGCACACTGACTTGTATCACTTAATTGACGCTGGTCTTCGCATAAAATACCGTTCCAACATTCTGCTAATGAATTTCAAGAAGGATATAAAATAAAATTTTTGGACTTTTACATGATTAACGTGTCTTTGCTTTGTATCACTATACATTCAGCGAATCTTTCACTTAATTCTTTACGCGTGCGCGAAGCTCGGTATGATATATACATATGTTACTTTGAAAAATTACTTTGAAAAATTAAAACAAAATTATTTTTTTTATTCCAAATTTTTTGTGACTTTGTACTATTTTGAAATTAAAATCGCTAAAATTAAAATTTCAAAATTCGCGGTTGATTTAATATGGTGACTAAAGGTGCGACAAAATTTGTTTTTGTATCTGCAAAATGTACTATAACAAAATTTTTACCTATACGCGATATATTGAAATTTAGTATTTAGGAGTCTTTGGAATCGCTGATTTGAAATCCAAATTCACAAAATAAATTTTCAAAATATGAAATGTCAGACCAAAAACGCAAGAAGTCGTTAGATTTATACTAAATTCGATATTCGAAAATTTTTAAATCACTGATTTTGAATACAATGTAAAAATACAAAAATCTAAAGAATAAATTGATTTGCATAAAATATACGCAGGTATTTGAAACCACTGATTTTGAATCTGAAGTTTCAAATTCAAAATCATGGATTTAAAATGGCAATCTACAGTAAAAAATGTAAATTAATACTTTTATGAAAATTTCTCGAATTTTCATAAAACTTACACTTGAAAGTACATAACTAATTATTAATTTTAAAGCTAGATAAAAGTTAAAAAATTCCAAACTTACTGTAACCATTTAGAGAATTTCAAGAATTAGCTCAATTATTATTTTTAATTTTTTAATCTTTTATTTCAAGTTTGTTAATCAGGAATTTTAAAAAATTCTGAGTATCCAGTTTTAAATGATTAGGCTTGTTTTTTAGAATACTAGGTTAGATCCGCCGTTTTGAATTTCGAACATTTTCAAAATCTGACTCCACATTCGTAATCAGTGATTCCAAAAACTGTATGTCAAGTTTTAAAAAATTCATAGTAACGAAAAATTTATATTTAAAAAAATTAATTGCAAAAACACACTGAGAGAAATGTATTCAGTCTTCGTGATTAGATAGTGAATAAAATAATTATAGAGCTCCAGTTTATTACTTTTAGAATAGTAGTAATATGTTTGTAGTTCTACAAATTAAGAAAAAATTTCACTACAAATTATAATAATTTTAAGTACTAAAATAGTACTAAAATTTTAATACATCGATGATAAAGATAAAATAAGCATTTCCATGCAACGAAATCACAATGGGTCACACTCAATGTGATCAAAAACCTTCTAAAAACCAAAGAATACTCGTAGAAAAGCAATTAGGAATAGAAATTAGAATTTTACAATCAGTTACCTCAATAAACGCTACAGATAAATAATTGAGCTAAACGACGCGATCGTATAGTAAATAAAGTTCGAAGCAAACAACAGAGTTAATCAAAAAGCTGCGACGTACTCGTTAGAGATGTGTTTCCTAGAAAAAGTTGCTTCCTGGAGAGTGCACACGTTATTGATCGTTGATTCGCGACATTTCGGACTCGTTCGGTATCAATTTTGGTGACGCGCGGCGCTGTTCCAGTAGTGAAGCATCGCGGCGGTGGGCGGACGTGCAGTGAATCGTGGGTCGATTTCGTATCGCGATTTATCGCGGTAGCTCGATTATCGATTCCGACAATCGTGCAACGAAGAGTCGAGCCGCCGCGATACGCGTATTTCGGCTGCCGACGAGCTTCTTCTTCTTCTAGTGGTTATTGGCACCCGTTCCCATTGCACACCAGGAACGATACCGCTATCCTTCAGATGATTGTGCGTACGTCCAGCCCTATACTATTGGTGCTCCGGAGCTTCGGAGTGTGAGTCGCTCCGAAATCAGAATATACATTTGTTAAAAGTTGGGAGCACTGGGGGCTGCCGACGAGCGACGGGCGACGGGCCAGTAGTCGACGGGACTGGTGACGTAGCAGCTACGCACTTCGATGGGCGCGGGCAGGGGCGGGTATCGCGCGGTCTCCTTGATTCCGTGTATCTCTCGCCGCGTGTATCTCACAGCGACAGTTCGCGAGTGTTTACGTGTCTCCGTGCCCCGGGCAACAGACGCGAGTAAAGATAACCGCGAGGGTGCCATGCTCGTTACGTAACAGACGTTTCTCGCTCGTTTCTCTTTGGCGTCGACGAACCCCTCTCGCCGCGAGCTTCGTGCCGTTCGTACGCGTGACGTCATCGTCAACGATGTCGCGAGCAGAATTACGTACGTCCAAGTTTTCGCGAGTAACGTGAGATAAACATGTCGGACGAGACAGCGAGAGTCCAGCGATTCGCGCGTGTTGTTGTTATTGTTGTTGCGGAACGGCGTGAAAGTCGAGGTTAATTTACCTCGCGCGAATCGCCGCAAGCTCAGTCCTGCCAACGCACGGCACTAGTGCTATCGTCGGTGTCCGCCAGCTTGCTTTTGTACGCGCAGTTACTTGCGAGTTTACGTGCGCGACAGTAAAATGAACGTTCCGCTGGAATATCGATCTACGCATTCTGGATCGTAATCTCACGCAATCGTGTGTCCCTTTCGCTACGTGTCGTTTGTCGTTTCGCCCGAAGTTTCGTCAACAATGTGTCGCGCGTTGCTTCGATAATTAGCGCGCGGTCGTAATTAATTTCTCGTTCGCGAGTGTTGTGCCGTGCATCGACGGAATCCGAGAGGAGGCCGAGGCCCGGGGGGCATCGGGCAACGGCGGAGCAACTTTGTGGTAACATTATTTTAGTTTTTTTTTTTTAATGGTAATTGTGTCGTTCGAGCGCTAATCCAGATTTCAAATTTGTGTGTTGCAGGTCAACGTGGCGCTACGACTCCGCTGCTGCGCGTCGTGTCGGTGAGTACGAAATTTCACACATTATTCCGTACCGCGATTTATCCGTGTCTTATATTTTTTGTGCACTGAAAAAAAGTCTGGTTATCACTGGCAAATGTATAGTGAAATAGTATTAATTAAATATTTTGTCAATATAACCAAAAATAATTTTATTGTTCTAAATATTTAATAAGTATTGTCAAATCTGGTACAAATTACTAAATATTCAGAAAGATATAATTAGTTTTGGTTACATTGACCAAATATTTAATTGATACTATTTCACTATACGTTTGGTAGTTATTACAAGTCTTTTTTTTTCAGTGTGAATAATTCAGAACTCTAAACAGAACTGCGACTTCGTTCTGTAGGGGTGCCAACTTTACATACCCAGTCACAACTATGATAAATTTTGTGAAAAATAATAATTATTTTTTAAATTTACATTTGTAGTAATAATAACTGATAGCTACAATTTGCAACGTTAAAACTATAAATATATAATTGGTACTAATCATGACTATGACTTAAATTATAGTAATTGCTATAATTTTCTTCTCTCAGTGTACAACGTGCATTTGATAATTAAATGAAACCATCTAAATTTCTGGATTTAGCGTAGGAATGTGGAGATACAGGCGTGAAATTGTACATTTAGTTTTAAATAGAATTACCGAAATAAAACCTCAGATAATTACGAGGAAGGAAACGTAGCGCTTCTTGTATTAATCCTATTAATCATGGTTTTCATAGACGCGAACAATTAAACACTCCGGACGCGCGACGTGTTTAATGGAAGAACGAAATGAAATGAAGTTTACTTTCCTTTTTGAATTATTCACGTAATTATTCAACTCTTTTTTCCTGTCTACGCTTTACGCTCCATTGATTAAGCGAAAATACCAGTGATTTTACTTGCGCATTTACGGCGACGATTTATTCCCAGATTATGCTATGTTCATTTTGTGTTTCTCATCAATGAACGTTAATCATGTTGCTTATGTACACCGAGGAAGATTAACTCTCTGTAACAGACAGAAAGTATTGCATTCGTTTTGTCAAACGTAACGTATCGAAGTCGCAGACGACGCGATATTAATCCTCGAACACGGCATTGGAAATCCTCCTGAAATTTCGATCGCTTGCTGCGAAGATGAAGCAAGAAAGAAGGTTCGGAAGAAAGTTGGAAGTATTCTGCCTATTCTCGATTGCTACGGTTGATCGCAACTTTATTACTCAACTAGAATAAAGTAGGACGGAAGAAAATTTCAGAAAAATCTTTCAGACTCCATGCTGTGTTTAAGGGTTAATTATGCGTTGTAATAAATTTGTGTTACGTGAAAACAACGTTTGATACACAGTGTGTGTAAGAGATGAGACTTGGAACAATTTCGCAAGCAGATAGAAAACGCAAACTATTTCTTCGCGGCGTTTCAGTTGGTATTCGCGTTTGTTTGATATCTCCGTCCTGATTAAAGATATCTTGATATTCTTACGGTGCTTTCTGCGAATGATTCGATCGATTTCTTATTAGATCGAAGAAAGAGAGAGAGAGAGAGAGAGAGAAAGAGAGCATCGATGGTTCATAATCGATTATTACGTGCATGGCAGCTCGCTCGCGCCGGTCGTTATCGTGGAAAATTGCACCAGCAGTGGAAATTGTTAGCGCGAGCGTCGCTCTTAAATTATTCAACGACAACTTTTCCGTGGGCGACTTGTTCGTGCTGATTAGTTAGGGAAGCTCGCACGCGAGGATCCAAGAAATGCGCGCGAAATGGGCCCGCGAGAACGACCAACCGTCTCCGCGAACGCGCGTGCTTCACTGTGTATTAATGGAGCCGCATATTGCGTTCCGGTGTTCCTCAGCACGTCCAATTTCAAACGTTTCTTTTTCTCTATTCTAACTCTCTAATGATGAACGTGCGCTTTTTCACGCCGTGGCGCCGGCCGCCAACGCGACGCTCATTTGTAACGGTCAAGTATCGAGTTATCTAAGAAATGAACTTTCCGCAGCTAATATCGCTTCGGATCAAGAGCACAAAATCACGGACATTTTTATAAAAACATATTACATCATAATAATTAATTTGAGAATTGCATTTTGGCATCTGTAAAAAAAGTAGAGGAAAGTCGCCAATATCAACAGAGATCTACTAAAGCGATACTCTCTTATTTCTCAAAAATTAAACATTGCACTTTATTAATATCGATAGAAACATGATTCGCTTAGATAATTAAAGAAATGAAATTTTTTTATTTTTTAACTGTTTGTTTAGGGATGTGTTCACAATATTCAAAATGTCAAAAAAATAGTATAAATAAAACAGAAAGAATATTAAAAATTTTTTTTTACGTTTTTGTTAAACAATATAGTTAAACAGTATATGATTGTCGCTACATTCCATCTTGTATACAAAAAACCAGTATTAAGTACAATTTGTGAAACATATTTTCTTAAATTAGGCTTTCCAATATAATTTTAAAGATTAATTATTCATTCTAATCATTTATTCTACGCATGGTTTTGGTTTTATTTCACACATAAAATCTGCATAACGAAAGAAATATTCCGGTGAATTGACTGTTTTGGTTGTTGTATTAAAGTAAAAGTTAATAAGGAAATCTTTTTTCCTGTTTTTGGCAGAAAAATGAATTGGAACACATTAGCAAGTGTATTTTTTGTCTGTAAAAGAAATTATATTTCTGTAAAATTAATATAAAGTATAACAAAACAATACTTTTGTTGGTACAGATGACTTTAGCATCGTCTTAAATTAATAGCCTAATCACTAATCTAAACATACATTGTCGCATTATATGTTATGTCTTGGGGAAAAACATAAAGCATTTCTATAAATTGTCAGAAAATGTTTTACATCGAAGCGAAAGGCTTCTAAAAAATTCTTGTACACATTTATACACACTTGCACTGATAATACTTACTTTATACAGATAACTCGTGAAAAGAAAAGATGAGGAAAATGTATATAGTATTTTATGTTTTACAGTTTATTTTGTTTGACGCTCATTTTTGCTTACGAAAAACTTAAGTATTGCAAAATTTGAAACGTGTTATAAAAACTATGTTATCAGATAGAAGACACTTTGCAATTTGTAATTATATCTCCAAAGTTTAATTATAGTTTTTATTATAAGAATTACTATTTCAAAAACTTGGTAGGTCGCTCTTGACGACCCTTCTGTATTGAAGAACTATAGAAACAAAACATAAAAATAAGCCGTTTTTTAATACTACTAAAATGCTAACATGTATAAACAGGTACATAATAATTACGGATTATTTTAATAACCAAAACTTTACTCAAATTTAAATAGGCGAGCAAATTATTTTCTTGAATTTCTTAATTTTAAGTTTCAACAGACGAGTAGTTTCGTTTGCATTGTTATCACATTACACCCTGAATTCGTTAGAGAAAGTATCTATTACAAAGATACCGCCGGCAAACGCAGCACGCATATATTCACATAAACTATGATTAAAGAACAGAAAAAATTATAAAATTGTAATTGTATACAATTAATATGATTACAACTATTTAGAGAGAACTAATTATAATTACAGAAATTATAATTATCTGCTGTGTGGCAAGAAATATTTTTAGAAATCAATGATGTATGACTTCTATTAACGAAAAATTCGTATACAAAAGTATATGTGTGTGTTTAAAATATGTAATTAATGAGAAGTATTCTCATTAACTATATTCTCATGCAACATTCTGAGTTGAATGAATCGAGTGCGTTATTCGAACTAAAACGTTTGCGAAGGAAACGAAGGAAATAGATCGGTCTTGCATTATCTACGTTATCTGCGCAGGTGAAGTACATGTTTCTCGCCACTTCATCAATAAGTGACTATTGTGATCGGGGGACAAATGAGAATGGGAGGTATAAAATTACAAAGAGCCCTTTTGCAGAACTACGTGTCAGTCGGATAAATCCGAAGAAAAACATGTGGAAGGAACGGAAAGAGTATCAAATGTATTTTACTTGGAGAGTATCATTTATTATGAATTTTGTTACACAAGCGATAATGGTGCACGAACGTTAAATTTAATTATTCTCAGTTTATCATTTTACTATTATAGGATAATCGAGTATAACGCGTAATGTAAAACAGCACGAATGCACATTCGACAACATCTTTAATTACACAAGGTATAATTAAACGCTGTTACTCGCTTGTTATCTTATCTTAAAGTTTCTTCTTTAATTCCTAATTGACTGTAACTTTTGCTATATCCCGTGAATTGCTTTTTACCCTCCATTTTTACTGGTCGTAACTTTTTTATTCTGTTGATTGGTAATTTTTTACACTCTATTATATAATTCATTTGGAATTTAATACTTCACATTTATGTGCGCATTATGATAGAAATTGATTAAGAGAGCACATCGTTCTGATGTTGATATTAATGTAATCATAAAATTTTATACTATATTTTTATGTTTATAAAAGAAAGTTTATTATAGAATATTATATTTTGTGTATATACTTATTTGCAATTATAATATTAAATTATTAAAAAGGATTAACGAATTATTAAAAAATTATTAAATCGACGCTTTTATAAAATCTATTAAATTTTGTAAATTGTATCACCACAAATTTTATTATTATTATTGATGTTAATGTAAGACTGAATGATAATAGTAAAATTAATAATTGATATTAATAAAAATATCTGAATGCAAAAATAAATTCAAGTCAGTTTTTTTATGATAATATTATTTTTTTATTATTATTTAATAATTATTACATATTTGATTCTTTGATAAATTATTAATAAAATAAGTATTAAAATTGAAGATTTTATATATTCGTAATTAGTTTAATTTATAAATTCAATACTTTTAAAGGTAATACAATTTAGGAAACCTACAGATTTAAGCGATCTAATTACCTAAATCACATCTTTTGTAGTATGTTACAAAAATGCTTACAAATTAATTTATTATAAATGAAAGATTAAATATTGTATAATACAATATTAATAAATACCTGAAATATCAAGCTACAATTTCCGTTTATTTGCATACCAATAAATGTTAAATGAGAAATATAATAAAAAATAACTTAAATAATAAATATATTTAGCACTTATTTTTTTTCTACGTAAGTTTAAGGAATTCTTCGAACAAAAGGTATTTCACATTTTAATTTCTGTTTAATTTCCACCAGTTAAAAATACTTCAAAGAATACAAAGTGTCTAATACTTTTGGCTAAAGTTGTGTTGCTTAAAATAATAAAGAACTTTATGTACGCGCTTTATTCTATATTATATTTCCAATCGATCGCGTTCATTATTCTCCTCTGCGACGTTGGTCCATTAATGAGTTACGCGAAACGTAACCGATTTTTCAAGCGTTCTCCGCATCGATAAATGGGATCGCGGCAGTAAATGGGATCGCGGCGTGAAATGCATTTAAGAGCGCTCTCTCTCTTTCTCTCTCTCTCTCTCTCTCTCTCTCTCTCTCTCTCTCTCGCTCGCTCGCGCGTGTACACGTGCATACATGGTGCGGCATATTCCGCGTACGCTCCGCGCCGCATCACGGATGCATTGTGCGCACGACAGTTTAGTTACACGCGGCGGTGGATTACACACGCGCGCACATCCGGGGGTGAAATCCGCTTTGTCCTGGACTGCATCCTCCAGCTAGAAAACGCTGGCCCCGTGAGTGAGTATTAAGGCATCGTGCGCATTCCTCGGCCGCGTAATACCCGCGCGGGCGTATTAAATCGCGAATGCAACGCGCGGCGGACGTGCCTATAAAGAGCGCGGGCGTTAAAACGATAATTCCGTCTCGTTGCGAGTATGGCGCGCGATTATCAGGAAGGTGATTCGCACGTTCGCATGTGCCCCATTAACGTCGCACGCCTTAACGTACCGTTTAACGTCAGTCGTCGATTTAATCGCGGCCTTACCGAGCTCCATTTTTGTCGCATTATGTTTTCGCAATTAATATTTTAGCACCACTTTCCTTCTAAATACCCTTCAGTAATTGTGTTAGCGACTCTTCTCTCCTCTCTCTCTCTCTCTCTCTTTTTTCCTTCTCTTACCTATCTTATTAAGCGTCTCGAATGACAAGTTGTTGCAATGAAATTACTGTTATCTTCTAATGAGTGGAATTTAATGAATTGTAAATGATTTTGCGAAAGAAATCCATTATTTTTATTAACGTAAGCAAGAAAGTTAACATAAAAAATATATTTATGGACTTGTGAAAAATAAAGTATAAAAATTATAATATGTGCAATATGTTTTATAAATATATATTTAAAAAATATATTTAGAAAAGTATGTAAATAACAATATGAAATATGCAAATATCATATTTGCAAAACAATCAATCATGTAATTTCAAACAATAGATTTATTTTAAATTAAACATAACAAACTGATCACACATTTCGACTTACTTTCTCAGCAGTTCTAATAAAACATTTTTAATTTTATTTCTTTTTGCCTATCTCTTGACTTTTTATTTCTTTGAAATACGCTAAAAATTTAATTGGTTGCATGATTCGGTAATATATGTTCAAAAGATTTTAATATAGATGGCCAATTCTATGAAAGAGATTGACCTGGAATTCTTTGAAGACATAATTAATATTAAGAAGCATATTTAATCATTTTTAAATACGCCACGACATTATTGTATCAGATGGCCAATTTGAAAACATATTACTGAGTCGCACAATCACCCGAAAATTGTTAGCCTATGTTTATTTTTTCCTATATTTATTTTTTAAAGTTTATACATATACGTATATTGCAGGTATATTGCTTTTGCAACATGCGCTAATAAAAATGACGGGTTTCTTCTACGGTATCGTGTTCGATTCATTTTATTTTCACAATTTTCGTTCGCTCAAAATAACGACTAGTCCAACAACTTCTCGATATTCTATACAAGTTCATCTAATAGTGCATTCGATGGGGCGATTTGCGTCAGTTGAGTTGAAGCCTGTTGCACGCTAATTCATCTGGATGCAAAAGCATAAGCGTCTTGATTGACAAAATGCCTGGTGTGTATTCTCTCCACGTGACAATGCGATAAGTTATGCCAAACGTATATTTTGACCCAACTGCTTATGTATGACAATACAGCATTAGTATGCATACGCCTTTATGTCAATTTGTGTACGACGGCCTTTAATGTGAATTCGTGCGCATCGATGCATTCGAATTCGCCATGGCGAGCAATCCACTGGGCATTTCATTCGATCTGTCAAATCATGAGCGTGTGAAACGAACTCTTTTTTACGGTATTTCGTTCTCTTTCGCTTGGAATTAAAGGATTCCGATGAGCTCGCAGTTCAAGATTACGATTATATCAAAGCGCGGACGGAAAGAACGGTTTCGTTGAAATAGATATCTAAAAATAACTAGACACAGATCTGATAATAATTTTGTTGGGCTATCAAAATAATTATAAAGAAAGTTCAAGATGCATGATGAGCAAAGCTGCAGAAAATATTCTAGCAATCAGTTTAAGCATCTTACACAACTATTTTGTAATCACATAAGTAAATAAAGAAGCCAACTGCGATCGAGGCTGGTTTTTGGTGCCTTTTACACTGAGAGAAATATTAATTAAACGTGTAATTAAATAATATTTAAATTGTAGTTACTGGTACCAAAAACTTAGTCATATTTAACGAACCATTTGGTTAAAAGTTGCTTGTTTAAGGATATAGATTGTTTAGTCAAAATAACTACATATGTATTTAGTAATTATAACTACTTACTTGATCACAATTTAACTAAACGTTTTGGTTTATCTTATTAAATATTTCTCTCAGTGTACACGGAAAGAACGGTTTTGTTGAAATATCTGAAAATTTAGTTAGATACAAATTTAAAAATAATCTCGTTAAATTATCAAAATAATTACTGAGAACTTTCAAGCATAATGAATAATGCTGTAAAAGTTTTGACATTATAGCTACAGCGTGCTGCATAATTATTTTGATGCTGTAATAAAAATTATTTTCAGATCTATATCAAATTAAATTTTTAGACACTTTAGGAAAATCTTTTTTTCCGTGTAATATTTTATATGTAAATCTTAAATACATTTTCAGGTTTATAAACTGCGTATCGAACACGGTTGATTTTTAAAAGCAATTAAACTGTAAATAGAAATAATATCACAAATTAAATTGATCGTGAATTTTAATAATGAAACTACAAGCGCCTTAAAACAGCGTAAATAATTTACTGTTAAAAATATTACCTCAGCCATATTTTTCGCAACAAATTATTTGCATTTTAAGGTGCTGTAGGATCATTATTAAATTATCGATCAATTTATAAAACTGAAAATGTATACATGGAAAGTTCAAGCATGATTAGTAATGCTGTAAAAAGTTTTTGACATTTATCAACCAGTTTAAGCAGCTTACATAATTATCTCGATGGCTTGACAAAATTATTTTTAGATATATCCATCTCTACGAACCAGAGTTGCCGCTGGCGTGTTCGGAATCGTTGCCGAGCGATTTTGAGATGCTTCGAAAATTGACGCTTGAAACTCTTGACACGTAGGTACCACTTGGCGCGTGTACGCAGCGATAAAATTGAGTGAAACGCTCTAATGGACGTTCGTTGTCTCCTGACGAAACTAGATCTAAATTCTAAGCACTCAGAGCATTTAGTTGGTTTACCGTATGCCTCGATTCACTGTCAACGTGTTTCTAACATATGCGTGCAATGTGTGTTCCGCAAGGGGTTGATAACACGCCACCTGGCACGTTGTTATGCTGACGAATATATCACTGTAGCTCGTAATGAGAGAGTTATGTCAGCGAGAGATCGATAATCACCGTCATTTTATATTATCGCTGCGGCAAAATTTCGTGGCTTTGATTAAGGCCGCTTTCCGATTGAATCGATCATTTGACAAACAACGTAAGTCAATTTTGGTCAGAAGTTTTTAGGGGATTTAGAATTAGGGAAGATGGATTAGAGATGTGGTGATCAAGGTTTTTGGACGTTAAATCGAATCGAATCAAATAAAGAATTTGAATTATTCGGCAATTTCGAATTTAAGAGGTTTGAATACGAATAACATAAAGTGACAATCTTATAAAATCACATTTAAAATATTTTTGTATCTCATATAATCCATAATCCATTAATCATAGTAATTTTGTTTTAATATTTATTTTTTAAAATACAAGTTAATAATAATTATGTTGTTAATTAAATGTTGCGTTTCAACGATTCGATTTGATTTAATTCAGGTGAAATTTTGGCGATTTGATTTGATACAAATTCGAACAAAGAAATGAAATTCAAATTGTTCGTACATTTCTAAGGCAGATACATAATATCTTTTAATATTATATTAGTCATGCATTTTTTTTTTAGATACTTTACAAAACGGTTATTCACATGTGAAACACTATGAATCAGTAATTTGCGTCTTCTTTACGTCATATTCTGTAAAAATGCACTCAATAATCACGTCAGCATACTGGAATTTAATGTTGCTGGTTTGCTTTTTTATAAATTGTGTATTTTTCAACAATAAAGTTTAAAGTTTATTTAGAATCCAATCTATTATTTTATAACATTTTTAGAAAAAAACATTGTTATTACATTTATAAAATTTTCCAATTAAAAAATTCTATTCATTGACAAACATAAAACAAAAATTTCAAAATAAGTTTATTTAAAAAAAATAAATTTTTAAAAATGATATCTTTAATTCACTTAAGGTATCAGATAATGAGGCACTTTTTACGTATTTTTAGTGTATTGCAGTTGTAAAAATTAAATGGTCTTTTCAATTTCCTAAAAGGGTATCAAATGAACAATTCAATTATTATAGATTTCGTAATGTTTTCAACACAATAATTGAACGTTTCACTGCGACGTGCGCGATCTAATCTCAATTTGATAACAAAACAATGCTTCTTTAATCGAGAGTGATTATATTTTCTTCTTTTGTTTCGTAAACTAATGTTGTAATGAATATCGAATTTCATAAATTCAATTGCGTGTGAGGAACTTTATCGTTGCAGTATACCTCATTTTAATAGCGTATGTGTATTATGCTACGTTATTGCGCATAAAATAATTTTGCGTTTCCGAATATATACATGTATGTGTGTGTCCGCCAACATTATTATCGACGCGTAAAGTAACAATATAAAATTATAAATGTGCATATGCAACGATTAAATTACGTTTATGTCAATCCGTAATTATTGGTGTCAGGAAAAATATATATATACGTATATATATAAAACGTAACGTAATTACACCGAAATAATGCATGCACGCCGAAATAATGCTCATTCGTTTAATTTACTCTTTTTCGTAACTATATACAGTGATATTTTATATAGTGATATTTTGTGATAGGTAAAAACGTATCTTTTTATAAACTCTAGCGACGTACGTAGCCATAACGTGAACGTGTTCACGTCTCGCTGAGAAACTCGCTTATGAATAATGTATGCAAAGGCATGCATCCCTTGCATGTAACTCTCGCAGTCTTTATTTTTCTCTTTTATGCGTAATCGCCGGTATATGGCGGCGTGACATGCAGTCAAGGAGAAAGCGAACTATAAGCAAAAGGTGAGGAGTTATTTTAATAATTTCCAGAAATTGTCAAAAAGATAAAAAAAAAGAAACAATTTTCAAAAATTGTAAATTTCAAGAATTGCATCGAAATTGAAAATTGACGGGTTTAATTATACGAAATGTAAACGGGGAAAAAGATCTTGTTACTGAATTAACGATATGATTTTCGCGTGGCAATTTAATTTCAACGCCGCTGACATTTCCAACGAAATATTGAAAGATTTCGAGATATCGGCACGTGCTTTCAATTGGATACGTCTCGCTGATGCACGTTTTCGCATGCATGAGTTCGTTCACGTTCTGAAAAACGAAATCTATTCTCAACGGAATAGTTACCTCGTGAGCTCTTCGGCTGCCGCGAAGACTGAGCCTGTGGCTCCACTCGCGCTTCGGGAAATCCATGCCGTATTTTTCCGTGTCCACTGGTCTTTTGCTTCCAGATGCTAGGAAGCCCTCCGGGGCGACTAGACGCCTCGCTGTCCGTTACTTTATGTTTCCCCTGCGCAGAAAAAGGAAATTCGTTATATCAAAATCCTCTCTCCTTCCTTTCCGTTTGCTTCGATCGCAGTCCAAATTAATTAGTGCTCGATGCGCAGCTTAGCGTTCGCCGTAACATCGTTAATAATTCGCGTACCGCGAAGAGCTTTTGGATACGGCGTCTCGTTAAGATTTACTTAGATAGCGTGCAATGTAACAGGAACGCGATAGGTTCGCATGGATCAATGCACTTTACATTATATTCTTTGGTAAGCTCGTAGAGGAAGCCAATACTCACGCCAATACTTTGTTCCTAGATTGTATTTTTTAAACGAAAATAAAAAATAAAATCTTGGAAACAAAAGTGTCTTCTCTCAGATGAGATAGCAGTTTTTATTACGCCGCGTTTCAAATTTTGCACACGGAGAGATCTTTCTCATAAAATTTACTCCGAAAATATCACGGTAGACGTAGGACGACATTATATTTCGAAGGATTTTATTTGATTCTCTCTGATTTATTAATATCTGCTACATATATTTTATATTTTAACGCGTACAGTAAAATATATATTTGGGATTATTTTTACTAAATTGTGTAGTTATAAATTTCCAGGATTTTAAAATATGTTAAACAATTTATGATTTTTTATTATATGTTTCAAATAGAATAAATGCCAAGTAGTGATAAACATGTACAATAGCTTATAAATTTTACAGTACATCATACTATTTTGAAACTGACTTACATTAGTCACATGTGATAATTTTATCGTGTAGCATAAATTCAGAGGCGCGTTGTTTTATCATAAATAGGTTTTATACAAATATATATAAATCTGTTATTTTATATATATATATATATATAACAAATTTATTAATAAAAGAAATAGCACGTAAGGTAAATATTCTTTATAATGTACTCACTATTGCTTAAGCTATGCAATTTACAAAAGGAACTCGTCTAAATTTTATACAGAAAAGATGAACGATCTATAGATTTTTACTTTTTTAATTTTAAGATAATTGTGTTTTGATCAGTGTTAATAAATTGCAATGTTTAGTTTCTGAGAAAAAAGGAGATGTTATTTTAAGAGACTTATATTAATATTAACGACTTTCCTTTAAAATATTAGCGTCTACTTTGAGGAAAAAATGATGGAAGCATCTAAGATGAAACAAGTTCTCGAGCGAACTTGATTGAATATGAGACGCAATACGGAATGTTAGGTCATTTCCATTAAGTCTTTAGTGCTTGTAACGAGCATTGAAGTAACAATATACCTCTTTGTAACTTTTACGCGAGTTACGTTCATAATATTTCTTTCCAATCTCATTTTATTTTTTTAGTAGACATTATAACGCTAATATTGCTTTTAAGAATATCCCTAAATATGTGTTCTATATTTTTCACTGTTAATTTCAAATTTATTAAGTGAGTATGGGCTGCCCGCAGCACTTCTGCCCGCAGCACTTCAGGCACAGTTTCCTTAAATATAGTTTATTTTTAGATTGTCAACAGAACTTATCGATTTATACTTTTCCATTCTTAAAGTCTTAAAGATCATTATTTTTATGTTCCTTTATTCAAAATGGTGTAAATAATTTAAATTTAATTTTATATAACATATTATACTAGTAGATTACTTACTTAAAGATTAAGAAAAAGGCACCCTGCAAAAGATTCGTTCTAGAGTCAATTAATAATTAAAAGTGTCAATTTTTAATTTTAATAAAGAACTTGATTTAATTATTAATTAATTGTTAAAAATCGACGACATACATGTCGCTGACTTATTGAAATAATCAAATGCAAATTCGCGTTTTGGAAAAGGCAATTTAATAAAGCAGTCATGTGTGTACAAGTCTTGACAAGAGGATCTAATTTCTCGCGACCAATGTAATCATCAGACAGAGACAAACTTTCGGGACGACTTTACTCGGCGAGAAATTTCGTCTGACTTGTAACGAGCGCGTTCGTTCGCAGAGCCCATATCGCGTGTCTAGACAAATAATTTCCAGGCGTCTCTATTGTTTACGTTCAACCTGAGAGAGAAATCCAAACCGTAGAATTGTTTCGTCTGAAAGAGCAATTCCTTGATATCTCTTTGTGAAATATCGCATGCGATGTATAGTTTACCGTTCTATAAATATTATAAAACATTCTTTCATTTTCTTGTTCCATCTGCGTCAAAGGGTTTATTTTTTTAAACCACGGTCTTTCAAAATTTCATATAAATTGCATGCATTTATATCGAATATATGCAATTACAAGAAGAAAGAGAGAAAAGAGAGCACGGGAAGGAGGAGACAGAGAGAGAAGAGTCAGTCGTTTCAAAAGCTCATGTTTTTCATCAATAAAATTTTATCGATAAAATTCTTGTTTGCTTTGTTTTAAAATAACTTTGGTACGCTGGGTTAAAATAAAACCGCGCGTTGTGTACATGCCGTACACGTAAAATACTTAATGATAACATTGTTTTTTTTTTCCGTTTTGCCACTCGTAATGACGGATACATGCGTGGCGCGGCGTCTGCCGGCAATCAATACGCATTAATCTCGCGGCTTGTTATTCATAACACTGCACTTCCAACGCCGATATTAGCGCCACAGCAAATACAATCGTTCCGAATGTCGTCGGTGCGCGCGGCGCGCGATGCGCTGCGAAGTTCGCGAGAGCGTTGATTGAGATGCGCGCGTGTGTGAAATTGCGGCGTAGCAATTATTAATAATCAATGAAAGCACAAGTGTATTATATTATGGCCTCGCGAGGTCTCGGGACGCGTTGCGCGCCCGGGATCGATAAACGAAAGTAATTTGCCGTGTGACTCTCGCGAAGCCGCGGTCGCGGACATAATTTATTCCGTCTATTCTCCATTATTCCGTCGGCTTCCCATTGTTCGAACGCGCATCGGCCACTCCTTTCCCCGATCAGGACCCCAATTGTCACATCGTAATCCATAGCAATTATAGATCGTCATAATTTTATTCATACGTTTGCAAAAATCGCTTGCATATTTTCCCAACGAGTGTGGAAATTTTTTAAGAGCTTTCTCAGTCTCTCCGTGGAACGTGAGGACTTGATGAAATTTTTAGAGAATAAGTTTATAATTAATGTGTACACGCAGAGAGAAATATTATTCCTTTTCGTAAGAAAAGCGAGTACTCCATTTTTTAATTTCTTCATTTAAGATTCTTCATTTAACGGTTATCTTTGTTATTTATTCAAGAATACGAAGTATATTTTTATGATGATGGTCTTAAAATACACTCATCATTTACTTGAAACAAATAATAATTTTTTTGTATATAGAAAAAAAATATATTTAAATTCAGTAAATATATTATTTATATATTTTAATTATTTCTTAAGTTTATATATCCGCACATCTAAGTTTATCACAAGGATCAAATTTATTCAAAATGCATTCTGAATTCTCTCATAATTTAATTCTTCAGTTAAAAATATTAAGTTTAAGCAAATTCGATTTGCTTATTATTCTGACTTTTTTAAAAATACAATTTTATTAGGTGTTAAACTTAATTTTCGCCGTTTTTTGCTTGAAAAGTGAATTTATTTCAATCTGAATCAATATATTAATTAAAATATTTTTTATTGTTTTGTATTATTTTTTTGGCGTAAGTTGAATTTCGCGACGATAGAAAAATTTGTCCAACTATTTTCGGATTTATTCGCAATTAGAGAAATGTGTATTGGCAAGCACACATTGCATCGATCGGAAAAGGTGGTAATCTGATAGGGCCAAGTCTGAAGAATAGGCTAAGTGTGAGAGAACTTCTCATTCGAGTTCGCGAATAGTGCTTCTTGCAACATGTGGTTGCGCGGCGTGTAAAAGAATAACTTTGCGTCGATCACTGGCTTTTTTCGCATCGATTCAGCTTTCAATCGGTACAATTGTTGTTGGTTCGAGGCGTTTTATGCATGTTTGAATTGAATTTTTATCCAACAATGTTTGCAATTCGGCGCCTTCAAACTTTTTTGGCTGCCCTGGATGTTTTTTTGTCTTCTACACTGAATTTACCATCTCTGAATCGTTTAAATCAATTTCTACATGTTTTTTTTTCTAATGGAGCTTGTTTACTATAAGAAATACTATTATTTTAGAAATTAATCGATGTGCTTCAGCTGCAGTTTTTTTTTCAGATCAAAAAGTGAAAAAATTTAATGTAGTTGAAGTTTGAAGCGTTCTTGGAGCGAAAATAAAAATATGTTTTGTGCCAAATATATAATAAGTACGAGAATAACCTCTGAGGATTACGAAAGTATCAAAAAAACATTTTATTAATATTTAATTCCAACAAATTATTTTTTGTTTACTTTTAGAGAATTAAAGCTTGTCCTCATTCTTTTACGAGTACATTTTGGCAAGAAAGATAGATAGAAATTTTTAATCGCAGATTTCTACTTTTAGAGCCTTAAAGCTTGTCCTCACTCTTTTACATTTTGGTACAAAATAAGAAAAGCGTATAGGAGTCTTTATTCCCATGCTTGCTATTATACGTTATTATTTCCGGTTAAACGGAACATCTCCAGACTTCAAATATCAGTGAACTGTTTTTTTAATACTTTCGTAATCCTCAGAGGTTATCGTCGTGCTTATATATTTGGCACAAAACACATTTTCATTTTCGCTCCAAGAACGTTCCAAACGTCAACTACATAAAATTTATCATCTAATATAATTTTTTTTAAGTATAAATTCTTTTTTTTTCGGTATATATGTTAATAAATTTTTTCTAAAATTTGTGATGAAGTTTTTAGACTATTATCAAGAAATTATTTTTTATTAAAAATAAACGATAAAAGATATTATTTAGTAAAAGAGAAAAGGTAACTTGAATAATCACTTCCCTTGGTCGTAGAATTAGTATTTTTCTGTATGTAGTCATTTTTAATTTCTTTTTTAATTTTTTAATCGTATAGTTTTTATTAAAATGTACTTTTTAAAATAGCATTGAGCTTTATGAGAACTTTGTGTAATTTAATCACAAACAACACGAAAATTTAAAGAAACTAAATTCATAAGACAGAATATGGCGTTCACAAAGAACATTTCAGGAAATAAAGTTTTACTGTATCGTTTTCGTGTGAGAATATGAAATTAATTATACAATTCTCTTCAAATATGACGTTAACTTCCAATTGTATGTTTTATTCAAAGAAGAATAGGGAGAACTTATGTAACAACTTGATACTTAAACTATTAGTGCAAACAATTTCTTTTCATTTTCTTCTGTATTAAAATTATAAAGAAAATATTTTTAAAAATTTGGTTTATCATGATTTATTAAAGTTTAGCAACGCTAAAAGTCGCTTTGTTAAAAAATATACACGAAAGAAAAGTTGTGTGATTTCCCTTCACGTTTTCTAGCTGGAGAACTTCCGCAACCCTTTCCGTACGTAACAGCGCAACGAAGAAACACTTTTATGTAATCAGGACTAAAATACCCAGTAATATATAACAGCATAAAATCATTACTATTATGTAATTACAATTTACTAACATGCAACAGACTGTTTTCAGATATGTCGTATTTAACGTTGTACACAACATCAGTATAACCAAATTATGATCATGACTTGAAGATGACGTTTTTAAAATATTTTTACAATTTTGTAAAAATTCATGTGTATTGAATAATTTTTTCAAAATGTTTATACGATATTATTTTAAATCGTCTAAAAATACTTCTAAATGTTGCTTCAACGTTTTCTGCTTACTGAGCACTGATTCTTTTTACTCTTAGCGTATGTGTGCTAGCAATACTCAAAGGGTTAATTACTCATTAATATATTATGATTTAATTACTTCGCACATTTGTCATTTCATTATTATTGTTATTAGATTTGAAATGTTGTCTCGATTCCTTCAACCTGCAAGTTATTAATAGGTTCCGGCTTATCCCGCGACAGTTTCGACAATAAATCTCCGTAAATTTATTATTCGCTGCGGTAGATATCGATCTCGGCTGCGAATACTACTTTTATTTATCATGCACGGGAGCGCGTAATCACGCGCCGCTAAATTAATCGCGCGCATTAGGATAACAAATGAAGCGGGATCAAGGCTTTGCTCTGGCGTCGCGACGCGACGCGTTGCGTCGGCCGGTGTCGCGAGGACAAAAGTGTCGGTCACGGCGACAGTTTGTTGCACCGAACGCGGCTCAACGACAAATTAATTAACTTTCAAATCGCCGCCGTCGTCGTCGTTGTCGGCATCGAGATCGGCGGCGCGCGGCGGCGCGCGGCGGCGCGACATTGTTAAATTAAGCTGCCCTGGGACGGCCGACACCGGCTGCTGCCACCGCGGTCCAACCTCGTTAACGACGTGACACACTAATTGAGCTCGTGAATAATAATTATGATTGGTCGCGCGCGACGAACGACGTGGAATCATTTCGCGCGTTGCACACCGCGACGCGTATACGTCTGGTCGACTTATCGTTCTCCTCGCCTCTAATCCGCTGGAAATCTCTCGCTAGGGGACCGCAAGATCTTTCCGTGGAATAAATTATTGCGAGACGCCGCGCCGCGCCGCGCACTTTACCCTACGCATAAATTATCGCCACCTCGATTACTGACCGACGCGAGACAACCCGATAGGATGACGCAGCGCCTCCAGACGCCGAGATACGGCGTGTTGTTCCATCTACTCGCGCGCGAGATATCAACGTATTCCCGGCCGGACCCGCCGGTTACGACGTGATAATTCCTCTTTATTTGTAATACACGTAATGCACGTTTCGAAATTTGCTGCGTAATATATATTTTGTTCCGCTTCGCGAATTTATTTCCGAGTGCAATTGAAATTTAGCTACATCTGTTTGATACTTCGGGCAAAATAACAATTATTTGTTTGCATTATTTTTTCTCTTTTTCTCGCTCTTTTTCTCTTATGCGAACCCTCATGTAAAAAATGAACATATTATTTAGATGAAATTCGTACACGGAAAAAACATTTTTTTCTGCTAAGTTATTCTCTACAAATCTAACCGATACAAATGAAAATAACTATGTCAGACAGTGAAAATAATTATGTAGGACGCACAAATTGGTTGCTGGAATGTCAAAACCTTTTACAGCATTCTTCATAATTATTTCAAGGTAGTTTTATCTCGCGAATTCCAGCCAAAAGTTAATCCCTTCATGCATATAATAATTTAGCGAAACAAGCGTGGCATTAAACGATTATATTACAGAGTGTGTTTATGTAATTTATTATCGTAAGAAAGTGAGAGAAACATTTTATAAGCATTCCGAAAATACGAGATAAAAATATCGCTTATGTCGCTCGTGGTCCACCAGCAAACCAAAAATAATTTTATTTTTCTCAATATTTAGTAAGTCTAATTAAATTTAGTAATATTTACAAAATATTTAGAAAAGCAAAATTTTGATTACATTAACCAAATAATTAGCACTATTTCAGTCAACATTTCATAGCCATTACTAAACTCTTTCCAGTGTATAATTTAATTAAAATTCATTTTTTTAATGCTCTATAATTTGTGTTTAGAAATTTGAAATGAACTTTTATTTGTACGAAGAAAAAGTTTAATGTTTTCAGTAAAATAATGTTAACAATAATTTCATTGAGTGCAGCGATTTCTAAAAAATAGTAAAACATACAATAGTATTGACAATAGTATTAAATATTAACATCAATTAAAATATATAAATATAAGATACAATAATTTTATTAAAGTAAAGTAGAACATGTAGAATACATATATTTATCAGAGTAAACAATAAATATTCAAAAGAATTAATATGAAGCAGGTAAATTATAGTGCGAAGCAATGTATTTAATTAACCTTGAAACGAAACGTGGAAAACTAAGTTATAGATCCGTTTAGCTGAGGCAATTTTTAATAGCAAACAAATATTTTGTTTTAACAAAACAAAACTGCAAAATACATATGAATAAAAAAAAACATTTGTTTATACTCATTAAATACTTTTATTTGATACATTTTAACCAATTTATTTTGTTATTATAACGAAATTTTGGTCCATACAATAAAGCATTTTTCCTGGTACAATTTTACATTTCGTAGAAAACCAAAGAGATTTGAAAATAACAGATGCATCAAACGTACATTTATTGTAACACACACAAAACGGTGCAAAATTATAAATAAAATTTTACCCTGAAATCTGACGTAAGCTCCAAATCGTCTAAATCCTATTTGAGCTACTAAAATAAAAAGTTAAAAAGTAATAATGGATACAAATTTCAAAATTAGAGGTTTATTCAACAATATTCGTAGAAAAGTCTTGCACTACGTAGGAACGACTCGTGAAAAATTCAAATCCTTTCATAAATAAATTATGACATGGTTTTCCGCAGGGAAAGGACGTAAAAGTAAGGACGGGGACGGATGAGAGAAATACCACGTACGACGTACACAGTAAAGTGATACAATTTCGAACAAAAGGTCAATTTTGAACAAAATGAAATTTTTGAGGTCCGAGTTTCATAAATCTGATCTCACTATATGATGTCAAAAATCGTTTGCTTGTTAATTTCACTGCGTAAAAATTGTACGGAAAGCTCTTCTTTTTTTTTAATCAAAAAAACTCTTTTGTTCAAGGGACAAAACAATAAAATTTTGAATGTACAATTTTGAACGTGATATTACATGAAATGTTTATATACAAATTTGAACACGGTACATTTTCGACTATAATGTTTAATGACAATATTACATTTCTTTTCGTCAAGTTCTTTTCTGTCATCGCGAGATGACACTAAAAATTATTGTGGGAATAAAAAAAAATAAAAATTTATTACGGGAAATAACAATACAAATTGTGCCTAACTATGTTCAGAACCGTACACTGTTAAAAATATCATAAAATTTAATGTATTTTTAACTCAGACGACACGAAGTCTAAAATCGGGTCATAAGACGTCTTTAAGATATATTTTCAAAAATAGATGTTTCAAAGATGTCTCGTGAATTGATATTAGACTTCGTATTGTCTGAGAAGTTAAACAGTTACATGAAATTTAATGTATCTATAATTGTAGTATCTGCATGAAATTTAATGCACCTTTGACAACATTAAATATTTTTAATGTACCTGCTCGAGATTTGCTTTCATTACATTACATTAAATTTTGCTATCTATTTGTAATACAGTGTACTTATTGCGGCACATTTTCAAACACTTTTCTGAAACAAAATAAATTACAGTTTTGGTCACAACAATAATTTCTTTTTCACGTTTATATCTTAACTAAACTTTAGATTGTAAACTTTCTTTGCGCTAGAGTTTAAACGTTCGATTTTACGTTGTGTGTTTGAAAAATAAAAATATATGTTAAGGGTTGTATCATTATACCCTACTACTTTGACCGCGTTGTTACAGCATTCCATGTTGTCGTCCAAGAAACAATTTACGGCTTTGAGGAGCATTACATTACATGCGTAATTACAAATTTGCACGTGGATGCACTGCTGCCTGTGAAAGCGGGACGCTTGTGTGTGCCATCTAATTGGCTCCTAATCAAGTAACGACTAACAAGCGTGCGGAAACGTGAAACATTTCGCGTCGGCGTGGCTTCCGGAATTCCGATGTTAATAACACGTATACGGCGACACATTTGTCTCCCGTATCTTATCGATGGATCTCCCGTTCCCATTCTAATAATAGCGCAACGGCTTCCTTTTACGGGCACGTTCCCTCGCGCAACGAGAGGATTCCGAAAATGTCCTCGAATGCAAAGTCGGGGCATTTGCCCCGACGACACTTTGCACCGGAAAGTTCGCGACCGATCTGGAAATCCGGCTGGGATGGAATTAGAACGCAAAAACTGTAACCGCGCGCGTTGCACCCCGGTATCGCGTGCGCATCGGGGTAGGAACTAAATGCAGCAGCATTTAACATCTTGGGCTCGAGCTTCGTGTAACTTGTAATTTGCCGGGATACCGTGTGCGCGGACGAAACACAGGGAGGGCGAAGGGAAACGTTTAAATCGCACACGTTCGGCTTCGTGTGTGTGTGTGTGTGTGTGCGTGTGTGCTTGCACGCCGAGATAAAATTCGCCGCTTCGCCCGTTACATAAGCTAAACGATACCTAATTCCTGTGTGCTCGGAACTCGCATTTATCATAATCGTGAAACCTTTATCTGTACGGCCGTGGGTTAAGTGGAGTGGACCTGACGTGTCCGGATGGAATACGCCTTGCGAGCACGAACCCGTGTCTCGATTAAGGATTAACATCGTCTAACAGGAACGGTTGTTGACCCTTGGCACCGTATCGGCGACGCCTCGCGATTATGCTCGATGATAACATTTCGGCTTCTAGCCGCCTAACGTTCCCAACAAACATAATGATGTCGAAAGTACGTATTTTTCTAACCGCTCGAGTGACCCACAATATACGTCTCTTCACGTAATTTTATCGTTTTATAATACATCATTATTATAGTTTTAAAAACTTGGAAGAAACGGAGTTTTTCAATTTTTTTGCGGATTTTCTCGATTGTACGTAAATTTTCCAAAAATTAATTGAATTTTCCCAACAAAACTATAGTCGTTATGTCTATAAATCATTTAAAAACTATCCTAGTATGGATTGGAAAGAATAACCGCTTGGAAAGATCATGAATTCTTTTTTTGTTTTGTACTTTTTTTGTTCATAATTTTGTCGTGGGTCTTCTGGAACGTGATGTTAATCAATAAAATTCATTTTATTTTTAACGTACATATTTGATTGAAAATAATATTTTTTAGATGAATTTAAATGTCATCGATATGTGACATTTTGACGTTATTTATACGTTCCATTGACGTTTTGATCATCAATAATGATATAGCTAATGACGAGAAACTCGCGACAAATCGACATCATTATGTATGCTGGGATTACTATTCACAGATTTAAATAGATTATAGATTAATTCATAATCGCGATATATGCGTAGAAAATATCCAAATGTATCCTTTCTAAATAATCTCAAAGGGGATATTGGAATATTATATATTTAATTATCAGCGATATTTAAACAAATTATTCAAATTATCTATTACTATGAATTCTATCATTTTTTTGCATGCACGGAAAAGATTTTGGATCTAATATATGTTATGCTCTTCTATATATAGAATTGGTATAGGGACAATCATAATTACTGTTGGGAGAAAGATTATTAGGAGAATATTTTATTCTTAAAAATTCTTATATTAAAAATATATATATATAATAAGCTTGATGCTTCTCCACTAATTTTCTCAGGCGGATTTAGATTAAGAAATTTTTAGATATTTTATATTCTTGATCTATGGTTTTTTTATATATATTTCTTTCATTAATAAAGTGCACAATGCTTTATGTTTTTGTCACTTATTCTATTTCTTATAAAGTATAAAGTTATCATCAGGCAAAAAAATATTTGCAAACTTAATATTTCAATTATAAAAATACAAATATATTAGCAATTTTTCGATTTGAAATACAAAATACAATTTACATGTTAAATCGAAGTTGCCAATATTTTGTATTTTATATTAAAAAATACTTTTTACCAAGCCTAGTTATCATATATTCTTTTATTTTTAATCTGAAAATTATTTAATTTATAACCTTATGCAACTGAAAATTAAAAACAAATGTATCATAATTCCATATTTTATGAATAAAGAATGGAATTGTTAACAAAAAACATAAGGTATACTGAAACTTTTGAGTGTGGTAGTGTACATACATTTACAAATCTACAATATTTAATTATTCTTTGCCTGTTTTGAAAATTGTAAAAGCTTTCAGTATATGCATATAATACGAATATTTACACATACACTAATAATATGTACAGGACTGTTCGTACTGTTGAGTTTGATTAAAAGCTCAAACAAAATGAATTCTTACATTTATGCGCAATTTATTTTATTATTTTATTTTTATAATTAAGATTAAGAATAATGACGGATGTCGCTCGTAAAGCTGTTAAACTTCATCAATTACAGTTTAGCAATCCGAGAATAAATATCATTATCGATAATAGCTTGGAATGATTCGAGTTTGACAGTTCCCAAATGAGTTCTGTCCGTTAGTATTCTCGTTGGCAGCTATCGTAACGTCTAACGAAATTCTGCAATTCTCGAGCGGCACGCGATTAATTTAACAGTATTAATTTTAACGATATTGATTCAACCACTTCTCCGTCTCCGTCTTTCTTCCGCTTCCGCTTCCAGTCTCTCTTAAAGATATCTGTCCGAGTCTCTAGATCAAGATTTGATTCTTCTAACAGTTTTTTATCCAACACTCATTCGATCGTTCAATAAATCTGTGAATTATTTTTCAAACGAGAAACAATGTTTTTTTATTAGTCGCACATACGCGCGTGTCGTTGAAAAGTTTTTCTACATGTAAGCGAAAGCGAACCTTTTTGCTTTGATCGCTACTATTGCTTCATAATTACTATTGATCGGGAATATTTCTCGATAAAAACGATGAATGTCTATTAGACAATAATACATTATGCAGTACGCGTTATTATATTGTCTCCGTAATTTCGATGTAATGAAAGCAAGGAGTTCGCTTTACTCGTAAAATTTGCGGCTTTCGATTATATATTTATCGATATCGTGTAGATTCTTATCTGTTTGATTAAAAATGAGGAATTTCTTTTTTCCCCAATTTATTAAAGTACATAGTGCAATTCTTTTGCAGAATTAGTTACACGTGAACAAAGTGAAGAACGCGAGAGAGGAGCGCGTGGTGCGAATAGTTTCCTCGCGAAAGCGTGCGGAGCAATTAATTAACGAAAGTGTCTATTAAAGTCGATTAAAACTTCCAACTTCCTTATGATCCGTTACAACGAGATCAATTCTCCTCGAACGCTTTAATGGAATTGTCTAGTTTTAAAACTTTGCGATCTAAACTCGTTTGTGCGTGCCCTTTAATCCCGTAATTTCTTAAATGTTCTTCTGAAGAAGTAACCACTGATCAATAGAAGTCACTTAATCGAGTTGCCACACCTGCGAAACTATCTCTTCGAGTTATATAATATTATATAAAAAAAATATACAGGGCTGTGATGTAACGAATTACTTACAGATAACGCCGTTACTCGTTACCGTTATTTTTTTATAATAACAATTTGCTAATAACGTTACAATTTTCAACAGTAAGATTAAGATCGGAATAGTTTGATAATTAAATTGTTATCATTACACTTAACTCATTGGAAAATACTGATTTGTAACTTTACTCGTTACGTAACGAATCAACAAACAAATTACTCTTTTTAATAAAACGCATAATGATAACAAATTACTTGTTAAAAGTAACTATTCCAATTTTGATGTTATTATTATCGTTATAAAAAATTGTAACGTCAAATTGTTATTATAAAAACATAAAAGAAACGATGACTTGTTACTTGTAACGCGTTATTTCCCATCTCTGATAAAACACAATATTGAACATAATAAAATAAAATCTATGACTCGCTATTATTTCTTTCTTTCAATATTTAAAGATTTATTACTCTTGTATAGAAGAAATTGGTATGAAATAAACAATTGTCTCATATATAAAGCAAGAATATAATTTTTTTTTTTATTTTTTAAGTTTGATCTTATAGTGATTTCGACCGTAATACATTATTAAAGCTACTGAACACCGATCTTTGTCTTTGTAAGTATAAAAGTGAAATACAAATATCTCGAATAATAAAATATATTTTTTAATCAAATAGAAGAATAAAGAATAAAGTATACTGAGGATTTTCTCTAATCCGTTTATATGTTTATATATATATATATATATATATATATATATATATATATATCTATCTATCTTTATGTCGATTTGCGTATAAGGGCTTAAATATTCACCAGTGCGCACTAATGCGTCCAATCGAATTCGTTATTAAAAACAAATTCTAGCAAAATGTTATATTTGTATTTCAACATTATTAGGTTGGTATATAAAAAATATCGAATTTTCGCTAATTGAAAATATTGATGTCACTGTTTCGGTCATATTAGCTTTATAATATTATATAAAAATTTTATTTGTAATTTGATCGCCTATCATTATACTTACGTTGTGTCCATAAAACTTTTCTCAAAGGCGCATTGTATATTGTATTTAAAGTTTAATATGAGTTTGAATTCTACTTAAATGTGCATAATTTTCTTATATGAACTTTTTTCTGAAACTAACGCTGCACTTTCCTTCTGTTAATGATCTCTACAGGAAGTTCTGTTAATATTGCGAGTAGCTACAGTATTATTACTGTCTAATTTGAATTTATAAGAAAATTATACGAATTTCAGCAGAATTCATATATTATTCGGAACATTAACTTTAGAGTACTGCTACAAGTAAAATTTCACCGAATGTTAATTCGAGTTTAATACAAATTTTATGTTATTAAAAGTTTGTTTTATGTTATTAAATATGGTTTAAAACAATATTTAATAAGACCTTTTTACATTAAAACAGCATTAATTCAGTTATTTTAACACTTTTCCAGCCAGCACACAGAAAAGATTCTACATTTTTGTAAATTCTACTCGCGAATATTTGTAAATGAAGATTCTAATATTGTTACAGGAATATTGAATTTTCTCTGTAATTTAACTTCGAATATTCATAATTGAATAATATTATGTATGTTTCATGAAATATTTACCAAATTTGACTTTCTGAATATTCAAGAATCTTGTATAATAGATATATTTATATTCGAAAATAACGATTACCATGAATACCATGCCAAATGCAGAGAATATTTTATTCTATATATATAATTTTGATAAATATTATTAAGATATTTAAGACAGTATATCTTTAAAAAGAATATTTTCAGGATATTTATTTTGTTAAAAAAAGGCCTTATATGAATATTCAATTTTCCTAGCAAAAAATCTGAAGATATTTAATGAACTAATGTGTGGCAGCTGGGTTGGAATCTATAAAGTAGTAAAAAAAAACTAAAAAAAATTTTTTTAGGAAAAAAGATTCTTAATTATGTGGGTGAATTGTTTCATAATAATATTAACGATAAAAAAATATGAATAACGCTCTAAAGTTACATAAAACAATTAAATAGTATCAAAAAAGCTTTATGAGCACAGTAAGTAATTATAACAATAACATTAAATTGTAAAATTATACTATAAAATCTAATATGGTTAAATGTGATACCAAAGTTTTCAGTTAGCTAAAATTAACATTTCGTATGCACCAACTTAATGTATTTCAATTTTTCGATTTTACACATATAATTTTAATTCTAATTTTAAATGATTTCAATATTAAAGGAGTCTCTAAATAACATATGAATATCTTGATAATAATAGTATTAAAAAAGTGTAATTCTCTGGGTTTAAAGATATTATTTTCTATTCGATATTTTTTTCCTATCAACTCATGAAAATTATTATTGAATAAAGAAAGAACATACATTTTTTAATGAAACTGTACAAAATTGTTTCATATAAATAAGTTACATCTGTTTAAAATTATTAAATTTTTCAAGAGATTTTATATTGTTATAAATATGAGACAATAATATTTTATTTGATACTAAATTTTTTCTATGTGAGTACAGATTATATGTTTTCTAATATGTAGATTACATTATTATAACAAAAAGGTAATTAAAATGATTTTCAATTAATAATCACTATTCTCGCAAGTATATCGACGTATTGTTAATTGATTCAATCAAATCCAATTTAATGGAAACCCAATGTTTTCGACTAACAATAAGTTTGACCGAGGCTACATTTGCTTTGCAGCTTGTCGTACGAATACGAATAACTATATTATACGGGAACAAAAATTTGGCCGGACTTGAAATGAATAATCCCAAATTTTCGTACTATCGTAATCGATAACACACTTACGAGTGAACGACCCTCGGCCGAGCGGAGAGACCAAGTATACAAGTTATAAATAAATGCCGCATGTATGTATGTGCCGCGAATCGATCTCTTCGTAACCTAAGCGACTTGAATGCCTGGCTCTACCCGTTGACAGGCGAGTTGCAGGATCGCGAATTTGTTCTCTCGTGCGCAAAGGAATAACGGCCGAGATGAAATATTAAACGGTTCGCGAATTGCGAGGTATCTCATCCGTGCACAATCGATACGTCGAGTTATCATCATCCATATCCATCCGGCCATTATCAGTCGAACACCTACATCGTTGTTTGCAACATATGTACGTGCTGTAACCGTGCGTTCACGGAAAACGACTATCGTTCGCAATTGTATGTAAGCTCACGGGGAATCGACTATCAGATACGAATTGATTTGCAGTGTCAGTGAAATATTTTTATATTTTTCCGTGGGTGAGTTTCGAATATACGATCGCAAAATTCTTCTAATTTTAACGATCCCAAGGATTTTTGTCATGTTTGACCGAGGAAAAAGCGCAATCTGAACAATTCGACAGAATTCGAAAGATTAAAATTCTTGGATGTTCAATACGTTCGAATATTCCCAATGCGCATCCGGTTCGTTCACTTTCGAGGTTTCTAATCTACAATAGCTATCGGGAACTACAATTTCTCTCGGTACTAATTAGCCTTTTAAATGCTTCTGTGTTATCAGTGCGGTCATCGTTGATACATCGGTTTGCATTATTACTGATTTCATCATTGTTCGAGATTTCTAACCGAATATCTAGCTTCGGCCAAACGCTTCAGCGCTTTACACAACAAACTGTATTGAACAATTTGTTGAATTATGTATTACATATCGGTTACAAAATATTACATTACATTTCGTTCGCGTTAAGAACGAAATGTATTAATATGAAAATAGTTAAAATGTAATTTGGGGAATTATGAAAAAATTTCATGTGAAAATTGTTCACAAATAAGTAATGGTTTAACAA
Organism: Solenopsis invicta; assembly: GCF_016802725.1. Lineage (NCBI taxonomy): Eukaryota > Metazoa > Arthropoda > Insecta > Hymenoptera > Formicidae > Solenopsis > Solenopsis invicta. Next base: position 30,036,343 of record NC_052666.1, on the reverse strand, counting down.
AAAATAAGTCATGAATTTTGAATTTACGAATTATGTACGAATTTAAATATTTAACCGATTTATTTATTGTATAATTATTTCTATTATAAATAACTGTAATACAATTAATAATAATTACATTATAACTTATAATAATTACATTTTAGTATAATAATATAAAATGATTTATTCTATTTAACTTTACTATGTAATTATACTTATTATTAGTAAAATGCATATTTTCAGTTGATATCAGTAAATATAATTTTATTGAACTTTCCAATCAGAATCGATGTTTGTCAAAATATTATAATAATGTTAATTTACGAAACTGCGCTTGCAATCGGTAATAGAATATAAGCGGCCTTGACGGACGGAATTGAATAGATCGGGTCGGAAGCTCCTCTCGAAGGAAGTTCCGCGAACTTCCGCTATAATCAGCCGCGCGCGAAACGAACGAAATTAAAAAAAAATCGGCGACTTGGCGTTAATCGGATTTCTGTTCATTAAATCGGAAAATCGCGTTACAACCCAGTTCGACGGACGCATGGTGGCAGGTACCCTACTGCTTCCTGGGTTAAGACCGATGCACCGTAAACAATAACGTTAACTCGTAAGGACTGCTGCGGTCATAAATTTTGCTCCAAATAAGGATGACGTTAAGTCTCGATGTAGCAAGCTGTTCAAATGAACTAGGATGTACGTCCTTTCGCATATAGTCTTTGATTCGTGTTAAATAAACGTTTAGCATCAGATTATTTAATAATTTGTATAAAAGTGCTAGAAATTGTTATCGCATTTTTTTCTAGCTCCTAAGATCAACGCTATTTAGTGAGACATAGTTTTTAAACAAAGTTTGAATCATAAAGTCCTTTTCAACAATTCGTAATTTTTGCAACAAACTTGAAGACGGTTGTATTTGTATGTTGCATGACATGTGTATGTTACGTAGAATAAAAATAAAAATTAAAATTAGTATATTCAATTTAACACCATCACATTATTATACATATATTGTTTCCTATAAATACAATATAAAATTTGCTTTAACAAAATCTGTTTTAATTTTAAATTTCAGTAATATTTTTATTTCAATATTATAAAGAGTAAAATATATTTTTTATAATAATAATATTATTTTATAATAATTAAAAAAATATATAAATTCCCGCTTTAAAAATATTGCTATTTCTTATTCGATACCTTTTCTCTCTGAAATCATCCCAATTATTATTAAATAATGAGAATATGCAAATATTTCTTAATAAAACTATGTAAACATTTTTTTTATATAAGCAGATTACTGTTTAATGTTATGTAATCTCATTTCAATATTTTAACATTTTAAAAATGAAGATATTCTCAAAACAAGAATGTTTTATTTTTTGTGTGTATATTAATTTTATATGCAGATTGTCGTCAATCGGTGAATTGTGCATAGTTTAGTGATTACATAATACGTGACTATCTAAACGTAGCTCGTGATTATCTAAACTGTTATGTCAAAGAAACTGCTGTTTGAAATAAACATTTGCAAATAATCAAAGGGAAGAAGGGGGATGATTGAATGCCATTTTGTTTCCCTAAAATAACTCAATGAATATTAACACGATATAATTTTTATCAACATCAGTTTGTTAGCTATAGAATTCTACCGTCACTCTTATAGGCAGAAATTTATCGAGTATATAGAACGAACGTAATTTACAATTTACTGAAGAGGGAAGAAAGGATGAGTTTGTAAGATAGGAGAGGATTCGCGGTATTCTACCTACTTACAGAAGGCACTTTTAATTAGCAAAAGTAATAAATGATTATTCACAAATATTACACACTAATGCTATGGAAGATTTTTATAAACATTTTATGAAATATATTTTATTTGAAAAAAAAATTATATTTTTAATAACTTCTTTGACTTAAAATAACCTTCTAACATAATTCCTTTGTTGTTAGTAAGCATTGTGCAACGGTCACTGTGAGATTGTGAAATTGCAAGAGCTGTCGTAATGCAATTGGCTTAGAATCTTTTCCTGTACATAATGTAACTTTATATGCTGCATTTATACACACATTACGTCACACATTAAATTCAATTATATTTTATATTATTTAAAAACTACGTTCAAGATTTTCAAGCTAGACTAAAGTTAACAAATTAATATCGAATATATTTCTCAAAATTACGTAAAAAGTATACATCTATAAAAATTTCTGCTAACTCCAAAATTCAGTTTTTATAAAAATGTAGTAAACCCTAATGACCAATAACTATCCCATAATGTTTAAATAGACTACAACGAAATAATTTTAACTCTTAGGATTTAATGCGAATTATACGAGACATCGTGGTATCTTACCACCCACACCTCTGTAAAGTTCTTGAAAAATTAGATAAAATACACAATAAAAAATAAAATATCCCAGAAAGTCCACACTAAATTTTAAGTTAAAATAATTTAATAGTTAAGTTGAAATAACTTTTAGTTATTTCTTTAAGTTATTAAGTTAAAATAAGAGTCATTTTAACTTAACCTTTGAGTTATTTTAACTTCAAATTTAGAATGGACTTTCTGAGACATACAAAAGTGTTAAATTAGCATTTTATTTTTTACAGTGTATAATGCACATATTCTGCTTCTGAAAGTGTTATTTATATTATGGAACATAAAATTATGACTAGATTTCTATGTGAATTCTGATTTCTGAATAGCAGGTCGTCGAAAGCGGGCTTTAAATTCACGATTACACGAACTTGGGAAATCAATGATTGAATATTCTTTCTGTGTGATGTGCCCAAAAGCGGGCTATTGTTACAAATACATTGAAGGTTGTTCAACTCGGATTCTCGGCGCTTTAGAATCCGTTGCTGAGAGCATTGCACTTAGCACTCGCTAAATGCGACCCAAAGATACGGGCTCCCGCTTTTCTAGCGCGTGGTCGACGCGGTCGAGAGCTCGCGCGATACGCTTTTGTCGCACACGAGATCGCGAGTTTAAGGCCCATTGCACATGCAAGACCACGAGGTAATCGGCCAATCGAGAGTGAGCGAGCGAGCTTATCGCGTGCAACATACACATACACGCGAACACACACACACACACACACACACACACACATCGGATAATAAAGAGAGAAGAGGGCTCTTTATTTCGTATTCCGTTCTCGTGACCTTATTCGGGATCAACCGGCACGAGAGAGAACCACGCCGGATGAGACGTTATTAATAATTGGGGCTTGATTAATCGAAATGATCGTTCTCGTTATGTTCCCCGCGATTGTATCGGCGACGCGCGATGTGTGCGTGTGTTAATTAAATTCATTTTCCGGAATGGAACGTTCCGTGGAAAATAGTCATTAATATTACAAAAAGTGACCGTCTATGCATATTCGAATAATCGAGTGTAATTAACGATTGACTTCTCTTTGGTTGAAATTATTGTGTAAAAAGTAAACTTTCTTCTTTTTGCACAGAATATTTTTCAATAATAATTGTCACTGGCTGAATGATTTGAAGAGATTTTTAATTGATCGAATTCTCAAAAAAAAGAACTTTTTCTAGAGCTTTTCAGAAAGAGATTTGTGTTTCAAGACATTTGATGAAGTTTGGGGTAATTAACTTTTAAACGAGTAAGTAAATCTAAATAAATTTCTGCATGAATGTTTATTAAAGTTTTATTAATGTATGTAAAAAAATTTGATTTGGTTTATAATGCTAGCAGAGAAAAAGTTTTTTATATATAATTATATATAATATATTAATATTATATGTTAAATATGTTTATATATATTAAAATGTGTACAATTATATATAATTATCATATCATTTTTATGTTTATTTATATATAATTATATACAATTATAGTAGAATATGTTCATATATATTAAAATATACATAATTATACATATTTTATATATAATTATGCATAACAAAATTTTCCAGGTATTTTCTTATCAAATTTGCAAATAAGTGCTACAAAACGCGATTTTACATTGAAATCAGAACAAACAAAGAATTAAATACATAACTTTTAAACTAATGAAATAATTGCTCAAATTCTAGACAGATATTCAAACGATAACAATAATAAGAACAATCTGAAACATTAAAAAATTTTGTGTAATACTCTGAAATTCGCCACATGCATCCTTACTTTGACCTAATAAAGTATCTCGCAGCAAATGCATTTTACCGTTAGCAGCCAACCTTTAGCAATAATAGAAAAATTTAAACTAACTATACTGATTCTTAGCTGATATCTCCAAGTCATTTCTTTGCATGATAGTCCTTTCGGTGAAATAAACCGCGCGTTGTTACGTAACAATTTAAATAATAATCTACAATCGAGATTTGCAACTTGCATAACAGTAGCACGCGCGGGTACGCCTGGGACATGCAACAGACGAATTATCCACATAGAATTAACTGAAACTGAGCCCCGGGGCTTGCCGTCTTTCCGACGCCGGGTTGCTCACGCGACGCTATTTTAATCCCCGTTTTTACTATTGCAAAGTCCGCCCGACCGAGCAACTTGCAAAAATTTCAGCCTCACTCGGCTGTAATTGCGGCGACCCGTCGACGTGTGATTTGTTGGCCGATAAATCGGAATCGCGCGCGGCTCGCGCAGAAATCGCTCGTTCCGCTTGATTGCTCGCGCGGATATCACCCGATCCGTTCCGCAGAAACGGCGGCTTTAAGAGCGAAAAAAGGATAAATGAAGCAAACAAAGAACAAGGTCGCGATGGTTTTTAATGCCGCCGTCGATCGCCACGTGCGTCGCTCCGATAACGCTCATTTTTCGCGATCGATGATGGAGAAATCGAGAGACCAGAGACAAGTGATTAATGCCAGCAAGGTCGTCGGTCGAGGATAAGTTTCGCTATTACAGAATCCCGTTAATTATTTCCCGCGACTGCGCGCGCGACTGTGTTCGTGCGTACTCGTGATCTACGTTCCGTTCCTGTAACTCGCACTTCGCTTTCAACGTTATAAATAGTGACATAATGGCTTTATGGCCCTCGAAGCGGCTTTACTTAAAGAGCCGCCTTGCCGCCATCACCATCATGCAAGTGAAATGTGAGAAAAGACGCAGCTGAGGGAAGAAAATCTCACCTTTTTATTTATTTTCGTTCTCCCGTGTTTCGGCTGCGTTCGCTTTGGCGCTCGCATAGCGCGCCCGCAAGCATCATTTGTTCTTGTTTAATATTTCATAAACAGCAACAATAACGTGATGCGCTCAGGCGCCTGCGAGCGGCAAAACGAACAAAGTCTGTATATTCCGCATATGTCAGAAATTCGCTGAGCGACTCGCGTACCGCTACGGATAATGGAATAGTTTATTTACGAAAAGGTAAAACACCGAAAAATGAATGTTGCAGAATCTAAAGGGGATTCAGATACGCGAGAGAGGTAGCGACGCGACCTACTTCCGCCAAAATATCCTGAAAATTCAATTATTTAAATTCTAAATTCAACATACATACATTTATAATACGTTCGTCTCAGCAGCAACGCAAAGCTGAATGTACACCGAATTTAGGGAGCAAGTCGATTTTTTCATCATCGTCGCTGACATTAATGCCATAAATATTTGTCTCGGTTCGCAAACACGGCACTTCCAAACACGGCATCGACTGCAGTGGAAATGTTTATAAGCGTCACTAAAAAGAAACTTATCTTTGAAACGAAGAAGATTACACGTAATTCACGCGAATTAAATATGTCACCATCTGGCCGAGATAATAATTCAGTTTGCAAGGAGCAAATTCATGTAAATCCCGACCATAGTTCCTGTTTTATCAGTAGCCTTCGCACAAAGGGAATTGTTGAAAGCCGGATAAAAAAAGGTAGGAATGCGGTGGTCGGACGTAATAAAACTCAAAAAGCGATGAGATAGGTACGCGGGCAATGTAACAAATATGAATGTAATTTACTGCGCTCTGCATTTTTATATGTAATGCGGGCCATATTTTCATAATGGCAAATTTGATGGTGGACGATAAACGAATGGTTGCATCGAAAAAAAAATTTTTTCTTTTTACGACGGTAAATAAATTAACGATGAAGTGCAACAGGATGCAGGGCTGGAGCACGTTTTACGATGCGCATCGAGCGTCATCGGTTTTACGACACGGTGATTTATTGGGCAATATACATTACGTGTATTACGTGTCGCGTATATTGTTTTACGCACACTTGATTGCGGCATTGTACAATGCTAATTAAAGTCTCGATCTCCGAACCATAATTAGTTAATTAATTGACACGGAAGGATCGTGATCCCATTTGCAGTTGCATTTGTACGATTCGTATCAGAATTGCGCAGCGAGATCCATTGGAGATTGATGCGCGAAATAATGTCATTCGTGCCTTCGCATAATTTTGTTTAATTGATACGAACGCGATCGAAGTGCAGCGATCTGTTTTCCGTTGTCACATTTTCACAGAAAATAACGTAAATTAATGTGACTGTCGGTTAATTTAGACGCTTGCGTGATAGTTTTTATAATATTTTAATCGTTAAGAAATCAGCATGTATGTGCGACATAAAAATTTAATGAAAATAATTTGATGAATAAGCGCGCGTCTGCCGTCTGTGCTATAGCTTAATAGAAAGTAAAATATACTTTTTTGATAAACAATCAGTTACTTAAAACTTAATTAAGCTTAATGAAACGCAGAGCTTGATCGCGTAGCGCAACTAATTTTGACTTACTCTCCTAATGAACTTTCTGTATCGCTGTGTTTGCGCATCCTTTTAAAGATCTTTTGGCTTAAAGTTATTGAATTTTCAAAGTAAGTTTCTTAGATTTATTCTTTTTTTTTTCCTAATTAATAACAAAAAATTTTAATCATAATTATTTGAATTTTGGCTCTGAAAATCAGTTGCAAAAAATACATACAATAAAACAACAAACAATTTAAATTTTAATAACTGGCGCAGCGTAAAATGCATCATATTTTGCTTCAGTTTTAGGTAAATAACTTTTAAATGAATAAATAGATCCGAATGATAAACTTTTACACGAATATTTATTAGAGTTTTTTTTAGTATCTGTATAAAACATTTCATTTAATTTGTAATGCAACTTTTTATCAAATTTGCAAATGAGCACTACAAAATACGATTTTAAGAATCAAGGGTAATAAAAAAATGGTTTAAATAACTTTTGAATCAAAATGTTATGTTTTAATTTTAAACACGTCCAAATAGCAAAATGTCGGTATTATGCCGGCATATTTACAACAATTGAGTCGGCACATGAGATACATGTGAGCAACACTCGTTGCTGACACATTGCGATATGATTTGTCGTCACAACTCTGGCAAAGACTTTGTCGGATTTATGTAGTAATAAGTAACAACATGGAAAAAACACATAATTTTTATTGATGGTGGATTCAACGTATTTAAAAATATTTTTTGGACGCGACTAATATATTGCTAATATATAATGACCCGTAGTCAGAACGCGCTTATAAACAGAGTAACGTACGTTTTTGCCATTTTATCTTTATCGTTCATTATATGTAAAACAAGGATAGAATGATAAAAAGAAGCGCGTTAATATCTTTATAAACGTGTTCTGAATACGGATCTAATATATGTGCATATAATATTGAATGTATGTACAGATGATTATTATAAAATTAAATCGACCTATGGATATGACATTCATGTTGTGCATATGCTGAGTTGATTATTTATCACTAATACGAATAATTGTGCTCAATCATGATAATCATGATGTAATCATCAGAGATGAAAAGTAACTCGTTACTTGCAACAAAGATACAGTTAGAGTTACTTTTTTTTGGTAACTATAACTTAGCTTTGTTACTTTTTTTTATCTGTAACTATAACTTTACTTATGGTTAGTTGTATTATTTGTGTAACTAATAATTAAATTGATAGTTACTTTACATATTTCAAACTCATTTGTCAATTTAGGTTGCATTTGCAAACATCATTCAAGTGGCGCCATGTATCATTTTATTTTTATTTAATAATTGGTAAATAACAAGAATAAAATGATGTATATGAGGATACTCGGCTGATGTTTCCAAACGCAGCTTTAATATGATTGGTCTGATTAGATCTTAGAACACAATTCATGTAGCTTTTATATGTACATATAAGTAATTAATATAGACATCACATTGAGGGGATAACCACTCTTGAATTTCGGTGCACAACCCGCTAGAAATCCGTTGAATTTCTCGAAGTCCGATAAAGTCCAGTATAATTTGACGAATTCTATGTATTATACCATAAAATTTTGGCTTTTATAACGAATTTTTGGTTGAAATTAATTAATCGGTTATTAAAGAGGGATTTTTGATCTTTTTTTTGAGATCTCTTAGCAATCAATGAATTTCATTAAATTCTGACGAAAATCCTATGAAGCCCATTAAAGTCCGTAGTTCAGTATACATCAATTTTCTAAGTGATTACCTCCTCGCATCACATGCTCTTATACAGTTAAAGATACTTTACGTAGGTGCTTTTCAGTAAATGACACAAATAGACACGGAAGTAATTTTATCTTTGGTCCTTACTGAATTTTAAACAATAGCGTCTCTAAATTTGACACCATGTTCCAATATAAATAAAATAATCGAGTAATGTTGGAGATGTAAAAGTCTAGTATTAAATTACCAATGTTTCAAAATGTTGTAAGAAAAAACAGAAAAGTAACTAAAAAGTAACTTTTCGTTACTTTTTGAATAACTGTAACTATACAAGTTATTTTTCAAAGTCAGTAACTTGTAATGGTAACCAATTATTTTTTGGAAGAAAAAAACTGTAACTAGTTATTTTTACAAAGTAACTTTTCCAATCCTGGCAAAAAGTTTCAACATTCTAATAACCATTTTAAATGTTTTAATGGTTTCATTTATTTATTTTTGGATCTGTAATAATTTTTAGTAAAATTATTCTTTTCGTGTAATAGAACAACCTATGAAATTTTTATATTTTTGGTAATGTTTTGACACATACATCTTTAATCTCAAGTATTTCTTCGCTTTTTTGAAAAAGATAGAAAAAAGGTACACAAAAATTTTATCTAAAAATTGAACTTGACACAAATCAGAAAGCAATTTTGTTAAGCCATCTAAATAATTATAAAGGACATTCCAGCACAATGAGCAATGCTGCAAAAAGTTTTGGCATTCTAGCAACTAGTTTTTGAACGTTTTACATAAGTATTTTAATGGTTTAACAAAATTATTTTGAAATTTGTAGCGAAATTTTTAGCAAAACCGCTCTTTCCGTGTACGAGAGTTCGGGGAACAGTGAGTCGGATTAAGCGATTCGTACGAGTCACGCGAGAACGATTACGCGGCGATCGGCGATAAGAGAATTATAACTCCAGCCTGCTCTGTTTGCTTGTTTGCCGATATGTACGAGTTCGACGAGGGTCCCATCCGGCGCGCGATAATGTGACGTGGGATGGCACAACACGCGTGATCTTCCCGTCTCTAATACTCATGTTTGCCTCCGTCGATCTTGTTTTATTGAACGAGTCTCCGGACGGTGGAACGTAGCCACTTTCTCGCATGCGAAAAATTAATTTCTTCGACGTTTATTTCACATTTTTTATGTAAAAATTATTTAACGATCAATTTTTAATTTCCATGGGATGGGAACGTTGAATGAAAAATAAATAAAAATTTACTAGCTTAATATATAATACTAGACTGCTAAGCACGACATGACAGAATTAAAGCCAGCACGGTCATTAATAATTAAAAAGAAAAAGTGACACAGAATGTGTCATATTATTCTTCTCAATTGTAAACAACTGCCTTAGCTTCATATGTTTATTATCATGAAATGTGACCATATTAGCAATGTAATATTATACGTAGAAGTCTGTGTCAAAATTAGATATGAACAATAAATATATATTTCTGCGTTTCTTAAATTTTACAACATAAACTTTTTTCTGTATTAACATCACTATATAGCATAAATTTCTTAAACTTAAATTTCTTGTTTGTATCACAAACACATGTACTAAAAGATAAATGCATAAAGCATACAGATGAAGTACATGGATAAGTATATGGATAAGAGATAACATATATTGTTTCAAAAAAGTTTTGTCATTAAACCAGTAACTTTTTTCTTCTTTGCACTTCTTTCTCCTTTGTTTCTTCGATCTTGAATCTTGGTCTGGGTGGATTTTTAACAAGTACTGTTGAATCATTTCTAATGTAATGCAACAATTTTTTGGATACTCTAAGTTAAAAATGTAAAAGGCACCAAATGCCATTTCCAAAGCTCTGTCGAAACTATCAACGCTGCTAAAAACGTTTTTTTCGATTACCACTTTGTACTCCTTGTGGTTTTCTTTATCTGAAAAACGTTATTAAAAATGTTATTGCAGGGTTTACGACAAGTTAATAAGGAATTACCATTGTCCACGCCAAAATATTTGTATAAAATACTAAGAGTGAAATAAAATTTTCGAAATAAATGTTGGTCCAAGTGAATGATAAAGTTTTTCAAACAAAAAAGTTTTCTGGAATTTTTTATATTGAAATCTGTCGATAAGGTCTATGCAAAATGACGAGTTTTCTTAAAAGTTTATAGATATGTATTAGATAAATAGAAATTGATAATAGATTTGTGTCATTTTCGAGAAAACCATTGTTCAATACTTTTCAACGAATTTATGAGCGTTTAACATTTTTCACTATCGATTTCTACCTATCTATTGTGTATCTGTAATTTTGTTCAGAATTTTCAATTGTTAACTACAAAGAATAAAATTAACAGAAGATGATTTTACATAAACTTTGCGACTTACGAAGAGTGAAATTTTTACTCACCAATTTTAATGATGCAGGGACTGCATATTTCAAGAGAATTGAGTATGTCATGTAGCGATTGTTCCTGAAAGAAAAATTAAATTAATTGCAGTATCCAAAGTTAATAAATAAACGTTAAACTTTTTGTTAGCGTAGAAAAGGTAATATGGTTTTTAATTGTTGATTTTAATTGTTGATTGTAACAACATAGTAGCGCAGTCTAAAGTTAGACTGCCTTCTTTTTTCTTAATTCTTAAAATCATGAAATTTGGTATCAAACCAATTTTTTTGAAATATTGTACCGAGAGATTTTTCGGTTCGCTGATTACGAATAAAAAGTCAAAATTTTATAATTAAAATGACCAATTTAATGTAGCGGTCTAATAAAAAAACTTTATGGTTCACAAAAATTATTAATTTATAATAAAATGACAACATGGCAAAAAAATCTAAAAAATTTTGAAATTTTAACATTAATAATTATATTTAGTAGAAAATATATTTTTTTTTCTAGAAAAAGCACAAATTTAAAATCTTTTAATGTAAAAAAGTAACATGCAGCTATCAATTGTTGATTCATTGTTACGACAATAAGGCAAAAATTTAAAACTACACTACTTAATTTGAATAATGAAAATTAAAATTACGTCATTAGTATTCTTTATTAATCAATTTTGCCAACTTATGAAGTTTACTGTTTTAACTTTAGTTTTGAGTAAATGAATTTGTACCTTCTAAAAATACATTTTTTTAATAAGTGCAAAATTGTAAAAGTATACTGGCGAAGCTTTTTTCAATTATGCTGTTGGACAAAATTGATAAATAAAAGTATGAAATTATCGATAGATTAATTAAATTGGAACATACCTCTACTTCAAAAATAAATTTTCTTATATCTTCTTTGAAGTATTTGAAAAGTATTTGTAGAACTGCAAATCCAGGTTCAATGTTATCGTCAGAATGTAATTCATTTTTTATTCCAAACTCAATTATATTATTAGCCTTTGAATTGATTTGAATTCCCAGCATTGTTAAATCCATTTTAGTAAGATTTTGAAAGTGCCAATAGAAAGCATTCTTTGATTTTTGTAGAATTGGCCATTGACTTAAGATGTGTTTCAAAGGTTCACTATTGTTTATTGCTGTCCTTATGATTGCGTAGGAATCTTCCAAAAGTTGATGGAAATTTTCGTCTGTTTCATTCATTACATTTAAGGAATTTTTTTAATTTTTCTCATCCAAAATTTTTTTATTAGGTTCTGGGTCCCCATTAGAACAATTTCTTGTAACGTTAGTTATCTTTTTTGATTTTTTTCCTGGAATTTTTCCAGTTGTGGGGGATTTTCGTTTAAGCTGCTTATTTAAATAAATATTACGTTCAATGAGTTTCATTGTTAAAACATTCATAAAACATTCGTCTCCTATAACTTCATCATCAGACTCAATGTCTCTGAACATTGGATATCGCTCACTTAACTTATGAGCTATGATTTTAAAAGCATTGGAATTTTAGTTTTAATATGACGCATTTCATCTACAGTAATATGTACAACTTGAGTTTGGATACGCCAACGTCGTTCAAACCACGTCTGAACAGCTTTGCCGTTAGTTTTGAAAATCTCTAGAGGAATTGGTTTTTCAGCTTCTATTGTTACTTCATTAGGAAATTTGTGAAACGATATATTGAAATTTTTCCAAATAATTTTATAATTTGTTGATTGTAATTTATTTGATGACTGCGAGCTAGTAGAAGCGGGTTTCATCGGTCTTCTTTTTAGTAGCTCATTATTTTCGTTTACAATATAAATTTCCACAGTACTAAATTCAGATGGTGTAGATGCTGAAGTCCATTTTTCATTCTCTGATAGAAGAATAAATATCTCCTTTTCATAAAAAATAAGAGATTCATCTTCATCCACAACTGTTCCATCACTTTCTAAAACTAATACTGTACCTTGTATTTGAAATTTTTGCGATGCTAGAAAAAGAACCTTGTATCAATATTTACAAATGGAAAATTGTATGATTACTTGAATTGCTCTATTTTATAATTGCAAAAAAAAATAGTGGACGAATAGTAGAAAGATTTAATATATGTATACATATTTTCCTTTATTATTTATTATTAATTTTTACCTAAAAATTTGAATCTAATAATATGATATCAATCTTTACTCACCTTTACTGATAACAGCTTGATAAATCCCTTTATTTTCTTTGATAAAGATAGAGTATTTCTTACTTCTGCTCACATTCCATATTTTAAAAACAGGCATTTTCTGGACAAATATTAGAAAACGCAAATTATATTCAAAATAAGTTTGAAGGCAGAGGACAATGTGAAAATATTTAATCTAATATCTAATGGCATCGTATTTATCACCAATATCATTGATAGTAATGTTATTACTAAAAACGTTATCCTTTGTTAAATTAAACGTATTTAATAATCGAAGTTTTGTAGCCAAAGAAAGTAAAATGTTTTTGAAACAAGATGAGTGTTTCATTACTTGTTTAAAATATTGATGCTTGCTCTCAAAACAGAGGGTCCAAAGTTGTCTAATAGGCACAAATATTTTTATCAGATATGGATAATGCAATAATTAATGATGTTTGAATTTTTTATTAGTTTCTCTAGAAATAAGTTTTGTCTCAAATAAATATATTTAATTACCAAGTTATTTAGATTTTCTGTTTGGCTAACTCTAATTTTAAAACTCAACAAAATAAACATAGTTCTTCACAGCATCATTTCCTACAAATCATTGTTTTTTTTTCTTTTCTCCTCTGATTTCATATCTCTGTAAGATTCATTAGTAATATGCTTGGTAACATGCATCTTAACATCAAAAGATTTTGGATTTCTTGTATTATATTTACGAATTATGAAATCTGAATTATTTCTCAAATTATTTGCACAATTTACGAGATAGACCAAATTTGTGACCGCGCTTACGAACGCGACACAACTTCGTCGATCGTCCACGGCTCGCCGGCTGGGAAATCTCAATTTTCTCTATCTCGCGACAACTTGTATTAACAGAAATTAGGCGACAGGCACGAGAGAACGTACCAAAGCGTATCCTTCTTCCAAAACACGCTAAAAACCACAGATAATTTTAACATTAATACGGCACTGAGAGCCGACTGCTCAGTCATGGAATTAGTAGAGAGAGAGAGAGAGAGAGAGAGAGAGGATGATTGAAACTTAGAAGAGCGGATCACACAATAACATAAGCAATAATTAACAAACAAAAATTAACAGCGTGTATTTCCAAAATGCGAGTTGGTAGTTTACAGTCGTAATTGAGCACGCGGATTGTCGGCGTGCTAACGAGTCGCGTTACAAAGTCGCGGAATGCTACGGTCGAAAGAAATAGCAAGACTTTACCGCGAGACGCTGACAAAATACAAATTCCTCGCTTTAGCGGCACGTAACTCGTGAAGAAGATGCACTTTGTAACTATTGCTCAATAGGATGTTGAACACGCGCACGCTGTACAAAGAAATCGCGTAATCGCGCAAAATTTACAAAAATTTACTACACGAACATACACTCACACTCACAAATACGCGAATTCTGTAAACAACAAATTGAGCAAATAAACTCATTGCACATGTATGAAGATTACTCATATATTAAGTAATCATCTTTTCTTTTCTTCAAATTTTTTCCAGACTCAGAAAATGATTCTTCGTTCCGACGGCTAGCTCTTACCGTTACTCTCACAAATATTGTATTGATTATTCCGATCTCGGCCTCGCCCAACGGTTTCAAAATATCTCACATATGTATATGAATCAGTAAAAAGCTGTACCACATTCAGTTCTTAGAGACTGGCGCTAGCAAGCTGCATGAACTGACGAGCAATAGCACCGAGTGATGGAGGAAAGGGAAGTTTCTTACGCTGACGAGTTCGATCGTTTCGACCATAGACGTATAAGATAGACTTGGCATTTACCCATTCGATTCGTCTAAAAAGTGAAGTTGATAGAACGGAGAGAGAGGGGCAAAATGCGGGTAATGCTATCCTTTTCTGTCTTTTTTTTTGCGCGCGCATTATTGACAAAAATTCTTAGAAATGAAAGACAGCTAACCAGAGTACTAAAGAATCAGATGAGGAAAGACTTCCCCGCATTTTGCCTCTCGCTCCGTTCTGTCAACTTTACATATATGTAGCTAATGCTGGGTCTATCGTCTATAGCATGAAGTAAGATTAAGGAGATGTAACAGCAAAGATTGAAAGTGGTCACGAAAAATGTTCCGTGAACCATAGCGTCGCCATTTTTGGCCAAATGTTAGATAAAGATAAAATGCCAGCGTGTGTGTCGTTTTATCTTTGTTTAACATTTGGTGAACAACAAGGATAAAAGTATTCATCAGTATTCAAGATGGCGACGCTATAGTCCACGGAACATTTTTCGTGACCAACTTTTTTCTCCTCAGCTTGTACAGTTACAACTGGTCTATAGTTTCGACATTGTTTTCTCGGCGCCTCAAACACAGATTTTGATTGGCTACAATAATCACACAATAAATGTAATGAATGTAAAATTACATTTTTTTGTAATTTTGCATAAAACTGTTTTTTTTTGTTTATATGTTGTCAAATACCGCTTAAATTTGAAACTGCAAATTATTTTTACATAAAAACCGTACTTTCACATATATTTTACCATTGATACGTATTTTTACTTTAAAAATAAATCTCCAGTTATAATTAGATGATTTTCGGGTCACACACACATACACAAGTAATTTCCACGTAAAAATACAGTATTCGATAAACTTTTTCAGCGTAAAATAATGCCGACCCTAAAGCAACAATTTAAGGAGAGTTATTATTAATTACTAATCGATATATTTATATCATTGCAATCACGTTAATTTTGATGATCAACCTTAATTAATAACGAACCTCATTGAATTAGATATATAAACGATGGACTGAATGGCAAAGTAAATATAGCAGGTTTGGCACGCATTATGTATTCTAGGATTAATTGTGGTGTTCCGATCTGAAATCACACACGGAGTGCAAACACGCAGCGGCCGGACGCTGGTGTTATCTGCATGCGGAATCTCGATGGCTGTCAAACAGCGGCGAGTGTGCGTCCATCGTGCGCACTTCCATCCCTCGTTTAGGTAGACGTGACTATTCTTTAAACGCGGAAGTCGATACGCGATAAGGTTGTCCGTTCTAAGGAAGATTAACGAGCCAGCTTCAAGCCGTTATCGCCGCCTTCGATCGCGAGGTTGCTTAACGCCCAGCGTTTTACGCCCCGTTTAGTAACGGGTGGAATGCGCTACATAGACCGTAATGCGTTATTGCACGGATTTACCGAAGAAAATTCGCAAAGGGGGAATCATCGACGGCGCCTATCGCGCAAGAATATCTTCACTCGGCGTAAGCGTAACGCGAGCTCAATTAACGTAATGCCAGATACCCGCATTACTCTCCACGGTGGTGATAACGATATTTAATTATATCGGAGGCAACCCGTTTGCCCCTCCCGCTATCGCGGATGCGAAATTCAATCGGGCGAGCGGAACGACGATCAATTAATGTTTACGGCGGGTCGCGATTTTCCCTCATTATAAACACCCGGCAGACCCGGCAGAACTCGACGCTATTTTTGCGCATCGTTGAACGGCAAAATCGCCGAGAAAATGCCGATACACCAATGAAGTATCATAACTTCCGCCGACGCGCGAATTGTCTTGTTAAAAGCGGCGAAACGATTAATAATTTGTTATTCAATTAATCGGCCTTTTATGTTTGTTGTATTGAAATATTGTGACACATTGAATATTAATTTACCGTTTGATAAATCGGGAGGATTGTCGATCTGTTGCTCTATTTATTATCGCTTTCCTTACGATTTCTTCTTCAACTGAAATACTATATCAGTGATATACATGTAGGAGAGAGTTGCGTACGTTGAAAAAAAAGAGTTTGATATTAATAATCAAGCTTTCGTGAAATAATTACAATTAAGTTTGATTAATATAATCAAATATTTAGTAATTATACTAATAATAACTAAACATAACAATAGTAACTAATTGGTTACTAAATAGTTACTAAATATTACTAAATATCTGGTTATATTAATTGAATATTTCACTGAAATTATTTTACCAAAACTAGTACCAAAACGGTAGTTACTAATTTTAGAATTATAGTTACTAACTAATTTACTATATCTAAGCTTGACTATTATTACAAAATTTTTTATCAGTGTATCATCTTTTTTTAAGTTACATTTTTTTTTATTATATTTTCTTTTTGGTACACTGATTTGCACACAAATACACGTTGGAAATTGTAGTTTGACATTTCAGGCAATGTTTAACCTTTCACCAATAACAAATTAATTTATTATATGTTTTTTTAGCAACATGCTGCAAAAAGTACGATTATTTATATAACGGATTAAATGAATTTGCAGATCCCACATCTTACTTTTGAAAGCATTGAATTAAAATAATTAAAATTATAAATTATTAATTAATACTTATTTTATTAATAGTTTATCGAGAAAGGATCAAATATTTAATAATTAATAAATAACAATAATGGTAATAAAGATAAACACAAAAACAAATTGGCTTGAATATATTTTCGTAATTGACGTATTTTTATTAATATTAATTATTTACTATCAATTATCAGTATCTTACATTAATATCATTTATTATAATAAAATTGAACGTGATATGGTTTAGGAAATTTAACAGATTTTATAAAAATATTTATTTAATCTTTATAATAATTATATGTGTATACAATGAATATAAAACGTTTTCCAATAAATTTTTTCATAAAAATATAACACAATTCACTATAAAATTGCACAATTACATTACATCAGTTACAAAAATTGATCAAAAATTAGTATTAGTTGTACCTGATTTCTTAAAATTTTGTTAGTATGCGCAAAGCAAAATAAAATGAAAATTTTTATTTATATTACTAATTTTTTTTTCTTTTATATTTTCGTCACTAAATATTGTTTATATGAAGTAAAATTATAAAATATTGATGATGTACAATTTAAGAGACCAGTATGTGTTCAACAACACTCACTTACATATTTTTTAAACTAAAATATTATATCATAATATGAGTTCACCTACGGAATTTATGTATCAAGTGACATCCACGCAAAGCGTCGAGTAAAAAAAATCGCTCTATATCCGGTAAAATTGGAGCAGGTTTTATTTTCTCTTTGGAAACAAAACGCGAGTTATGTTTTACGCAGTTTCGCGTTGAAAAGAGAAGGTAATATTTTGGCGATCACTTGTGTCGTAAAAATTTGTTTCTACCACGATTTACAGACATTCGACTAGAGATGGGACCAAATATTTTACGTGAAAATAAATAACTTAAAAATATTAATTAAATGACAGTAGCAGATAAGAAATTGACTGAGCCAAAAATTACGTTAAGATTAATCAAATTTAATTAAGTTAAATAAAAAGTTAATGTTGAAAAACATTATTTGTATTAAATTAGAAATTTGTAATTTTTTAAAGTTAGATTACTCAATTAAAGCAATAATAATATAAATCACTAAATAAATTTAATATTGTACTTATAACTTAAGTTTATATGAAATAACAAAAAAATATTGATCTTTATGGTGGTAATATATTTTTTTCTTCTTTACACAGATTTTTAACTTACAAAAAATTCAATTATTTGAATAAAAATAACTAGTTAAAGTTAAAAATTAAATTAATTACAATTAACTGTGTTAAGTTGACAGTTATTAACTTCTTAATCACCCAACTTTAATATTTAATAACAGTTTCATTTTCTTAATATTTTTACTAGAGTACTACTAGTAAAAGATCCAATTCTTTATAACAAAAATTACTTATGAATATATTTAAAATCCTCGCACTTATTCTAAAATTTGAAAGCCAGTCAGTATTGATTACTTCGCAAGAACAATGCGTGAAATATTATTTCTTATGAATATTATTTGAATTCTAGAAAATGAAACTTGAGAACTAAATAAAGATAATAGAATAAAATTTGATTTGAATTATTAAGAACACATTGAACTTGATCCTATTTCTGCTTTCTATATATAGCGTATGACGTTTCGTCGACGGTGTATTCGATATGCCATCGGTGTCTCGCGATGTATTATTGGACAAGAAATCTGCATTTCGATATTTGAAACAAGTGTCAATATTGCAGTCTGTATATACATATACATACATACATACATACATACATACATACATATATTTATATATTTATATTTATATATATCAACTGATACGAGTGACGTCTCCTTTAGCTCATTCTGACTCGTCACGAATCGAGGCCATCGCTCTTTTCTGCCATCGATTCGATTTTAATGTTCTTTTTCTCCTCGCATTGTACTTGAATCGCCCGAATGCGCGATCGCGAAAGCAGGTACCCTCATGGCCACCACGCGTAGCCTCGTCTGATCAAGGCCTGACTACACTACTGACAAATTCGTAATAGACGATATTTATCGGGAAAACACTATGTGTGTACGATATCGACACTCGAGTTACAATTACCGAAGCGTACTTGGCAGCGAGTCGTTGCATAATTCATGGGGAATTGTTATTTTACAATAGCACGAGATTTTATCGATCAAGTCGACGTTTTTACATTGCTGACATTCATAAAGAGATGATAAAACTTTAAATAAACTTCTTAAATCGCTTTAATTTTTATACGAGTGACTTTTTTAAATTTATGCCATCTGAGATTTAATTGCGTCAGCAAAGTATGTCAATTGAGATTTAGTACGCGATGAAATTATATATTACAACACATTGATGTTGACTCTGGTGTTTTAGTAATGCATATATTTACATATTGTATAATTATATCGTTTTCTTTTATACTTTAACAATATTATGTAAACTTTCTAAAATTAACTTGAAACTTTTAACTAGGCTGGTTCAACGTTACGTTAAGTTATTACTGCAAGAAAATAAATAACTTGTCGTAAGGATAATAATCAATTTCAGGATTCCGGCCGCGTATGCGACCCACTTCTGTACTAGCATTTTATAATTAAATCTTGATTGCTACGGAAACTCGCAATGGAATTTTCTATATAGTATACATTACAATAAGAAAAAATGACATTTTTAACAAAAAAAATGACTTTTTTTCGATTATCAAAATGTATAATTTTTGTAATTTTTTGGGTGCTGAATACAAATCCGGTTTCCAAATTAATGATAATATATTATCACAGTTTTGAGAAATTTATAATTACAGTTGCAAACAGGACTATTTTTACATATTTTATCAGACTATAATTATAATATGTGTTGGAGAAGTTTTGTTGCAATTGAAATTAAATACTTATTCGGATTTTCATTCTTCAAAAGGAATGCTTTACGTCGGCTGTGGTCAAAAATGTATGCGTTACATTTCAAAGCATCACCAAAAATTTTAAAATTTCATAGGTTGTTTAATTATTACGTTTGAGTATCTGTAAGATTCGAGCGTAATTTTTTTATTAATTAAAAAGTTATTTTTTATTTGCTCTTGATTTTTGTGTAAAATTGAGTTTTTCAATATATATTTGTAAATTTAATAAGGAAATCAACACAGAAGTGTCGTGACCTAAGAGAAAATGCTGAAAAACAACACAGAGTGTTTAGATGACACAAAAAATTCTGAGGAATGAAAATCCTAACAAAACATGTTTAATTTCGATTGCCATAAATTTCTCCAACACGTCACACGTCGCAGTTACAGTACAACAAAATCTGCGAAAACAGCAGTTTTTGCCTTTTTCTTGCAACTTGCAATTGTACTTTCAATATTGTAACAACGGAAAGTAAATTGAATTCGTATTCAAATAGATGCTATGGAAAGTGACACGTTCTGTGTTTTTGTTTGTATTGAACTGTATAATTGTTACGTGGACGAAATTGTTACGTCGCCAATTGCATAACCAAAGGTTTGCAATAATAAATTCCAACGGATTCTGTATTATAATAATATTCCGTGTGCATAATAACAGCGCGTTATAAACAAATGCGATAATACATGTAACGATGATAGACTGATAAATGTAACAACGATATACAGCTGCGAGTGCCGCAGCTCGAATTATCGGGAAGATGAAACTTCCACCCGTATTATTATCTTACAAAGTCTGCATGCAATAACAAACCGGAATTGATTTAATTAAGGGGGCGGTGATTAAAATTGCATTTGCGCATAACGGACGTCAATAACAAATGTATAACAACATTACCAGCGCCATGCATCTCGCGTGTTGTACGTGCGTGTGCATGGGAATGAAATAAATTCAGTGCGAGGGAGAGTGTTACGAGAACAGATATCAGGCGGGACGGAAGAGCCAAGAAGCGTTGCCGGGAAGGCGGCGGCGGCGCGGCGTAGGAAACGGGGCATTAAATCACTCGCGCCCAAGCACGTGTGGCAATCGTAGAAGGCGAAAATGACCAAGATGGAGTTCCGGCACTCCATCCCGCGAGCTCCATTCCGTATCGTGTGCTCTCGTATGCCGGAATTCGGTTAGCCGTAATGTAATCTGCCCGACGGGTGAGGAGACGCAGCGACGGCGAAACAGCGGGAGCGTAACGCGGCCGTAAACGCGCGACCGATAACGTTAAAATGAATCCGGAACGAATCTCCGGCGCGGCGCCGGCGTTGCGAATTAATATTAATTAATTACACGCGCACGGTTCGCGATCGCGATCGCGCGTAATCGGGCGAGAGCCGGCGAAGCGTGGCGATGCGGGTGTGCGCGCGGTGCCGAAGTCAGGTTCGCTCGCGAATATCCGGTAATAAACATTCATCTCGAGGCTGAGATTATTTCATTCCTCGAGGACCTCCGGATACGACCCGTGAGATCGAGAACAATTAACGTCGTCGTCGCGCTGCGCGACGTCGCGCTGCGCGAGTAATAGAGTCGCAAGAATGGCGTTCGTTCGTTAAAAATGATTTTCACGCTCGGTGCCTCTTTCTTTCGCGCGTCGTCGATTTGGACTTTTACTACGTAAAGCGCCGACCCAAATTCACAATGCAATTTAGCGCGTTTCAAGCCACCGCGTAACTATCGCCGGCATGTCGAGCCGCAATTGGCCCGAGAGACCAAAGGACCTCGGGAGATCAGTTCCGAGCGACAAGCCCTTCGAACTCGATATTCCGCCTCGAAGAAGTGACGACGCTCGGCGACAGGAGCGGGTGACACGATACACGCGACGGGCGGAAGTTGCCGACATGGCAGCCGAGGGCCCACTTCCGACACACGACCGCACTCGGTTTTCGACGTCTTGAAATTCCGTCCGAGGGAAAAGTTTCGATTGCTAACGTAGTCTGATGTTTCGTTTCGCTTTTCGCACATTCCTATATGTAGATATATAGATAAACTCGATTTTCTCGATTCACGATAGGAAATTGAATTTTTGCGGCGATACCTAATGAAATCGAGATTCTCGGAAAATAAGAGTATAAGAATTCAATTACGAAACCGCGGGTATTGATATGCAATAATCGTTTAATTTTTACGATAAAAATATAAAAAGGTCGAAACTTACAAACTGATCATAAATTTTTTATTGCACAGAAAAAGAATTATCAAATTTACAATCTTTATTGTCTTACATATATAAACAAGCAAATAAAATTTTTAAAGAAATTTGTAAGAAATAATCTTACTCCAGAAAAATATTATATATAATTTTATTTCAATATTAATTGTCATCTAAAGACGATTATATTATAATATTGAAATATGAAAATACCGTTGTAAAATATTATTATATTTAAAATACAAATAATAAAATAAAAAGTCACATGATTGTTTCGATAATAGAAGAGAAGATTGTATTACTTATATAGTCCTTAAAGGTACAATGACCACTCGCAATATCTCCGTTATTAGATAACGAATTCTAATAAGTATTTGTAGCATCATTTGTAACTCGCCGTTATACAATGGCGACAATATTTTAAAAGCCGAATTTATTATAAGGCATTTTTACTTTTGAATATTTTGAAAATCAATCGTACAAGAAAATGTCTTGGATGAGATGATATTTCTTGTAACGAATACTTAACTATATTTCGTGGTGAAGGGATCTTATAGATTTTTATTACCATCAGTATTATTAAATTGATTATCAATTTAATATTACAATATTACTGCTCTGACTCAATTTAAGATCAAAAGATTTAACATCGCACGATTCGAACAACTAGAAAATGTATATTAAATTACACATAAAATATTATTTGGACAATAAGATCTATTATGATCTGTTAACATTTTCTCGATTTTATTTGTGTTAAACATTTCATGGTTATGTGTGGTGTGTGTGTGTGTGTGTGTGTGTGTGTGTGTGCGTGTGTGTGTGTGTGTGTGTGTGTGTGTGTGTGTGTGTGTGTGTGTGTGTGTGCGCGCGCGCGCGCGCGCTTGTAATTGTTTTTCTTTGTTGTTTAACATTTTATTCGGCTATACATACTTTGAGTTACGCAAAGTTAATAATAGTTTTATTTACGCAACTCCTTAAACGTGCTGATTCTTAATAGACCTAGTCCCAGCGGAAAATGATCGAATTGATGTTGAATCGACATCGAAATGATGTCAATTTGATTCAGTAGATCATTTCTTGCTGAGATACAGTCTCTTTTTCAAATAGAAATTTTCAAATAGAAATAATTAGTCGATGAGTTTATTGTAATTCTATTATATTGCTAATCAATAGTTTACATTACATATATTGTAGATTTTCAGTATTGCAATCTGTACGCGAAATTATGCATATGTGTTCATACATTTGCATATATTCTGCAATATTTATTTTGAATAAATATATAATTACGTAACAAAACACTGTGCTTTTCCAAACAAAATCAATTTTTATGAAAGAAAGGAGGGAATCATCACCTTTTTTTTTAGATCTATCATACAGTATCGTGTGTAGTCACATTTTTACAAATCACATTCAAAGTAATAACATTTTAAATAATATTTTATAACTCTGAGTCCAGAATCGATTGAACGACATATTGATGAACGTAATTGTTGTTTTCAATTTAAAATATTGGTTGTTAACAAAGTTAGCTGGATAAAATGGTTGGCCGTAACATCATCTACTCTATACTATTGAAAGTTTCAATTCTTGGTTAGAATCATTAGATCATTGTTTCTAACTTGATATTTTTTTTTCTCTCAACTCGTAAAAATTATTGTTGAATAAAAATGAATATTTTTGTTTATAAAACTATACTAAATTTCTTTATATAAGCAAGTTATATTTCTGTTTTGTATTATAAAAATCTGCCAAGATTTTATGTTTCTGCTTATATATTATATTAGGAGCACGACTTAATGCTTGGCCTTTTTAAAGAAAATATACAATATTATTTATTTACAAAAAAAAACGATTAATCTTTCAATCTTTGAAATAGTTTCCGTTACTTTATTTATACTTTTGCTATCTTTGGAACAACTAGCGAAATCCGCTTTGGAAGAAAAAGGTGGCTTAGAGTTGATAAACTCGTCGATGTTTTTGTTGAGCTCTTCGGGAGACTTGAAGTGAGAATCAACCAGGTGATGTTGCAGGGTCGGAAAATATGGTAATCCGAATGGATAAAATCCGGAGAATACGCCGTGTAAGAGAGAGTTTCCTAGCTCAAGTCGAAGATGACTTCCGCGTTGTCATGAAGCGAAACCCAACGGCCCGCCTTTTGAATCCTGCCAAACTTACGTACGTTTCGAAATCGCTTGTTGGTTCACTGCAAGTGTATTTACAAATTCTCTAATTGAGTCTGACAAGGACATTTTCTTTCAAAAGTTGTTTCAGTTCTTCAAATTTCTTTAGTTATCCAAAGCATTTTTTGTCTTGGATATTGAAATTACCATCCGGAAATTTTTAAAACAACTTTTTACACGTGCTGCTGTAAGATACAGCACTTCCATCTAAAGCCGAGCAAATTATTTTTAAGCCTTGCTGGCATTTTTTTTTAATTGAAATGCCAAAAGGAGGCAGTGCCTCAGATACTGCTTTTCGAATGACATCGCTTTTATTACTGTTTTTTAAGATTATATCTGCAGCACCCTCCCTTTGAGTTAAATATTGTTCTTTGTTTTAAAGCTGAAGAGTAACGCTTTGAAACGACTATATGGCGGAAAAAAATTTTTTATTTGATTAGACACTGTAGTTGATTAAATGTAGAGGCCGAAAATTAAGCTGTTCATTTAATATGAGACAATAATTGTTAAATAAGATATATTAGTTTCAGTATGGTATTAATTCTTTCTCTATATGAAAAAATTTTTCTAATGTGGAGATTTTAATTGCTTATTGAATGATTTTATCTCGATAAAATCTTTCGACGAGAAGTAGATATTTAAATTGAAATGCAAATATCTGATACTGCGATATAATTATCACAGTTATGATATGATAAAATCAGATTAATGCAAAACCAAATTTGACATTGGAACTTGAAATAATCCGTCTGTTTTACAAATTGCACGTTACGTCTTTACTCTTAAATCGAAAAATAAACAATTTTAGACACAATTGCTGTTGTAAATAGGATAAACAGTCCGGTTATCGCAAGATAAATTGTTTCTTTGTAAGACTATCAGTGAGAAATCGCTTTACTGCCGCCGTCACTATGCACGTTCATGACTTTCGCATCTTCGCGAATGCAATTAGCGAGCCCGATATACTAATTGATGATAAAACTTGCGCATTCTTATTTCGCCTCGGTGCTCGATCTTAACGTATTTATATGCATTATAGTTATCTCTTTTAATTCATTTGATTGCCATAAGAGTGACACACACATAAAAAATGAAGAAATATATTTTACTAATCCTCTTCTCTTAATATACTCTTTATATGATGATTCTCTTTATATTTTTTTATGTGATAAATATCATACATACGCGCACGCACACACACGCACATACACATAATAAAAAATTTAAAGCAATTTGTACAATTCTGCAAATAAAAAATGAAAAAATTGTTGCCTTATATTTTAAATACTATTTCTTCAATTTTTATTATTATTAATATTATAAAGAAGAATAAACGTAAAATATTGTAGAATAAACAGATAATAAACATAAAACTTTTTTTAGAGCCAAACAAGTCTAGATGTGTTTTTTTTTTTACGGGTTCACAAAGTATTAATTAAAGCCTAGAACTTTGTTTTTATCTACTATATGTCCAAAGAAAAATTATATTTATACAAAGGAAAATGTAAAAGGATGTTTTTTGTTAAGAACAATTTGTGAAGTTTTATAAATAAACAGTGAAAAAAATTATTTATATTTTAAATAAAATTTTCTTCTTTATCAATTGTTATGAATGTGATTTTAATGTTATAAAAATGATAAATGAAAAATATAGAATAAACAAGTAATAAATATGAAATTTCCGCGAGAGAGAACCAAACAAACCCAGATGTTTTCTTTCTTTTAAATGAGTATAAAATATTAATTAAAGTCTAGAACTTTGTACTTACTTATTATTATATGTTGAAAACAAAAGTTACCATATTTATTTAGCGAAATGGAAATTGAAAATAAGAAGTTTCTTTTGTTTCCTGAAAATTTAACTTTTTGAACTAGTTTTTGTAGGAAACTCTTTAATTATGTAATTGACATCAAAAATGCTACAAAAAATTGTAACGTTTGTAACAACCAGCGTGTGAATTTTACATAATTAAAGGATGGTCTAAGAAAATTATTTTTAGATCTGTTTCCAAGAAAATTTTAATTCTTTAGCAAAAAAAAAAGTATTTTTCCCGTGTAAGTTTGAACATTTTGAAAGACTCCAAATAATTAGACAATTTTTATGCTCGAATAATCCAATAAATTTGACATTGTTCGCGATCGGGATTTTCTGCACTTTTATATCGACTATCGAGCGATGGAATTAGTCTCTTAATTATTTTCTAATCAAATGCCACTTTCCACGACATTTTCCAATTCCCTTTGACACTTTCGTGCCGATGTGTTCTCGTGATATAAGTGAACACGAATGTCGGGTCATTAAATACTTTATAATGCAAGCGAGGAGTTATCCCCGGGGATGAAACGCAGTTTTCATTTCTGTCGCAAGTTTTCTGAAGTAATGGAAACTTTAATGAGATTCAGCACACTGCGTCCTCGCGCGCCTCTTCGCCTTCTCGATAAAGTCACAAACGTCCGCTGACTCTCGTCAGGAGATCGACTACGGCTCGGGCACGAAAATATAATTGAAAGTCATCGTTGCGTAACGAAAAAATTCGAGCCGGGAAATTCACTACTAATCCTTCTTGTAGCAATAATAACAAATTCTCGCCCCGATTTTATCAAATTTAAATCACTCTGTTCTCTTATAATCTCAATAGTTCCAATATGGGAAGCCCCAGTCCGATGTAATAATAATGGCTGAGATTATTCAATCCCGAGAGCTGAAAACTACGACGATTGAAATTCTGCCGAGCTGAAATCGACTCCGATTTCGATACACGCGATACATATTTTCAATGCACTTTTTTACCATATATACATATACGTGCTGTTCTTCAGATCCTTTTACACGTTATATTTCAGAAATATTTTTAACTTTTTTTGCGCACGTTATATTACAGAAAGAAAAGAGAAACAATTTTTCTCCGCATTCTGTTCTCTGTAATCTCAATAATTCCGGTACGAAAAACGTGAAGAGCTGCTCACCTGATATCACGTTGGGCCCTAACGCGTCTTCCATCATTATCGGCTTGTCTCTTGCTTTCTTCTCCGTTCTCTTTCTCTCACGTTCTTTAGATTCCTCCCGTGGGCAACATCCCACGATTATCGCGAGGACGAATCGGCCTTTTCAAGCGCAGCGGCGGACAACATAGCGGGAGATTCCCTCGAATCTGCGAGCGCGAAACGGCGCGAAAAGAAGAAAACAGTTGCCTTTACCTCCCGAGCGTTCGAGCGTCGTGTGCCAGGTGTCTCGGGCGGAGAGATCTCGAGTGCAGTGCAACGACGGTGGCCGCATCGAGACGGTGGCGGCATTCAAACGCGTCGTACCGCAGGCCGGATCCGCGAACTCGACGTCCGCGACTTTCCTCGGACCATCTGGATCATCCGGATCGCGATCCAGCGAACGTGCGGCTCTCCTCCGTTTCCGATCGCGCGTCAGCGAACTCGACGCACGCGAGACCGCGGAAAAGACTCTTCTCAGAAGTAAATATTTGATTTTTTCCTGGTTTATTATTTTTTCGCGACGGAAAGGAAGAAACCCGGAACCTGTGCTCCTCGTATCCCGGGATGTATTGTTTTATTACAAGTTCCTCGGACGTTAGAAGAAATACCCGCGTCAAGAACCTCGGGTATACACTCCGAGATACAGCGCGGTGTCCCACGTGTGCGAGCTCTCAAGGATGAGGTATTGGGAAGTTATCAGCTGCCTTCAGAATCTTCCCCAGTTCTCCTCTGTTTTTTCGCGAAATTAAATAACGTCCGACACTTTGCTATCCGGAAGCTTTGCTTCGAACGATACCGCCGGTCGCTGGAACCACAGATCGTTGCATCTTCCGCTTTTCTTCTTTTCTTTTTTTTTTCTTTTTTTTTACATTCTCACGCACTCGAGCAACACCTCGGCCGAAATAATCACGTTGTTTCACGATATCACGATCACGTCTCGAAATTTTAACGCATCAACTAACCGAACGTCGAGCAGGACGCTCGCGGCGTCGCTTCTTATAAATCCAAGATTCCTTTCTTCTTGAAGCACAATTTCTCTTCTATCAGCCAGTGATTTTTATTCCATTCTATTATTGCGAGCAATTTGAAACTCGCGTGCAATTCGACGCAGCTACTCAACTCCGGCACCGGCGCTCCCTTTGGCCCGATTTTGAATTTAATCGATCGAAGATCGATCCCGATTACCGGGCGGCTCATCGGCTCCCTTCCTCGCGAAGTGCTCCTCGATGCTCGGCTCTTAATGCTCGCAACACGCGTTCCCTTAATGTCCCAAATGCGTGTAGACACGGATATACGTGCCAAGGCGATTACGTCTGTGCGCGCGATAGCCGCCGATCCTCCGAGGATCGAGAGATCGCGGCTGATCGAGGCGCCTCCTCGCTGCTTCGCGAACCGCGTTTCTTTCCACTTTTCCCCTCGATCCAAGAGAAGAGAGATTGCTCGACCGAAACTGACGTTACGATTAATCTACTTCGAGACTTGGAACAGTTGTTTTCGAACGAATTCTCACGTTCGATATAGATCGAGCGATCGTCCCCATCGATCTCTCGCGCGAGACGATGAGCGAGGAGGACCTCTTCAGGAGGAGGATTCACTTTCGAAAACCGATCACTCGTCGCGATTGTCACGGTGCACTCGGACAATTAAGATCGTTCGAACGTCGCGTTACTTCGAGGGCCGGCGACCGTCGGCACCCTCGGACACGGAATGACGGAGCAGGTGAGCAATTTCACGGAGCCGTTCGTGTCGCAAGGGTTCGTCGACCGGTTCGATCGACCGGCCTCCCGGTGCAGGCGGAATACGTGCGCGATACGCCTCCCACGGATGCCGCGCGCCAACTGAGGTTGACCGACGATGCCGCGCGGTGCGCGGCCCCGTGTTCCACGCCGATTTCCGCGCCATCGTCACGCGCCGCGACGCGACGCACCGCGACGCGCACAAGACGGCCCTCTCTCGCTCGCCGACCTCGAGGAGCCAGCTCTAACGCGATCGATATATTTATTGCCGATGTTAAGTGCTGACAGGCCTTCGACGGATATCGGTAAACTATTAAGAAGGGCGGATGAGTTCGAGGGGGTGTGTCTGCTTAAGGCGAGAGGGGTAGGAGACACGCGGGTATCTTTTGGAACGGAGTGCATCTTGCGGGGCTAAAAGCAAGTTTTCGCCTGCATATGTGGTGTATCTAACGACTTTTTGATAGAAAAGGGAGATGTCCTTTTACTTTTCGTTTATTTGTGTTTTCGTTTGGGTCGCACGAGACACGAAAAATTTATAGTCGAAGTAGGCTAGAGCGGAATAACCGCTGAGATTGAAGAAGAATTGTGAGGAGAGCTCTAGTTTTATTCCCGTCCGTAACAACCGCGTTATGCGTTTTTCAATAGCGCAATTTAAGCCCGGGGCTTATGAGAATCGAGTTTAGGAGTCCTGAATGGAGAAGTAATGCGATATTAAAAGAATAGTTGAAGCGGGAATGCGGGAGCGAAGAAAACGGGAAGAAATAAAAATTATTATTCCGAAGAAATTTTATTATTTCGAGAGTTTCGGAAGTTTGTGAGTTTAATTATGTGAGTTGGGGCAGTGCCCGCAAGACTGCAGCGAACAGCATAAATCTACTTACACTGAAGATAAAATCTGGCAATAACTATCCAACGTATTTTGCAGGGATGGAAAGTAACGCGTTACGCGATATCGTCTCGCTTTATATTTTTTTTTATAATAATGATTTGGTGATGTTACAGTTTTTCATAACGATAACAGGGTTGGAATAGCAGGGTTGGAATAGTCACTTTTGTGAAGTAACGTTATTAGAGGAGATGGTAGCGTTACGGCTACCTCTAGTATCTCGGTTATTAGGTGATGAATTCTAACGATTGCTTATAAACCATTCGTTTAGTAGCTCGCCATTATGTAGTGGTGCTAATATGCCAACACAAAATAGCCGACAATTATTATAAAGCATTTTTATTTTTCACCACTTTAAACCTTTTTCAAGGTACATTTTAACATTTGCAAATTCTTCCCCAGTGTTTTTAAACTCTGAGGGTATTATCAGCGTATTATACGAATTAGAGCTCTACTACTTAATTTCTGATAATAGAGGAGAAGAAGATTGGAACACAGTTAGAGCTCTATTCTTAATTTCTCACAATAGAGGAAAAGAGAGTATTATGGCTACTTTGGACATTATGGTTACCCCCATTATCCCCGTTATTAGATGGCGAATTCTAACAATTGTTAATAGAATTATTCAATTAGTATCCCGCCGTCGTTTAGTGGCGCGAATATGTCAATACACAATAGCTAACAATCGTTATAAGGCATTTTTACTTTTGAGTACTTTTAAACTTTTTCAAGGTACATTTTAGCACTTAGTTACACATAGTTTCTTATTGTTTTTAAACTTGAGCGTATTATCATACGAATGTAAATACACCTGAGTGAAATCTTTGTTATATAACTTTTTATTCGACTATGTACATTTTGAGTTGCAAAATTATTTAATAACACAGTTTTTTAATATGGCTACTTAAGCGAGTTTTTCATATCAAAATATTTCTTCGATAAACGGATTGTCACTCTGAAGCGACGCACGCAGAAATATTAAAGATAATGTCACTTTATTCTTGTTATTTAATGTTAAACAAGGCTAAAATAACGCTTCTAATATTTGTGAACGCTAAACGTCAAATTAAAAACATATATTAATAAAATAAAAATATATAATTACATATATAAAATATTATTTTGTAACAAAGTACTGTGTTTTTTAAACACAACCAATCTTTTAAGTTTATTTTTGGGATAGCCATATTACCACCCTGCTTTTTCTTCCATTTATTACATAGTGCCGTCACATTTTTATAAATCGCATTTTAAGTATTGTAATAAACATGTCATAACTTTGAGTGTAGAATCTACTGAAAAACAGTTTGAGGAAATTATAATTGTTAAAATTTTAATATAAAATAATTAATTAACAAAGTTATTAAATAAAATAAGTGCCATATTACTATGCTTATTCCTCTACGCATTATTCATTGAGAAAAAAGTAATTTAATACTTTGCTCGTTAAGGAATGAATCAAAGTAAGCGCGTTATTTTTACTCGCAGCGAGTCAATTATCAAGTTACTTTTAAAGAAGTAACGGTAATGACCGTAACTTGTTACTTCCTATCCTTGATATTTTATTGCTTTAGTGTAATATAATATTTAGTAAATATTAGCTAATATAATAATAATAGTAATTAACTGTTTGATAATAATTATTAATTTTGATTACATTAATTAAACATTTGATTGATATTTTATCAAAGTTCTATTATCTAGGCTTGATTAATATCGGATTTTTTCAATGCAAAAATTGTAAGTTCATACAGTTTCAATTAGCAATGTTTTTTAAATGTTTATTCTTCATTATAACGATTTTTTAAATATTTAAAAAAATATTTAAAAAACATTGCTGATTGAGGAATGAACCGAAATAACAGAGCCAGGTAAAAATCAATGTGCAAATAACAACAGAATGAAAATTTATATTTAAAAATAATTGAAAGGTTTCCTACAAAAATCAAACAAGTGTATTTTTTTTAATCTGGGTTATGGCCAAATCATTTTCTATCAATAATGTTTACATCGTGAACAATTTTGTTCAGGCAAGAATCAAACGGAAATCACAAAATATAAATATAAATTGTAAATACAAAATGCTCGAAAGAACCAAACGAGTCTAGAGGATTAAATTTTTTTTGTAATTCCTTAAAACATTAAGCAAAGCCTAAAATTGTATTCTTATTTTTTTTTTTGCATATTCGGAAAATATTAGCATACTTATACAAAAAGGAATATAAAAAATTTCTGTTATACACATTTGTAAAATTTCGTAAATAAAAAATGAAAAATTATTGCGTTATAATTATTACTTTAGATAATATTTTCTTTTTCACCTTTATCATTATTAATTCTATTAAAAAAGGTAAATAAAGTATTAGAATAAATAAGTCGTAAATCTGAAAATCCCGCAAGAATCAAACAAGTTTTTACTTTTTCTTTCCCAAAATATCAATACAACATTGTTCTTATATCTACTATACATATATCCGGAAAAAATCACGATATTTATACAATTAATGTTTTAAAAATATGAGGTTTTTAGTTTTTTTTTAAATTTAACTTTTCGGATTTGTTTTAGTAGGACAGCCTTCAATTGTATAAATGTATAGTATATTTGGTGTACTCTATTTTTGAATCTGATGAAAAAGTAATACGTGTAATGCCATAACATGCTACAAAAGCTGATGATAGGTGTCTACGATTCATTACGTATCACTATTGTTTGCGACGGCAACGGAATTGGCTGATTGAGCCGACAGTCGACGGATAATCGAAGTCCGGCCCGCAAATAACAGAAGCCTATCAATCGACCTCAATATAATATCCGATATATCCCTATTAAACGGCAACGACAGACGACATTGCGCGGGAAACCGCAAAGTGGATCACAAAGACGCCACGGACATGGCGAATTAAGCGGGACAAAAGTCGAGACGGTCGGCCACGGGGCTACGTTTTAATTAAAAAGGGAGTCGAGTAAATACGGATACAGCTGGTGATGTTCTGGGTGTTCTCGTTAACTCTTTGTTAGGAGATCTCGCCGACGATTCCAATATTGGGAAGTGCCCTCTTCCTTTCGGTGCTTGATCCTGCTGCGAAATAAAAGAGATTCCCGCCGAGCTGTCCGCGATAAGATATACGGACCGAGCGAGATAAATTCTTAAATGAGATGCGACGAGAATTGTTTTTGCGCGCTGCCATTCTGAACAATCCCATTCTGAACAATCGTAGCTATACTGCAATTATAAGATCGAGGATATGCATAGATCTCTGTGTTAATTTTAAATTTTATTAAAATATGTTGTATTAATGAACATAATTTCGTCCCAAAATATCTCCATTATTTATTGAATTTTTATACAATATAATTATGACGAATACAATATTAATTATAATATAATTATTAATATTAATTATTGCATTTAAAATTAAGCAACTGCGGCGATTTAAAATTATAATAAAATAAAATTGATTCTTTAACGTATTGGTCACAAAATTCCCTTATGTAATTGCGAGAGAGAGAGAGAGAGAGAGAGGGGTTAGGAACTTAGTTCGAGAAGAGTTTTTGAATATTTCGAGGAACAATTTATTTTAGGCAAAATCTGTAAATAAAATCAAGGTTTTGAATTGCAGAGCGCATCTTCTGCAAACGTGTATAAATCAGAGTTAGAAATAGAATTTATTGTGCTCGATTTAAGCTTTTCATTATTGTAACAACTACTGGTGGCTACACTTCGAAGCGAAAAAATATATTCAGCTTACGATATATATCGACTGCTTGCCGAAGAATTATTGGAATTACGTATTTTACTTACGTCAACACGCAGGTCATTAGAGGCAGTTTCTAAATTCAGAAATAAGCGTGTACATGAGCAGCGCGCGTAATAGGATAATAGATTTATAACATTATAACGATAATTATATCGCAAAACAGGTTTCTGCTTTTATAAACTTTCGCGTGAGTCCGAGCAACTTTTACGCTTTTCCTTCTCTTCGTTCTCGAGCTATTTTTTTTCTTTCTTTTATTTTTAGGCTCTATATGAGGAGTAAAACACACAAAAACGAAATTGCTTTAGGTATACTTTCGTTAATGTTTGAAGAAAGTTGAGGGATCGACCGAGGTATGAAGAATGCGATGCTCGAATTCCGCGGAAAATTTAGCCCATTCGGATGAGACGCGGATTTGTAATCGGAATCCTGGCGCCGCAGATCGGCCAGGTTTCGTAATGAGATCGACACCGTGCAATGTAGAATTGATTAAGTCCGGTTTTCATCTCGAAGCGGATGCAGTAATCTCGTCGGTATGTGGAACACATTCCGGTATAATCGTCGTGCCGTGATGAACCAACAGTAATCCGTATACGATATAGTATTAATTATTTCCATCAACGATTTCCATGCACAAGCGCGTTGCTCTTACGCAAAAATTAAATCTAATAGTAAAATCAACGCGACGTTAACTGGTCAATTTGAAAAGGCTTAGCCTAGCTAGCTTTTAGCTAGAAAACGCAAGACACATGCGTGTATGAAATGTATTTTATTTAAAGTTCGTAAACTGTGTCCATTTAATAAATTTTGTTTTTTAAAAACTATTTAATAGAATTTAAAAATAAAATAAATTAGAGTTTTTAAAAAATATATTAAATAGTCTTCACAGCGCCCGTGGTATCTTATACAAAATGTATTTTATACACATACACATTTGTCTTAGATTTCTTGAAATAAAAGTAAGTTAAATGGAGATATTTATTTTATTTTCAAAAACTATTAAATAGAATTTTTTAAATATAAAATTAAGTTACAACTAAAGTTAGAAATAAATTAAAGTACAATTATAAACATTAAATATTTGAGGAAATCGCAATTTTAATTATAAATAGTAATAAAATTAATTCTACTTACTTAAATAAAAATTTTTAATTACGATAATGTCAAAAACGTGATACTCGAAGTTTTATTTTAAGAAAATAATTATATTGAAGTGAACATAGAGTCAATAAAATGAAAAATGAAAAATGAAACGTGAAGGTACATAAATTTAAGAGTTCTTAAAAAATGAATAAATTAATTGGACTGTATTTATTTGAAGTCTTACATGAAATCAGTTATTTCACTTTTTTCAAAGATTTTTTAAACGCTAATAAAAACATCGGTGATAAAAACGATTTGCAATACTTAAATGAACAAAAAGTTTTTCTGAGCAACAATCGAAGATCTAGCAGTTACCTTATTGAGATAGAATTTTCCAAAAGTTTCTGCATTCAAAATAAATGTGTTCTAACATTCAAATGTCTCTTTCTCTCTTTCGCAATGCGCAAAGACGCGAATCTAAAAACACCAATGTTTTCTCGCGATTAACACCTCTTAGACCTCGAATGCCGGTCGTGACCGAAAATCAAAAGTCGAGTGTTTGCACGCGATACGTGATTCGAATGCGGAACGTCTATTGCATGCAGATCTCTGGCCTTTCCGTTTCCGTGTTGAATGACTGAACACACAGCTTTCCGCGATCACTCGACTCCAATCTCGCCGCAATTTCCTAACGGACATTTCCTAACGAGTTTTCAGAATCTGAGGAGACCCGCTAACTCGCCAGTTAGCCAAGTTCAGTTTTGCTTTCGTATCAATTGTCCGTGAAACGGCGCTCTCGCAATGTCTCTTGTTACACTTTGATGTGACAGACCTGACGGCCTTTTAAATACAGAAAGCAAGTAGCGTGAAAATTAACAATTGTCTGACAGCTTATCGTGTTTCTAAACTAGTGCGACTGTATCTGAAACAGCAATACTAAAGCAAATCTCATCGTATGTCTACGTAGCACGTAACATTGCAGTAATACAGTGACATTACAATATTGCAGTAATTAAAAATTACAATAAAATAAGTATATATGTATATAAAAAGCCATTAATTCATAAAACTGTATCATAGATTGAAAAGTACAACTGGTAAGCTAAAAACTTTAGTACTTGGCTTAACAAATTTGATGCCTAACGATGCCATTAAATTTGTGCCTTACAAAGCTGGATGTATGCTCTTGGAGCAAATACAGCAGTCGTTATAAGAGGAAACGCAACAGTTTTCGAATCATTTCTTATTTTGACACATTTGAATTTGAAAGTGTTACTACTGATAAGTAGCTGAACCACTTTTTTTATACTTTCCTGAGAATGAATAGGTAACATACTTTTTATAAGAATAAACGAATTCTAGATTTATCAGTATTAACGCATTCAAGCCAGACAAAACACCTATTCATCTAATAATAATAATAATTAATTGCTTCTAGTATTAGATATATACTTCTGGTATTAGAATTAATGAATTTTACATCATTTTCAGGCGTTTAATCAGATTGATTTGAACGTTATATGATGATAATTATACCTTTCAACCACAAATTCTGATAATTAAATTTTAAAGAGACTGTATCGAATTAGCATAGGAATGAATCAAAAAGACTGATAATTTTAGTGAAATACTTTATATATTCCTTTCTTTAATTTATAAAATTTTCATAAAATTCAGAAAATAGTACTTCTAAAATGTTTATATTATATATAGTTCGTACGCAGATCTTGATATCAAAATAAATAAGATGCCATTATAAATTTGATATTCAAATTTGTGAAATACGGTAAATATTTAGCATATGTTTTCAGACTTCCAGACAGATTTATAAAAGTATAATGTAAAACACACAAATTTTTCTGGTTTGCTTCTGCAATTCCGCATAACAAAGGATATATGTACATAACTTACCCCATTACAATTGGCCCCAGGCTCCCTCAATAATACATTTCAATTCAATAGAGCAAAAATGACAGCTGCAACACAGATTAAAATACATCGTACAATGTTTTTTTAATAGTAATACTTATCATGTCAATAGCCAAAGTAACTTTGTTTTTTGTAAGACAAACCATTAGTAAATATAAAATAATTTATATATTTATTATAGAGCAGGTGGACGTTTAAAATATATTGACTGTGATTATTGAAAAGATAGAAATGTACTTCTATGTTACTTATTTTCTAAAATAATTTCTTTGCTATTTAAGATGTTATTTACTTTTTTTTGTAAATTTTAGGACCAAAGATTGAATGCGGCTCATTTCTCAGAGATGTAAAATCTCTTGTTGGGTCGTTGTTAAATAATTAAAATTTGTGAAAAAAAGTACATGTATTAAAAATAGAACGTCATATAATTTTTACAATATAAAGTATACATGCATGAACACTTTGTAAATTCTATTTTCTTTTTAATGGAAACTTTGTACTCTTGATGGCAAAATCAACCCTTAAACACACTACTGGAAATCTTCCTCAAATTTCGATTGCTTGCTATGTGAAGACGAAATGAGAAAGCAGATTTGGTCTAGGTGGAAAAAAGTTTGAAGTCTTTCCTATCGACTACCACACTATGGTTGACCAACTTCGTTGCTCAACTAAAATAAAATAGCACGGAAGTGAAGTTTTTTCAGAAAGATCTCCCTCCCCGTATGTTCAAGGGTTGAATCATTACTCATTTTGACGCCTAAAAATAGAAAAATTTCAAAAAAATGTAACTTTGTAAAAAAAGATTGTTACGTCCGGGACGTTTGAGGAGGAGAATGGTACCGTCGAGGATGCGGCGATCCTGGCACGGCACCGGCAGGTTTGAGAAAAAAAAGAAAGACCCAGATTATCGTGGCAACTTACTTTTATTCACGAGATTCGGCACGAAGTTAGGTTCCCGAGGATGCTGCAATGAGTAATGGATACTCTCTGAGTCGCTCTTGAGGCTAGAGAGCTCGAAGAAGTAATGTTGCGAAGAAGTAATGTTGCGAAGCGCTTCGATTCGGCTCCTTATGTAGGGCTAATTTCCAGACAAGGAGTGGGACGACTTTCTCAGAGGGTAATTAGCGGCAATTTCGAGTGCCGCATTTCAGAACCCTTCCGCGCGCTTTGTACTGCGAGTCACGTTGGTGTTAACGGGGAACGCACGTCGCGGGCGACACGTGCGAGCCATGACGCGCCACGAATCCCTCTAATTCAATATTTGACTTTATTAATTTTATAATTTTTTGGGAATCTCATTCTGAGGGAATCCTATTCTGAAGGGAATCTTGTACTAAGGGAATCTCAGATTTGCATGTGCCGCGCGTTAGCACCCTTTGCACGCAATCATCATTTGACTTGGGTAATTAACGAAAAGAACAGTACAGAATAAGAATTATAATTTTATGATGTATGTAACGTATATTATTTTTAGTCTAGTTATTCTAGTTACCCAGCTAATTCTGTTTCCAGTTATGTTATCTATATTATTTATATTATATTCATTTCAGTCAATTAATTTTTATATTAATTTTATATTTATCTCTCTCTTTCTCTCTCTCTCTCTTTTTCTCTTTTATTGTTTTTATTTGCAATATTTAAATAAATCTAATGCGGTTCTTATTACCGAAAGACAGTAGGCGCAAAAAAAGAACAAAAAGACAGAACTTTAGAGCATCGAACGTAACAAAGAGCATCGTAAAATATTCCAAAAAAACATTTTACAACATATAAAATCTCTACTTTTGATATCGCTATTTTAGTAAACAATTTACTGATTTTTTACATACAAATAAATATTTTACAAAATTTGCAAAGTTCCATGGCGTGTAATAAAAGTCGAATATAAATACAGTTTACAGCTTTTGAAAGCATGAACTTTTAAGTTACGAACTTGTTGAGTATTGTGCAGTTTTTTCACCAAATTATTTAATATTGAAGTAAAAAAGCTTTTTCACATTACAATAATATAAGAAAAACTTTTTTAAATACAGTTATACACGGTTTCCCAAACCACCGTATTTAAGAGCGGATTTTTTGGAACATTCTAATCAAAAAATCCCAATATGAAAATGTCGACGGTATAATAGTTTTCAAATTATTTGCCATTAAAGTTTATGAATCACAGAGCTGACATTTTGCGCGCTCAGACATGGTGACAACTTTGGAAATAAAAGGGTGACATGTATAATTTGCATTTTAATATTTCACATTTTGTCAACGTAAAGTTATTCCGAGTTTATAAAAACCCTTCTGTCTATGATCTTACGCGTTATAGTTTTCAGTTTTCAATTCCCGTAAATTCACTCATGTGTTCCGCTGCGGTAATAATGATTAATGCATGCTCGCGCGACGTCCATTAGTACCGGATTAGGGAAATGATGTAACCTACTCTGTTCCTGACATTCCGCGTTACTCTCAATACTCCGCGACGTAATAATTCAGAATTTTTGGAATTAATCCGCGAGCGGTGCGCACGGAGTGTGACTGGCGTCGCGCATATCTTACGCTCATGCGCCAAATCAAGACCGTATCTATCGCCAGAAGCGCCATTGTTGTTCGAAATCGTTTCCTTTCGTTTCCCGACGCCGTCGTCGGCTCTCTCGTTATTCGATCATTATTACCCGCGGGAGAAAGAAATATGAGTTTTTCACAGATTAGTATTCGAAGACCACAGTTTTCCCGAGAAATTTCAAATAAATTTCTTTTGATAAATCGATTTTGCGAATGACATAATTCTACAGACTAAGAAGTAGAGAAAATAAATATCCTATTGGATTTCATCGTATATTTGGAATAAATCTCTCGCGGTCATTTAATTTAAAATTTAAACTTTCGCTTATTATATTTAGACAAATTCACTGACAATTAAAATAAATTTAATTTTATCGTTATAAATTTTATTATCAAGGCGCATAATATGGAAATAAATGCAAAGCAAGCTATTACGACAGATCAACCTTTACATTACACAGTAGAATCTAACATGATACTACAAAGAAGAAAATTTGTATAAAATTAACAATTTTTTGATATATAATAAAAATAAATTTCTTTAAAGAATTTGATAATCTCAAATATAACTTGTTTTTCATTGTTAAAGAAATTTTGTAGAATTTTTGAAAAAATCTTTTCCTATTACTTAATAATAATTTTCTGTATTAAAAGGAAAAAATATTGGATGCGAAGTTACAATATTTTTGTATCAATAATTAGAATTTTTTAATATTATTATTAAAGCAATCATATCGTGCTTTTTAGATGACTGTTGCAATATTGAAATAAAAAGAAAACACATTTTGCCAAAATTGAAGATTATCAAAGTCTAAAGATTTTATATTCTTTCTTGCATATGAGATTATTGATTTGAAATTAGTTTCTTTCTGTGCATACTTCTGTCATGTCTATACAAAGAATATTTTTGTTTACATCTTTATTTTCGAAATGTTAAATATTGAAATGAGATTACATAACGTTAAACAGACATAATTTACTTATATAAATGAATTTTGTATAGTTTTGTAATAAAAAATATATTCTTTATTCAATAATAATTTTCATAAGTTAAGAAAAGATATAGTGGATAAAAAAATAACAACTAGTTCAAATCAAGAAATGAAATTTATTAACATTATTATTCATTAATAAAAAATTTGTCTTATGAAATAAAAAAATAAAAAAATATTATACTAAAAATTAAAATTATCAAATTTGTTAAGTTAGGTGTAAGCAAAATTTTCATTATTTCATGAACAAGAATATAATTTGTTGCTTATATTATGAAAGATGTTTGTTAAATAAAATATATTTTAATTTGATATTGTATGATACTGTTTTTTCTACGTATTCCGCGGTTCAATATCGTTCATTGATACGGACTCCGCACGTGGCGTGCGTGGGCGAGCTTCGGCATCGCTTCGAGTACGGTCCTGGCGAGGCAGGTTGGTGGCGGAGGCCGCGACACGAAGAGGCATCTCTCGTCGTCGTCCACGATGGGATGAAGTCGCGGTTTCGCTGTTTCACCTGCTTTATCGCGTGACGTAACACTCGTGATTAAGGCGCGTCGCGCGTCTTTGTCATCGCCGCTGTCACCGCCTCTGTCGTCGTCGCGTCGGTCGCCGCACCGCGAACGCGTCTTGCGTCAGCGACACGACGGCGACGGTCCATCGGGGAACATCCGGGGTGTTGGACGCTCTCCCCGAGGGTGGGCGGTGTCAGGTTAGGTTCCCGTTCAAG
This sequence comes from Solenopsis invicta, assembly GCF_016802725.1. NCBI lineage: Eukaryota > Metazoa > Arthropoda > Insecta > Hymenoptera > Formicidae > Solenopsis > Solenopsis invicta. Next base: position 29,995,137 of record NC_052666.1, on the reverse strand, counting down.
GGTGAGTCTAATAAGTTTTGATTATAAACGCCGAATTTCAATTACGATTAATTAGCGCCCTTTGTTCGATCGAATCTTTCCGTTTCTCCCTGAATAATTCATTAATTAGTGAAACTGTACTGCTAATTATGATTACGTGGGTGTGATCAGCGTTAAGGGACGCTGATTCTACGTCTCTTTCGATCGCAGGCATTGCTTTGTTTACGTTGCGCTTTTCCGGAACAATCTGCGTTCTTTGTTTTAATTTCTGTGTCTATTTTGCTTTTTCTCTGAAAGTGTCAGTGCAATTGACGGCTCATTAACGTCGAGGAAATTCATCTTTGACGATTCTCTCAACGAAAAATGAATTCTCTGGTCGCAGAAAGAACTTCTGCATTTTTTATTATCTTCAAGTAAATAAAAGGTACGAGATAGAAGATATGAGATTGCATGCAAGATTGAATTTATTTATATGTTATTATATTGACACTCGCCACCCATTTATCGGTTATTTTATATATATATATATATATATACACACACTAGCCTAATGTTAACTACACACACATGTACAGAGTTAACATTGAGTATATCTTTTGAAAGTTTAATTAATATCTGTGATCAATTAATATTTTTCATGATATTTCATTATTTAACTCAAATGATATCGGGCACATTAATACTTCATTGTTTTAATGAGTGAATAGCTGTCAATTTACAAAATTAATTTAAATAATTTAATAATAATTTAATTTAAATAAACAAAGCATTTTCGGTCGTCAGGATCCTATGCGTAATAATAATTTGATACATTCTGCTTTTATTGCTACTGCCTTTGCTCTCTTTACTGTATTTTTAAATTTTCTGCTCTTTATATTGAGACAGAATATTTTAATAATTTATTAAATCCACGGACGATTTATAATTTGCATTGAATTTCAAGATAGAAATTTATTTCTAGTTTTGTATGTCGTACTTTATTGTAATATATATTTTATACCTGTACGTGTTACTGATTCTTTAATGTCTTCTTTTTTTTTCTTATATTACAAAGTGCATAAAATTATAAATAGTCTGCTATTTATAATTGAATTCTCTCTTGAATTCTGATACGAATATAAAATGGATTTCAGAAAGAATATAATAATTCTTCTTCTCAATTGACCTTCGAAATTCCGATTATTATAATAATTATTTAAAAATTTTGATAAAATCACAATTATAAGCTATTTAAAGTAGACATTTTCTCAGAAAATGGATTTTTTGCGCAAATTTTTTTCTCTTTTCCCATTTTTCTTTTGTTCTTTTCCTGAAGTTTAGGAACACGATACATTTAGATTTTAATTTTCAATGCGAAAAGGAACTTTTTCCTGAGCGTCACGGTTTGCTTACGCACGACGGCGAGCAGAACGCAATCTAATCCGTAATTTCGTTCGTTCCACTCGCGCACGCATCTAGACCGCTTTGTATCCTCGAAAAGGGCAAGGTTCGCGAAACGTGATCCAGAATCGTAGGCTGAAATTAATTCCAGCAAGCATGAAAGTTTTACTTTGAGTCCATTTTAGTTCTGTAATTCGTGAATTTAGAATGGAATCCTATTTATAATTTTAATGTCAGACAGACATTTAAAGAACTATATATATTAATGTGTAGAATTTCATATAAAGTATTTAATATCAAATTACAGATATATCGAAAATCCACGATATATGTATATTTATAAACATTCTAATCTGAAATCTAATGCGAATTATTTAAAGAGCATTTTATATAATTTTAATAAAATAATGTAGATATACAACTTATAAATTATCAACTTATAAATTAATAATAATAATTACAATGAAGATAATCGTACAGAAAAATTGTCAAGCTTGAAAGTAAATGTGTTATCGATAACATTTTAAATACATATTTATTAAACATTTACATAGTTGAGATAGGGGTCCCCTACTCTTGTGCTTTACATCTCAAGCTCAATTAGAGCGCTTCTCTTAGAATCGCGGGAATTAATCCTTTCAGCACCCCCGTACATCATACATTCGTTTTCAATGGTTCTCCCCATATATTTCAAATTAGTAAGGTTAGGTTTCGCATTCAAACTCTATGAAATGAATTACCAGACTCAAATATTAATACGACCGTCTATAGAATTTTTGGCTTATGATTTAGGTATACTTCAAATATACAAATATCAAACGTTTACATAATAAGAAATTGTTAAAGGACGGCGGGTAAATAGGATCGATTTTAGCTTTTGGAGTGGCAAGTAAAAACGAGATGCTTTTTTTATAATTGTTAAACTGAATTTGATTTTTTTTTTAAATTTAAACTTTTTAGGGTATTAAATTCAACATGTAAAGCTATTAAACATCGTTTGATATAAATAGCTTAATTAATATCATATTATTGTTGAGCTTACGGACGTATTAATTCGTGTTTTTCTGCTAGTAAAACATAATAATGCTCTTACCTCTATAGTTTTGCTTGATTAAAAATTTATCAAACAATTATTAATATTTAAAATTAAAGCATTATCGATGAAAACTTTTTTAAATCTTGATTGCTCTAGTTGAGAGTATTGTTGTTCGTTATGGCTTTCAGGAACTTTTTTTTTCAGAGTATTTTATATTCTATTGTAATATTTTACTACTGTGAAAATTGTAAAATTTGCACAAAATATATTTTTTTAAGCACCGAGATTCGCTTTGACAGAATAAAATCTTTATTTATTTGTATTATTCATAATCTTTATTTATTAATTTGTTTTATTCATATATCGGTCAATTTTTATTTGATATTATTTTTATATTTAAAATTCTTTTTAACATATTATTCTCATAATAGTTTCTTTTATATTTAATAACTTTATATGTTGATTCTAACGCTTTCCCAAAAAATTCAAATTTTTAAACATTTATAATTAAATTTAGCATCAAAGACTCCAAAAAACGTACGTTGCCTGCAAAATTTAATATTTTGCAGACAAAAATCAGTCCATTTTTGGACTTGCCGCCTCTTATATTAAATTGTTGAGTATTAAACGCAACCTATTATGTGAATGGTTGAATTACTTAGTAACTAGATGAAACCTGGTACCATCCCTTCAGTTTCTTTTCTATATCTCTCTTGTAATTCATACTTTATCTGCATAACGTCGATTTGCGGTAAACTCTCTTTTGTAAACGATACAAATAAAGCAAGCTTCTTTTAACATTACTTGATGTTCTAATATCTCATATCTTAATCTTTTACATAAATTAAGAAAAATATAATTATTTTCTACGTCCAGAAGATTTGTTTACATTAAATCAATAGATTAAAATTTAATTAAAAATTTAATCTAAAATCAATAGATTCAAAGTTTGCTAATGTTATAAAATCTACAAAAATTGTTTTGTCTTATTTTTACCTGTTAGTAAAAGTAGCACTACAACAGACGTTTTATACAGATAGAACAATTTTACTGCAGTAAGGTACTAAAAATTTAGTTACATACAAATTAGAAAATAACTTTATGTTGAACCATTAAAATAATTATGTAACTTGGCGAAAATAGTATGTTTATTAAACATTTATTGAAGTGTTTACAAGACGGAAGTTTAAACATGAATTGTTTATGAGATGTTCACGACTGTTTGATAAACGTTCGGAAAATGTATGTTCTCGAAATATTACAAATGTTCGAGGAATGTTGTATTAAAAGTGTTGTATGTTTTCAGAGTGTTGTAAATGTGTTTTGTAAAACACTCTTTTAATATTTGTAGCATACTGAAAACGTACAACACTTTTTGAACGTGTATTAAGTGAACGTGAACATGTTTAAATTTTCTTTTCATGAGTACTTCAATATTTTAAAACTCCAATTAAACATCTACTCAACACTTAAGCAAACATTTTATACCATTTCCACCAGGGTATAAGGCAAACATAATGATATTGCTGCAAAAAGCTTTGACATTCTGGCAATCAGTTTAAATGTCCAATATAAACTTTTTAATGGTTTAACATAATTATTTTCAGCAAAATTGTCTTTTCCTTGTAGATTCACATAATTCGCATGACATAAATATGCAATCACAAATGAAAAAAAAGTAAAGATTATGATAATTGCACGATAAAAGAAGCGAGGCTTCCAGTGAATGTATGTGTGAGAGAGCCAGTGCATTTTGATATCAAATTTAGATGTATTGCAAAATCATCATCACAAGGCAGAGTGAAGGAGCTAGGCGTTCTTGTTTCGATAGAGTAACGAGAAAGCCACCAAGCTGGCGAGCCTAACGAGCTGCGTGTCGACGATGATGGACGACGAGGAGCAGGAGGAGCTCCGTTGCACCGGCAGCGATGTCGAGATCGAAGAGTACACCGACACCGAGGAGTCGCCATATGTCGCTTATCAGGCCGGCGGTGATAAGCTGTTTGATACCGATCGCGAGAATTGGCAGAAACTCCGTTTCCTGGCCACCCTCGTGTCCGTCGCGGTATCAGTTACCATCCTCGTTATCAGCTATCCGCTTTATCTCGAGAGCGTCGCCGCTGTCTCCAGCGCTTACACAGGTAGACGAACGCACGCACACACACACACACACGCACACGCACGCACACACACGCACGCACACACACACGCGCGCGCGCGCGCGTACATTCGCTTGCACGCAATACAGCCTTTACGGATTGCACCAGACCAACGGTGATGCCATACACGTGATATCTAAATTAATGTGTAACGCCAAATTGAGCGTCGAGCTCGACCGGCGGATCTCGCAATTCCGGGATTTCGGGATTAGACATCTCGGGGATCAATTTCAAGGGGATCGCAATTACTGCAAACAATTTATTTATATCCGCGAACGTTCGCCATATGCCGAGAGATACACGCTGCGTATAACTCGGACTCTCTCGTCATTTCCAAAATTACAGCTCGCGCTGGCTGGTACAATACGAGAGAGAGAAGCAACCGAGTTACGTGATGCACTGTAATAACAGAGGTCTAATCTTTTAAAAAAACTCCCGACTTAAATAATCCAATTTTGACTGTTTTAGTCAAATAAATATTTACATTCTCGTGTTTCGGTCAACAATGTTAAAAAATAAACGAGACAACTGCTAATAAATCCAAATAGATTTATCCTTTATCCAAACAAAAAACTGTGAAAAAAGTTTAGTTCAATTTGAATGTTTTGTTTTCCGTAGTTATCTAATAGGCGGCTCTTTTTTTTTTTTTTTTAATAAAGCTGCAGAAAAATGAAACGTTTAGATTTGGTCTTTTTCATATTTGATAATTCTATTGTATTTATACACATATTGGCAGTTGGCTTATTTATCTTTCATCGTTATTTTACTAAAACACGAGAGTAAAAATATTTATTCTAGAACAGAGTCAAAACAGGATATCATTCCAATTACACGGTTCATGATTCAATTTCGTGAGGATTGTTTCAACCTTTCCGCTTAACTCGCTTAATTCTACCCTTGGTAACTCTCGCAGGACTTCTTTTCACTGCCCTGTGCTCCGCTCTTATTTTGGGATTGGTGTACTTCGCCATCGACAGAGTGTCGCCGCCGCCACCGTTAGTACCGAACAGCATGCGGATCAAGATACCCCGCTGCGGCCTGATCAAAATAAGCACTCTCTATGCCCTCTCGGGAATCTTAATCACCTTGTCCCTAGACCGGAATAGGGTGCTGTGTCATTTGCAGGACCCGATAAAGGGCATCATTCTCGTCTTCTCCCTCGTCTACTACTTCTTCTTTTGTCGGAAAAGTGAGTGCCTTTGAATTGAATGTTTTTCTATCATATTGACACTCGTTAGAATTAAATGTTATCTATTATTTCAGCTTATCATAATGAAAATAGCCTAAGGGCCTCAGTAGAAAGACGATCGTAATAGACTTTTTTGCGGCTAAACGTGCATTAGATGCAAAATTTTATATTAAATATATACCACTGTTTTATTATAAAGATGTATAACTTGTGCAGAAAGTTAATTTGAAAAGATAAAAATTTTATTAAGGATAATAAATTATACAATAATGTCCTGCATTTTAAAAAAGAAGAGAAAGAAATCTAAAGTGATAATATACTATAAGAACGAAAGATCTGCAAAAATAAAGGATGCTTAATTAATAATGATACAAGTTTACTTTGTCAATATCAAATTAACATCATAACGAAACAAGTTTCGATTTTATTAAGAAAATCAACGGCAACGATGTTAGCCTTGGAAGATATACACGTAGGAAAATATCATACTCGTGCTAAGAAAAGCGATTACTCAATTTTTAGTTTTCTCCGTTTAACTAACAGTTATTTTCGCAAAGAATATTTTTTTCTAATAATAGTCTTAAAATAGACTCATTGTTTACTTAAACCAAGTAATATTTACTTAAAATAAATAAATTAAACTGCTGTGTACAAACAAAAAAAATACATGTATACTTCAAATCAATAAATATTAATAATCTTATTAATGATAAACACACACACGTATATATAAAAGTAATTATTATTTATTTCAAATATTTCATAAATTTATTTATCCGTAAATCTAAATTCATCATAAGCTTCAAATTTATTCTAAATATATTCTGAATTCTAACAATTTTTAAAACAGAAATTCGATTTACATGTTATTCTGAATTTTCTGGAAAAAAATTTTATAATATTCTTTGAAAGAGTACAAACTCTTTATTTGAATACATAATAATGAGCTTTTGTAAAATTAATGATCTGTATATTTGAAGTATTATATATAATTATCAAGAAAATATTATTTGTTAAAGATAACTGTAATATTTACTAAAAGAAAGAAAATAAATTGAGTAAATAACTTTTCTCGGTGGTATTTTTGTATGTGTCGTGCAATGCTATTTTTGAAGTTTTAATTTTGTACTTATATCCATTATATTACATGTCCGAAGAAAAATTACCGCTTATTTACGCAATGATTTAAAAATAAGAAATTGTCTTCGTTTCTTGAAAATTTAACTTTTTGGTCTCGTTCCGTTTTTGTAGAAAATCCTTCAATTGTATCAAATCCGGGGAATATTTTGGAAATAGTTTCTCTTGCTATTTTACGGAATGTAATCTTTTCTCTAGTTGTATGCGGATTTAACGAAATACCGAGCATATTCCTCACGAATGTTTTCAGTGATGAGTTTGCAGCGAATATTCTCGAGCACAACCATTATAGTGGGTCTGTTTATAAGCGTCGATTATGGTCTTTGCGACGAGTTTCGTTGTCGGGGAAAGGAGGTTTCTTCGCACACAGCCATAAGGGGATCTTGGGGTGCCCGGGCGGTTTGGACGTTCGTTTACGTGGGCGCTCTCGCCGCCTTCGCCATGTTCTTCACCATGCTGGAACGCCATTACACCACCGGGGTAATTTATCATCGGCTCTCGCGCGCAAATCGCGGTTTATTTGCAACACCCGCGTGCTCTCCGATGACGTACAGGCGTAATTTTTATTAAAATCAATCTCGTAAGAAACTTCTATGATAATTTGATCCTCATCGGCGAAGATTAAAGAAACTGAATATTTATTAAGTGAAAGGCGATGAAAAATGCTTTAAGATTTTTCACTCATTCGCTAATTATGTGTATTTATGGAAAGAACCGCCATTTATCGCGGATGGTTTTTCTTTAACCACGACGACCTAGAAATGTCTTTTTTTTTCTTGGATATTTGCAGACAAGTTGATTTTTCGTTTGACGGATTAGTTTTTCAGTCGTTAAATTTTCGTTTACGTCTTCCGGACAACTGGTTTCGCTGAAGCGAGTGACGTCTGTTATCTCTCGCTTTCAGCAGCAGAACATGTGCCAGATGTTGACAACGCAGCACAGTTCTTTTCTATACACGGTGTCTCGTCTGGTGTCATCGCGTGACATTCGCCGTCGTGGCTCCGAGGAAGAGGGTGGCCGATTGCTGCACGTGACCGATCCGGATCCCACGATAAAACCGAAGAGCTATCCCAAGCCGCCGGTGATGCAAACCCTTTTTTACATACACGTCATTGCTTTCTTCGCCATCCTGACACTTTGCTGGCTTGACACTTTGCCCGGCGTCGGCAGGGTGAGTAGCATAAAAAGAGACGTATCATTTACTTATCGACGACGAGTCGATTTTCGGGAAAATTTTTTCTCAACCCGAAAGCTTTAACACTAGAAATCTTTAGTTCTCTCTATCTTAAATTTCCTATTAAATCTATATCGAAAATTGTTTTTTTTTTTTAATTAATTCAATTTTTACAATCAAATCTATGTCGAAAATCGTCTGTAAAAATTAATTCAATTTTAGTATTTTTATCATATTATTAATTATGAATTGTTATTTTATATTTAAATTTTAAATGCTAACACATTTCTTTAAAGTTCATAAAAAGTCAAATTTGTTATATCTTCGTTATTATTATAATTATAGAATTTTAAAATGTTAATTACACGGAGAAAAAATGACCTTTTTTTAACACCAGAATGAAACTGATTTTTTTCTATAATTTTCTAAACGCTGAATATCAATTCGGTTTTCAAATTACTTCGCATCACAATTCTTAATTATCTACAATATATAAGTTGCAAAAAAAGCTTTTTTTACGTATTTTATTATATTATAACATATGTGACGCGCGGGAGAAGTTTTATTGCAATTAAAATTAAGTATGTTATTAGGATTTTTAGTCTTTAAAATGAATTTTTTATGTCAGCTATCCTTAATAAGATATTCATGATTAAATATGAGGTATATATGTGAAAAATTTGTATACATGATTTTTAGATAAAATTCAAATATGATATAATTTCCGTCAGCTACAAATTACACCATTTTTAATTCATCAGTTTTAACATTAAATTCGTATCATGAAAGATCTATGTATAAATTTTTGCAACAATTTTGACACTGACATTTGCCATATTACATCCATTTTGAATTTGTGACTTTTGACATTGAATTAATACATCTAGTAACCTAAAAACCCTTAAATTTAAAGAAATATATATTTGAAGTTTATAAATCATGAATGATCTAATTACAGCTTTTCTGTAATAGCTCTATTTAATCATGAGTATCTTATTATGTAATAAGGATGCAGCAACTATATAATCTCAAAAAATGATGTATATTAAAAACATAATAATTTTGTCACTTTTATATATTTGGATTTCTTAAGAGATCATTATTAGCTTCAACTGCATAAAATTAAACCAATGAAATGTTCTTGATAATCGTTACTAAGATTTTACATTCATTTATGGATATATTCTTTATGCATATTCTTAGCTTCTCCGTTAAAAATATCGGATATGATTTTATACATATATTTATACGTATATATTGATTGATTGATTTTATACATTCATATACATTGTGTGTATATATACACGCAATGTATAGAATAATTTTTTTTGACGGCATTTCAGGGTCTGTCACCCGTAGAGCTCTATCGTACCGTGGAACGTGGACTGATATGCCACTTTAAAAGCGACAATCAGTGCGCGAACGTTTCCAGCCATGGATGGATTTTCCTATTTGCGTATGTCGTCTTCGCAATCTCAATCCTCAACTTCTTGTCGTTGTGCGAAAGCGCGGTATTCAGCGTGGCCACTGCGACTATCTCACTTCCGCTATCCGGTATATGGTGGAGCCTTTACAGAATGGACATCGGTTTACACGGGGGTAAATACGTGTGGTGCATGAAATGTTGTAGCTTTAGTTTCAATTTTGGAACTAAATTTGGATTTGTCTCCCAAAACTTGCGTGACGTCAAAGCAGATACGAGATATTAAAACAGAAGCCATAATCCTGCAAAAAGACGAATAAATCAAACAGAGTTGATGAAATTTTTTTTATGCTGAATTGTGAATATAATCTCCGAAAAGCGGATATTAAATTCAGCAGAGATAAATTTCTTTTTTAATTTGTTTTAAAACTTGATCCCTTTTTACGAAGATATATATATGTTTATTGATTGATTTCTATTATAAATAGAACGTCCAGATATTTTAAATACACAATTTTGCTTTAATTCTTACATTTTGTTAGAAATTCATTCGCTTACGAATTCCCTAACATGACACATCGCGTGTCATTGTCTCGCAGACCTCGCTGTGTGTTTCAAAGATTCGTACATATAAGATAAATGTCGCAATAATTGGACATGTAACACTGCAGAACTAAGATTGTTGAATATTTGCAAGAATACACTTCAAGAATATAAAATAATTTAATATAATTAACTGAAATAAGAAACATACAATACTAGATAAAACAGGCGCGCACTACGCGCGCTATAAAGCTTCTAATATTACATAATTTTATACAAATTACAAATTGAATATTACACTATTAACCCCTTAATACACATAGTCAAAATACTATGATGATGGATAGTACTATATTTTAAAATATACAAAGTTTATTAAAATCAAAGGAAAACACTTGGCTGTATTTCCTTATTAATTACAAAAATCGAAATTCTGAGGAAAATATTGAAACAGGCTCCATCTCCTGGTGGCCGGGAGTGACAGGCGAGCTGATCTGCGCCTTGCTCGGTCTTCCTGTCGTGCTGCTCGGTCTGGGCCTGCTGGTCAGATCGCACTTTAAAGACACCCAGATGTCCTATCAGACCATCCAACCGCCCGACGTCCAGCCACCCGAGGCCTGTCACAGATGAATCTCTCTATAGCATCGCGACGAGGTTTGCACCACATGCGGCGATCCACGGAAATGAATTCGATTCGATCGATTCGACGGGTACGACGACGATAAACTATCGCTCCTCACGCGTCGAATCGATCGGAACGAACAAAACGAGACAAATTTCACCGAGCCGGAATAATGTTATTGTTGTACACTTAACAGATATATTTTGTCGATTGTTCCCAGATTGCACCAATACTCTTCCTTCGCGGTGTCACCAAGGTAAAATGAGATCCTTAATTCGGTCGCATACATACGTACTTTGTCGATTGGCATGCAAATCACGATTGATTCAATTAATTTTGGCCATGATGCAATCAACTTTCTCTTCTTTTTAGAAGCAAAGGATTGAAAACCAATGATGAAATTAATTTAATACCGTTCAGGTAAGTCATTAATTTGTTCCAAATCCAATTTCAATCTCTTTACCGCACACGTTCTTTACTTAAATAATTTTCAATGTAGAAGTAAATTTAGCATCATTATAATGAACAATAAAATCTTAACAAGAGTTACGGTAACAACATAATAAAATTGTTACGAAAATTAAACTAGGGCCAGAATTAATTGAAGTTGTTGAAAAAATCAGTTGAAGAGAGAGATTTCTCGGTGGTGTTTATTCTTTCAAATGGAATTTATGCCATCGCGCTCATAAATTTGCTAGGTGCGTGCACACACATTTATAATAGGAAAAAGTGATAGGAAAAAGCAATATCGACTAACTACCCTCATGCGAAAAGAAGAAAAATGGTGATTGCGCGGAAAAGGAAGGAGAAAGAAAGCGATCGATTTCCTACGTATTTGCCAAACGCGAGCGTCCGCGTCGTCGGCAACGTTATAGCCGATTTATATTTTATTTTGATAACAAGATGTTTTGTATATTTTCGAAGAAGTTTAAATTACATCGTGTTGAGAACATGGGGTCGTGAGGTAAACGAGGCAAAGAGCTCGAAAAAGTATCGAAAGTTTCTAGCTGCAAATCTACGCGTGCACAGGAGCTTCTTGATTAAGAGCGAAATCCAATTTTATTTGATTTCCGAACTTGAGTATCGTCATTCTCGAACAGGAAGCAAGTTTTCGAAATAAGAGCTGGAAGTGAAACGTACGATGAATAATTTCGAGATGATACCTACTCAGTTGACTATCGCGAATATTTCTTCTTTGAAGCTTAAAATATACACTTACCGTCAGCAAGTTTTAGGGCCAAGGATTTGTATGTTACTACTTTCAAAATATTTATAAATATTATCTAAAATAATCAGATTTTGATTATTAGATTTTCATACAATTATCCTTACGAAAAAATACACTCAACTACGAATCCTTAAGTTTGAGTGTCATTTCGGGCCGCCAATGCCTAGTTGGGTGTATTTCTTCGTAAGGGTAAATATTACCAACAATCAACATCAAATCTAACAAGCGAAATCTAATAATTTTAATCAATATTAACTCTCTTTAAAAATATAAATGCTTGATTCTAAACTATCTTACTGTATATGTTTCTTTTACAGAAATGAAGTGAATAACAACTGAAAGATCTCGATATTGCACAATGAATATGCGAATCTTCCATATTATAATTATCCGTCTAATTCGATGATATTAATTAATAAATTTAATTAATGACTCTTCTCTAATCCAGTGCCAATCAAACAGTTAATCTTCGTGAAACGTCCCATGGGAATTTGCTGAATGATATTATCGAGGTATATATCACGTAGGAAAGCAGATACAGAGATTCTCTTAACGAGGTTGAATCTAGGGAAATCGAGTCATATCGGAAGCTTAGACTCGATTCGCGCATCGAGCAACGTTCGCCAGCCCTGTGCACGTGGATGTAAACGCTGCGCTTCGCCAAAAACAAAATGATTCGCGAGTGTATGTACGGTCCAATTACGATCCGCGGTTTGCAGCTTTCACGTCGGGAATAAAGTAATAAGCAAGCGACTGAGATACGCGCGCGTTTGAGCGTGCGTGTGCAAACGTGTGATTTTCCCTCTACTATGTTTCCTAATGTTAGACTACGTCACTCTATCGCTAACTTGAGCGCGCAAACTGTTACAAACTAGTTGGGTCCTGGCCGCGCGCGGTTAACTCGCATTCACCCTGCTATCAACCCTATAAAACTCCCTCGCCGCGCGTTCACGAAAGTTTCCAAATAACGTTAACCACCCATTTACGCGCCGTTAGCAAAAATTCCCACTAAGGTGTCTTCTCCTCTGCCAATCGGAGTGCCAATTACGCGCGGCCGCATTTTCCCCATCGATTCTCTGTGTCCACACAGAACACGTCTTTTGTTCATAAGTGAAGGAAGAAGGTGGTTATCACGGTCGTATCCGGAATTATGATGGAATATGGAATTACCGTCCTCGTAGATATGACCACTCGTGATATTAACTCCGTTATTACATGTCGAATTATAACGATTACTTATGGAATCATTTGTGTAGTAGCCCGCCGTAGTGGCGCTAATACAAGATGTTAAAAATAATATTCGGTACTTACATGCTACATAGTACCCACTATATTAAGTAAAAAAGAACCTTTGGGCATGTCTTTTTTTATACGTGCTCGTTTTCACTTTTAGGGGGTAAAACACTCCTTTGAAGAAAATTGGTATTTTCCTTTTGAAGCGAATATCGTCGGAGTATATATTATTATTATACGTAAATTATGTACACTTGAGTGCTTTATTTGTTATTTAACAATATATTTTGCTGTACACACATTTTGAGTTGTGCAAAATTGAACAATGGCTTAGGATTTTGCTAATGCAACCCTTTAAATATATGTTGATGTCCCAACAGGTCTAATTCGATTACTTTTGCAAAGTTTTCATATCGAAATTGTTATTTGATAAGTTGATTTTAATTCTACTGCTTCTGTAGTTTACACATTACGTGTATTATTGGTTTTCAGTTCTTGCAGTCTATGCATATGCATAATAGTTCCGTCTACGCACGTACATTTGATTATATTCTGTAATTTTTTTTACTATCTTGAAAAGATATGTTAATAATTAATAATTATATAACTTAATAAATAATAATATCTAACTTTATAAAATAACGTTATGTTTTTTAGATAAAAACAATTTTTTTTAATTTATTTTTAAGGGATGGAACTGCATTATCACTTCTGTTTCTTTTCGATCCATTATTCAGTGTCACATTTTGATAAATAACGTCCTAAATAATAAATATTTCATAACTTTGAATCTGAACTCGATTGATCAAACACATTGACAAATATAATCGATAGGTTCTCAATTTAAAATATTGATTTTTAACAAAAATATTGTACGATGTGTAATTGGAGAATCGTAATACCACCTTCTTCTCTATAACTGAAATTGAGTATCTTTATTTCACAGGGAGTTATTTTTCGCGTTATATTTATATAACGAAAAGGTAATACGCAGGTTTTCTGCGTATTACCTTTTCGTTATACGATTTTTACGCTTATCACACGTACGTAAATTCATTACGTTCTTACTTTGCTCTGTAATCACAATATCGCTGACTCTTGATATTTCCCTCTTTATATCCCAAGCCGCTTTCTACATCCTTGTTATTTAAAGAAGAAAAACTGCTAATTACTAATTATATATTTCATGTTGACATTTTTCTTGAAACGCCACGTCGAGATAAATATCTCATTTGTATCTGTTGGATAATTTTCACTTTACTAACAATAGGTAGAGAATTTCTTTTTATTAAAAAATTTACTAAATAATTTTTTATTTCACATTTTTTTCCTTTTATCTTTTTATATCTCTTGAACCGTGAAACATCTGTCGGTTATCCTAAATCTTTACAGAACTATCTCTACTACTCGTCTTTACAACTTCTCTGTCTCTCCGGAGTAAAATTGCTAAATAATCAAACTTCTCCGAAAGTGTAAAAAAAAAGGAAAATCAAAAGTTCAAAACAGAGCTCAGAGCGATCTCACGGAATGAAAAAGAAAAAAAGAATATTTGTGCCAAAAATTCGAGTCTCGTACGACTCGACTTAAGCTAAGTATTCCACGTGTTTGCATAGTGATCACACTACTCGAAATAATAATAATGATAATGATGAGATAATAACAATAGTAATATGTAAGTGTCGTTATTTATGTCAGGTGTCGGATCGCGACACGTGGCGTAGCACGTTGACAGCGATTATTGAATTCAGGCTGTAAGTTAAGTAGATCGTAAGTCAGAGGAAGATATTGACTTTGTTGGAAGTGTGTCAATATATCGTATTCTATATACGGGAAGAAAAACAGCTATACGTCCACATTTTTTACAGGAGCAGTAACGGCGCGGCGTTTTAAGGGAAAGTAAGTAACTAACGGCGCTGACTGAGTGCAACGATAATAAAGTTAGTACGCCACTCTCTCTTGTTGCAATCAGTAGCTTCGTCGATAAATCAACTACCGCTGAATGTAATAGTAGTAGCCCTCGTAATGAAGTTGAGAATATACCCTCTTGTGCGGTGTCTAACATAAATATAATTAATCGGAGGCTTTGGCGCGGGAAAAGAAAGCGGCAAAATCGGTTTCTTTAGTAGAAAAGAAACTTTGGCGTCTGTTTATTACGACCAAGGGTCGTTGCGCTATTTTTTTTTTTTTTTTTAACAAAGTTTTTGCTTTATTTCTGACGTAACTATCCATTTCCTAAAATTTAGAGGATGCTTTTCGCGAAATTGAAACTAATATCTTAGTGTGCCAAAGCTCTCCATCAATTTTAAACCTGTACAAGAACAAGTTTCTGCGTACGTATTTATACATATATATATATATATATATTTGTTAATTCGTGAACAAGTATGCGGCGTGTAGCATAGAGATATAATTTATTTATAGATGCCAATATATATATATACATACGTCACATAATTAACGTACTCTATATATATACAAGAGTTCAGATAAAGGAATTGAAGCGCAATTTGAAAAATTGCTACACTCAATGTTCCCTCCATTCGTCCTCATTCGATTCCGGTAACGAGACTGAAAAGAAGATGCGAAATTCTAGTTGTTCATTTGACTCTACACAATTGAAAAACACTGAAATACAATAATTAAATTGTATTTGCTTATTCTCGTCATGATTCTGCATGAAAGTCATGTTTGATTTAACAACAAAAACATATTACTTTCATACAAATATAACTTTCGATTTTGATGTATTCCATTGTGATGCAATAGTTTCGCCTGCATGTCTCCCAATGCGTCATGTTAAAGTAAAATTGATAAAAAAGTTGCTGGAAGTTAGAAAGTATTGTAAATTATTTTACAAATTAGAATTGTTGATCTCGTCGATAATGTGTACCTGCGCTTTGCACAAAGTCATAATGCTTCTGATTAATATCCGTACTAATTTCTATGAAAAGCTCTTTTTCGTAGAAAAGCAAAAGATTTGGATAATATTTATTATAAAACAATGTATGACGAAGTAATCATTTATCCACAATTTTAATAGCAGTAATAACATATCACTTTTATTTCTTATACACATCTTACCAAATTATTAATATTTTTTTCTTTTCGTAACTTGTACAGAAAGGTTTTTATGAACATTAAAATATTACGAAAAGCGTTATAAAGAAATTGAGAATGGCAAGTTTTCTTCGACGTCAGAGTAGCAATAGGCGAGTGTGTCTCATATGACATTCCCTTCAGATCTCGACGCTTTAATGCGATTTTATTAATAATCCCATGCACTGTGTCTTTCTAATCATCGCGCAAAGTTCCGATCGTAAAGCCTTCAGAGAAAAGACACGCGTTAATACATTTAGAAAAAAAAAAGACGTGACCGTTAATAGTAACTCTCAAGCATAGAGAACAAATATTGTAAGCAATAGGTTAATCATTTCTACACAGTGATTCCGTCGTCGGTTATAGTAAACGCGTTAATAACCGCACAAAAAGCCGCGGAAGCTAACATTGCATTATTCGTATATGATTGTTGTCGTCTTCCGCAGCATTGCCGAAGCATCTGTAAACGTAATCGCGATAATCGCGGCTCGATCGAGACGTTGTAAACTGTCGCGGATAATGTGCGCTGCTTGTCGATATTACGCTTGAGATTTGTTAACGATGCACGTCGCGTCACGTTGCGCGTAATTTTATGGGTGATAATACACCGAGATGAGAAGCTTCGCTCAGAATTGTAATGTTGTCTGCACGGTATTGCTATTGTGAGTGTTTTGTTGCGGACGTGGATATGATATATTAAATGTGCTAACATACTTATATATATATACATATATACTTATATAAAAAATCTTTGTTACATCGTTTTTCCTCTCCGAAAAATTTGCATTAGTTAAAATTAATTTTGACAGCGCCAGCTAGCAATAAATTGATTAATTAAACCATTCTCCGTCTTATAATCAGTACACTGTGAAAAAAAGCATAAAAATTGTATAATTTATAATGGCAGTAATTTAATTAATTGGATTAATTAAATCTTTCTCTGTCTTACAATCAGTACACTGTAAAAAAGAGTGTAAAAATTGTATAATTTATAACGGAGATGTGTACAATAATGTTTACACCCGTTCGAACAATTTTACAAATTCGTTTTACAGTGTAGGAAAAAAATTAGTGAGGAAATAGACAGTGTTCTTGGTATAATTGTTATGAAGCTGATTAACAAAGATGTAATTTTCAATACAGTTTTTACAATTTGCATAGCAATAAACGCGTAATAGTCAGCTAGCTTCATTTTCACCGACTCTTTTGTGCATATAGATATAAATATTTTATAACCTCTCTATAATATTAATCTATTAATAATTATGTGTATATATATTATATATTTTAACTTTAGTACTAATTTTAAGTTGATTAATGCGCTCATATGTAACAGTACTAATGTATTATTTTGTATAACATCGTATTACATTCTATTAACGACGTTACAACATGCTGTCTAAATTATTTTTATACAACATGTATAATACTATCCCTATGAGCGCTACAATATTATTTAATATTAAATAATATTCTTGAAATATTATTTAATATTAATAAAAAGTGGTTACATGTCCACTCTTGATAATATTATATGATCATTATATGAGAAGTAAATATTTACTTTAATACTTTAAATTACCGGGAGCATTATAACTTTCAAACATAATAATTATAAAGTTTATGAATATTTTAGGCATAATAATTCACATTAATTTTTTAACAAAAATAATATTCGCAGAACATTTTCATAATATTCCTCGGATATTGACATAATATACCACGGATATTATACAAAGCGGACATATAATACAATACTCCTGTAATATTAAAAAAATATTATATTCTTGGAATAATATTTTCAGAATATTATTTTAATATTATTTTAATTTTTAATAATATTCGTATAATATTCTAGGAATTCTTGATGTGATTATAGGAACTTAATCTTTCCCTCTCGTTAGAGCAAATTTTAAATACCAATGCCTTTTCTTTGACATAAATGCGACTTTATTTTAAGTGAGATCCAGAATAAAAACCGATATTCTCAAAGCTTTTGGGCGGTTAATACGGCCGTTTTGTGCACGTGGCCTATTCTGTCGGACATCCTCTTGCCACCACGTACGTAATCCTTGTACTGTACCTCGGCGAGCGTTTCAAAGTTCAGTTTTTCGAAGATTCGTTGGCTAAATGTCGAGGCAGCGACAGCGAAAACCACTTCTGGTCGTACGTGCTCTTTGACGATTTCGTCGGCCACGCAAATCGGCTTTAGCTTCCTGGCGTGCAAGCCCCGCGCCATCTCCAAGCTCTTCTCCGTGATCTCCCGACCGATACCACGCTCCTGATACTTTGGATCCGTACCTATGTAGAAAATTTCCATCGCGCCTCGTGCGTTGTACTTCTGAAAGACGTCTACTCGCGATTCTACCTGATAAACGAGAGTAATTGAGCTCATTGGGATCTTCTGCTGCATGCATTTCTTACAATTAAATTAGACGACTAGAAGTTACTATTTGGTTTTAGAGGAAAAAGAGAGAAAGATCGATTTTGCCAATTTGTAAATTTAATCAACGCACTAATTAAAAGTATTTTCCCACTTTGCTTTTCTTAATTAAATAATGGGAATTTGGAAAACAATGAATTTCAATTTTTTTTTTATTCTTTAAATATTGGGCTTATAATTAATAACGATCCTGTTCCAAACTTTTATATTTTATATATATTAAGGGATATTTAGATTTTTAAATGTAAAAAAATGGATTTTTTAAAAATATACATTAATATTTTGACTTTTTAAAAAACATTGCCCAAATGTTTGATAATATTCGATGATATTTAATGCATGCTATAAAAAAAGTGTTCTGGAAACTTTAAAATTGTTTTTTTTTTTGAAACTATGTTTTTTGGTTTGATAAAATGAATTTCTTGAAAACTGTTAGGAATATCGATGCAAACTTTTTTATAAGTGAAAAACTGTACCCTATATGACTTATCTAAGATTTGCAATTTTTTCTAATTTTTTACTGAGTCCAAAATTAAAAACTACTTGTCAGATTCAAAGTAGAAAACATTCCTAAACATTAATATAAAATATGGGACAGTTTCAAATATTTACGAGGGCGCAGTGAAGATTTTTAGAAAAGGTATCGTTAAATCATATTGATTAAAATATACGAGGTGTACTTAATATTATATGTTATCTTCCAATTATATGTTTTCTTCTTTTTTACAAAAGTGTAGAAAAATAAATAATAGAGTGATTTAACGTTACATTTATAAGTTCATTACCATATTGACATATTTATTAACACATAAAAGTACATAAAGAACTATTTTTGTCAACAATCCGTTAAGTAAATAATTAACTTATATTCATTTTCCTACGAAATGTTAAATCATGAGAAACATAATCAAAAAAATTCTATAATACTTGTGACCTTACTATTAACAGCAGAACATATAAACTAAGCAGTCAACTGTTATAAACAAATCACGTTGACAGCCTGTACGACATACTAGCGTTATTTGTTCAATTCATCATGTAACTACTTAAAAACCGCCAAGTAGGCCATATTGACTATGATACCATATAGGGTACACTTGCTTTATAATATATTCCTCTTTGACTAGAATTAGAATTATTATTATGTACTTATTATTTTTATTTATAAAAAAAATAAAGTTCAAAATTTGTGGGACAAACAAAGAAATTCTTACTAAGGCTGCCGTTTTGTCAAATTTGGGTATTTTTATTTATATAACCGCACTTCTTTTGAATAAAAAAAGCTTTAATTTTTTTGGTTTAGATGTCAAGAAGTATTGTTTATAATTATTGCCTCTACGTTTTTGCAAGTTATTAATGATAAATGTATGATACATGACAAAGTAATATTTTTTAAATGTAAAAAATATTAAAAATTTGGTAATAAAAGAGTATGCTAAGTTTGATAATAATTGTGGTTTTACGTCTTCTTTAAAAAATTTCTAAAAAACACCTTCTCTCAGCATTTCAAATCAGATTATTCCCTTAAGAGAATATAATAGAGTTTCAATATACAAAAGAGATACATATCGGGATTGGACAATTACTTTTTACCATATATAAAAATTTACGAGAAAATTTGGACAAAATTATTTTGCACTTTTTGTAATGTAAAATCTTAAAGATGTATTTAGAGAGAGAGAGAGATTTGAAAAAATTAATATTTTTTGCAATAAATTATTTACAGTTTTTAAAGATGTGTATAATATAACATCATTATTTGATGACCAAACTAATTTAGATATAATTTTTAGCTAGTTTACAATTGTGTTTTAAGTTCGATAATTTATTTTAACATGTAATTTATAGAAGTAAAAAATATATTTAATAATTGACATAAAAATATTATCGAGCACTAAGATTCTTGCTCGACTGAGAAATGGCATTTTCTTTTATTTCTTGCATATTTTTAGGTCCTCTTTTTAATGCAATTGGTAATGCTAGGTTTGATTGATAAAGATAGCAAAGTCACTGGAAAACTGACGTGCAAATAAGAAATTTTTCAAATGAGATCGCGCATGCAGATGTCCTTACGAAGATTAATTAATAGTACGAGTGCAATTGCGATAGCTACGAAGCTTATCGTTATTTGCAAATGAATTTTAAGATCTAAAAGGAAACTAGAGCACTCGTGTTGACACTGTTGATTGCAGCGTGTATAAAATGATATAAATCATAAACTCACGTCATCGATGAACTCAATCAGATTCCGACACGAGCGATGCTTAATGTTGTTTTCTATGAAAAATCCAAAGGCATCCATTTCTTCCGGCTGAGGAGGCCTCTGGAAACGCAAATGAACAATTCCGAGATCAGAAAAATAAAGCAATTAATTTTCTTTCGTTTTGACGAAGCGCGTCGTATGCACTGTGAAAATTAAAGAATCAAATGTAAAGCAATCCTTTGAGTTAAATAGTGTCTTGTTATTTGTAATTTTCCGCGTGTGTCGAAATTTATTATTTTAACACACATTTTAAAATGTACAGTTATAAAAACAATCTTTATTCAACTCTTTTTTGTGCTTGAATTGCTTAGTTGTAAATAATTAATAAATAAACTAAATTTGAGGCAAAAATTCTCACTTTAAATTAAATTGTTCAATCGTTTGTTTATCGTTTTAGTTTTAAATTGACATATTAAATAGGAGCAACAGTGATCTAAAAGAATGATTAAAAATGATTCAAATTGGATACAATTTGACATTTTGAATTTAACAGTGTACAAATAAGATAAGAGAATCACGCAAAATCATCTTTATCTAATCATTTTGAAGAATGTTCTGTACGATTTTGCAATCGATTGTGAAACAAACGTCTATCTACCAACAAATTAATCGATCGCGGGTCATTAATCGTAAAAGTGTACGAGTCGCGACGAATTATTTATCACGCGACGATAAAATCCACGAAAAGAAATACGCCAGAAATAACAGGCCGCACACTTATATAGCCGACCTTTAAGACCGCGCTCTTTATACTTGCGTGTAACTTGTTGAACGCCACGGCGACAACGCGGTCCGATCGATCGACCGCGATCATCGTGCACCCGTCCTTAATGACCTCCCTGAAGACCAGTTGCATCTCTTCGGGAGCGCCGGGATCCTCGTACATACCCATACCGATCGCGATGCACTCCTGCCGCATGGAGTCCTGCTGCACGATTAGGGCGTCCTCGATTCTATCCCTGCCGAGCAGCCTGAATTCGATGGCGCCGGTGCGGTCGGTGCCGAAGAAGAGGGTGTCGAAGCAGGACATGATGCGTCCTGGGGATTCGCCTAGAAGGAACTCTACGGCATCACTATAGCTGATCGATACACGCGCAAGTTTATCACACCCGTCTTGCGCATCCCGTTCCGCTCTGTTTTTTCTTTCTATCAGGAGAGCGCCGTATCGAATTCAACGAGGAAAGGAAGAGAGGGAGAATTCTCTTAAGTAGCTTGTTCTTCCCGACGTTTCCTAAGAAAGAGATAGATTCTTAAATCGCGAACGTTTCATCGAGCGTGAAGCTTTGCGATACGGAGGCTCGCAAGTTCGAATACAAAATCTTACGTTCCGAATATTTTAAATGCTAGTCGCAAGCAAGAGATGTAAAAATGATGTTCGAAGGGATAATTGACAGAAAAATATCTGTAAATTGATTATTCTACTCTATCACATTTTTTTATAAACGTATAACGTTAAACTGTTCCGATCGTGCGGTAAGCGTTTATAACTCTTTAAAGACACGCACGTTCTTTGGTCATCCGATACGCACAAGTTTTTTGCATCAATTTTGAAATCGCGGAGGAAAGTTTAAAGAGACGGTCTAGGCGCGAATGAAGGTAAGCGAGGCGAAACTAGAACTTCACTTTGACGCATCGGACGAAAGCGATCTTACCGAGACAAGATTCGCGAGCGACGTCTACTGTCGACGAAAACGTCCCGGGCATTGCCGAGAGATATAAACTGCATCGCGAGTAGCACTCTATTGAACACGTCCCGTTTGATTACAGGTATTATCGTAACAATACTCGGTATTGATAATAATCGGCTAGTTGCGCGTACGCCGAACTATCCAAATTGCTAGAATGCGATGCGACGACTTTCTCGTTATCGGATCTATCGTTATCGTATCTGCTATTATCACTTTGCTACAGTAGATACGTAGGAAATTATTGCGCCTTATCACTGATAGATCTCGTTTTCCGTGAAAATGGGCATGAAATGTGAAGTTCTGATTACACGAGACTCGATGATTTATTAAATCTCTGTGAAAGGTCGTTTTATTCTGCTTAATAATCGCATACGGGATGTTCAAAGAAAACTATTTCATATTTATATGGTGAGTAGTACACATCATACGAAGTAAAAAAAAAAACCTTAGTAAGTTACAGATCGAAAGCTCAATCGTTCTTGAGTTATAAATATTTTTGTAAGTTAATAGCATGAAGAGTTACGTAAATGTTTTTCTCGATGTGTGCATTTTTATGATATTTACGCAGACTGTCCTCGAAATGTTTTTGTCATCTATTATGGAAAAATAAGAGAAAAACATGATGCGTGAAGTATCGAGTACACGTATGTGCTTATAAAGAGGTTTCTAATTATTTTTGGAAAATGGAAATGTCGCAACATAACTTTATCATATACCGTTGAATTTATAATAAAATAAGCTTTATTTTGCTTATAAAAAAAAATAAAAATTTTGAAAGAAATAAGTAAGTGGTGAGGGAAAGTATTAAATTTTTTTTTACTATTATAAAGTACTCTTGCAGCCATTCAACTTTCATTCAAAACATTTTTCTCTATCTCTTATAGTTTTGACGATACACGCTTCGAAAGAAAAAAACCGATTTTCTTCAAAGGGGTGTTTCACCCTTAAAAGTGTATTAGGACACGTATAAAAAAATACGTGTCCCTTATTTTTATCTATACAACATATTAAAGGCCTGTCGACGTCGGAGGGAGTCACTTCCGAAGCGCACGAACGCGCAAACGGGTGCGCGTACCATGCGTATAGAGAGGTTTTTAATTATTTTTAGAAAATGGGAATGTTGCATTGCAACTTTATCATATAGCGTTGAATTTGTAATAAAAAAAGCTTTATTTTGTTTATAAAAAAAAATAAAAATTTTGAAAAAAAATAGGTAAGTGGTGGAAAAAAGTATTAAAAAAAATTTTTTTTTAATTTTTTTTGGGTGTTATAAAATACTCTTTGAGGTATTTAACTTTTAGAACACTTTTCTCTATCTCTTATAGTTTCGACGATACGTTTTGAAAAAGAAAACTGATTTTTTTAAAGGGGTGTTTCACCCCTTAAAAATGAGATTAGGCACGTATAAAAAAATACGTGTCCTTTATTTTTATCTGTACTATAACATATTAAAAGTTTGTTTAAATCTGAGGCGGACACTTCTTTGTGTTTCCTTATCAGTTTCTGATTCATACAACTTTTAATGTAATTAAATTAATTTTATAACTTTTTAACTTTAACTTTAATTTAGTTAAAAATGTATATTGTATATGTTAACTTATTCCTGAAAAATGTCGAAAACGCTGCTACAGAACAACTTCAGGATTCTTAACGGTCTCTATAATTACCTAATTGGTTGCTTATTCTAGATTAGTGAATCACATTTTAGTATTCGTATGTTTAATAAAAGTATGAATTTAGGTCAATTTTTGCACGATGTCAACTAATATTAATTACTAATCATAATAAGTCTTGTTGTCATCGTGTAGGAGCCAAAAACAATTTTTGGCTTCTACTTTAGCATACAGGATGCTGAAGCTCCTATATGACATATATAAAGCTTCTCTTCAAGCAGATTGAACAGAACATTCAGTGAGATCTTCTACTAGATAGCATTGGTCCAGCAATAAGAAAATTTATTAAGATAAATATCTTGCATATCATGTCAGGAATTACTAATTTAAAATTAAAATAAGAGAAACTTAAAATAAGAGAATTCTCTTATTTTAAAAAAAGATTTTTATCTCAACAAATTTTTTCTTTTTTTTTTTATACTAGCCGCGATTATTGATTTTATAGAGAAATGTCTGCTTCTCCTGATAGATATCACAGATATGTGCGCTAAGATCGAATCTTTTTCACTTTTATTGATGCTCAATAATACAATAATAGTAACAAGGGGTAGAAAGGGTGAAATATATAAAATTGTATAAGAAAACATGAAGACGTAAGAAATCTGAAGTTACTTCAGCAGTTTCAGTAAATAGCGCAATGTTTACAATTTTTATTTCTTTAATTCCAATAGTATAAAGCAACTTAAACAATTCTAAGCTTCGATTAATTTAATCAATTATTAAGAATTTATCAAGAATTGTATTATACTCTAATTTATTTATTTTTTCTCAACATATAACACTAAAAATTAGTAAAATTCCATTGGTTCCGATTTAAAAAGTAACGTTAAGATTTTAACGCTACGACGTAGATTAATTTACTAATGTCTTTTCCGCTCCTACTGGTTATTATGATTTTGTGAACAGATTGAGGAAGCCCGCTCATACAAATAATTATGCCTCTCAACTTCTCTAAGGAAGGGACGATGACAGTTACTGAAGCGGACGTTCGGCATGATGGTCATTATATATGTATCTCAGTAAACACAGAATATGTATGTTATGTAATACAGGATTAACATGTAATATAAAATGTTACTTAATGTTATAATTACGTAATATTATGTATGCAATATAACTTTTGAAACTATTATACTGCTCGTTATTAATATGTTATTACTGTGAACAGTAATATAATTACAATATTGCATGTTATATGTATAACGAACGTTACCTTAAAATTTTTATTTTAAAAAAATATTGCGAATAAGTGAAAAAAATTAGGATACTCTCTGTAAAGAAATAAATGCTAAGATAATATTACAAACGTTTGATATTTAAGAAATTTGATACTTTGAAGTAAATGTAATAATATATTTGAGGAATAATAAGAGAATTATTTCTAATTTTAGAAATAATAATAGATATTATTTCTGTAATATCTCTTATTAAAATATTAGAGGTATTATTATTCCTATATAGATAATGAAATCTATATTATTATCCTTAATCTATATTATTCCTAAATCCAATTGATCGTCGCAATGTAAAAAGGTTCTTTGTCTATTAGCGCTATCACGCGATCATTGTTTAAATCGAAGAAAGTCTCTTAGCTACCAAAACAACTCGTTGGTGCTTCTGGTCTATTCTCTCGCTGAACTTTTTCCCGTTAAACTCAAACTGATCGTATTGAACTTCCAAAACTTGGTCGAAGTGAAGTTTTATCGCGATTCGTTGCGAATAACTGGATGTCATGATGGCGGAGGCCAAGGTCGGTATCGCATCGGCATTTGTCACTTCGTTACTGCCGTGTATCATGACGGGTATCCTTACGTTTTTACCATGTCTCAGTTTGTTGCCGAGTTCCAATGACGAAGTGATCAACATCTCACCTATTCGTCGTTTCCCATAAGCGGGCAGAGTCGCTAGGAACATGATCTCAAGAATGCAATTGACGTAATAATGCTTGAAGAGATTTATCCGCGAATCCATGTCGATCATGAAGTTCATCAGAGCCTTCGATGATTTATATTGACAGTTGTCTCTAAAGTGCTCGAAGAAGCTTTCTTCGGAACTGTTGGTAGCCACCTGAAAAATTAGAAAGTAGCTGTTGAAAATATTTAAAATTAAAAACAAAGAATTAGATAGTACGGAAGAAAGATGGAGAAGGATACGAGAGGATAATTTAGAGTTATAAAAATTATAAGATTTTTACGATTTGAAAAATATGTATTTTTCACCATGTAAAATTTTTGTTTAAAAATTTAGATGTATTATAAATATGTTTCTGTTTAGAAAATAGATATATTATAAATATGTTTCTGTTTTGAAAATATATACATTAAAATAAATAAGAGAGATGTAAAATTATATTTAAAAAAGTGTTGTTAAATGTTGAACGTATTTTTTTCAAAACTTTTTTTCAAAGCGGTAGCTACAATAATACTATTTATTCAAACACATTTTATCCAATCTATTAAAAATTTTAAAATAAAATTTTTAATAACATTTGGCATTGGATCACGAAAATTTTTTCCGATTTTTAATTTTTTCTTAAAATATATAAAAAAAGAAAAAAATTGTTTGAGAAAACGTAATTTTTAAATATGCGCTGTTTAGTAAAATTTTGTAAATTTCTCTCCATGATTCAAAAATGACAAGTGCAAAGAAAAATTTATTTTTTAATTTTAGATAATTTATTAATGCTAAATCATTGGCTATTAGGAACGCGCATTTATTTAGAAAACTATTATTATTTATTTTTATATTTATTCTAATTTTGCATACTATTCTTTGTAAGAAAAATACATATTTTTAAAACAAAAAAACGTAACTTATCTATCTTTTTAAATAAAGGTTTTACATGATGCTGAAAAATACTTTACTTTTTTATTTATTAATATCTTATACCCCCGTAAAGGAAAAATACGTATACGTGAAAGTTGTGAGAAAAAGAAAAAAGGATTAAAAAAAAGAAAAATAGATAGATATTATGACAAGGATATAAAAAAAGAAGGAAAACTTTAAAAATAAAAAATAAAAAAATAAAAATTTTATTTTAAATTAAAAATTAAAAGACTTAAAAGTAAAGGATTGTAAAGAGAAAGAATAAAGTGTTTGGGATTTTATGCAAGAATTAAAAAGTATTAAAAAAACAAAACGTTAGAATTAGAAAATATCTAAAAATTTTACTGGATACTGATCTGAAAATAATTTTATTCGCTTATCAAAAGTAATGCCCCATTAAGATATAATAGCCTAGGAAAACGTATCAATGCACATATCAAAACTTTAACTCTACTACATTATTATGAAATGAACAAAGCTGGAAATCATATTTTCAATATTTGAAAAATGCTTCTCAAAGTGCAGAATAATATGCTGGAATAACAATTGCTCACTCACTTGGATTTTGTTGAACGAGACACCGACAACTTCGTTCGTGGTGACGTCGATAGCTACCACACTCACGCCGTCCTTGGCCGCGTTTAAACAGAGCTCTTCGAGCTCCTCGGACGCTCCCGGTTCAGAAGTCAATTCCACGCCTATGGATACGCTCTCGTAAAGAAAAAAGCTCTTTCGTATTACATCGAGAGCACCTTCCAGAGTCTCGTCCGACAAGGACTCGAATTCTATCTGACCGTTCTCTGTCGAGCCCCAAGGCCGATAATGGGACATCCTTTTGCGTGTATTGCTGGAAAACAAGCGCAATCCCATCATGATTATCTCTGAGGAGGACCAATGCCCAAAACATGAAACCTCCTAAAATTATTAATTGTCAAATAAATTAATCTCGCGATTTGATAGAACGTTTAGATAAAAACATATGCACTACAATAACTTAAGTCATATAATCTATCATAAAAGAGTGTCGATCATTCCCACATGATTAGTGAAAAAGAAAACCTTGTACATAGTTCGATAGATCTGTTACGAGTAAACGTTTAATTCTAACTCAATAAAAATATTCTATTATTAATTGTGACAAATTGCATAACTCGAATTATAAGTCTGCTTTTTTCCTTCACACTACTGTGATTAAATTGTTTCGGGAAAAGAAACAACACTTTCACATTAAATTTTTGTAACAACTTTTTCTATTAAAACTTGTCGATCTCTTCATCAAAACTTTTTATGTCCTTCTTAACTTTTCTCAAAGAATGAAATTTCTCAGTTATGAAATGCTGCCGCTTAATGTACTGTTTATCGTGTTTTCAATGTTTCTCTGTCGGAGTGAAACTGTTTATCAAATGGAAGTCAAGAAACGTTCGCAAACAGATACAATAATAACTTTTCTTGTACTGATAATTATATGAAAACTTTCCTATACAAAAATCATAAAATCCACAATCAAATTTTAACATTGCAACAGAAACTAGAACGTTACGAAGAGATATTCAGAAAAATATTGTAGATACAACAGAATAGCGATTATTCTTCAGAAACTCGGTTGCAGATGCATCATTGTTATCTAATCTAATTGTTAAATTTATTTAAATTGAATTAAATTTGAATTTGACTTTTTCAATCATCAATTTGATGAAACCGTGCGAAATGTTACCTCATTTTGTCAGAAAGATCTTAACACAGTGACTGTTTGTCGTGTACTGGAGACTCTTTTTTGATAAACTCACTTAAAAGCATCATAGTGATAGTTAATGACAGATGACTCAACTTCAGGGCAGTACTTACAAGAGAAATCTGACACTGTCGAGTCGACAGTCCATCATGAGTGATGGAATCAAATATATTATAATATCAAGTATTTAATAAATTCTTAAAAATTCAAATTTAATCCAATAATCATGTTTCATTTTCTAAAATTCGAATAACATTCATAAGAAATAATTTTCATTAATTTTACTTGCGTAATCGATATTGACTAGCTATGTTTTCGAATTTAAAAACGAATAGCTGCAAGAATTCAAAATGCACTTATAATTTCTATCTATTCGAGTAACGAATTGAATCTTTTATAAGTAGTACTCTAATTCTAAAAATGAAATTGTTGAATTAATATTAGAAATACAGTTTCTAGTAAAGAAAGAGAGAGAATAAAGAATTCGAACATATTCCAAATTTGAAATTATTTTAAAGCAACACTTTTTCGTTTTTCGAGGTATTAAACACGATTTAAAAAATGCTTTTTTTTCCTGTTTTGTCTAGGTTCAGTCTACTTGAAGATAAAGCTGTTATTTTTTGAAGTAATCATAATAAAGAGCTTGAAACTACGCAACTAGATTTGAATCTAATTAATAAGATAAATTATGTACATGAATAAGGTATTTACATATACAGGGTGTTCGTTAATGGTTGTCTCCAGTATATACTGAGAAAAACATTGAAATATTGAGAAGTAAATGTTACTTGTGACATTTTCTTTGATATTTATTGTTTATAAAAAATTTGACTGTAAAGACAAAATATATTGTGTATTTCTGTAAAATATCTCATTTCACAGTAAAATATAATTACTTTAAAAAAATATATATTTTTAAAACATTTAAAAACCATTTCCAAAAATGTTAAAAATAATGGGTTAAGCCTCTTTTAATAGAAAAAACATTTATATGGACATATTTTTTATATAATCATTATATATAAATGTATGATTATATATAAATGTATGAAAATTATATAATAATTACATATATAATTAGGGGAGAGTGGATTAATTCAGACCGTGTTTCAAATAGGACTTTTTGAATTTAAATGAATACGGGGTTAAGCAGATTTTCAGAGATTTATAATGTCTTTATAAGACGTCGAACATATGTGACAGCAATTTGACAGTAATCCATCATAACATTCATAGAATAGACGCAAAGATGAATTTTTAGCCAGCGTGCGAAAATTTAAAAAAAATTCTTGTAAATCATTATTGAAAAGGTGTTAAAAATTTGCAGCAACATATGTATATTGCTCAAAATTTCAATTTTTTTTATTAGTTATTATCTCCTGTAGATAATTAAACTTATTGTTAGATGATAACCAGAAAGAAGACTGAGAGCGGCTTTCCAGCCTGAAATGGAAGAAACCTCTCGTACTACCTCATACACCACCATATACTACCGCTAGTACATTCATTTTTGAAATTTTTACTACATCTACATGTAAGGCGAATTTCTTAATTCATCGATTAATCAATCGCATTATGCGCAAATGCAACTTTGTTCTCTAAAAGCTGCATTTGCGCATAATGCGATTTATTAATCAATGAATTAAAAAACTCACCTATAGCACATCCATTTTACAACACTGCCGATAAAAATAATTCAAGTCTGTGCTAAATCACATATGTATAGGGGATATCCCTACCATGTTATTTTAACCTTTAACCTTTTTTATCGGTAGTGTCGTAAGATAAATGTGCTATGTAACTCACGGTAATTGATTCTGTCCGTCAGAGAATTTTCCAAACTGAGAAGTCACCTTCTTTCTACATACTCGCAGTTCATGATTAATGTAACGACCAGAACTTATTGGTCTTTACGTTAATCATAAACTGTAAGTATGTAGAAAGATAGCGACTTCTCAATTTGGAAAATTTTCCAACAGACAATCGATTACCGTAGGTGTATGTATACACCTAGCCGGTATTCGTTTAAGACCATCTTAAGTACTGTCTTAAGATGTCATCAACCTATCAGAAAACTGTATTAGCATCTTAAGACGCTACTTAAGATAGTCTTGAAAAAATAGAAATCGACTATGAATATCAGCCCTAACCATGGCAAAGAGGAACCTGAAAGCAGACACGCTTCGATTTTAAATGGAATCATTCAATGTCCATTTTCGCGTCGGTAATGTCCCTATTTTCGTGGTTCTCAGCAGTGCTATGCGTTAGTTAGATAAGAACAACTATTTTTATCTAACTAACTCATAGCACTGCTGAGAATCTCGAAAATATGGATATTGCCGACGCGCAAATGAACATTGGTTGGTTCCATTTAAAAAATCGAAGCGTGTCCGCTGTCAGATTCCTCTCTCTGATACAATCGATATTCCGAACGTAAGAATCGAGATTTGCGATAATCGCGAGATGCAGACGCGCCTCGCGGAGACGCACAGTCACCGTGCGCGTGCGTAGCTCGCGCGCGACAAGCAAAAATAAGATGGCCGATCAAGGAAACAAATAGAGCGCCGTCGTAAATAACACGAGCTGTCCGAACACGTTCCGAGCGTGGGACCGCCTACGTAATCGCACGTGCGTTCGCGCGACGTACGCCCGGTCAGCGTGTCGACAATCCGCAGCATCCATTCGGTCGACGGCGCCGTTCCCCGCGTGTTTTCTCCGTGCAAAAACGCGCGCGCGTGTGTGCACGCACGCACGCACGTTTGCCCGTACCAACGTCCATCGTATCGTGCTTCGTGCTTCGTTTATTCTCGCGCTCAAAAGTAGTTTCTCCGCTCTCTCCTCACCGTCGTTGACGGACAACGCGCGCATATCGCGCGCCGCGCCACGCCGCGCCGGGGGTGCCGCGTACACGCGGCGGTGGTGAGACCCCACCGCGAGAAAGAAGCCGCCGCCGACGAGAGCCTCGTGCCGCAAGACGCAGAGACGCCAGCGTCCAGGAGTCGCCAGAATGCGATCGTGCGACACGCATTCCGACATGAGCCTCCTTTCGCCAAGCAGCCGATGCTCGCGGTTCGTCGCCTAGCTCCTCATGCTAGTCTCGTCTTCCGAATTGCTTGGGGCACAGCATGAAGGAGATGCTCGGAGGGTGCTGCGTGTGTTCTGATGAGAGGGGCTGGACCGAGAATCCGCTGGTGTATTGCGATGGACAGGGCTGCACTGTTGCTGTGCACCAAGGTATTTGCTTGTCGCAAACACTTGTTACGAAATTGTCTATCATTTGAAGAATAATGAATATTCATTTTTTCGATAGCATGCTATGGTATTGTCACTGTGCCAACAGGGCCATGGTACTGCAGGAAATGTGAATCACAGGAACGTAGTGCTCGAGTGGTATGGAAAATAGTTTCTTTGCACTTGACGATATTTTTTTATCTTTATAACAAACCAATGTCTTTTTAACCAATACAGATTAATTTTTATCTTCTGATTCAACTTTCTATCCTTTTCTGGTTCCAAGAATCAGAAAAAGACAAAGAATAAGTTAAATCGAGATTGTTCTATACTGTTAGAAATAGATAGGTTTGATTTACTAAAGTTACTTAATAAAAGTAACTTGTTACTGTTACTGTTCTTTTTTTCTAAAAAGTAATTTATTACCATTATTTATTATTGATTTAAAATAGTAATGTTATTGTAATTCAAAAATATGTAGTTACTATTTTTGTTACTTTTACTTTGACATTAATAAAATATATACAAACTTCCATAATAAATAGAAATAGAATATATCATTGAATTCCGTTTTCTAGTAAAATAATAAAATTTAACGATATATATTAACTTTTTACATATTATTTATGTATATATTTATTACATGCACACATTCTTGTGAATTTATAACAAAAATTAGTATTGGTTTCAATCTACACGATGCTAGAAATTGTTTTAAAAAAATGGTAAAAGTAACTATTCAAATTGCCATTATCAACAAATGTAACTGCGTTATTATTAACATTACAAATAAGGAATCATCATAATGTATCATCATTACTTATTTGTTACTAAAAAAAGTAACGATATCGATTTTACACAAGTAACACATTACTATCCAATCTTGGAAATAGACAAATATTTGATATATTCCTTTGTTTATGATAAGATATCAATATATTTATTCAGGTATAATTGAAATATTTTGTTGATTGTGATTTGAACAGCGCTGTGAGTTATGCCCGAGTCGGGATGGAGCTCTTAAGAGGACAAATCAGGCTGGATGGGCGCACGTTGTATGCGCTCTCTATATTCCTGAAGTTCGGTTCGGTAACGTGACCACAATGGAACCGATTATATTGGAGCTTGTTCCCTCGGAGAGATTTAGCAAAGTAAACATCTCTTGGTGTCACAGATAAGCAATCACATTTGCTCATTGAATTCAAATACATACTTCTTCTACCCTACAATACATTGGCTCTTAAGAAAGTCAGATGACCACGATTTAGAAAAATATGTATTATAAAACGCACGTCACAGGCTTACTCAAGTTTTAGTTGTTGAGTGCAATAGTTGCCTATGGACGAAGCTTTTTCTAACTAAAGATTTAGGTTGCGTTTCGGAAACATTACCAAGTATATCATTTTATCCCTGTTCACTGAAACAAGAGATCTGTTCTTTTTAATTGAACTATTTGCATGGTTTATCTTTTTTCCTTTCCTTTTTCTGTTGGAAGAGAAAAAGAAAAGAGATGAACTGTGCAAGAAGTTCAGAAAAAAGAAACAGACCTAAGGAGAAAATAATATGGGATTAGATGGTGTTTTTAAACACAGCTTTATACGCGTTGCTTGAAATCCTCCAAATATTTTTGTATTTACAAAAGGAGGCTCAGATATATATCATGGATTTTAGTAAGTTCAATATTAAGACTTAATATATTAAGACTCTGTGATTGATTTATAACATTTTAAAACAATACTTAAGATAGTCTTAAATATAAGAACTAATTATGAATACACTTCATAGAGATAAAAACACTAGACATTAATAGTAGACATTAATACATGTTTCAATATATTGCAAATACTGAAAATCATTACTACACTATATATTTTCATAGTTTATGTTGCTATAATTTTCAGTATATTGGTGGTAGTACACATAATACTAAATTACTACTCTATATGTAAGATTCATTTTTCATAATCAGTTTTACAAAAAATATGTTACTTTTTTAAATTTTGCTTTGATTATGTACAGATTATATTATGCTTAAAATATGAATTTTTATGAATATATTATTTTTATTTTATTTTTGTGATAAAACATCAAGAAATCGATTTTTATTTTTAAGAAACGTTTATTACATTACCATTTATTACTATTAAAAATATATTTGTAACCAATTTAATTGTACACTGTATCTAATCTGTTTTTGTTTTCTGGATTAACACAGGACTTGTTTAATCTAAGAACAATGACTTTAAAACTAATTATAAAAAAATTATTCAAATATAAGATTTCCGAAATTCTTTATTAGAGAAACAAGAAATTTGGATGACAGCTACTCTTAGAATAATAAAATTGAGATAAAATTTTTTTATGTGAGGGAGAACATGAGAAAAATTCAAGGTTACAAGATGCGTCGGTTAGTATTTGAATGAAACGCAGCTTTGTCCGAAGTAAACTATTGCATTCTGTTTTTTTTATTTTTTTATTTTTTTTATAGAAAGGGATAGGAAAATTGTACACTTTTCAGTATATATTTGAGTTCAATGCGTTTGCTAAGTCTGATATTACATACGTTTTTATTTTGTACTTTGTCTCATAAAAATTTAATTATTTCAGACATGTTACATCTGTGAGGAGCAAGGTAGAGGTAGCAGAGCAAACGTGGGAGCCTGCATGCAGTGTAACAAAACAGGCTGCAGGCAGCAATTTCATGTTACCTGTGCACAAGCTCTGGGCTTGCTCTGTGAAGAAGCTGGAAATTACCTCGACAATGTGAAATATTGCGGTTACTGCCAGCATCACTATTCGAAATTGGTAAATAATCGTTAAATATGTATTAATTTACGAAAAATTTCTACGAAAGTTTTTTAATTAAATAATTTTTTAATATGAGAGTTAGTTTTTTTACCTTTGAATTAACTGTATGAAAATTTGTCGAATGGTTGTAAACATGCATGTAAATATAGACGTTTATCCATTAAACTTTTGAGTAGTCGGCCGAGAACTCCGCGTTGACATGGCGACATAGCTCAGGAGAGATAACGAGAGAGAGTCTTAAATAAATTACCACATAATTTATTCGAAAGATCGTTTTAATGCACGAAAATTTCCTAAATAACGTAATAAATTTACAGAAAAAGGGTGGTAATGTGAAAACAATACCACCGTACAAACCGATACCTGCCGACAACGGTTCATCAGATTCATCGCCGGAGAAAGAAGCGGAAACGCCAATAAAGACAAGTGGCAAGCGTAAGAGCTCGAGTTCCAAGTCCAGCGCGAATTCTAAAAGTAAATCGAATGCTAGTCCCAGTTTAGAAATAAATGGCGTAGCGGATGACAAGAGTGGTAACAGCGGTCGCAACACGCCCAAGGACAATTCCACTAGCTCCAGCAAATTCACGACCTCCAACTTCGTCGAGACCATCGTTACACAATCGGAGAGTGTGTTTGGACACGACGGTAGCGGCACGGTCACCACTGTCACCACGACAATGACTGCTTCCACGATAAAGACAAACGCTGGCAATTCCAATGCGACGCACAAGAACGTTGGAGGTCAGGGAAAGTCTAATTCGTCGGCCTCCAACAAGACGTCGAGCCACAGTAAGAAAAGGAAGACTGGAGCGCGTACTCCGACTGTAATAGGAAATGAAAATTCGAATCAATCGGCCAGCTCGGAGGCCAGCGGCTCGGTCGTGATGGCAGTCAGCTCTGTGGTGCAACAACAGACCGTCCCAAGTAACAACGTGCAACCAACAATCACTGAAGCCACTAGCTTAAGCATAACGACAGAACCGGAAAAGTCAAAGAAGGTAAAGATCTTTTATATGCTATATTGAAAAAGTTTAGCACCTAATCCTTTTTTATTTTAAAAGTTTGGATTTTTTAAATCTTAAATGTCATTTTAATATAATAAAGGTAATAATTATAATGTGTAATAAATTGTCGATATAATCTTACGATATTGAATTAATCATTTAGATGCACTAAATAATGTGAAATAGTATGTTGTATTACATCATGGATTTTTTATTGTCTAACATGTATTAATACATTAATTTTGTGTAATATTAATTTGAGGTATTCTCGATATTCATAATACTATGTGTCCAATTTCATCAACAAATTAACTTTCATCTTCTTCTAGTTCTAAGAAGAGAATAGAAAAGAAAAAAGTATGTTTAATCGAGATTAAAGTTTGATAAGTGTAACAAGCATTTTGATTTAACGTACTTTTAAATCGTATTCTTTGTATTCTTTTTCTGTTATTTTATCCACATTCTCTTTATTTACAAATGCCACGGCAGAAATTTTTATTTGTTATTTCCCGCTTATAACTAGAGCTTTATATTATAAGAGTAGCGCAAACGCCGCCCACCTAACGCTGATTAGCTGAAAAGTGTGGAAACTAAAATCACTGAATGCTCATTGGATGAGAGATCATTAGGTCCATCAGTTGGCATCAAAAGATAAAAGGATTGCGCTACTCTTATAATATAGAGCTCTAGCTTATGACTTCATACAACCGCGGCGAATAATCAGGAGCTTTAAGGACGTATGGATCACATCTCAAAGTGTTACTGAAAATTTTAAAAACTCATAATTTGTTCTATTATCACGTTTGAGTATCTGTAAAAACTTTGAGCATAATTTTTTTAATTTTTTCAAACTTATTTAATTTTTTATTTGCTCTTAATTTCAATATAAAATAGCATTTTATAGTATTTATTTGCAAATTTAATAAGAAAGCAACATTACGAATTAAATAAATTTTTTTGCACGTACTAATAAATTTTAATAATATTTAGGACTTTAATAAATATTTGTGCAAAAGTTTATTTGGATTCTGTTACTGTCTGTTACTGTCTGTTACTCATTTAAAACTGGAGCAAAATGTAGTTATTTCTGCTACGTGAACCGTTGTAAGTCAAATTTGTTATTGTTTTCTTTACAACTGGTTTCAAGGCTAAAATATCCTTAGACAATAACATATTCCGTTTGTATTTGATTGCAGCTAAAAGTTGAGAGTCCGATTCAGTCGTCGTTGAACACACAAGTAGCCCCAGAGGTGACCACCACGCCTGTGATAATGGCGGTGACGCAATCACAATCTTCGGTCGTAACCCAGTCGCCGACGACTACGTCGAACAGCATCGTCGTGTCTGTGCCGTTGATCGCTACCTCGCTCGCCGGCGCCACGGTCCAGAGCGTGGTGACGAGCGCGCCGACTATGTATCAACAGCTACAACAGAGCATAATCACCACGGCCGCCAACACCGAGCCGCGGTCAAGCGCGATACCGAGTACCGAGAGGTTTGCCACTGGGGACGCGCCGATAAAACGATCTCGGTAAGTCCTCGCCGTGCAGGCACGAATTTATTGAGGAAGCTCTCCCTCATTATTGAAGATTTTTCCTTTCAAAGAAATGCTGGTAAAAATCAAGATTGGATTATTAGTTAATATTTTGTTTAATTAAGTAAAAGTTAATGACTTGTTAAATAAATTTAGTTACGTAATTGAAAAGCTACATGGATACAAAAAATAACAAACAAATAAGTTTAAGTTTCTTTGAGATTAAGTTAAATCAAAAATTAATTTAATATGTTAAATTAGAAAATAATTTTTTTAAGTTAGCTTACTTTAAATAACAAAGTTACAATGTGAATCATAAAATTTAAATTTCATATTTTATTTATAAAGTAAATGTACATAACAAAGAAATATTTTTTTTTAGTGGGAATTGTTTTTTTTATTATATATATATATATATATATAAGTAAATTTTTAATTTATTTGAAATTCATTAAAAGTTATTAACTTTTTAACTAATTACTACTCTCTCTACCCAATCCTGGTAAAAATACATTCAAAAGAAAGGTAAACAAGTAAAAAAATCATAGATTAAGTTAATGTATTTATCGTAAGTATAATTATGTTACATATTTTTCGTAAAATTCTGCTATAGAGAAGGGATCGCAACGGAGAAATTCTATTTAATCGAAGTTTAATTAAGTTGCGGTGTAAATCAGGAAAATGTGAGAAATATGTATCCCGTTTTTTTTTCTATTGTCACAACAAAAACTTCATTGAACTTGAAGTGAAGTGTGAGGTGACTGTGCATAAAAACACGACAACGTGTGTCTCGAGTGGCTCCGAGTTCGTGCCCCGGGACAGTCGACGGAAGGGAGAGCACGCGACTCCGCGAGAAGCGTCACGCGCGCCGCATGCGCTCAAAATGGCGGGCGCGATTAGTAAACAAGGTGGCTAAGGTTCTAACCTCTCCCACGTCGCGGGATTTCGAGCGTTCGCCCACCGGGAAAGGACGGCTCGCCATATCATCGCGGGTGGGACGGTGAATTGTCCGGGTGCCGCGGGCACGGACGAGTCGCCGAGTGCGACGGAAGATGGAGCGTGTTTACAATAGTGTTCCGCGCGCGCGCATGTGTGCGCGTGTGTATGTGCAATGTGTGTATTGAGCACGACAGTTCACTCGAGGTCATCCGGTGAGGCGACTCGCGCGCGGCGCGCGCGCGCGCGCTGCATAATAATTGCATCGCGGAATTGTTGAGACGTGTTTGTGTGCGAAATTATTGCAATATTGCAGCGTCGTGAGACGGTGGGTTAAGACGAAGAGAGAAAGGGGGAAAGGTAGAAGAAACGTCATCAATGCGTCGTGCGGCCCCGTGACTCCGTTCGCGTACTCAAAGCGCGGGTCGTGGCGAACAAGAGTCATTGAGGTTATGTTTGTTTTTTCCTCGGCGAGGCGCCTCACGGGCAACGAGCGACGGAAGGGTGTAACGTGACATCGTAAATGGCATTCCGTCGTGGCGACCCGCCTCAACGTGCGTCAATCCTACGCCTAGTCTTCGTTTTACTAAACGGTTTGAAAACTGTTCGGGAATTGTGTACTTCCCATCAGGATAATTTCCGTCCGTGTGTTAAATAACGAATTTTTTTTGTCGCCACACCGCTAGTTAGATATTACGTAAAATAATGAATGAACGTTTTGTATCTTGATGGGATACGTGTATCAAGTGTGATATGATTTATTGCATAATTTATTATAATTCATTGCTAACTATTTGATACGTTTGTTGACTTTTAGTTCCCAGTCATCGGACAAGCAGGAGAAACCTCGCAAGCCAAAGCGCGGCTCATCTGCCAACAGCCAACAATCACTGCCACAGTCGCAAACTACAGCCTCATCGATCGTAACCTCTGTATCCAGCACCGCGGTCGTGACGACGTCCAAGAGGGGCGCGAGGAACAATCATCAGACTCCGCCGCCTGCCGCCACGGTGGCCCCGGTGCCGTCAATCATTCAGGGCCCTGCATCCGCTACTGTCGGCCATTTCAGTAGCATCGGCGGCGGCGGCGGCGGTCTAGGCTCTGTGAACATCATGGGACCGACCGTCAAGGAGTCGCCGCCCAGCAGTCCTGGATCAGAGAGTATGAGCAGCAGCACGGGTAAACGAAAGAGAAAAGCTGCCGCGTCCACGCCCATTCCGTCTGCATCGACCACACCGACCGCTATTGCTAACGCCACAATAAAAGAAGAAAATAATGTGAAATTGTAAGACTCATGAACAGATGTCTTATCAGTCGGATAAACAGAATAGTTGCATAACAAAAAAAATCAAATCAACGATCATTGTCTCATATACAGTGATTCTAAGAGTGAAAATCTTAGAAAAAAATATTAAGTAAAATAGTACAAAGTATGTATGTACGACGATCAAAAGTAAAATAAGACAAAACAAGATGTTATAAATCAAATTGTTTTATTTAAACAAAAGTAAAAGTAAGAATATAAAAATATAAATTACTAACGATGGAAAGATGCTGTAATGGGTGCTGTAAACAATTCGTATCGATTTCAAAATTAAACTGTTCTGTTATTATTTGATTGTAGAACTTTTGATACAAGATATTTGAAATATCTTTTGTTATCTAATACTTCGACGCCTTTACAATCAAAGTCATAATCATACTAAACCTAGTGATCATGGTCAGTTTCAAGAAAAAATTATATTCTTATATATGAGACAATAATTGTGTTGATTTGACTAAATTATGTTGATTTACTAATTTTTTTCTATGAAAGATAATGAGTGTTTCATTTTTGTTCAGATTTCAAAATGGAGTCAGTGCACCGCACATGTTGGGAAATCAATTGAATCCCACTTCGACAATGGCACAGAAGATGTCGGACACACTTTCACAAGAGCTTGAGGCCCATTCTATTTTTACAGAGGCGAGTAACTCCAATACAAGCTTGATCGGACCACAGCTGCACAGTCGAGTAATAGCATCTGTACGTAAAAAAAACATCAAATTGTGTCATATTGAATTCAAAACAATCCATAAATCTTGTTGATTATATGGTATAGAAAATTCCATCTTTCTATGAATTAATGTCCAGTTTCACCAATGTAGATTCAATTTTGGTTTAATTTATTCTTTATTTTTTTTTTGTTTTAATTTTTAAACTTAACAAGGTGTTTGCTACTGAAAAAAAACTGAAAAAATCTGAAAATTTTAGGGAATTTATTTTTTATTCTTGAAAATCAAAAATTAGTTTTCATGGGATTTCATTGGTAATTTTTGGAAAACTTCTAAATTTAAATTCTATCTCTTTTTAACAACGTTTCTTTAAACATTTTTTCTTGATAATGCAAAATCAAGTAATAAATATGGCATACACACATTCTCTTGTGAATTACGAATTTTTATTAAAAAAAATTACAATAGAAGATACTTCATTGCTTTAAATTAGCGTTGTGGGTTTAATGTGTGTTTAATTATCCTTTGAAGTCTATATTTTTAATGAATTAAATCGTTATATCATATTTAGCTTGTATTATTTTTTTTAGTACTTTCCCAAATTTAATATTCAAAATTCATATGATTTTTCTTTATAATTATTATGATTAAAGAACTTTAAAACATATAACAAAATAAATTTTGAAATTATGTTGAAAAAATATTTCTAATCTTACGTGAAATTTTAAATAAAACTCCTGGAAAATTTGGAAATTCTTTGCAAAATTTTACAAAATTAAACATCTTAAACTAGAAAAAGATAAAAAAGAAATTAAACCGAAATTAAAGTTATTTTACATTGGTAGGAATGGACATAAGGCAAATTTTGAAAAATTATTATTTCTTTTTTAAATAGATACGATCTAGCCAATCAGGCGTGCCACCCACTTCGTTCTCTTCAGTCTTCTCCACGAACAGTGGTGGCATAGGTCTCAGTACAGCCAGTACTAGCGGGACTTTGACGAGCGGAGCAGTTCCGCAAACTCTCGATCAGCTTCTGGAAAGACAATGGGAGCAGGGAAGTCAATTTCTGATGGAACAAGCTCAACATTTTGACAGTGAGTGTATGGCGAGGGAGAAATACATGCTTGAAGTTGCATGAATTTGACGAGGAAAGAAGGCCATGCTTCGTTTTTTTTTTTTTTTTCAACATCGAGAAAAGCTGCATGCTGTTTTACATTATACTTTTATTGTTAAAAAAACTCTTATTTTGAAATTCGTTAATTTTGATATTACAATATTGCTTTGGCCTCTAATGGAGAATAAATGCGTTCAACACTTAGAATGTAAATCAGCAAAATTATCGAAATCTGTTGCAGTTGCATCCCTGCTTTCCTGCCTACATCAATTGAGAGCTGAGAACCTTAGGCTAGAGGAACATGTAAATAATCTCCTGCAAAGGAGAGACCATTTATTGGCTGTGAATGCTAGACTCGCTATTCCGTTGACATCTCAACCTAGTTCACACCCAGGTTAGTTAGATATAACCATATCACGATATCTTTTTTTCTCTCGTTCAACGAGAAGGCAATGCAAATAATGTATCTTCTCGTTATTTTCAGTGAATAATATACATCCAGCAGTGAATCCGGCTCATCCTAGTGTTTCGCACTCAGAAGTGCCGCCCGGCGCTCCGGCGCCAGGACCTAGGGTGAGCCGCGAACGAGTGAATAACACGTACATGCCCCATTCGAGTTCCAGTAGTCACTCAACGACATTAGAAAACGGTTTACCGCCGGATCCTTCCCCGCCCGCGGCCGCTTCTCTCGCCCAGTATCACCGAGGATCGTTGGTCGCTCCTCAACCAAGTCCTACAATAAGGTAACGCATTTGTTCGCAGAATTCCATTAATTTCTTGAGTCATGATCTTCGTCCTCAGTCTCTTATTAGAGATGTGATCATCCTTCAACATATTGTTGTGGTGTGCGCTTTTTACAATTTACACAAAT
This sequence comes from Solenopsis invicta, assembly GCF_016802725.1. Taxonomy (NCBI): domain Eukaryota; kingdom Metazoa; phylum Arthropoda; class Insecta; order Hymenoptera; family Formicidae; genus Solenopsis; species Solenopsis invicta. The sequence goes on along the minus strand of NC_052666.1, from coordinate 29,952,817 downwards.
ATGAGACATATAGTTTAAATGCCGGTTCCAAACGGCCTACTTTAGAGAGGTTGTCATGGTCTCAGTGCTTTAGCATTACCTTCTGAAAAGTAGCAATTGAATAAAATCAGATGTTTCTGATTAGATGATTTTGAAACTGGATCTTTGGACAGAGAGCAAACACATAACTCTCTGCGTCATGATCATTACAATCATACATTTTACACGTCAAAAACATTTTACGCGAGTAATGTAGGGTTAGTATGGTCGATTCAAATGTGTTCTTTATTCTCGCGATGAAATACAGGCACAGTCCAGCTGGAGCCGGATACCTTCAGGGTCAACCGAGCAACATAGTATCACCGGCGCCGGCGAATACCTCCGGCGTAGTACGGAATTCGTCCGTCACACCAGATCCACTTCGTGGAGTACCGAGGTAATTAATGTTTACTCATTTCTACCATTTTTATATCAATCATATACACTATATATCAAAGTTGGTAAAAATCTACATTTAAAAAAAAAATAAAGTTTATACTTATTAGTGGTAAAAATTAATATTTTCCAGAAAAAAACTGACAAAAACTAGTTTTTTCTACAAGTTTATACATATTTAAATATTGAATATTAATAAGTATTGTATTTATAATTTATATTAATTAAATTTTTAATCCTACTTGCCTACTTGCTGTCGTTTCTAAGTAGTTATGTAGTAAATTTAACAAATAACACTAGTAGTATATCATACAAGCTATCAACGTGACTTGCAGTTGTTGCTCAGTGTATTTTGTTGTTGACTGTGAGGTCAAAAGTAGAATTTTCTTCATTATATTTTTCATGATCTAATATTTCGACTCAGCAAAAAATTAGAAAAATTGCAATGCTTAGGTATGCTATATAGGGTACAGTTTTTTTATAAATAAATATAAATATAAATAAAATTAATATTAAATTAATATTAAATTTTGCTTATCTGGTAGCAATTTTATCATAGATCTTATTGAAATACTATAATTGTATGTGCATCAAATCAAGTGATCACCATACTTCTTCTTGCTTTTACCTTGTTACAAGAATAATTTTTATACATAATCCATCGATTATTAGGTCGGCGTCGCAGCCGTCGAGCAATTACATACCGTCAATGTATCAGCCTACCATGTCCAGCCTCACCAGCAATCAAGTGAGCGGTGTTCATAATCTTCACTCGCACGGACCCTCACCGACTAGCCACGGGCCGCCGGGCAAGCCCAGCTGAAGGTAGATACAAGCTCGACGTGGTAGTTACGAATCTTAATGATTAAAACAAGATTCATATACGTTATTCACAACATCAATGGATCCAATCTCACCGCAAGAGAGACCTAACTGTGCTTCTTCGACGAGATATACATTTTTCTACGCCACGTTTATCGGCAATTGTTTTCTTATCTAATAAGAAATGTCACTTTAGTGATGTCGATTGCAGTTTACAAAATATATATCTCAATTTGTATCTTTTCACAAAGTATCTTAAAGTTGTTACATACACATATGTATTAATCATATAAACACTGTACAAATTTAAGTATTTGGCACGTATATGATAGAGCGTTTTTATCGTGGATCTCTGATTAAAATGCAGTGTTCGTGTACGCATCAAATCGAGCATTTACCATAGTTCTTTTTGCTATCTTTCTATTTTTTTACCTTGTTGAACTTTTATACGTACATTAGCTATATGTACATTGCAACTGTAATAATATACTGAAGGCTCAAATAGAATACATAATCAAGCGTAAAGATTTACAATTCAAAAAACAGTTACGAAGAAGCAGTTAGGAAGACTTGTCTCTAATAATAAAAACATTTTGTCATGAAACAAATTATAAAATTTTATTAATTTATTAAAATGTTCAATTAAAATTGTTAATGTAATAATTTGGATTTTTTTAATTGCAAAAATTAGGCATATTTTTTTGAGACATACTCTTTATCTCTTCTTGTAGGCATCATCATCATTGAACAGCAAATCCACAGATGTACAAATCTTAGATTGTAAGTTAATCTATCGCGTTAAATAGCAATAATACAGTAGGTGTACATCCTAACGACGCGTATTTCTGGTGGTGCGACAAAAAGATACACGAAATTTCGTGAGAAAGGAAAGAGAAGAAAAGTGAAGAACACTGGAGATTGCGCGCGCGAGAGGAGAGAACACTGGTTACATTGATTTCGATGAGTTTGTCGTGCAAGCAACGATTCCTGTGGTGTATCCAGATGTTTTATGAGAGTTGTAAAGCCACAATTGTAAAGCCAACTGCTTTCCTTTCTTTACCGTACCACCATTGAAATAATACCGCAACGTGTGTACTATACGACAATGATGATATTGAGTGCAACCTATTTCAAAGCTAATTTAATTGTATATTCTAATCTTATACACACACGTAAAAAAGGAGAATGGGGAGTACCCAGATATGTACAAGACGAGCACTGCCTTTCGCCAACAAGAGCTGTGAAGTAGGTTGATCGCAATTCGACATTTTCTAGCGAACGCATGATCGTTTCGTGAAATATCATCTGCCGTCCCTTCACCCCATTCCCCCTTTCCATTCAGCTTCCTTTTTCAAACTTATAGATTTTATCGATTCTTTATCATCATTATGCATAAATTCAAAGAATGCGTACAGGAGATATTGTGCCATCGTTTGATCTATGAAATTAGAAACATAATATATAATTTCACTATCATTATATTGTCGATTATTTGACTATTTTAATAATTACAATGGCTCCGTGGTCGATAATATTGTTTGTATTTCAAGAACTTACAGGAAATAGACCTGTAATTGCATATATTTAATACAATTTGTGTTTATCAAAGTTTAATATTGGAGAAAAATAAATTAAACTATTTATTGATATAATTTCTCTTCAATTTACGGATGAATTAAATTCTCCATTAATCATTTAATTCAATTTATTTAACTCATTAGAATTTAAGATTATGCTAAATCCAAGGACCTAAAACTATATTAACTGGAATGCTAGTATAGGTGAATTATCATCCAAGTACTAATTCAAGTTTAGCACAGTTTTTGTTATTAAATGTTGATAACTTGAAATAACATTTAAGAGGGGAAGGTCATGTAATCGAATGAAAAAAGCTGATTTTCATAAATTTTTTTGCTGTACAAAACTTTTAATAAACTGTCCATAACTTTTTTCATATATTTCTTATAATTCGTAAATGTAGAAAAGAATTTTTTAAACCAAGTTAGTTTAAATATGGCGGCGTAATGACGCTCGCTCTCCAAGTCCTTGTTTTTGAGAGGGTCAAATGGCGTGCAATGTAGTATTTTTTTATCTCATGTTGAAATAAAAAAAATCAAACAAATTAGTTTTTTGATAAAATTACACACTGAAAGTACCTAAATCCGATAGTAAAAAGTACTAAAATAAAAATTCTACGCAGTTTTGAAAAAAATGTTGAATTTTTGCAAAAAATTTTCATTTTTATCATATGAAAAAAATAATGTGAATAGTTATTCTTGCAAGTTTTACAGGTACTTTCGGTGGAGAATTTAGTGAAAAATAAGTATGCACCGTCTCAGCTATATTGATCGAATATTTTTTGAGTTATATTGCCGTTTTAAAAGACGTTTCGAAAACGTCTTTTAAAACGGCATTTAAAGTTTGAACCGCACATGACTATTGGATGTGCACGTATGAACTTGTCTATAGGATCATTAATGTGTCGATCTTCAATACGAGGACTTGAAATTTGAATTTTTGAAATGTTTTAGTATATATGCAATTTAAAAAAAAAATTGATTTTTACATGACCTTTCTCTCTTAATAAGATTTTTTTACAATAAAAAATAGTGCTCAATTATTTTACTTTGCAATTTATAAAGTAGATATAAAAAAATATAAAAGAATTCTTAATTATGTGAGCGTTAATATAAGAAAAAAATTAGTAACATTCCAGGATTAAGTCGAAAATGAAATAAAGTTTGACCAAAGCCTTATTAGGCCTGATACACAATACTGAGCTGGAAATGACAATCTAGTGGGCGTCACTGAGAAACTCTTTATAAGTACAGTTAATAATATTGTCAGTATCAACAGATACTGACAATATTATTAATTGTATGTGATTAATATTGATGGACTGATATAAAATATTGACTAGATTTTTTTATTCTCAAATATCAATATCGCTGTATGATAGAGTTATTGACAACGATAATGATTGTGATGATGTATAATAAAGACGCGTCAGTATTTCTGTATAGTTCCACGATCTATTAGTTTGAGGACTTATACAATCTCACTACTTAACTTATTCAATTATTATTTAACAAATTAAATAAATTGAACTAAATAATAAATCAATTCTGTACATTAGGGATGCAATGGGCGATTTGCAACATCTAACTTTAATATTTAAAAAATTTAAAAATAAACTGAATTATTAGCACCAATTTGTTTTAACGTGTACATAAAGTAGAACAATATATATATATATATCACATATTTTATAAATATATGTTTTATTACATATATAAATAAATATTTTTAAAGTTCTACATTTAGCTACTACGATTCGCGGTATAACTTCAATTTTCACATTTGGTGCGCCAAAAAATCTGTTACGTTTTTCATGCTGCATCAATTTATGAAACAGGATCAACCACGAGAGTAATTGTAATTATTTTATGGATTATTATATATTTATAGCCGTTTACAGTTTTTTTTACTTTCTCGTGATCAGATTTTGTAGTAATTATCTTATAGTCACGGAATTGTGGTTATAATGTTATTCGAGGGCATAATGAAAAATTATAAACAAGACCGAACCACGGCACAAATCTTAACAATGCAAATATTTAAAAACTTGTGAATATTTGTGCGATACATATTATATATGTATATGTGTATGTATTGAGATCGCGACACACGCGAGTAATCCTGTAAGATATGAAACGCACGATCGTATAAAGTCAGAGCTACGTTGCTTAATGATGTAATATGCGTACATGTCGAAATTGAAATTCGTTTTGCTGCGTTTCCTGCGGAGATAACCTTCGATTTTCCGTTTGCACTATCATTGTCTATTGATTTCCGAGAGCGTGCGACGCCATTGTGCAAATCGCAAAATCAAAAGTGCTAGATAGTAGAACATTTTTAGGAGATAAGACTTGATAAGGAAAAAATGTAAGGTATTCCGCTCAAAGGCTACGGTATATATAGTAAAATGTAGCTCGTTTATAAGTCGGCATTGAGATTTGTATGTGAAAGCGCAAACAAATCACACAGAAACGGCACGCAATGTAAAACGACAGTTGTAAAGGGAGAGGGAAGAAAAAAGGATCGAAAAAGTGTTCGCTGCGATCGGCCTGAATACATAATTCACGGATAGTATCTCGTCGTGTCGTTGAAATTGCGGGGAACGGAGAAAGAGGGAGATGACATAGTATTCATAAACGTCAAAAAGAAAGAAAAAGGGAAAAAATGAAGGGGGTCCACTCGCAGGATGATATGTCCCATGCTGTCGCTTTATTTTTGCACCACGGTTACGAGCATAATACGAGATTTCTCAGCCTCGCAAAACATTAGTTAAACGATGGACTATATAAATATGACATACGTACATATGTTCGAATTCATCGTACAAAATTGAAATTTTCCCGAAACCACCTATCAAGCGATTACGATATATTGTTTGTCGAGCGGCACAGAAGTGGTAGGAATCGACTGATTACATTCTACCGTATTGTGTTCTTTGTCGTGATCCGACAATGTGTTCTCCAAATCGATATATCAATTTTCCTCCCACATTTTTTTTTTATTTTTTTTTATTTACAAGACACTAGATGTAACACATAATTACGTAAAAGTATTAGCTCGCATCGACTCGAACACGTTTAGGGGTGGTTAAGGGACGATAGGATATAAAATAAGAGAATATCAATTGTACTGTCGACTAAAATTTGTAAGTCCGATTAGCAATTAGAGAGATGGGATTTTTAAACGAAAGAAAAAGCTCTAATTAGGAACTCTAGATTTATAAATTGTATGATAAAAGTAATATTGTATATTCGACGAGAAAGAGAGAGCGAGGTGTGCGGGAGGAGGGAAGGGGAGTAGACATGAAAACACCAAACCTACAGAATAGCTTATCACCACTCAGGGAGAATCAGTTTAACTATGCAAAATTCTGCCGAGTTTTCCTTGTGGGCGTCGATTGTGCGCGCGAGTACGTAATAACAGTTGTCGAATTGTCGTGCATTCTCGAGAACCACATTTTGATTACCGTATGGTTTTTTAATGAAGTACTATTACACAATAATTCATTTTGAAAAATGTTTAATCTTAATTATACTATTAATTATAACTATATTACAATGTCTTGTTTCCGTCTCTGTTTCTTAAAATACTTAAAAAGGCTTTACTTTTAAGCGGTATTTAGATTTATAATATTATAACGTTTAAAACTGAAATCTTTGAAACACCCTTAAGAGAACATTATATTATCGTTTCGTGGACTAAAAATAAGATTATTTTTATGAATTTTTTTTATTAAAAATACTATGCAAGCGATTAATATAAAACTTTATATAATGTTTTATTAATATATTTAGTAATTTCTGCGAGTGCAAATAATAAAAATTGTAATAATTATAATAACAATGTGCATGCGACGTGTTCGAGCGCATATGGTTTTGTGGTTTTCATAAAATCTCGACACTCGTGATCTGAAATAAAAAATCAAGTAGATGTTCAATTATATCTTTGAAACTAGAATTATGAAAAACATTTTTTTCCAATAATTTTAACGCATATAAAAATCGCCAAAAAAATTAAATTTAACATTAAAAGAAATAAGAAAAACATTAACATTTTAATTTTAATGGTTCTAACTAGAAAGAAATGTATTTGAAATGTGTAGTTACAGACACTGATTAGTGTTCATTGATTTTGTCTGAAATTGTGGGAACCAATTTAAAAAACATGATTTTAGTTTTGAATACAACTTGATTATATGTTTCTGTACTTACGTAAAGTTTAGTTTAATTATCGATTCCAGGCCTATACATATAGCGTGCCTTCTACAATCTAGAAAAATTTGTTTTTATCCTCTCTTCTCTAGCAGCTGCTTCCTGAACGTCTTCACTTAATTCGGCGATTTACATGATACTGTCGTTATCTACCTCGAAACTCATATTGTTTGCATTGCGATGTCCGAGGCATATAATGCCCAAGGCATATATAAATCTACAAAATAAATTAAAGCTTTCTCCCGAGACACCTAATAATCGCATTGCCATCACTATTTGACGATTTGTTTCGAATTTGAATTTAGGACACAACATTACAATTTTTATACCGCAATCTTCAAGTCCACGATTTCCAGTTCCACCAAAAACTGCACATCTTTCTTTTCACTCCCGTCAGATTTCTATCTGCGAGATTATTACTGAAAAACGGGTATAAAATTGATAAGGCGATAGTCACGAATAGTGTGGATGATAAATCTATATTCGTGTGCAACTTTCTTACTGACGTGCTAACAAAATCAGTTTCAATCTCTAAGGTTCCCACAAAATTTTCTCTTCCACTGGCGATTTATACGATTACATCTTAATCTTTTCAATCCCTTTTTTACTCAGTACGTTTGTACAAGTTGAGATTTGAATGAACACTAAACATAAAATATCATTGTATTGAAACTTTGGGAGACCCGGTGTGTGTGAATGCTCCGATTTTGACCTACGAGCCGTTTCGAATAAAAGGCTGTAACTTTTGTAATTTTCTGGATTTTCGATGAAATTTAACGATAGATTTTTGAAAAGTACGTGTACTTTCATATATAAAATGCAAAAACTTGATCTTTTTACACTTGAAATAATGACCTCTTAAAGGTTTTAAATCTAAAACGTTTAAAATTAAAATATTTTTCATCATTGAAAAAATGGAGACAGAAATAAAGTGTTTAATAGTTTAAAAATCTTAAAATTAAACAAACTTATTTTTTTAGTGTTGTGTGTGTTCAATGCAAAGAATTATTTCTTTTAATTTTTGTCACCGTTTTTTCGTCATTGTATTTCTATTTGAATTTTTATCATATCTACGTGAATTGAAAGTTCTGCTTGACGAATGTCTCGGGAAGATTCCCGCGAGTTTGTATTTCGCACGACAATCAAGTCATGGTGTTGTTGAAATTTAGAGAATGCATCTCTCAAGAATGCACGATGAGAGGTATCGAACTTCAAACGAATGCGTATTGCTCGTACTGATTTGGTGAATTTCATGATTGACGACCTTGTCGAAAGTTCGCTAGGATTTCCAAAAAAAGAAATTAGAAAAAGATTTAAAAAAAGAGTAAAATGCGTGATTTTGCGACCCGACATCGCGTTTGTACTACTGAAGAGTATTTTATGCATTATCAATATAGTTGATTGTATCGTTAGGGAAATATATTATACGTACGGTACGTGCGCGAGGGGCACACAATTACAGGAAATAAAAAAACTGCGGGGAATAGCAGTTGTGTACGATATCCTAGCAGAGAGGGGCGGAGGAAAAGAAAGGGGGGACAAAAAAAAGAAAAAAAAAGAATTGAAGTCACAGAGCAGTACGATGATATTTTTTCACAGCTGATCAGTGCCAAATTTTTTCAATCGAATCATTAAAACTTCTCGATTCCTTAGGCGGCTTTCGTGTCGAGGCGTACATGTAGAACGTAGGAGAGAACCCGGCGATCGCGAGAGATGAAAGGAATAAAAAAAAAAAAAAAATTATTTGCACATCTATTTAGTCATTGACACGGATAGGAGTCGATCGTCATCGTCATCGCATCGTGTTTGTGCATGCATGTGTGTATGTGTGTGTGTGTATGTATATATGTGAGTCAGTGAGTTTTCTTTCCATTCGAGACTGCGAGCGTCGATCTTTTTTTTTCTCTCTTTTTTTTTTATTTTTCTGTTAATTACACCTATCGTGTCGCGTCATTTCTGCCAGGTGGTGCAAGGAAGGAAGGGGGAAGAGAGTGGGACAGCGAGGAGTCGATCGGTTGTTTCTACGCTTCTGTGTTCAATCTCCAACTGCCAGAGATATAAAACAAAACAATTGTGTTCCTAATCATCCGAAAATCGGACCCTCGCGTCCGCGGGCGTTAAATTAATTAAGTAATTTTTTTGTTTTTTTTTTTGTATGTCCAAAGCCTTTTTTGACGGCGCGCGGAAAAGACGAGGAAATCCAACATTGACGATACAACGGCGTAGCAATTTGTGCGCGTAGACTTTACTTTCGTAGATAAGATCTTACCTAAGAGCGATGCGTTAAATCTTATGTAATGGACACTTTTACCAAATAAATTGTCACTTTCCGAGTATGAGTGTATTTTCACCATTCTGTTCCTGAGGAAGAAGCATCTTTCCAAAACTGTCTCTCTTATTTTCTTTGCACGATTTTTTGTAGCTTTGCGTCGCGTATTGATTTTCCGTAAAGCATTCATTCATAAGGATCTTCAATCTTTTCTTTCATCAAACAATAATCAATACAAAATTAATTTTATTGAAAATACAGGTAATTTTATTAATAAAGTAGATATTACTTAATGAGTTAATCGGGACTTAGCCAATTATCCTTTAATTCAGATTAAACCGTCATATTTAGTACAAAATGTACTCTGAACGTTTTGCATTCGTATTTTCCTATTTAATATTGAATTCAATTATCGAAGATATATATTTAAATCGCTTCTCTATTACATGAAAAAGGAGAATCCGGGATTCAATGAATTCGCTGTTTTAGAAATCTCATTTTCTGTTATAATTCCAAATCAAAAGATGCAGAGAAATTTGCAGACAATATTGTAGAAAAGATCTATTTGCAGAAAAATTGAAAAGAAACTAAAAACAAAAAAACAGACAAATTTTTGGAAAATTTTTGTAAACAATATTGTTTAGAAATTTGTTGGTGTTTTTTATGCAAAGAAATTGAGAAAAAAGTAATGGCAAATTTTTAGTGCAATTACAGAATAAGTGCAGAGAAAGAAAAAAGGAACTGCAGAGATATTTGAAAAGATATTTTTTTGAATTTTCTCTGTAAAACTTATTTGCAGAGAAATGTAAGAAAAACAGAAAATTTTCGGACAGTACGTACTGCCGTTGGATGCATACGAAAGTTCTATATTTTTTATAAGTAAAAAATCATAGAATAGAATAAAAGGCGCAGCATTATACGATTTTCCACTCTTGTCTTGACAAAAGTATTTTTTGAAAGCGAGTCCCCAAAATTGGATTCCAGATTGAAAGAAAATAAGACAATTTTAATAGTTTTATTAAAATTTAATTAAATTTAAAATTTGAATTTTTATGACTAAAATTATGTTGAAATTTTGCTGAAATTTTTCTGCTAATTTTTCCGCAATTCCTGCGCAAAGTGGCCTATTTTTGGGACAAATAGCGGAGAAATGGCAGAAAAATATTTTTATCCGGATTTCTTTTTTCTTAAAAATTTAACTATTTTAATTTGTTTGAGTTTGTGTAGAAACTCTTCAATTTTATTTTACCAAATAATTTAATAAAATTATATTAGAGGAAAAAAGAGGGTAATGTAATATATTTTTTTTTTAATTTAGTAAATATTAACACGACACAATTTTATTAGTCATAGAATTCTATCAATTACTTTACAAGTATTGTATTAGAAGTTTATTGAATATATAGAACGAACGTAATTCACAATTTACTGAAAAGAGAAAAAAAATTTGTGAAATAGGGGGGGGGGTCGTGGAATACCAACAATTAATATCATATAAAAGACAAATTTAATATGAAAAAATTACAAGTTAATGATCCTTTTGTAGACCTTACACACTAATAAGTGCTGCAAAACAAGATTTTATGAACATTTTATAACATATATTTTACTTGAAAAAAAAAAAAACTTTAAAATAATTTCTTTGGCTTAAAAATAGCTTTTTAAAATAATTTCTTTGCTGCTAGTAAATATTATGCAGCGTACACCATGAAGATGTAAGCCGCAAGGGTGGTTTTACACTCGTTATGCAAATTGCTCACAATCATCTCACGCTCCCTCTCACTATAATATTTCTTTATATATCGAATTTATACACACACTAAATTCAATTACATTATTTGAAAGTCACATTCAAGACCTTCAAGCTAGACTAAAGTTAAAAAATTAATATTTATAAACATATTTTTCAAAATTGTGTAGAGTACACCTGTAAAAATTGCTGCTATCTGCACAAAATTAAAATTCAGCTTTTATAAAATCGCAATGAACACCAATATCCAATATCATCCTACAATGTTTAAATAGACTAACGAAATAATGTTAACGGTTGCTCATAGAATACATCGTGAATTATACGAGATATAGTATATATCTTATTACCCCATACGTATTTCACGATCGCCGTCCTTCCTCTATTATATTTAATAATTAATATAATTTTTATATAACATGAAATTATATAAATAAAGACAATGACAATATGAAATTCTACTAAATGGTTTAGTAGAATAAAATTATTTATATTAAACAGAAAATTTGCATTTTATTAAATCTTATTATTTTCTATCTAAAAAAATAAATATAAGAAAGATCTTTTCACGCTAACGTAGTTATCGCGTTCTGCTTGCCATTTTGCGAGCTTTGTAATTTAATATCTTTTTTTAATATATTATGGGAAATATGAATTACTTATGAAATGTCTAGTTACAATTTCAGAATAATACTACAATATATGTGATCGACTCAAATGGACGGTCGAGAGAAAGATATATCGCGAAATCGGTTGTTCTGTCGCATAAGACGACTTCGACTTGCGGTACTATTTTTTCACTGAGGGAAACAAAAGAAGCTTCCTGGACTTCCTCATATGCACAAACACAACAATCCGAAGACCACACGGACAATTCCGCAGCGGCCTATCTCTCTCTTTATCCGGCTCTCTCTCTCTCTCTCTCTCTCTCTCTCTCTCTCTCTCTCTCTCTCTCTTTCTGTCTGTTTCTCTCTCTGTACGGCCAACGATCGTGGGAAGTCTCACCTGCGACCTCGTCTCGGGCAAATCAATATTATACGAAAGCATGCGAGCAGTCCGTGTACCGTGGATAACACCGAAGACGAGACTCTTGGCAAGGCAAAGAGAGGAAGCCGTTGTCTTCCCCGATTGCAAGCAAAATTGTATGTTATGCCGTATAACGGGAAATTATACAGTCTGCGAGAAATTGAAGATTCTATTTTACTTAACGCATTCATTTATGTGAAGCTAAACAGAGAAATTCTTGTAATCCTCTTCTGTTACGATCTCTTCTTTATTTATAAAATAATTTGACATGGAAATTATCTTCAAATTTCGAAACTAATTTGAGAAGAGAAAGCGCAAACTTAAATATGTGACATAAGAAAAAAAACTTGCTTCTGTTTCTATATTTTTAATATAATTAATATAATTATTTTTAATATAATATAATGGAATAACAAATCATTTTTACTTCTTTTTGCATTGAAGCACATGCAAAAATTTGGGATTTAAATGTCTACATTTTTTTAAACAAAAGTTTATTTTAGTTTGCATTTATGCAAACTAATTATTTGCATTTTATGATATTTTTACAGTGATAAATTTAAACAATAATTTGTATTACACGTATATCTGTGCGCGCGGTCCCCTTTGGAGGGTTCATTGTTACGGCATTAGGCTCGTCGCAGCACTGTCCTGCATAAAATACGAATAGGATTTCATTGAGAAGGTTATACACCACGAGTTTTCACGCCGGACTTAACGGCAGATTTTAGATTCTTATCGCAACTGAATTTGCGCTCGACGCGATTTTATCAATCGCGAGGGGAATTGAGAATTTTTCATCCTCTCATCCTGGATCTCGAAAATCGGAGATTAAATCAGCTTCTTCGAATTATTATGGGTATCAAATAATCGCAAGATTTTATATTAAAAATAGATATTTGCCAGCTATTATTAATTAATAGTTGTTCAGTTTAGATTTGAGAATATCGCTTGAATAAAGAATTATAATTATTATAACCGTATGACATCTGAAATTTATTATTCGCTCGTATAAAGTCATTTTATTGTTTTTTTAATTACGTTTGTAAATAGTTGTTATATTTTTAAGATAGAAATAAATTAACAAAAAAGAGAAAGTGAATACAAAATTTCGTATTTATTAATAAAATGTATAATTTTGTAATTATTATAATTTGTAGTAAATTTTTTCATAGTTGGTAGAATTATAAATATAAAGTTATTATTACACGAAAAATAGTTTTGTTAGGGTATCAAAATAATTTAAATTATATTTGATGCTGAAACTGGTTGCTGGAATGTTAAAATATCTTGCAGCATTGTTCATCATGCTTGAACATCCGTCATGATGATTCAACAAAATTATTTTTGCATTTAGCTAAATTTTTAGACACTTCAGCAAAATCGTTCTTTTCGTATACTAATATTATAACAGTATTAACTGGATTAAAAATGGAGGTTTTATTTTAACCACCTTTAAAAAAAAAGAACTGATAAGATGTTTCAGAGAGTAAACTGATTACTATATTAGTAATTAATAATTACTATATAGTTAACTGATGAAATGTCATCAGTACTGATGTAGTAATTGGTTTACTTAAACTTTTATAAATTTTTTTTTAAGAGTATAATTATTATAATATACAATTATAGTTACAAATACAAAATACTCTTTCTCAGTGTCAATACTTTTGCATTTTCTACAATTCTGTAGAGATTTTTTCAAAACCGGTTTCTTTCCCCTTCCTTTGGAGACCATTTATTCATATTCTTTTTTTTTAATCTTTGCTTCTCTTTTTCTCCCTCTTGAAAAACGCGTCACTCTTGTCACAATTGTGGCACTGCACGGGGATTTTATTTATGATCAAGCTTAAATCCCCAAAGAAAGATAATTGGAATATAATAAAGCTCGCATATAGGACCAAAAGTGATGCTAGTGAGACTTTGGAGGGGGGGATGATGGACAACCACTCTGAGAGGGTGCAGCTGCCAAGGTATTTGCGTGTTCTAGTTTCATCCCCTCGGGGAGAGGGGGGGTCGAAGCGAGCCGCAGGGTGGATGGATGCTCTCTTTAACTCAACTGTGCATCACTTGAGTCTCTCTCTCTCTCTCTCTCTCTCTCTCTCTCTCTCTCTCTCTCTCTCTCGTTTGTTCCTACATACAGGAAACTACACAGGGTACTTGAAGGAAAGGGTGCGTTTAGCACAAGTTCTTATACTTTATATAAATTTCAAACGCCCATCTAAATGCGACAGAATGCATAAGTATTTACAAATAATGCAAACTAAGCTTGAAGAATCTACATCTAATATTTAAATTATTCGATACTTTTTGAATCTGTTAAAAATCGTTTAAAGTCGCTTATATTGCACACTAAAATTTCTTATCATTTTCTCGTCGTATTTTAATTGATATAATGCAATAAGCTCTGTTTTCAATGATCATTTATTTTACAATAATTTAATACCAGATTATTATTTATATTCCTATAGTGATACAGATAAATAATTTTCTTGTCATCTGTTACGTAGGAGAATGTTAAAAATAAGATTATTTTAATTATACAGTCTTTTTTTTAATTCTAGAAAAAAAATAAGAATACGTATATGACAAGGGATGGGCAGAGGGGAGGTGAATATCTCCTGTTATATCTCCATTCGGGCGCTATTACATCTCCACGTTACGTTGTAACGCGCGGACGTCGGGTACCATTATTGCGACACGAGAATCGAGAATTAATACTTTATTTGTGTGTCACTCCAGCTGCGAGGATCAACACAAGTGCACCCCTCGCGACAAGAGGGGTGCCCCTTAATGCGCGGCTCCTCTGAAGGGGGGGACCTCGGATTCTATGGTTTGCTAATTTTCACGGGATCATCGTACCGTGACGTTAGAGTAGATTAGGCTCAATGCGGAGTACTGAACTTTCGCACCTATCAATGACCGCTTCTTTCCGGACGGTTGTGACCGATATTTGACCGGCTGTCGCGAATAAACCGCCGGTTCATCGTAACCCTTTACAGACCTCTTTGTGTTCTTCTAACAAACAATGATTATTAAAAGACGATGGAATAAACCGTCGTTGTATCTCGCAACATTCGTGTGTGTGATTGGAGAAATAAAGTTAACAATTTATATCTGCCGAGAAATATTATATTTCCTTTAAGACTTTTTATACGAGCAATTATAAATTGCGTTGTCTGGATTAATATAAAGTATATCACTTTTTAAATATAATTATTTATACTATTTTCATAGTTAAAAATTAATTAAAGAAAATAATATCCAACTCGTTTATTCTATTACTTTCTTATCTTCTTTTTTAAACTATGAAACTATTATAAACATATTGTATACATATTTTTTTATTATCCTGTTATTACTTGGCTCGTGTATTGATTATGCTTAAAAAAAATAGTGTATTTTGATCGAGCATTCGTGCTATAAAGGCAGGTGTATCGACACACCTGCGTCAACCCAAGCAAGATAAGCTGTCGAACGCTGCATAAACCGATTTATATTTCCTTCCGAAAGCGTATTTTGATAAGAAATGCTTTGATATATGTTATCAGTCTCTCTTTGTTACTTTTTATTTCCATTTAGAAACGTTATCTCCAAGCAAACAACAATTTCCTGTATAAAGCAGAGAATCCTTCAAAGTTCTTCATTTCGAGATTCGGAAAGATTATGGCAAAAATCTTGGGTGCGTTCAAAGAGACCGCTATTAGCGCTATTTGTGTTTTTTATCTTTACCATTCATTAGATGTAAACAAGAATAAAATAATGCAATTAGTGCTAATAGCGTCTCCCCAAACATACCCCTTGTGTCAGCTTCCATTTTTAATGTATCTATTACTTACCTTTTAAGTATCTATTTTTTAATATTATCAACAAATTTTTAATAATATTATCAACATTTCAATATGAGTTTAATTTAGATTATATTTGGATAAAATTAAAATTAATTAAGTTAACATTCTTTTTTTAATTAAATTAAGTTATAAGTTAATAATAGATTGAATATATTAAAATTATTCAATCTATTACTTTTTACCCTTTACGGGAGTTATACTAGTTAGTATTTTATTCCTATGTACAAATCGAAATACTAAAAATAAACCTTTAGGAGAAAAAATACCTGAGAAAGATTAAAATCTAATTTGAGCTATTTCTTTTTTCTTTAGAGACCCAATACTCTATTTAGAAATATGTATTAAAGCAATTAATAATAATAAATAATATACGATCTATAAGCGCGATGACGAATGGAGAAGAGATGTTTGTCCAAAAGTTATCCGAGGAGTTTCCTCAGATTTTTCACAAACACGCAGAGAAAAGGTCTATTAAAAAATTGAAAATTTTGTTTCCCGCAAAGTCTCTCTTCAAATTCGACGAGTCGAGCTGAAAATTATTAAGCGCTCAGAGCGCATTTATCGCGAATTGTACGAGACTGTCTTATCGGACAATGAAAGTTTGGAATCGATCGGGGTTATACGCAACCCCCCTTCCGCCTCCCGGTGCCACGAAATCGTCCCTAATTGTCCACAAATCGACGGCCACCCTCGATTTCCCGAACCGTTAAGTACAACCACCCGAGGGCGAGGGGGCTGCTCCGTTCCGCTCGCTAGCCCCCTCGACGTCGAGAGGGTTCGGGTTCACCGGGCACGCATCCCCGGTAGAATATGGATTCAATTACACCTCATTGTGCCGCGGTGTCTATAAACAACGCTGTTTTCACAGCTGATAGTGGCCCACCGTGGTCTGCGGGTCGCGCACTCCGAGCACTGTGTTTTATTTAGATTTGTCTGGCCGACGATTCTGAATTTCGGAGAAGGCTTTGACTCTTATTTTGCTTTTTTAATTTTTTTTCGCGAATAAAATCTGCGCGCGTTCCTCACGTGACATAGAAATTTTAGAAACCCAGCGAACATTGTTGAGAGGAACAATTCTCTAGACTCTTTTAATTTTTAAATTTCTTAGTTTTTTTCGAAAGGTTTCTTTTTGGTATTTTAATTTTTACATGAATAAAATGCTAATTAGCTCAACTCTTGCGAGGGATAAAAAGTTATAGATCGCATAATTTTAATATATTCAATCGAATATTAACTTTGCGAAAACAGAATCTAATTTAAATTCTTAGTAAAAATTATTAAAGACATTTTAAAGATCTCGTAAAATCTTTTCATAAAATAATATCAAAAGTTATCATTGAATAAAGTTTCTTCTAAAAAGGAGATTTTTATGATATCTATTTATAGATTTAGAGATCAAATTTAGAATATTTTTAGAATTCTGTTAGATATCATTTAAATATATAATTATTTTTTCTCTCTAAAATTAACGAGAGAATTCATTGATGTTATGTTATCCTCAAGACTATGATGCAGGGTTTTTCAACCAGTGCAATAAACATTTTTAAGAAATTAAAAAAAAGTGAAAAAATTTAAAAATAAGTAAAAAAAACGTAAAAAAAATGTATTTTTTAAATATTATGGAAATTTCCTAAATTATGTATTCCTATAAACGTGTAATATGCTTTTTATATTAAATAATATTCCTGAAATATTAATAAAATGTTTATATGTTCTTTCCTAATAATATTATACGAAGATGTAAATAATATTATTTAATCTTTTAAATTATCGAGAATATTATATCTCTTAAATATAATAATTCTAAAGTTTATGAATATTTTCTGCATAATAATTTACATTAAATTTTGACCACAATAATATTCGTAGAACATTTTCATAATTCCACGGATGAAGTAATATGCCATGAGTATTATGTAAAAACAGGCATATAATATTAACACAATATTCCCATAATATTAAAATAATATTAAAAATATTGAATAATATTATATAATATTCTAGGAGTATTGTGTGCTTGTAGAGATTGTGTTTACTCTCATTTTTACCAAAATATGATATAATTGTAATAAAATCACTTTTAAAATAATAAAATAAAAAATAAAAACTATTTTATAAAATTTAATATTTTTGAATATGTCTATTTCATGAGAACTATATATTAGAAAATTGTGTTAAAGAGAGACAGAGAAAAAGAAAGAGAGAGACCAATAGTGTGCCTTGAGAAATTTGGGAAATTATTTAATATACTGTGAATTGCAAAAAGTTAAAAAATACTGTTATGATGTCGAATATTCTACTCTCAAATCTGACAGTATAATTCTCGTTAGAAGAGAAGTTCTTATCACCTTGACATTCAGAAAATCATAGAAAGTAAAGACATATGCAATAATTTTGTGAAGATTTTTATGCAGTTGATGTTTAAATATAAAGTAATACATTTTTTAATTAATTTTCTAATATAATTAGAGTAGAGTATAAATTAAAAAATTAAATACACGCAGATTTTGTGGGGAATGATTAGAAAAAGCATATAATAAATTGTTGAGACATTGCAGCGTTTTCAAGGTCACCGTCACTCTTCTAAACGGAGAATCACACTTAATGAAACTCACGATGATAATGAAATCTATCATTCACTTGACCATCGCGATTGCCGTAGCGCGATCAGTGTTTTACTCCTATGTAAACCGCGCAATAACGCAACCTGCGGGATTGAAGTTTCTTATCTTCCGCGTTACTCGCGGCCTCATAAAGTTGTTAATGACGATAATGATGTGCGATAATAGATCCAGCACAAACGGCAAGCGAGACAGAGAAAAAGTGAGAAAGAGGGTGAGAGGGAGAGAGGGAAACGGAAACTCTCGCCGCGGCGTCGCGTACGACGAGGAGGAAGAACCAGAGGATCGTGAGAAGACATGCAGCCGTCGACGCCATTATCCCCGCTGAGTCGCAAAGCGCCGCGACGCCGCAATATCGACGTACCGCCCACCGCGTCTCCCCGCGTTTCGTGCTCTCTCTCTCTCTCTCTTTCTCTTCCTCTCCTCGCCGTCTCTCGCTCTCTTTCTCTCCCTGGCTTTCTCTCTCCCTCTCGTCCGAATCCACCCTCTGTCAGAACGCAAGGAGTACCTTTTAGGGTGCTATCAACCCTTCGGCGGTTTCGGCCATCTTGTCGCCGCACTATTTCGGCGTAATGTTCTCAAAAGCGTCTTACGGAAACATGGATGAGATTTGATGGAAGTTTCACGCTGATGACTTTGTCGCGGATGATGCAGCTTCAATAAGCTTCTCAGTGTGGTGAAAATCAACAATAAAATCTTATTCTTTACTTTGTTTTAACCGAATCTTTTTTTTTTAATTGCATTTACTTTTATTTTGATAATTACGTCATTGAACGTGTGGAACTGATGGAAGTATTTATAAATAAAATGGAATTTATTGTCAGAAATCTTATAGTAAGTTTAAATTTTTAGTCTTCGAAGAAAAAGATCCGAATTTCATCCGCCATTTTTTTTTTTTAAGACCTGCAAATTTGAATGACAAACGCAATGAGATTCTCAGAACTACGTTTATTTGGCTTTGTTATTCACAGTGGCAATAATGACGCTCGCCATGCATCATTTCTCTTACGTCGCGTTAAATTATGTATAAACGGTGCTTATCCTATTGTAACTCGCCTATTTCAATAATTCCTATTTACAAAGCATGCCTCGCAAAACGTTCGGTAAAAATGCTTCGTAGATACATATTTTGCGTTACGCAAAACGACGAGAACTGAATCGACCATTGCAAAATGAATATCTATCAATTTTTCCAGAGACCAATTGAAAAACAATTAATTCTCTGTTTCAAAAAATATTTTACAATTTCTCAAAATTCTGTCCAAGATATTACATTTGTAAATCTATTTAGAAGAAGAATAATCTTAATAAACAAGAGTTTATTTTTTAATTAAAAAATTTACCTAACTCAAATTTTGGAAAGATATTTTGCAATGGCTAATGCGATTTTAATATTTTTCCGATAAAACAGCAAGAGAAATAAGTATCGATTAATTTTTCAGAAATAAATAAAAAAAAATTATTTCTTTTTAAAAAAGTATTTCATTGTCTCTTGAAATTCTCTCAAAGATATTTAAATTATACTTGCAACAGTGTTGAGCAAAATTAATCAATTTATCAATTAATAATTACAATTAAAAATTTGGTGTTTTATTATAATTTTTAACAATTAAAATTTTTTGTCATAAATTTCAAGCTTTAATTAATTAAAATTTTAATCAACAAAATAAACCGATAAAAATTAACTGTTGTACGTAATTGTAATTAATTTAATCGGTTGATCAAAAATAATTACTTTAGCTTAATTAATTGAAAAATTAATTGTTAATTATTAATTGTTAATTTTTGTCATTGATTAATAGTATTTATTGATTAATTGATAACTGAAAAGCATTGATTACTATAATATAAAAATAATTTATATCATTTGATATCGATTTAAATATCTTTTTGATGACAAATATATTTTTTAAGTGCGTGTATGGTTTGTAAAAATTGTAAATATAATTTTTTAAACATCATTAAAAATTAATGATTTTTTTTAATCCAACGATGTATGTTTGATTTATTTCAATAATCGATTGAATTATCTGTGATTATATAATTGTTATCATTAATTTTTAATCGATTATTTTAGTTAAGCAAAAGCTTAATTATACAAAATCATTTGCAATTAATTCAATTAATTAATTGTTTTAATTATAATTACATACATTAAAAATTTTTAATCCATTATTTTAGTTATCAAGTAAATTAATTGATTAATGCCCAACATTGATTTACACTATTTTTTAGAAAAATAAATCATAAACAAGATGTAATTGTTTTTGTTTTTTAAAGTTACGTATTAATTTTTCAGCAAAAAATTCCCTCAAATTTTTGTAATGTGTATATCTTGGAATGGCTACTTCGATTTGCTTTAACGCCTTTTAAACGAAGCCGCGAGAGTTGTATAAATATCGATGACCATCCCTGTTGCCCGAAAAATCGGAGACACTTCGATGAT
The DNA here is from genome assembly GCF_016802725.1 of Solenopsis invicta. NCBI lineage: Eukaryota > Metazoa > Arthropoda > Insecta > Hymenoptera > Formicidae > Solenopsis > Solenopsis invicta. Next base: position 29,931,829 of record NC_052666.1, on the reverse strand, counting down.
CGTAAGGTACAAATCTCATAACGAGGATCAGTGACTAGAAACGCTTTCCCTTATACACTAAATAACATTCTAGATGAGAAACGTTTTCGCGACCGTTTGATCCTCCCCATCTTCGTAAAGTGATGTCAAAAATTCGCCGTCTATTCGAACCGCGTCGTTCCGTTTTTCGACGGATCTTCTGGCGTCCAGACTTTCGCGTACATCGTGCCGTTCGGCGAGATATCCGACTTTCTCGACCACGACAGCGAGTGCGAGATGAACGGATTCCCACCGCTGCCTGAAAGTCGCAATAGAGGTGGAGATTAGTCAAAACTTGGTGAAGTCATGGAAGATGAATTGGGATTGGCGCGAAAAGATTTTCATCATAACACATTTCGCATAATTTTTGCGTAAATTTTCACTCATTGTCAGAGTGCGCAGTACCATCGCATTTATTAAAAATGCTAAAAGTACATTTCATATAATATTTTAAGAAGACTTGAAAGATACGTTACGTTATATGTTAAAATGAGAAAATAGAAAAATTATTAAAATAGAAAATAAGAAAGAGATATATTGTTATTAAAATAAAGAAGCAGTGTACAAAATGCAATGTAGAACAAAACAAAAAAGGTTATTTAAATAATTAATAATTTTAAAAAACGTACGTAATATTATTATATGTAAAATAAAATAAATGAAACACGTAAATATAAACATTAAAAAATATAAATTAAGTTAAATATTTTAATATGATTGATGTAATTAAAATATGTTATCAATGCTTTTCATTAAAATAGAATAAATATATAGATAAGATTTATTACATATTTAGAAACTTTTTAGAGACCCACATTTATGAGAACAAGATCGTATGACGTGTCCAACAAAGCAATGAACAGTTTGATACATAAAAGATATGATACAAAACGCTATTAAAAATTTGAATAAACGTTTGTATGTAACATAGTTTTTTGTATATATTATAATTTAAAACTGGTCGTTGCAATGAGAGAAAACTCCTTAATAAAAGATACTTGGGCTGAATAAGACTTATTTAATTTAGTTAATTAAAAAAAAATACTTTAGAAACTATTTAGTAGATAAGTTAAAAAAAATAAATTAAATGAGTTTTACTCAGCCAAAGTATCTTATATTAATCATGTATGAATTAATGAAGTATTTTATGTTAACGTATCTGCTTATGCATATAGTACTTACAGTATCAAACGACTTAAATGGAAAGTTTAGCGTATACAGAAAAAAAATTAGTATCAATTAACATTTTTTCATATGTAGGAAAGAATATCAAATCTTAAAAGAATTTATAATCTTGAACAGACATAATTTATCAATACAAAGAAATTTGGTTTCTTTATGTTAACAAATTATGTCTGTTTAAGATTATCAAATTTTTTCAAGAAAATTTTATATTCTTGCTTATATTTGAAACAATAAATTGTTGATTTGATACTAATTTTTTTTCTGTGTATACTATCGATGATACATGCGATATGGAATGTGATATAAATATAACACGTGAAAAATATATAAAATTACCCATTAAAACTGTCAAAATATCGGCATTATTTTTCATACTGATGATTGAGAGACTAAGAGAATTACAATCGTTTGTAATTTAAAAATATTGATCATTACTGCAACTAGCGCGAGAGCAGAGTATGTAATTACAACGGGCGGTTACGCGCGCGATTACCAAAACTTTTGATAATCTCTCAATTATCTCCGGGACAAAACAAATTCATCTCGAAAGCGCCCCGTATCTGACGGGGACACCTGTCCTGGAATAAAGGGTAGATGGGTAATTATGATAAATCGACCTATGATTCCACACGGGGCAAAAGCGGGTCGGCCCGACGCTAATACAGTAGTACACATAATATCGAAATGGCGTGGAGTGCAGCAGTATCAAATGTTCTGCATTATCAAACTAAATCACGCGTCAGAATAGTGAAAATCGAATTATTAACGAAATTTCAGCGAGATACGATTTCATACACAGATGACGCACGTTACGTTGTAAAATTTAAGCCGCACACGTATGCTATGGGAAACTTCAAACATGACTGCATCATATAAAATACTGGCAATTCTCGATGTTGAAACTTGCTTTCAATTAGTTACAACGCGATGTTACTCTCGCTAACTCATTAAAAATATCAGAATTCAGAAAAGTTGGCAAACGACAAAATATCTTCAAATTTCGTTACATTTTAATTTAGAATAACTTTTATTCTAATCTATTGAATTATGTATTTAATACTAAGAACTGAGAGAGAAATATAAAACAAATAAGTTCACCTAATATTTTTTTGCTATGATCGATGTTATAAACCTTATCAAAGATTCAATGAATGGAATCTTTAAAGTACTAATTGCTTTTAAATAAAGCATGAAAACTCTTTATTTACAGCATGAAAAAAATGGCTTTGCTAAAGTATTTAGAAATTTAGCTAGATACGAGTTTGAAAATAATTTTATTAAACCATGAAAATAATTGTGTGGGCTTTTCGAATTGGTTGCTAGACTGTCAAAATTATTTGCGTCATGCTTCCAACAAAATTATTTTCAATACAGTTAAAATCGAGAGGTCAATGAACGATCATAACAGGATCTTATTAGTGCTTAATAATATCTCTTATGTGATTTTATATACATTCTAGTTTTTCAAATTTCACGCCGTTACTTTCGATCTTGAAACGTAATTTTTAAATTGAATCAGAATTGCCACACAAAAAGATTTGTTGAAAAACTAAAATATTTAGTTCAACTAAATACAGAATTAGTTAATTTTGTTAATTCTTGATTCAAACATTTTAATACTTGACACAAATTAATTATATTTTTTTGTGCAACTTTTTGTGCAAATAATTGTTGGATTAAATCCCCTGTTTAGTTTGGACGTATCAGACTAAATAAATATTTTAGTTTTTCAATAAATTTTTTCTGGATGTATTAATATCACAATTAAATCAATAAATTTAAATTGACGTTAACAAGCATCTATTATGCAATAAGTTTCTTCCTCTCCACCGTTCAAAAACCGTAAAGAATTTGTTGCGCAAAATATTATCTCAGAATTTGAACCTGAGATAATACCCCTCCCTATTATCTTATTTAAAAATGTTTTCATATATCTTCATCCAGCTAAATTAGATATTTTTAAATTTTTAGATATTTCAGCAAAACGTTTTTTTCCCGTGTAAAAATAAAATTGAATATGTCGCGTTTCATTAATCGAGAACTGCCCGTAGAAATATAATTAAAATTGGCCTCACCACGGACTATGACCTTCTTGGATTCGTCCCGGCTGGAGCATCTCGAGAGACCGCTATTGCCCGTCAAGGGGTCGTTACCCTTGTCCGCCCTGACGAGCTCGTTGAGGAAGTTTATGTAACCGATCGCCAGCTTGAGCGTGTCGACCTTCGACAGCCTTTTCTCGTACGGCAAGGTCGGGATGTGGGCCCTCAGGCCCTCAAAGGCGTCGTTTATATTTTGCATACGCCTTCGTTCTCTCATGTTTGCCGCTTGCCGCTGCTGTACCTGCACCTGCCTCGGACATTTTCCCGATGGCCCGCCGCGCCGATTGCTCCGACTTCGTCTACGAGAAAAAGTGGCGAATTAATCGCCATACAAATTTACAAAGTGACCAGAAAGTTTTTCTATTTTATTCAACTACTAAAGTAGTCTATCATTCAATTTTCAAGAAGCCTTAAATAAGTCAGTATAACTTGAAATCATTGATATTTTAAAAAATTATTATTTGAAAGCACATTTTGTTGAATTAATTTTAAATTAAATTTAAAATCTGAAAATTTTGAGAGGAAAGATCACTTTTAATTCCGCCGAGAAAAGAAAAAAGATTAAATGAAAAAGAAATTTGTGAATTTAAGAGACAAGCACTTCCGAAAAATGCGATCAAACGATTTACAAAGCAACTCGAAGATTTCAATTTCATTTATATTGTAGAGTTTAATGATGAGATATTCTGTCATTTAATATCCGAGAAGCTTTAAACAATTCAATATGACTTGAAATCATTACTTTAGAAAATTAATATTTTTAAGCACAATGTGGAATTAATTCTAAGTCAAATTTAAAATCCAATAATTTCAGAAGGAATTTATTCCAATTTTGCCGAGAAAAGAAAAGAATAAAATAGAAAAGAAGTTCGTGAATTATCTTAAGTAAGAAAAAAACATTCCCAGAAAAATGCGGATTAAATCAAAGAAAAGGTGGTGCCGTAGGCTATGTAGATATATTATGAGTAGATATATTATAAGTACCTATCTTATATCTATTACTAGGAATTGCTAGTCATTACTTATGGAATCATTTGTTTGGTAGCCTGCCATAACGTAGTGGCGCTAATATGCCAATGTACAATAGCTTACAATTGTAAAGCATTTTTACTTTTGAGCATTTCGTAATTTTTGCAAGGTACATTTGAACATTTAATTACACTTACTTTCACATTGTTTTTAAATTTGAGTATATTATTAGACAAATCTAGGTACATTAAAGTGCTTTTTATGTCATATAACTTTTACTTCAGTTATGTACATTTTGAGCTACGTATTCAATAGTAAAACATTTTGTTAATGTGGGCACAAAAGCGTGGTAGTAATATCTAATATCGGACACTATCGAGATTTTCATATCGAAATGTTTTTTTTTTTTTTTTAATAAATTGGTTGTCACTCTATAGGGCTGCGTTTAGAGACATTAGGGATGTTGTTTTATTCTTGTTTAAACAACAATATTTTAAAATGATATCTTTAATGTTTCTAAATGTAGAAAAATTTTAATCCATAGAAAATTAAAAATATATAATTTTGTAACAAAATATATTTTGCATCTTTTTTTTTAACAAAACCATTTTTTAAATTTATTTTTATGGTTTTACCACCCTTATTCCTCTTCGACTTACTATGTAGTGTCGTCACATTTTTATAAATCACATTCTAAAAAATGTTTTACATCTTTGAATCTAGAATCTATTAGACAATATTTTGATGAATATAATCGTTAAATTTCAATATAAAATATTGATTATTAATAAAGTTATTGAATAAGATATAAATGAATGCCAATAATACTACCTCTCCTCTGCAATTTTATTCATAGTGCAATTAAAAAAATATTCTATCTGGTAAGAATGCAACAGAAGAAAATTGAAACAGAAGAAATAAAAAAAAAAGTTTTCAACGAAGAAAAACAAAAGTGTCTTTAACATTTCAATACGACTAGAAATCATTATTTTTGAAAATTAATATCTTAAAGCGAGTCTAGTCGAATTAATTTTAAGCCAAAGTAAAAATTTCAATTTCAGGGAGAAAGATTAATCGTAAATCTCTAAACCGAGAAGAAAGGAAGAAAAAAAATCCAAAAATTAAAAATGAAGGAAACACATGTAGAGTACTCACTCTCTCGCGTGATTTTCCTGATCGCTGCTGTAGACGCTCTCGTTGTCACTGCTGTTTTCGTCGTAGAGATAGTGCTCGCTGCCGCTGGTGCTACCGGTGCTACCAGACGGATGATGCGACGACGGGATCTGCGACGGGATCACCGCCGGGAGCGTCGCCGTGGTCGGTACTCCGCAGTGCGGCGGTAATGCCGGGATCGCCGGATTTCCTAAGAAGGTGTGAGCCTCGTACATGTACTGCCGGTTCATCATGTCCCGCTCGAGATTGTCCATCGAATACATGATGACGTCCAGTGTTCCGTTCGCTCGATCACTCAAATTTGAAGATTACAGATCTCTTGTTTTAGAGATCCGAAAGTTAATTGCGATAATCCTTTCTCCTTAATCCGAGTCTCGATAAGACTAATTAACGAAGCGTACGACTAGATTGGGTGACTAGACATGGAACGACGGGACTGCCGTGTGTCTCACGCCATTTATGGTAGTGCCTCGCTTTAAACGTTCCGGTTCATGTAATCATTCAATTACCGGACGATCCTGGCAACCGGATCCCTAATCCTCGCGTCGGTCGCATCGTTCGCCGGAATTTCTGATCGCACCTATGCGCCCTCGAACACGTCTCGAGGATCGAGAGATACGATCGACACGTGCCTGCCCGGCACGTGCAGGATAATATTACTAAATACAATCGACACGTGTCTTGGGCGAACCGCTCAACGCCCACACGTGTCCAGATTTGTCCAAACACTTGTTAACTCTCGGCGAGACCTCGAGATGCCTCGGTTCGCGTCCGACGACGCCACTTACGACATTACGATGAAGAGACTTCACTCCGATGATCTCTTATGTTTGCGATACATGCTTATCGGAATAGATGATAAAATTTCTCATTTATGAAACGTCGTTTAAAAAAAAATTTTTTTTTTTGGTAGTGAATTAAATATACAATTTTGTTAATGCGACATTTAATATTTACTCATTTTAGCGACTTTACATTTGTTAATTTTTATACAGGCCATTTTATATCTTCTCATCATTACGTGTCTTTGTATTCTTTTTATTCTTCTTTAATTGTAGGATCCTTTTATATTTCACGCAGATTTTTAATTCGCTTTTCTGCAACCGTAGGCAACCCGTGATAAAAATTGGGACGCGTTAGTTACATTGAGAGAATTAGTAACTAACTAGTTAAATTAATTTTTAGAATCTTCTCCGACGCCGCTGTCTCTCGTTGTTGCTAATTTGTTGCACTGTCCGTTTTATTAGATTTAACGCGCAGTTTCACCGATCGTTCCGTGGCAAAAAATTTTCGCACGGGATTTTCGAAGATTTCTCATCGGGAAATATTGCAATTGCGTGAATTCTTCTGTAATTAAACGTACTTGTTCACTTATTGAATAAAAATGACATACACTCTGAGTTATGTTTTACTTTCGCAATCGTGAATGGTTTCGCTCAACGAAGACTTCCGACTTAAAATATTACGATTGCATTCGGCTGTTTTTTCCATCATGCAGATTTTATTTATTACCGAAGCATCTTTAGGACGCCATCCTGCGATTCACAGGACTGCATTTTGCAATTGCACGAACATTTCAATCACCCTTCCTTCGATTGATTTATTATAGCATTTTTCTAAATTATCTGAAATTTTAGAGATCAATAAGAAAATTCATACAAGTCTCAAACAGTTTAGAAAAAGTTCCCTCTAATTTCACTTTGCAATTACATTAACGTCTAAATTACTCGCGGATTTACGAATGTCCGGATTATCGCCTGCCACGATTATCGTTTTTATAAAAAAAAAAAAAAAAAAAAAAAACGTAGCGCTGCGGTGATGCAAGATTCCTCTCAAGTTTCTCTTTAAGTTTCTTCGCTATTCTTCAGTTTCTCTCTCACTCGCACTGATAACTTGGGCATTCTGACGCAGATCTACTTGTCACGCACAAAAAACGTCGCCGAAACGTAAAATCTCTTGAAAACACTACGACTTAGAAAGCGTTCCTCAAATGCTTTCCCGGGTGTTCGCCGATCTCGCGCCCGTAAGTCGGGGACCTTTCGCAGCCTCCTGCCGTGACCTGTAGACCACCTACCGTGCTACCGATCGTTCAGGTGGTCTCTCGCTGGACTAAAATCGAAAAGCGGCGAGCGGCAAGGCGGAAGCCATGTCGGGGTTGAAAGCCCAGCTACGACCCCATTCGTCGAGCGCGCGGCCGGCAGAGCCTGCCTACCCCTTGGTTGCTGGGGTAGCGGTGCCGCCTCTTCATCGATCTGATAAGGAACCGCCGTCGTTCCCGTTCCTAGGAACGGCGTCCCGGAACGTCGCCGGGAGAACCGCGGCCGATCGGAACGTTCACGCTTTCTCGAAAAATTACAAAAGATGAACTCTGCACAAAGAAATTTGCTCGATTCACTGCTGAAAAATGACGACAATTAGACTGGCTTAGTCTATTAGAAGAAGCGAGCTGGAACTTCGCTAGAACCGAATCTAGGCAAATTAATGAGAGTTTGTTTAATTAATGAGAGACTTTTCGAGCAAATAATTGAGAATTTAAAATTGTGTCAGATTAAATGCTTCATTAATTTCTTTTTCACTATCCTATTATCTTTCCATTTTTTGTTGTTCAATGTGTATGTAATTTTTTTTTTCAAAGTTCCTAAAAAAAATCAAAGAAAAAAAGTCTGAAACTAATGGATCAAGCTAACAAAATATAATCAAATTGTGTTATTGAAATAATATTGAGATAATGATAAATAAAAGACTTGTGTAACAAGAGACGTAAAATCCAAGTTAAAGAATTTCTAAAGGCAACTATAATTTCCGTGTGCGTAATATATTGATATAAATAGCTTATTCATCTTAACAGCAAAATAAATAGCATAGAAAAGAATTGAGAAATACTTTTCCCTCAGCAACGATTTCTCAAAGAGCGCAGATTAATTAAATAAAATATCCAAACTTGGTTGGAATATAAATATACATTTTTTTTAAAGTAAATTTATAAATTCTATCAAACATTTAAATATTCTAGTTATTATATAGAAATGCTATTTATCAAAACAATAATGTTCCATTCCAGAGTCGTCAATCGTCTGTCGAAACTGTTGAATAAAACACGTTGCCCCTTACGCTTGGCATTTTCGCAACAAGTTTTTTATCGTTGTTGTTCGTTATTTGTGAACTTGCGTCTGACCACAGCTTATACTCACGTCGAACCTACAGAATTTTCAAGTACAGCCTATAGCGGCTTCATGAATTCGTAACTGTCCGACGGACGCGGGCGAAAGTCCATCGCAGTGAAGAAAGCCGGTTATGAACCAGCGAGCGAGAAAAAAACTTGCGACGCTAAGTGAAATAAAGTGAGGTGTATTAATACTGCTTTTACACTTGTAGGCAGCCTCTTACCTAATGCTTAAGTTTCGATATATGTAAAAAAAAAACAATAATGCATAAAACGTATTATATGTATGTATTGTATAGAGATATTTCAAATATTACAAAAATTTAATACCGACAGTAATAAATTGCTAGTATTAAATTTCTGTAAGCGCTCTGTATAATATTTTTTATGTTCTTGAGAATTGAAAGTACAAAAGATGAGCCTTACATAAAAAAATTGAAACTGACAATATAGTGCTTTTAATAATCCAGACAGATAATTAATTACTGGCCAATTTAATATTGCCAGTATTAAATTACTTTAAGAGAGATATTATCTGAAAAGAAAAAGTAAAAATAAAAAATTTAGAAGTTATAATATTATTTCCGGGATCATAGAAACGTCCCTCGTACCTTCCAAGAATTAAAATAATATATATTATGTGCAATAAAATAAAATATATATTAAAATATATGACACATAAAATTATAAATAGAAATTTATTTTCATATCTAACGCGAATTGTAAATCGTCTAAAGCTTTACAATAAATTAAGAAAAAAATTGTTAACTTGATTAAATTTTTTAACTTGATTAAATTTCTATAGTTAAAATATTTATATTTAACTTGAGTACATAAAATACTTGAACTTTTGTTTAGTTTACGCATTTATATAATTAACTTAAATACATAAATATTTTAACCAAAGAAATATAATCAGGTTAAAAAATGCAATTAACAACTTTTTTCTCAGTGTATTAAAACTACTAAATATAATCTTTACAATACATAGTACAATGTGTAATTTTATATATAATATAATAAGTATATCATTATATACCATTATAAATATATGAAACAATAGCAATACAGTAAACAAAATATGTTTTTATTCTTGCACGCAATTTTTGGCTGATCCATCCTCTTAATTGTTAATTCGCTTTTGCGCTCGAGTGCTTTTTCGGGAACTATTACAAATAGCGAAGAGCACATCGTCGAATCACGGATAAGCTCATCTTAATAGAAAAGAAAGTGTTCGCACGTGACTCGCACGTGCGGCTACAACGCGTTGCCGCAGAGGGTTGCGTACCGGGTTAACCACTTCGGCGACATTTGGCCCTGCCGAGCAAACCTGTAATTATGCGTACCGTAACAGGTACAATCTGATTTCACTGACGTGTTATTAAGCGTCAGATAATAATGTTTAATAATGGATTGCCGGCGTAGCCAGCAGCATGTTGGCCGCTGCACGCGTCGTTCGCTAACTGGACAATATTTACTGCAATTTTATATAAAAGGTACCACGTGTCGGGAATAAAAAGAGAGTGTCACCTGTTTTGAATCGAACGTAATTCTTGTCGTGAAAAAAAAATCATTAAGAGGATCATGTGGAATTTATGTCGGTTGTAGCAGAAAATCTGCAGAAAGAGAAAGTTATTTATGAATAAAATAAAGCTCCAGCGGTTGTATATTAGATTCACAAACATTACACTTCGCAAAAATTATTACAAATAAAACATGTTCTTCGTCGCGGTGCAACAACGCTTCTTATAATTTATATTTCTTTTTTTAAAGAAAATTATCAATCTCCTTTTGACATGACAAAAATATCGATTTGTAGTTTATTCTGCAGTATAATTGCGATTCAATTTGAAAATTATTTTCTTAATTTGCAAGAACAATAATTACTTATTTATATTATTTTTAATAAAAAAACATTAAAATTATTGATTTTCTTAATATTTACTTTTTAAAAAATTCTTTCTACTTTTTACATTGTAACAAATAATCGTAGTAGCTTGAAACTTTTCTATTTTATATGTTTAGTATTTATAATAGTATTTTAATATTTGGTAATTAATGAATTCATAGAGAATGATTTCCTTTTGATAATGCCGTCTGCTAATAAACTAAACCCTGTTACAAATATCCTTGCATTTCCGGATGATTTCGAGCCTCATCTATTACACATCGATAATTAACAGACCCGAAATTACGAGGTGAGGGTACGTCGGACCCGGATGAATTATAGTTCCATCTGTGACGCTCTTCTCCAGAAAGAATCGGGAAAACGGCGCTTCCAGTTCCCACGGTTGTAATTAATATCCCCATTCGTTAATAATTGCATTTTATATCTTAACGCTTTTTGTGCGTAGTATCACACATGTTGAAATAACTGAAGTATTTTAATATGCCGGCGCTTTGTAATTTACACTCGTAATATGCTCATGTACATAAGTTATTCTTTTATAAAAAAAAAATAGTTATTTTAAATTATTATCTAAAGTAGTCATTTAAGATCATTTAAAAAATAACTAATTAAAAATACATAAGTAAAAGAATAAAATTTGAAATCTGGTTAGAGAAAATCCGGTATTAATATTTTAATAATTATAGCAGAGAACTGTTTGACGAGGTGTTATCGTTAAATCGTATTGTTTTAAAACTTTATTTATGATTCGCATGAGGCTACAATATAAAATCCTATTCATAACATTTGATGCTATAAGTAGGTATGTGCGTATTTGATGCATTTTAATACATATTTTATGCATGTTATATTCTAATTCAATTGTTGTTTCACACGACACATAAAATTATAAATGATAAAATACAATTCTAAATTTTGAATTTAAAACCTCTACGGTGGCTTCTATAAAAACCAAAAAATCAAGAATCGTTTTTCTCTTTTTCCTTTGCTAATCGCGTATACTTTAATCGAATGTAGCGGCCGCAGCTTGTTCCGGTATAATCCGAAATGAAAATACTGCGTCGGGACGGATCCATTGTCCAGCAGAATTTTTGATCCTCGAGATTGAGAGGCGACTAAAGGGGATCGGATTTAAATGGCAAAGCCCGTGGCCACGTGTACGCGCTTAAATGCGATTCTGACGATGACGATTCGCGTAATCTCGCTTAGCATCGACAATCGAATAAATATTATCTCTACGTCGAAAGATGCCGTCATCGTTTGCAATATAAAAACGTACTATGCAATAAAATACGCCAGAGTGCAGCGTTCCCTTTGATTTTGATCACACATCTAAACCGGATTATAATCAGAATTAACAGCTCGTTTCTGTTTTATAGTATTTTTAATATATATTTTTAATATGGATTTTTAGTAATTTTAATTTTAAGTAGTTTTAAAAAATTACTTAAATTAAAATTACTGAAAATCTATATTAAAAACGTTTTTAAAGGGAGAAATAAAACATGCTTTCAAAATATATGTTTCAAGTCTTTTGTTAAGTTATATTTTAGTAATTAGGTCACTGCACAGTCAATAAACAAATAAGAAATTGGACCAATCAATGAACAAACATAAAATAACTTAATATAATTACATTTTCAAATAAAAAAATTACATTTTAATAAAATCTCCATGAAAATTAGATTTTAACAATATCAATTAATTTTGTAATTCATTATTTTGAAGTCTTATTATTTTAATAGTTTTTCTAAACAGTCATTTATTGGCAACTGTTCAGCGACTGGTGCAACGACCCTACTGGAATCAAAAATATCGTGAAACTTATTTCACTTAAGTAATAAAAGGCGACGTTACAAAGAAAGCGTTTTACATAATTTTTACTGTTATATTTAAAATTAGTACAATACAATTTATAATGCACTTTTATAGTTTGTAATAGTATTTTCAATTGATTTCTGAGATACATTTAGAACACAGATTTCCGGGGCAATCGTAAGAGGATCCGGATTAACCACTCCATGGATAAAGCGATTTTTCACGGTGCATCTCTGGGGAGGATGAGACGACGGCTAACACCTGGTACACGGAACAACCCATTAAAACGCACCCGTAAGTGTCTATTAATTTATACCCAGCGGGAGTGTGAAATCGATTTGTGTTTATGAATTGCATCGAGATCCGCAGCGAGACATACATTTTAAACGATATTTTTCCGCTCGATCATTAATCTTATCGACTAGAAAAATTATATGTATATCGTGCAATTGCTATTACCTTTATAAATAAACACTTCGCAAAAAGACGTGTTTAATTTTACAATATTAAAATGTTTTATTTTTGTTTCCATGTTTTTTTAAATACTTAAAATTGTTTTGGTTTTAAATAATATTTATATTTAAAGCACTAATACGTTCAAAAATAAAATCTTTTATCTCTTAAATGTAAACACCATTTAAAACTTAAACACTTCAAGTATTTAAAAAAAATGGAAATTAAGCACTTTCTTTTCAAGTGTCAAAATATATTATGTACAATTTTTACAAATAATACTTATAAGTGTCTGAGACAAAAGAATATTTTATATTTTTATTTTGAGTTACATTTATAAATAATTCTTAAGATTTGCAATTTCAAAATTTAGAAGAGTATTGAAATTTTTACATTTGAGTTCTCTCTCTTTCTTTCTAAATTTATAATAGATAAGACTAAATGGTTACAAATATTAAAATAAATAAAGAAGTAGAAATAAAAAATTCTTGTTAAATCACATCCGTATTACTTCTATAAAAGTACCCGATAAAAAATTTTTTATATATTGCATATAGTTATACATATATAATTGTATATCAAATATGTTCATATTATATATTAAAATATGCATAATAATATATAATTATATATAGTTATGCATGATTTTAATATATACAATTATATATAATCGTACATAATTATGTATCATTATGTATAACTATATATAATTATATATAAACAGTTTTTTGTCGGGTAGTAATTAGCATTATTGTCTTGAATCATCCTAAGATTCTACGTCTCTAGGGCGATCATTCAAAATGCAGTTCCTGGAAAATAGCGACGATCACGAGTGGTGAAGTTCTCACTGTTCCCTCACGCTGACACAATGACGGACCGTAATAACAAATCGATTGTACGGATGCCGAAGACACGCACCCGTCGCGAGAGGGTCGTTTCCCCAGGAAAAACTAGGGAAGGCGGTGCATTGGAGCGTGGAGTGTTTTCGGGGTGTCGTGCCCCCTTCACGCGGAGGTCGCGTGTGAGGACACCGCAGGGGGTAACATCCAGCCCCCGAGATATACCGGAAACGGTTAGGCGGCACCGGATACGGGAGGCGCATTATTAGACAGGTGGCTGGGACTCTGTGGAACATGAGAGCTTGATGACTAGGACAAATTCGGCCTTGTCAATGAAGTATAAACAGAATATTGGAAATGTATATAAAAAAGCAAAATATAATTACTTTAGAAATTACATATTTGTAACATAAACTTATATATAAATTAATTGTATAAAATATTTATACATTTAATATATATTTTATAAAATTATATCACTTTTGGAAAAATGTGCATAATAAATAAATACAATATATATAATGAAAATGTAAGTGCTGTACTTGTAAGGCATCGTATCTTTCTAGCAAACAATTCATATATTTCTAATCATCACTGATGATAAAGTTTACTTTAAATAATCTGCAATTTACAAAAGATTTCAAAATCTAATTTTATGTATTTTGTATTTTGATTTTGTGTATTTTATATTATACGTGTATCTTGATTTGTCAAATATTTTTGTATTTTATACGATATATCGAATATTCTGTTCAAATAGAGTTCTAAATTCTGACTTTTATCTCGTGTAAAGCAACGAGAAATAACGTTAATTTGCTACTTGAGTTTAATGAATTCTACATGAAGGTAAATGTATATGGTTATTATGTTTGATCATATGCAACAAGAAAAAGAATAATTTATTTGTCAACGATCCTTATCTGATGCAGATGTATACGTAGTAAAAATAAAATGTTCTATTCATATATATATATATATATATATATATATATATATCTATCAAGATATGAATGCCGAGATAACTTTATCGCAGTTTATCAACGAGAATTTAGGAGATTATTTAATCATTCATCAAATGCTATTCAAAGCTCACATGCGTACGAAATATAATGCACGGTATATAATGATATTCCATTATATCAGATATATTCTACGATTGTTGTCTTTTTAATCATTCTAATGTATAAAAATTTATTTCAGAATTCAAAATAATATTTTTCTTTATCTCAACAATGTCTTCTTTAGAAGACATTGTTGAGATAAAGAAAAATATGTTCTTGTTATGTTAAACAATTATTTTAAAACAATATTTTATTTAAAAATAATCAGCATTTTTTAAATCTATATAAAGAGATTTAAGTTTACATTTAATTTTTATTAAAAAGATTTTCAAACAAATTTTTAAACATTTATTTAAAAGAGTTTCTCACACATATTTTTAAACATTTATTTAAATATTTATTGTTTTTTTTTCTTTTTTTATGTAACGTCTACTTTAGTTCTTTTTTTACTACTTTAACATTATATTTTTAAACAAGGCATTTCGACGATTTAATAAACATACATTTATACATCATAGAAACGTCGGCTAAACGTTTTTTTAAACATTTATTAATTAAACGTAATAACTGTGTTACTTGGGTTTCCAACCTTGATTGTAATAACTCATAAATTATAATATCAACGATCAACAGATGTACACGTGTAATTAATATGATAATCATTTATCAAAATTACCAATCACAAAAATTTTCCTAATTTTCAAAAATTTTCCTTTATAAACTTCGTAATATAATTATATATAATTATGCTTATTTGATATATATGTATAAGTATATAAATATTTTTTTCCGAGATGTAATAAAAAATTTATAAAAATATTTTAAAGATTTTGAAATAATGCCAGAATCATTATAACATAAAATTTAAATGTATGTTAAAAATGTATTAAAAAATATTTCTTGTATATATACATATCTATCATTTATTTATATTAAATAAATAGATATGCAAAAGAAATATTTTTCAATATACTTTTAAAAATATAATACATTTAAATTTGATATAATAATTGTGGTATTATTCTAAAATCTTTATAAAATTTTTACCACATATTTCTTGAAAAAAAATATTGTGTACAGAATATTTAAAAATTTTTATGATAAATGTTTTGTGCTATCTAGAAATAATAAAAATGCAAAAAAGGACAACGTCACACGGTATTCCCAAGCGGTCACCCATCCAAGTACTAACCATGCCTAACGTTGCTTGACTTCAGTGATCGGACGAGAACTGGTACTTTATCAACGTAGTATAAACGTTGTCCGCATATGTGAATATTGAAATTGGTATTTATTGGATTTGCAATCCTATCTGCTCAAATTAATTTCTTTATATAACAATAAATAAGACATATCATTGAAAAATTGTTAGTCGGTTAATCAATGCGTATGACAAGATGAATATCATTCGATATTATCTTTTATTTTTTATATTTTGTGTTTTACTATAATATAGTTATTATACACTTTCAATATTCACATACTCGGATAACGTTTATACGTTGTAAAGTACTATAACGCGCATCAAAGTGCTCGGTGTAAACAGATAATATTGAATGGTTTTTTTAATATTTGAACATTTCCTATGACAGCCATATTGCTTTTTTGTGTCTGAATGATTTTTTGATTGGTCAATTGGGTCTCATGAAAATGCAACTTCTTGTTTCTTCATGAATACCGGCCAATACCGGCCGCCATTTTGACATCAATCGGCGCGTGATGCTCCGAAGATTTTGATGGTTTCGTGCGAATTAACAACAACTATTGAAATAATCTCGTATTGGAGGAGACGTGAATCATGGCGGAGTATTTAGCGTCTATCTTCGGTACCGAGAAGGATAAGTAAGGAAAACTCGTTTCGCCGAATTGTAATTGAAGAGTAGACACAAGTGACTTTTATCCTAACCTATCTATATAATTTTTCCTTTTCTCTCTTCTTCAGGGTAAACTGCTCCTTCTACTTCAAAATTGGCGCATGCCGCCACGGCGACCGGTGCTCGCGTATCCACAACAAGCCTACATTCAGTCAGGTATGTATTGCATAATTAGTACAATTAGTATAATATAACATGTAAGTAAATTTTTTAACTCCTATTACACATATTGTGTGCAATAGAGAAACTATTTAACTTTTATTCAATTACTTTCAAAAATGCCACTGTAGTGACTATTATCAAGAATATTTTCTAAACATTTAATATAAGTAATTGATACATATTTAATATATTTTTCTGATGTTTATCATTCATCTTATACTCCTGTATTTACAATTTTCAACTTTCCAATCTCGAGATTTATAAAATGATGTCTTGGTTTTCTAAAGCCCACTTGCAGCAACATCAGATTAACTATAAACTTGATTTAACTTACTTTCTATCTTTTTCTAGTTCTAAAAATTAGAAAACGTTCTAGTTCTAAGAGTTAGAAAGTAAGCTTAGTCGAGAGTTTAAAGTTAACCTACATTGTGGTGCAAGCAAACCTTATACAATCAAAATATAAACTTATAAATCTCAAGATTAATATTATATAATTTAAACCCATAATTAATTTTTTGTTGAATGTTTCTATGTAACAGAATTAACTTTCATTCAACTGTTAGAAATAGTATTATTCTATAGTCACTTCTATCAGGAATATTTTTTATATTTAATATAAATATATTAATATAAAGTTGATATATATTTCTGATGCTTATCATTGATTTTATATTTTTTTACTATCTTCAACTTTCTAATCAGCTTTTTATAAAATTAAAATGTATAAACATATAAATCTTTGAACGTGAGTTGGAATCAAACTATGCATTTATCATTTACAAGTTATGCTATACTTTCAAGTATTATTCCTATACCATGCATTATTCTTATAAATATTTAATATATTTAACTGTGTCCTTTTCAGACATGTCTGCTTCAGAACTTGTACGTGAACCCCCAAAATTCTGCCAAAAGTGCAGATGGCTCTCATTGTAAGTATTATAATTTTACAGTTATTATTTTAGTAGAATTATTGTATTTTTATTATAATTATAAAAATGACTTTTGTTTTACCAATTCCATTGATAGAGCCACTGCATCAGTCAATAAACAAATGAAAACAACTTGATATAATTATATTTTCTAGTAAAAAGATCTTTAATCATATCTGTGAAAATTAAATCTAAAAAGTATCAATTCATTTACAATTTATTATTTTAATGTGTTAATATTTTTGTAAAATAGTCGTTTACTGATAATTGTTTAATCACTGGTGTAGTAATCTTTTGTTAAGTTTTTGTCTAAAGATTGAATAGATAGGCTATGATGTACTCTTGTTTTAGTGGTCGCAAACGTATCTGATGAAGAAATGCAAGAGCATTACGATAACTTCTTCGAGGATGTGTTTGTCGAATGTGAGGATAAATATGGCGAGATCGAGGAGATGAACGTGTGCGATAATCTCGGTGATCACTTGGTGGGCAATGTGTACATCAAGTTTCGTAGAGAGGAAGATGCAGAGAGAGCTGTGAATGATCTAAACAACCGCTGGTTTGGCGGTAGACCGGTGTACGCTGAACTCTCGCCAGTAACGGATTTCAGGGAAGCCTGCTGTCGTCAATATGAAATGGGGTAACTCAATGTAGAATCTATTTATTTCATATAGTCATTTAATACTTCGATATAGACTAATATTAACTTATAAGACGCGAAATATTGCAAAAATTATAATCTGCAATTATGCAGGTATATTTACAACAATAGAAGCAGAAATATAAAATTTTTCTAAAATAATAATTTTGTGCAACTAATTTCGAAATAGTTTTCGGTAAAATTATGATAAATTATAATATGGTGAATCTCTTTCTCTCTCTTTCCCACACACACGCACACGCGCGCGCACACACACATACACACACACACACACACACATATCTTATAAGTTATTAGTGATATTACAGTTAGTGATATATTTGCAAAATTAAGTTCGAAAATTATTCAATAATTGAAAAAAATATTTTAACTGTATTATATGTGTATAAGATTTAATCAACCCATTATAAATATAATTATTCTGTGTATATATATATATATATATATATATATATATATATATATATATATATGTAAATGCATAATTATTTCTAAATTATAATGCAGAAATATTGCAACATGGAATATTTCACATTCCGCATGATAAAATTTTAAGTAATCAAATAGTTTTTGAAAATTATAAAATATACCTTAAATTAAATGTCTAATTTTTGACAAATACTTAAAAATTTGAATCCAACAAAACTGCTGCATTATGGAATATTATCTTAGCACAGTTAGTGTGAAATTTTCTGGAATTCATAATGCTATTACTATACCATGTTTGCATGTATGTTTATTAGGATAATGTGTAAAGTCGATAATATTTCATCTTCTTCGTTTTTTTTTCCATTTCAGAGAATGCACGCGTTCCGGATTCTGTAACTTTATGCACCTGAAACCCATCTCGCGCGAACTGCGACGCTACTTGTACAGCCGCAAAAAGAGCGGCAGGGGACGATCTAGATCGCGTTCGCGCTCACGTGGTCGAGATCGCAAACGCCGATCGCGATCGCGTGACAGACGATCGAGATCCAAAGATCGTCGGAAAAGAGATGACAAAGGTAGGGACGGCCGATCTGGAAGATATTGATTATAGAAAATTACGTTCGTACGAATATTCATTCCAAGCGATCTGGCATCATTTAACGGACGGACTTGACGTGCCCTTCTGCGTGCACTTCAGACGAAAAAATGTCTTGTGTATATTTATACGTGTAATCGATAGAGAGTCATCATTTAGTACTCTTTTCATGTTATGTCAAGAGTTTTGTTAATAATTTAGCGATTCCGAAATAAATAATCTAAACATGTCTCTCGCGCAATGAAAAATAACAGACACAAATAAAATGTAAGCATAGAAATATATATATTTTTTATTTCGTGTTATATTTTCGTATAAATTATCGAACTTAATTAAACACATACCGTGAAAATCGATGCACAGTTGGGCTGGTGCGTAAATTTATGAATGCCACAAAAGAGCTGCATATGCTTTCTGAAGATATCTCTATCTCTTGTGAAGAGCACATTATATAAACGTCCACATACATAATTACCTTCTTTCGAAAAGCAGGCGACGATAGTATTCTCTTTGTCAATTAATTATCTGAATTTTATTTCCAGCTTAAGTTGTATTTTGAAGTAATTATTTTATTTTTATTTTATCGCGAATATTGTTACATTAATAAAATGTAAACCATATGACATATTAGAAAGTAATTCCAGATTATATCTGTCATACGAAGAAGCCTAATGTGAAGTATGGCAACTGCCGAAAGAAATAAATTATAAAAATGAGTTTTATTGAAAAAAGATTGTGATCTAAAAACAATTATCAAACGTTAATTAATTAAAAAAAAAACCAATCCTGTTTCTCTTTTATAAAACGACTTTGGGTTGTACACGAGAACAGAAATGCCTAGCCATCTGAATTTGCAAAGTTACATTCAAAACGCATGCTCTAAATATTCGTGAATTATGGCCATCAAACGAATTACAAGATAAAGTAATAAAATTAATATATTGATTAAAAATATTAATAAATTTATTAATTTTTAAACCATTTTATTTATTAATATAATCTGATTAAATTGCTTGTGCACGCAATAAAAATTATTTGTATATAAATATGTATCTACAAAAAATGTTAATTTATTAATATTTTTCTAAATATATCAATTAATACTCATTTATAATCTATTTGGTGGTTATGTGAGTTAAATAATTATAAAGCACGCGTTTTGCAGATGGATAGGCATTTCTCGTATGTACAAGAAAATACTATCAGCAGATGGGTACATCCACAAGAATTATATGTACAGCTGCAAAGTAACATCTTTTTTTATGAAAGAATATATATATATGTATATATACTTTACAGGATTTAAACAAATTATTCCAAAATTCGCTTAATTCAATGCAGGCTGGTGCACATGTGTACTTATGTCATAAGTATGTCAGTTAACATCGCGCGTATAAAATTATGATATGCAAATATAATTATGATCAATGACGTAATGAGAGATGCACGCAGTAATCATTTTATTCTAATTCGATATTAAATCTATCCATAGTTATATTGCTTCTTACTCGAAATTTCACGTATCACCGAGTATCGTTCCAAGTCATTCGATGCGCGCGTGCAAACGTCACGTTTTTTTTTCCTTTTTTTTTCGCAAATATCACATCGGGTATAGTATCATCATTAAGATATACTTTTGTACAATTTTTTCAAATACGTTTTTCTTTCCATATCTGTCAAACATGTTTCGTATCTTTTAGATTATGTCCCCAACCAAAGGAAAAAAAATTATATCGCGAAATATACGATAAAGATCGCGTGATATTTACGGATTTCGTAATATACGTTACGCACGCTTAACCTCCTTCCCTTTCTCTCAACTATTAACAAGTCTCAGCATTATACAGTGTAAAATTCGTATGTTACCAAGATGGTATAATTGAGTCCGACGGAAAAAGATGCATCTTCGTGGTTTATTCCCATCTGAATTTCTCCAAAATATACTGTATACAATATTTTAATTGTACTTATATATATTTATATATATACAGTCTCGTGTGTACGTGTTCGTGTATATGTATATATATGTATGTGTGTATATATGCGAGCGTACTCGATTTCTCTTGATAGAACAAGAAATTGAGCAGTACGCAACACAGTCTAGCTCGTGTTATCTTAGAAGGTACATAATCTTTTTTTTTCTTTTTTTCCTTTAAATCTTGCTTAATTTTATTTGCCCTCTCGTGTTTTTACGATAATATAGTGCTCCAAACACATTCTTTAATTAATTCATATCTAACAAGGAATAAGCAAGAACTAGAAAATTAGTTTTAATTAAAAAAAGTTTCAATTTAAAAAATCTGCGAACAACTTGAAAAATACTTATTTATTAAGCAAAACATTATGAGTGCACAGCCCCTTGTTTAAAAATTTTTTTTTTATTGATAAAGTTGTTTAAAATCAGGTTGCATACTATATAAAGATATTTTATAATTTATAAATTAGCCACCGTGACTGTACTAATAAAACATCCACGTCGTAACTTTTAATTTGCGTGTCTCAGGTGCTTCTGAAGCGCGATACTCTTATTTTCTTCATTAAATATTCAAATTTAATTTTTGTTCAAAATTTTACAAAAAAAGAACTTTCGCGTATAAAAAGATCTTTATTGATGTTCTTAGTAACAAAACGCATTGTGCTTTGTTTTTATTTAATCTTCATTATTGTGAAAAATTTGTTATAACAAGAATGCTTTTATGAATAAAATGTAAACTGTCCAATTTTTATTAATATTTAATTCGCAACAAGTTTGTCATGTAAAAGCATTAATTTGGTTTTGGACTCGAGACATGCGAATCAAAAGTGACGCAAATGCTCTACTTAGCACAGCCATGAGAGCTAATTTACAATAGTTATAAAATACTTCTTTATGAAATACGCAATCTGACTTTGAATAACTTTTTAAATTTTTTATTAGAAAAAACAAGGAGCCGTGCATTCCTAATGATTTGTTTAATTAATGAGCATTCTTCAAGCATTCATAAAATCTTTTAAAATTGAAAACTGATTTTCTAGTTCTTGCCAACTTCTTGTAAGCACAGAGGTATTAATTTTTCCATTAATTCTCTTAAGACAGGCTAGTTGACTGTCTGTGTCATGTGTAATGACAAAACTTGTACGCGCCGTAAAAATATTTACATTATTTAGATTAATAATTAATGGTTACGATACTTTAATACTAAAGTATCGCTGTACGACACTTTAGTAGTAGACAGTAGTAGTGTTCAGCGGGAGATATACGAGATCAGTGTTTTTAGGGGGGCTAATCGGCGTAGACAATGAACTGTTGATTGTCCACATCTGCAACTTCAACCTGGACAAATTGAGGCTGTTGAAGTTGAATTTGTTGTACTTGTCTCCCAATCGCGTTTCGAGATCTGAAATTATACAAAAAAAAATCTTGTTAAATAACTAGTTCCCTTTTTTCTACTTTATATTTTGACACATTGATCTTTTAAATTATATAATCGAGCATTTAAGCAGTTTATCTCTTTGATATTCTACAAACTATAATTGGAATCAGCAATATTCAGCATAATTATTATTTAAATTATTCTTTGTTGCGAATAGCTCTTAATTAATAGATTTTCACACTTTTGTTTTTATTTCAAATTTTACGTAACAAAGAAGCGAAACTTACTTGGCCTTTGCGTGAGTTAATATATGCGACTTAAGATTCGTCGATTGTGCGAACTTTTTACTGCATCCGTCAAACGGACACACGTACGGCCGGTCGCCGGTGTGGATTCTCACGTGAGTACGAAGATTGAAGTCAAGACTAAACCTCTTGCCACATCCCTCGAACGTACACTGAAACGGTTTCTCGCCCGTGTGCACCAATTGGTGTCGTTTAAGCTTAGAACTTTCGACGAAAGCCTTGCCGCATTCCGCGCACACGTGCACCCGCGGCCCGTGCGTATGCAAGTGCTTGCGCATCGCACTGTTGTCCCGGAACATCTTCGTGCATCCTTTATGAGGGCACGCGATCGTTCGCTCGACACCATCCATCACCGGGGGTTTGCGCACCTTCAGCTTGTGACCTGGCCGCGCGAATTCGGCGAGTTGTTTCGGATCAGAAAGATCCAAACCGGGCATACCGTCTGATACCGAGCTGTTTGAATTGAACTTGGTATTGGACTTGCCCGTCATGTATTCCGTGTAGTCGGGATCTGGTTCTGGATTCGAACCTTCATCTGGAACATCCACATCCAGGTCAGGCGCTAATAGGATGTTACCTTTAACAGCAACAAACGGAGAGCGGTCCCAAAAAAGCTACGATAATTTTTTGATTTTTTGGTAACTATATGATATGCATGCAATTTAATAATAGGTTTGTTCGCGTTGCTTGAAGTTTTCAAAAATTTTTGTACTTGAAACGTGATAAATATATATTTGAGTATTGGAGAGAGCAAAGATATTGAATGCCAAAAGTGCAAACAACGCGAACCAAAGACTGTTTTCCAACAAGATACACAGATGACACAGTATAACATTATATCCAACACAAAGTGTTTCAACTGTTACACTACTTGACACTGTAAAAAGCTAAGTAGGAGCGTGTAAAATATATCAGTGTCATCAAACTTCCGAAACATTTTGGAGGTAATTATGTTCATTTATAATGTGAATATAATCTAAGTTGCATAGAGGAAGATTATTCAGTCATTAGTGTATTATAAATCAAGTCTAGAATTCAAATTGCGTTCTAAAAAAAATCTTACACAGCGAGTGCTTTCCATTTAGTGACACAAGCATTCTTCTATCTTTGTTACTCATTGAATATAAAAAAAAAAAGTAGAATTGTTTGTATCGACTTGTGTCATTAAATGGAAAGCACCGACTGTAAATCATTGTGTCCCAATTGGAAAACAGCCAGAATTGCCAAGATGGGGAATTTTTCCGCAAATTTAGATTTTGTTTTTATCACATGGGATTTTTTGAGAGAATAAAAATATATATATATAGATCTTTGTATTTTTCTTCTAAACTGTTCATTCTTCCAAAAAATTCCCTTGTAATAATGACAAAACCAAAATTTAGAAGAAAATCTCCATACAGCAACTTTGTGTGAAAAGATCTAATTATATCATATAGTTTATGATATATAAATTACATATTTTGTAAATATGTAAATATAAACTCTGCATATATGTATATTTATGAAATTATATCTGGCGAGAGAGAGAGAGAGAACAAAATAAATTTGGCAGGGTTGTTAGGACATTTAGAAAAAAATGTATGCTAAAATTGCAAGATAAAAATTTCTAAAATTATTTAAAAAATTAAAATAATTTTATAACTTAACATTATTGGATGTATTTACATACATTTTGAAATTTTCTCTAAATGAAGCAATTAAAACTATCACATTTGTACATTGTACTATTTATCAATAATTTATCTAATTTACAGAAATAGAAATATCAAATTTTTTCAAACTATAAAAATACGTTTTAATGTATTTAAATCAGAATTGGGTAAGTTAATATAGTTTTTCACTAAATTAAGTTAAAGTTAATGGCTTGACTAAATTTTATAATCATAAACATCAATTTATGTAATGTTAAAAGTTAATTTTTAAAAGCATTACTTATATTAGAAATTCATAATTTTTTTAAATTAAATTA
Organism: Solenopsis invicta; assembly: GCF_016802725.1. Classification (NCBI taxonomy): domain Eukaryota; kingdom Metazoa; phylum Arthropoda; class Insecta; order Hymenoptera; family Formicidae; genus Solenopsis; species Solenopsis invicta. Next base: position 29,906,862 of record NC_052666.1, on the reverse strand, counting down.
TTCAAAATAATCATCAAATATTTTATTTATGAATTAAGTTTATATGAAAGAAATATTAGTTTTTGCGTGGGAATGTATTTTTACTTTTATAATTTTATTTCTCTTTTACATAAATAAACTTTTAACTTGAGATAAAGTTAATAAATTAAAGTTTATGGATTTCAAAAACAACTTGTTAAAAGTAAAAATTAAATCATTAAAAATAAACTAAAAGTTATTCACTTTTTTTAAACTTTATTATTTAACTTTACTTTTTGTAGTTTTTCAATAGGCTGAAATAAACGAGCAACATGATGTTAAATGTAAATAATCTATATATTTGTATTCAAAAGCCTTTTGCTTTATAATCAATACAAATATATAAATTTTATATTTAACTACATTATATATTTTATTTTAACTTTTTAACTAGTTACTACCCTTGATTTAGATATTTTAAATATATTTAGATACATTTTTCTCTCATTGCAAGTTTAACAAAAAATATGTTTTATCATTCAAGAAATACAGGATAAGACCCTATGCACAATAGAAGAATTTTAGATATCAGGAATAGAAATCAGTTCCTATTTCTTAGAACAGTTTCTTCAATAAATAAATAAATAATAAGTTATTTATCTATAATGTCTTGTTCGACACACATTTGTACCTTATATTTTATTTATATCCATTGTGCGTATGTTTAATGTTCATTGAAGACATTGAATCTAAAATTTTTGAATTCCTATTTGTTTAGTATCTTAATATTCTTCTATTGTGCGCAGAGCCTAAGGGTAAGGGAACGCACAGTGAAACGGGATACCCGTTATATCGCGTCCTTAGTAACAGTCTTCGAAATTCTTGTCAAAGAAATTACACGACTGCAACGGGCCAAAATTTTCGAGATAGCTTTACAAAACGCGTTTTTAACCACACATTTAGAATATTTAATAAACGAGAGGCGCGAATCAATGAAATATCGTTCTTGCTCGTGTCGTCGTTGACTGCAATTTGGAACACCCGGTACATGCGCTCGCGATGCAGCATGGATCTATCGTGACGTCAGAAGTCGAAGCGTTGCTCCGGAGCATCGCCCGGGCGCCTTTTGTGCGTCTCGGGTTGTCGAGAGCTCCATTTCTTTCTTTCTTTTTCTCTTTAATGAAACGCAGCCCAGAATCGCTCTATCTACTTAATCGTCTATCCATTTTTTAGACGCAAAATCTGAAGGAATCGAAACGCATCGGCTTCGACGGGACGTCGAGTACCGCAACGAGCCGTAACGTCGCTCGGCTCGTTCGCCGCCGTCGCCGCCATTTGCTCGTAGCGGCGGACGGGCGGGCGATCCACCGCGTAAAAGAGGCCATTTTCAAAATATGGCTGCCCCCGTGGGGCCAAGCATAATGGCGTTCGCGCGATCAAAACAAACAACGCAGCCTGTCAAGCCGGCTGGCTCGCGCGACCTGCCCAAGTCGCCGATTCCTCCGCGGGGAGTTCGCTTTTCACGGCCCGTGCGAGCGACGCAGTATCGATCTCAGCATCGCACCGGAAGTGCGTACCCGCCCGTGTGTGCGTGGAGGATACGACGAGCGCCAGGAGGAACGAGGGGAGAGAGAAGAGAGACAAAGAAAGATGAAAAAAGAGCCGTCCTTTGGACCGAAGGCCCTCGGCGAAGGGAGAGCGATGACGAAAGGAGCGGAAAAAAGGAAAAGAGAGAAAGCGAGAGAGAGAGAAAGAAGAGAAAAAGAGAAAGGAAAAAAAATGACTAAGGAACCTGAGGATATGCCAGAAATTCATCGGGACGCGTGACACACGCGGCCACACATGCGACGCACTCACCATCGTCCGTGCCGGACGCCCACATCGTTACCGAGAACTCGCCCTCGAGCGTCTTGATCTGCACCTGCTTCTGTTCCCACTTCCTAGCCTTGGTCTCGGTGGCCATCTCGCCGAAGATCGCGTGCTCGGACGTGCGGAAGCGCGCTCCACCGCTCTTGCGGGCCTTCTTTGCGGCCTTGCGCGACGGCCCCGGGCTGGACTCGACATAAATGTCGTTGTCCGGCACCGGAATCTGGTCGTACACGCTGAGCGGGTCGGCGCCGACGATCTCCTCTTGTGTCTGCAGTATGATTTCCTCGCGGCCCGGCTCCGGCAGTGGCTGCAGCGCTATCATCGGCTGCCCGTCCTCACCCTCGATCGTCGTCTCCACGGTCTCGCACGGTATCTCCACTGGTATCGTCTCTATCTCGACCTCCTGGATGTCCGGTTGAATCTCCACTTCGGTTATTATGTCCGAGGACGCCATATTAATCTCCGGCGGCGACGCCATGTTACGCTTACCAAAATGGCTGGCCTGGCGACACAGGCCTCACTCGGCGGAGACTCGGGGGACTCGAGCGCGTCTCCCGCGGCCACGTGACCCACAGATTCTCACGTGACACCCCCGGCCGCCAGGAGGCGCAACGTGCCGGCGTGTGCTCGCGACGCCATCTTGCGGAGCGCGACCAAACGCTTTGACGCGGCACAGCCTCTTTGTTTTCCTTTCTCTTTACCTTTCTTGTTATTTTACTCGTGTTTCGCGATTTAAGGATTGCCCCGCTGATCGATTGACTGTCCAGCTGTGTCCAGCCCGATGTTGGCCGTCGTCTGGATCGTTTGATTGAAGGAACGATAGATAGGGTGCCCTGAGACGGCACCGAGTAAGGAAATTAGGTTAGGATCTGTCTGCTGTGTCGCTACGACATGGACCTGTCCAAAGTGCCGAACGAGAAAAAACTGCACCTTTGCAAGTGGTACTTTCGCGGTACGTCATTCATAAAGCGATAATTATTTTAAATGACCTTGAGACTGATACTTTGAGCAACAGTTTATCGAGTTTTACGATATGTTGGTGTAATATGCCCAACATACATTTTGACATAAGTGTCTTGATAGGAATGTACAATGACACATTTCAAATATTGCATTAATTTTTTTGACACAAGCAAAATTTTGTCTTCAAATTTTGCTGCTTAAATTCTAATTTTTATCAATACACTTTGCATACACATTTTTTCAACATTTTCTTTACACATGACACTTCTGAATTGTCATTATTTTCACGAGTATAAAAAAATTCTGCAATGACTTATATATACTTCAACTCTAAAAAAAATTTTGTGGTTTATTTAGAAAAAAAGATTATAAATATTGTAACCCTAGTAGCATTTTCTAAAGAATTGGTGTTCAGTTAACTGAAGCAAAATTGAGTCAGATGTGTTATTCCCTGCTGCAAAATTCATACAGTGTATATACAGATACAACATTAGTTCAAAACTTACATTTATTGTATTCATTATATCAAATAAAAGGCTTTTTTCTTTTTTGCAAATTGTCATTTTGAGTTGTCATTACAACAAATGAACAACTTGTCTTATTTCTCTTTTCAGTCATAAATATTTTTTATATATCCATATATGTATAAATTTATAAACAGTATCTATAGATGGCACATATAAATTGTCAGAAATTATATTTTAAAATATCGAGTTCAGAATTAAACTTCAAGTATAATAAAGAATTTGTGTTGCAATACACAATTCATGGTATTGAGGTTTAATTTTTATATCATTGACTTCTTTCTTTATTTCCTAGTGATGCTTATCTCTTCTTTACCTTTTTTTCTTCCAAACTTAAATATGTATATATAGATTTTAAATGCAAAGAGTAATGTAGAGCACAGCGAGAAGTTTCAAAAATTGCAAGTTTTACATTAACTCGCCAATATTTTCTCCAACCTCTCTTTGTTACAGCTGGTTTTGCACTGCTGCCATTCCTATGGGCTGTGAATGCGATTTGGTTCTCAAAAGAAGCTTTCATAGCACCACCTTACGAAGAACAGAAGCAGATTAAAAGATGTTGGTATTGATTAATTTATTTCCTACAATGAATTTTAGATTCTTTTCTTTAACGATACTCATTTACGTTTCAGACGTAATTTTCTCTGCTATTGGCGCGATCATCTGGACAGCCGCCCTAATAGCTTGGATAATCATCTTTCAAACTCAGAGAGCCGCGTGGGGTGAATTCGCTGACGCTATCAGCTACATAATTCCCACTGGCATTCCTTGAGCTTAACTCCTCGTTTCAATACACGATAATTTATTGCAGAAATATGTGCATTAAACAATTGTATATTAGACTTTGTAATATATTTACGTCGTAATATAATTATAATTACAAATTTATATGGTAACATTTGATATTTAGCAATAAAAAAATAACATTCTTTTACATTTTACATATATAATTAAAAAATATCGAATTTTAACAAGTTTTTTTAAAAATAGTAGCGCTATTATAATTTCTCCGTTTAAAATTATTTACTTTCAGATATGTGTCTAACGGTTATATGACAGAAAATGCTGTCCAAAATACACTGTATTTATTTTCGTACGTTTAAATCTCTCTCGCATATCGATTTATTCGAAAATATGCTGCAAGGAAATACGAGCGAGATTATAAGTACGCAGATCCAAATACGTAAAAATCATATACCTCTGCATCTAAGCAACAATTTGCGAATTTTGTTTCGCATTTTAAATTTGAATAACTCTTCGTCTTTGCACGTATAATCTTATATCTCTATAAACTAATCTGGATAGAAGCTGAAACAGAGAAACACATGATGCATGTTATACGTAATGATGTCGTTTCTATATGTCAACAAAAAAGACGAGAACTTACCAACAGGGCGAATAAATCCGCACCCATAAGCATGTAGAATACGTCATGCCATCCGCCCCATCGAGATACTAGACCTGCTAACAGCGGACCGACCGCAGCTCCGATACTACCAGTTCCATCGATAATAGCAGTCACTGTAGCTAAGGCCTTTGAATTTTCTCCTAAGCTGGGATGAGTTCCTAATTCAGCTGACACAGCGGTCGTTATCAATGCGTAAGGACCGTTTACTAACAGTCCCCCTATCAGTAATAATACTATGTTGACGCCTAGGCTGGTATTTCCAGTATAATCGTATATAAATAACTGAAATATATAACGCAGATATTAAAATACAAACGCTGTATATATACAATGATTTTATGTATTATTCGGATTTATATTGTACATTATCAATCAATAAAATTAGAAATGCTACTTTCTAGAGATGTACAAATCAAGAATTTGTAAAGTCGAATCTATGATATGTTCGAAATTGAATTGAATCAAATCTAAAATTTTCACATCAAAACGAATCAAATCCATTGCCTATAATATAAAAATTATAAATATTATAAAACACATGTTTAAGCAAAGTTACTAATCTCGACAATGTGAGGCATACGCGTGAGCGGGAAGTTTATTAAAAATCTATCAGACAGAAAAAATTGTACTCACCGCGGGAAATGCAAGTCCAAACATCGCAGCGCACGTTAACGCGCTCATGCCACTGTAATCCGACAGAACTCCAGCCGCTATGGCGCCTACTATGCCACCCACGTCGAATAGAGTCGAAAGATCTGCGCTCACAGTTGCGCTGTACGTAGCTGTAAGAAACTCTTATTGTAATATTTTAAAACCAAAGATTATTACTAAGATTAATATTGTTCAAATACCCACTTGAAGCCGCGATGTATAATGGTAACCAGTAAAGGAATGTATAGCTAACGAGCTTCGCGAAAAACAACGATAAAGAATATTCGATGACACCCGGTATCTTCAAGGCTCCTATGAAACCAATCGCGCTGTTGCAAGATGTATTGTGATCACGTCGGTGTCCGGACAGCATCGGGCTGGTTTCAGAACGTGCCGTGTTCTTTTAGACACAAATTACAATAAATATTACTAATGATATTTATGCGCGTATTAGAAGAAAACAGTTGTGATATTAATAAATTTTATAGTAACACATTGCTGCTCGAGATATAGGGGCACTGTGCACACACACTAGTTGCTGTATGAACGCCAGTAAATGACTTTTAAGAAAAATATTAAAATAAAACTTTAAAATAAATTACAAATTTATTGATATTTTTTTAGATCTAATTTTCATACAGATTTGATTAAAATATTGTTTTACTTGAAAATATAAGTATATTAAGTTGTTTTATTTGTTCATTGACTAGTTCAATTTCTTATTTATTTATTAATTAGTACAGTGACCCTACATATCCTTACACGATATAAGAATTACACAAAGAATTAAATATACATCGTATAACACATGCATTGCAATTTTTCGTTAAAATAACAGTTTTAAAGCTACACAGCAGTGTTAACTATTATAGTGGCATGCACTTACGTCGGCAGCAAGTTGTTCACGGTAGACACAGCGATAGATGACACGCTAGGTACAGTAGATGCTTATTTATTTACGGAAGTGCAAACTACAACTCTAACAAAAATTTAACAATTTATCTCAGCACACTTGCATTACTAAAAAAAACCTAGGAAAACTAAAATAAAATTGTAATTACAGAAACATAGAGATCATGCTTATAATTTAATTATGGACGTGCTATTACGTGCATTAATCAATAAATAGTGTTATAGTTACGCTACAAAAATGTACGTTTATTAGAATAAAAAAAAACATCTACTATGCTAATACTAATATTTGGTGAATAAAAGCGCAAAAGTATCAACAGCAATTACAAGGTAAACTTACGTCCTCGCTTATACTACGAGATTCGTAACCTATGTCAGTCGAGTCATCATCCGAGCTATTCGTTACGTCAAGTTTCCGATATCCGGTGGAAGCAGGCGGACTGTATCCTATGTCGACGGGGTTCGGTATTAAAAACAGGAAGACGAGAAATCCCACCAGTCCCATTATCACTCCGGGTACTATGAAACTCAGGCTCCAATCGGACTCGACGTACGCCGCTGCGATCAAGCTGCCTAATATATTTCCCAAGGATGTGTGAGAGTTCCATATGCCAAAGATTAAACCGCGTTTGCCTTTTCCAAACCAATTTCCCACAACGGTCACTACACCTGGCCATCCGGAAGTTTGAAAGATTCCACCTAGCGCCTATATATCGAGAAAGAAAAAGAAGTAAAAGAATGTCTACATTTTAGAATATTTTACAATGTAAAGTCACCAGTCAATGAACAAATAAATAAAATTTTAATATTACACGATCTTAAAAAGATTGATAATAAATAATTAATGTAAGAGTTACTTCTTTTAATATATGCGTATTGAGTTGACAAATAAGTTCATTCGGTTTTTGCTTCGGCGCATATTCAATTAGATTCACTCTTTTTTTTTAATTCTTTTGTGTATCAAAAAAATTGTTTCGTTCCACTCTAAAAAAAACGAACAAACTTTTTTGCTAATTCAATATGTTCCATTTCGTTTATAAATTAAATTAAATAAGTTTATATTAGTTTTAATTAATGTTACAGGTATATTTTTTTCATTAGTATAGATATATATTTTATTTTTTTACTTAATATTTGACATTTTCAAGTAAAAAATAATACTTTAATCAAATCTGTATGTACAAAAGTAGATCTAACAAATATTAATTGCAATTTATTACTTTAAAATCTAATTATTTTAATTTTCTTTTTTTTTGAAGTTATTTACTGGTGATTATTTAGCTACTGATGCAGTAACCTTATTGATATTTACCTGCACGAAAACGAAGTACCAAAAATTATGAATGTTGTATGGTTTAGCGATTCCAAACAAATAGCACGATATGCCTGACGCGAGCATACCAAAGGAAAGGAAATATCGCAGATTCACTCTCTCAGCTATGAGCCCACTGTATGAAGAAAGAAAGAAAACATTTATTGATAAAATAATGTTGTGAATTCTTAGCGAATGATGTTCACTTCAAGATAGTAACCTGAAAAACATAGCCACTGCATATGTGAATAGAAATGCTGAGTCCAACATACCGAGTAATGCTGGTGCATCCTCTGTGTCTGTAAATAAAGAACGTAGCTTATTCATACGTTCTAATAAGAGCACGTTTTTTTCTGCGATATTTATACAAGAAAAAAGTACATTCTTGTTTTGAAAACATCTTTATTTGCGAATTATTAAATATTAAAATGAGATTATATAGCCTTAAACAGAGATAATTTGCTTGCATGAAAAAATTTTATATAGTTTCATAAAAAATATATATTCTTGTTATTCAATAATCATTTTCATGAGTTAAGTGTAAAAAATACCAAATAGAAAAAAAATATCTTCAAACTAAGAATTAGAATTTAATACTATTATCAAAACATTAAATCAGATTATGCTTTTTAGAGAACTATTATAATATTGGAATAAAAATGTTTTGTTGATATTCAAAATTAAATTCTTTAAAGATAAAATTATGTATAAGCAAGAATATAATTTCCTCATATATGAAATAATGATTGTTAAATAGCAGGGTTGGGTAATAACTAGTTAAAAAAATTAAAAGTTAAATAATAAAGTTAAACAGTTAAAGTTAAACAGTTAACTTTAACTTTTAACAATAACTTTTAACTTAGTTAAATTTTAATTTTAACTAGTTATTTTTTAAAAATATAAACTTTAACTTATTAACTTTTTTTTTAAATTAAAAATTAAAAATTTATCTATGTAAAAGAGAAGAAAAGAAATTATCTTAATTTAATTTTAAAATAACTTTTAACTAGTTAGTTTTTTGGTTCGTAACTTTTAATGTAATTAAATTAATTTTATAAACTGTTAATTTTAACTTAATTTAGTTTTAAAAAATATTTTCCCAATTCTAATAAATAAAATAAATTAGTTTTAATTAGATACTAATGTTATTTTCTGTGTATCTGTCACTCTCTTCTATCTCTTAACTTACCAAATGGAGCCCAGTCGCACCAGGTGTTCCGGTTACTATCATTCACTAAAACATTGTCAGGTACTGGCAGTCCACTGCAATTGAGACTCAGGACATTCTTCACCACGGAGATCGGCTTTCGAGTCAAATGATAACAAGTGTATGCCAGGTAGGTGAGCGCCAGGATGCCTCCCTGGTGCCATGCCATCCAATTGACACGGCGATGCTCGCAACAACCGTTGCATGCACACCTTGCACATTGCAGACCCCATGGCAGATCTTTTGTTGGTCCGTTCATACTTAATACTTTCTTGGAGTATTTTTTTCAGTATCATTCAATATAAATATTCAGCTTTCTTCAATATCATTCGATAACTCAATGAATATTAAATATATGTTCATCGAACAAAACCTTGGACTCTGTACCCTTTGGCAGGATTCTTTTTGTGCGAGCAAAATTGAATAATCTTTATCGTAAACATTCGACGTGATATAAAATGCAGACAAATTTAAATAAATAATAAATATCACAATTATATTAATTAGCTAATCAACGAACATATAGAGATCTCTTTGTGCGATCTCTCGACAATTTATTCAAGTACAGCGTTGCTTCCGTTGTCTCCACGTTTCGCATATTACTGATCGTTTGTCTGTCTGGTCAAGATTTGATATAGCGTCAATCGAAGCCTAGACTAATGGAGTAAAAGTGGTAAATAAACGCAGCTGTCAGTCATAACCTAAGAAACAAAGAAAACGTCTTTAGAAAAGGAGAATAGTGGTGAAGAAAACATGAGAATATTGTGGAATATTGTCTACCTGGTTGAAGAAGAATTCCGCAGATGAAAAATTCTCAGTAAATGCAATCCAGCCTTTTGTCTTTCCTTTCCCTCTCTTTCTTCGAAAGTGCAGTGTTTACTGCACCACGAGATGACTGGTTATGAACGTCAGCAACAGTCTGCAACGCCCACAGCAGCCCACAGATGGTACTCTCACGTACATATGCATACAACGTACATACATACATTGACTTAATATCTGTCATATCGCTAATTGCAACAGTTTTCGAATGTGTTAATTATGCATGGTCCTTGGACTCTTGGATAACGTTATTGCCATTACGTTAGGTAAAAAAAATATTGCGTTGTGCAAGTTCGTTAATGTCACGATCAGTTTTAGGTTATCTCGCAACAATAAATATTTCTGAAGAAAAGTAGAAAAATTAATATCTCGTAGTTTTTAATTTTAATTAATCAATTAGTATTGATTTTATAATTTTTAATTCTCAATTTTTAATTTTATTACGTATTTTTTGAATATTTTCTCTGGAACTGATAACAAGGATCTATTATTGAAATCACTTATTGATATTAAATTATTGTTATTAAAATAAACTTAGTATTTCTTCTTTTTTACAACAGTTATGTCGTTTAGGTTCCTTAAAATTAATTGATATTTTTTAATCACTATAAATGAATTTCATAGATCCAGTAAATGAGTTAAGATCTTTTCATGTCAACTCCAGAGAGTTAAATTATTTATTATATACATACATAATACCTATTCTACATACATATATATCTATAGTAATATTTTGTATGTGCATAGACTACGAATATAATGTTGAATATAATGTAATGATTTGTAAAATGTGCTTACATTGATATGATTTATGATTACAGAATTGTGTGGTAGATTTCAATTTGGACAATTTGCATTGTAGAATGCCATGAGTGACCTCAAAGTGTATCCTTATTTTAAATTACTTGTTTATAATAAGATTTGCCATTTCATTTATTATCTTTGACACTTTAGCATTACACAGGGATCTGTCTGTACCTTTCCCAAGTCCCAGAGAAGCAGAAGTTGTATATCAGGTACTTCGAGTCGACAAAGAGCCATCGAGAAGCGAAGTCACAAAGAAGCTTGAATTAAATAACAATATTCTGGAAGTGTAAGTGCAAAGTTGTATTAACTCTTAGCAGAGCAAGTAAGTTTTGCAGAATCTAGAAAAACAACTTTTCTATGTATTAAATGAAAATTACAGACAAGTCTTTAACAATTGTGAAATTTAAGAACTTTGCTTATTTTATTTTTATTTATTGAAGGATTTTATTAAGGATATTTACTAGCAGGAAAAATCAGGAAAATTTGAAATTTTTAGATTTCTTGTTTTACTCTTGAAAATCATGGATTTTGATTGATAGGAGAGACTGGAATTAAAAACACTAGTAAATTGCAACATCTATATAAAAGGATATTGGACAAGATAAAAGGATAAAAATTTGTAATGACCATTGTAGCACATTTCTACTTTTTTACATTTTTATATCTTAACATTTTTTTATATAAATGTTACAACTTGCTTTTAACAGTCTTCTCTTTTACACAGGAAAATTTTTACAATTTTTAAATTTAAATTCCATCTTTATTTTTCTGACAAAATTGTGTCTGATTATTTTTTCATGATGCAAAATGTTAATAATTGATAAGTAATAAATATGGCACATATTCATGAAAGATGGGAAAAATATATAACTAACAATGGAGCATACTTTGAATAAATTACTTTTTATCATTCTCTCGAATTTAACGTGTTTTTTTTTTTTTGAAAAAAAATCCGCATTTCATACTTTTACACCTTGTAAGCCTAGCTTATATCAATAAGAGTTATTATAAATTTCTTTATGTATGTTGCTCTACTAATGTTTACCATTCTTCGTGCAGGTCGTTCAGCGGTAAAGAAGCAAAAAAGATACGTGTAGCGCTTACGTCTTTCTTTGATAATCTATTGTTGGTCACGGAAACTATCAAACAATTTGGTCCACCCGAGCCGACGTACGATCATTACTGAGCCAACACTTCGCCGATTATATTTCATCACCATTGGTTTTGAAATATACATGTAATATGCATTATGGAGCACACTCCCGCGCCTTATGGTCCCAGGGCAGTCTACGGATATGCTATGTACATCGGATCGAATATGCTCTTCCTGTTGTACGTGATATGGGCAATAATACCGGACGAAGTGCTGCACGATTACTTGGGCCTGACGTACTGGCCTTCCAAATATTGGGCTGTTGCGATACCCATATGGGCACTGACCGCTCTTGCCACGTTTGCGTTCCTGATTTATCCGGCTATCAACATGGTGATAACTCCGGATATCGATGATATTCGAACCATCATGGATAAGTACGTCCTGCCGAAAACCGAAACCACTTCAGACGGGATACCGGCTGTGTCTGATATACCAATCACAGAAGTCTGTCGGAAATTATATCTGAAAAAAGATTCATAATTGTCTGCTGTAATAATTGTAATTCTAATTTCTTTTTCCTTGAGATGGGTATACAATTTGTTAGAAATAATATTTGAAAAATACATGTGTTACGAGAATCTGGTAGGCTAAAATTTTAAAATTTAACAACAAAATAATGATCTCTAAATGATGTAAGAACACTTATTTTTTTATGAATTTTGAGGCGAAAAAATACTACATAGATTTTTGATAGATATCGTTCAAATCCATAATGTTTTATTTAAAATACAATTTGCATCGCGGAATTATCTCCAAAATCTGTTGCCACGATATATTCAAAATTTTATTAAATCTAATTGATTATTAATCTATAATTAATCAGTATTAAAATTGATTAAGTTTTATATTTAAATAATTTATGAAATCACATACAAACAAATAATTAGATATGTATATATGTATATTTCATGCATTTATTATTATTAAATTTATAAAATACACATAATAAATATATATTTTATACATTTATCAATACTTAATAAATATAAAATAAAAAAAAGTTAATAAATATAAGTATATATAATATTGATTAGCATTGGAAATTGATGGACATCGTTTATTTATAAGATCTGTAATTATACATTATATACATATAACATACATACAAGGTACATTTTTATATTATACACGCATTACTGTACGGAGATATCTCCATGTTGTATGCATATTACATAATACGATGTAAGTCAGTATGGACTGTGGGATGAGAGCATCAACATTTCGATTTATGAGTATCGTTAATTCTATGATGAGAAACGTAATTCTTGAGAAGCACACGTGCGAGACGAGCAACGCTGATGAAAACGACAGCAAGGATAATCCTCCTACACATGATTTTCACATCAAAAATCTCCACAAGACGATCATGGATTTGCGACAATCATTAAGAGACAGAACAAGAAAGAGCAAAAACGAGATATTTTATAGCTTTGAAATAGTTTCCACGAGGAAACCCGGTACGTTTTACCGAAGGTCTGTATAATAAAAAAAAAATTGAGTTACACCATCGACAGTATGATTTTTAATTAAAACAATTATGGTAATAAAAGGAGCAAGATTTTTTTTAAGATACGAAACTTTCGATGCAGATTTTATCGAGGTTATAACTGTACATAATTCTAATCTTTTTTTTTTTAAGACAAATCGATTTTTGCTTCTTAAGAAGATGACAAAAAACACGATTTGCGTAAAAATTATATATTATATATATATATATATATATATATATAATTTTGTATATATATAAATTTTGTATATGTATGTGTGCGTGTGTGTGTGTGTGTGTGTATGTAAATGTAAATATACATTTTGGTTGAGTAAGATAATATAATTTTTTAAATAAAATTTAGTTAAAATTAATGACTTATAAAATTAATTTAGTTTTATTAAAAGTTACATGAATAGAAACTAACTCAGTTAAAGTTGCATTAAAATTAATTTAAGTTAAATTAAAAGTTAGTTTTAAAAAGCGTTATTCATATTAAATTAAAAATTTGTAATTTTTTAAAATTACTGAAATTACTCAAAATAATTATAATATAGATCATAAAATTTAATGTTTTATTTCTAAATTATATTTATATATAAAAAAATATTATTTTTATGTGGGAATGTATTTTTTTTCTTATAATTGTTTTCTTCTGCATAATTTATTAACTTGGAAATAAGTTAATAAATGAAATTTATGTGATTTAAAAATAACTAATTAAAATTAAATTATTTTTAATTAATTAACAATAAGTTAATTAATTTTTTAATTTTATTATTTAATTTTTGACTTTTTAACTAGTACTAGCCCTGATATATATATGTGTGTGTAATGTGAATATTAGACTTCTCGCAGATATGGAAGAATATTCGCCTTTCTTTTACGCGTTAACGTGGCATAATGAAATAGCCTCCGGCAACGATGACTATCTACCGTTGGACTTAGTAGAAAATTTTCCACCTAATACCCTTTTACATCTAGCGGCTAAGGGTCTAAAGCGTCACGAAGTTGTCCATATCCTGAAAAAAGCTCTTACATTTGGAATAGTTAATATATTTGCATTGCGAGGAGGTAATTAAATTAACATTTTCTACAATGACTCTTCAACCAACTCTAATTATCTTGATGGACAATCGTTTAATTTATCCATTGAACAACTTATATATAATCAAATTATGTAATTTTTGTTTGTTTATGTTACATTACAGAAAAAAAATAATTAAGAAAAATAAGGTTTAACTTTTTTTAAATAAAAAGTGTTGAAATAAGGAAGAAAAATTACTCATACATAATAATGTATAAAATTGTGAGTTATATGCAACTGCAACATATATAAAATATTGTACAATGTAATTGCAATTTTACTTTTCGAGTGAAGGAAAATAATGCAAAAGTTTTTTTTCTGATTATTTTTCAATTATAATTTCTCTCAAATTCTTTCGGTGAAGCTTAATTTTTTAGAAAGCAAAAGAATCTAAATAAATGAAGTATGTTCCAGAGATTCCTTAATCTTTTGAAATACATTCAGATTCAAAATATCCTGTAGATCACAGCGTGTAATATATCATTAAACAATCGTGATCGATAAAATTAACATCCTACCATGTTTGTGATTGTTAGAATCAAAAGAATTAAATTTGCGATAAAATCGATCTTTGCGGCTCGAATTTATCAATCTCCCAGAGTTTTTGCCGGGAAAATGGCACTTTTTTGCCCGAATTGCAGATTCACTGTGCAAGAATGGTGACTTCGAACATGCATCGGACTTGGTCGCTTTCATTAGAGAACAGTTTGGTGATACGTTTTGTGTATGCGTCGCAGGATATCCGCAAAAGCATCCAGAATCACCCTCCAAGGAGCTCGACTTGTATTACCTGAAAGCGAAAGTAACAATCGACGACATTGCGAGTTGTAACTCACGCGAGCATGATTTATCGAGACCGAGATTTAAATCGGTCATTTAAAAAACAATATAAGACAATTTTTGTCAGAATTAAAATATCAGGGGATTCAGAATCAGGAAAGGATTATATTTTAGCCGCAGTATATAATATTTATAAAAGATTTATAAAATATTTATCTAATAAATTATTTGAATATTTTATAAAATTTACCAAAATATTTCATAAATATTGTATTTTTATAATTACATTGAACAGATCATAAAGATTTATCATAAATATCACACACGCGTAAAAATATTTATAAAATTGTATAAAATCTATATTTTAATATCATGTTAAATAAATTTTATGTTTTTCTTTTCTATAAAATATGCAGTAATAAATATTTATGAATATTATAAATATCGTATACTATCTGGCACACAATTTCCTTCCAGTATTTCAACTTCGATGAAACTTTGACTTACGTCATTTTTTTTCAAATGACCGATTTAATTGCTTCAAATGTAAAATACTTTTAGGTGGAGACAGGCGCGGATTTTATCATAACGCAAATATGCTTTGAATCTCAAGTCCTGATAGATTTCGTGAGGGATTGCCGAGAAATTGGGATTCGAGTTCCGATCCTACCCGGACTCCTCGCGCCAACGAGTCATGCGTGTCTGGAGAAAATGATGGACATGTGCGGGCTCGACGTGCCGGTTGAAATTAAAAACGATTTGGCACGAATGAAGGACGATGATCGGGCGGCAAGGGAATATTCAGTCGACCTGATAACGCGAATAATTACGGACGTGATTGAAAGCGGAGCTGCATGTGGTTTTCATCTGTTCACGTTAAACAGGTAAAACATTAATAATAGCACCTTTAAAAGTGTAATGCTAAATTAGAAAAAAAAATGATTCCTCCTACGTATATTATGTATTTATAGATTATCGTTGGTGGCGGAAATATGCAAACGCGTAGAATCGCTCAAAGGGAAAAACCCATAGTGCAGAAATCTACCATGCTCCAGATCAGGATCAATGTTATTAGCTGAGCGAGAAAAAAAGATCCAGTTAATTTTTTATACGAAACAAAATAAAAACCGACCATACATCTTCATTTTAATTATTACCCTGGCTGCACCATAAAGGTACTATTCAAGCATTAAACGTTGAGCGGATGCGCAAAAAATTGCGTTGAAATCTAAATTTGCTAATCCCTGCTTTCTGATGCTAAAGCAGTGAAATTTCCTGTGGGCGAAGAAAAACTAGCGTTTATTCTCATCTACTCTCCACCTCACTACAAGCAAATAAGCTAACGCTATCGCTTTCTTTCCTTTCATGGAGTGTAATAACAGTAACGTAAGTGTTACTTGTTTAAAATAACATTCTCAACCCTGTTTATGAGCCATGTTTTGCAATTAATTAAAGTCATTACAGATTCTGTGTTAACTCAAATAGCAATATAGATAATTGAATGTCAATCATTTTAAAAAATTTCGTAAAAAAAAAGATAATAGAATAGTCGTTTATATAACGACAAGAGAGAAAGCTGAGAATGTCTATTCCGACTTTTTTTCGCGGGACCGTCGAAATTCCCTGTTCACTACCACCAGTCCATCCATTTTCAAAATTGGTACTACATAGCACATCCATTTTACAAGACTGTCGATAAAAGTGGTTCAAGTCTGTGCTAAAATTATTTGATGAAGGTACGAGTTTTTTACCTCCATTATATAATTTTAGTTAGAATTATGCTGTATATTTCAAAATTACGTTTACATGGTTTTTTTGCATAAATAATATGTGACGTTTACACAAATTTTTTTCATAAAGATATATAATACAAATGTTAATATACTATATTGTAAATTGTATAATAGGGGAAAGTAGGGTTATTGTACGCACTGGGTAATTGTACGCTTCGTGGTTTGGCACCTTCCCGATGAATAAAACTTATATCACGACGATATTTGTAGGCTGAAGGCATTTTTTAAATATATAACCATACGTTATATCATTTAAAAACGTAGTTAATTTAAAAAATAAGAAAAAGTAAAATCATGATTTTTCTTGCGATTTTGGCGTTCAGAAAATAAGGCAATAAGTCTGTATTTTTACTTTATTCGTTTAATTTTGTTATACCTAACAAAAGTACGTTTTTTCCTGCGTTCTTTGAGCTATTGTTTATTAAATTTAATTAAATAGTCATCCAGTAATTGTTTATTTATCAAATCAAGTCCGCCGTCGACAATTTTACGCATCCATCTTGAAAGGCGTGAGACCACGTGAGATCAACTATAGTGCCACTAGTACAGTGTAGTGCAGTGTAGTGTAGTTAAAAGAATGGGCTATAACCTCATTTTTCCTCCGCGTCCATTTATCCAACCGCACGTACAATTACCCAAGGCCCGAGAAATTTTTTCGTTTAACCACTTGCTTCTTTTTGCTGAATATAGCATTATCAAATAAAAAATTGTTCAATATGACAATACATAATGATAAAAAAATGTTTAAAGTTTCTATTTCTGTACTCGTATCGATTTCAACTTTAAAAATCACTTCACTGCGATAAATTTCCCTTAGGTGCGTGCAATTTACCTACTTTCCCCTACAGAGCACAACACAGAAAAGAGAAATTAAGTTTTAAAATTGTTGATACATCTGATTTTAATGTATTAATAGTAAAAATATATAATATTAAATATATAACATATTAAAAATTAAAATATCAAATTCAAATTTTTTATTATTCATAAATTATAAATTTAAATAGATGATATTTTATACATTGTTTACGCATAGACGCACAACTCTGACTTTAACCATTTTTATCGACATCTTATTAAATAGATGTGCTATATAAATAATATTTCGAAAACGGATGTTTTGGCGGTAGTGTACGGGGGTTTCAACGGTTTCACGGAAAACGTCGCGATGGCCACTTTCAGGTTTCTCTCTAGCAACAACGAAAGCAATGTGTTACTTTTATAAAATAACGTTTCCAGTCTCGGAAAGTATTTCGCAAAAATGTCAGCGCGGGGCGCTTAAGGAGTCGCAGCCACTCCTGAAGCGCGCTATGGTCGAACGCCACGAGGCTGACGAGGCGCGCGCGCGCCCGCGCGCACACTCCCGCGCTTGGCGCGTGCGCGCCGCGCGGCGTCGAAAGTGGCGCGACGGTGGCGCCGAACCGGGACGACAGCCAGTCGAGTCGAAGCGCCGCAGCACCGCGTGGTCGTGGTCGGTCGATTAGTCAGACGGTCGAGCCGAGTCGGTCAGTTCGAGGGTACGGGACGCCCGCGCAAGGATTACATCTCACGCAAGGGAAAAGGATGGCGCTCTTCCGCTTCACCCCGAAACGCTGCCTCGACGTTCAGGTGAGTCGCCCCCGTCATCTCCCTCTTGTTCTCTTCTTTTTCTCTCACCCTTTTCTTCCTTCCGTACGCAGGAGTCGCGTACTGCTTCTTTCGCGCCTTTCGACCTTATCAGTCACTTGTTCGACGCGAAGGGAGAACTCGTGCCGTTCGAAATTCGAAATTCCGGGACATTATCCTGACTCCGGGGGGACGGTGCGGGTTCCACGCCAACGGCGACGTGGTCTTCGCTGCCGCGATGTTCTATCGACCGGCTTCGACGAAACCCTCCCGTCTCGCGATAGAACGGAACGGGGAAGGGCTTTGTTCGATTCACGAACGACCGCGATCGATTTGACGATCGGTTCTTCGAACGGGATTTTCTCGCCCCCGCTTCGAAATGAGCTCGACGAAGCAGGTTTTGGAAAAGGCATTTTCGTGTACGAGTTTGACCCTGTGTATGTGTGCGCGCGCGCGCGCGCGCGCGCGTGTGCATGTGTATGTGTGTGTTGGTCATTGTGTGCGAATGAGGATTTCTCATTGTGAAATCGTGGACCTTGCGTTTTTGACAGAGGGACGACGGAGGGGAAGGGGGAAGGAGGGGAGCAACTACGATTTAATACGCGTATACGCGCATGTATGCTTGGCGTGACCTTGCAAGAGTATTATTACTATGATTATTTTAGGAAGGTAACTTTGAGAGAAAGTAAATTAGAGCGAGCAAATACTCCGTGGTAAGGTTCCTTTAAATGCAGTGGAAACTTTCGTTCTCTCTGTACATATTTGCGAATCGAATATGCCTGTGTGCATGTGTGTGCGTGTGTGTATGTGTACGTGTGCATATGTGTGCGCAATATGTTGGCGCGTGTATATTCGCGTGAGACTCGGTGCACACGCAGGTAGAGACTGTAGAGAGCCAATAATGGTCGGCAGGAAATTAATCCATCTATCGAGGCACGTTTACCCGTCGCTGTGACTTTTCCGGAAGTTCCGTTGATGCCTGAGATTACTATAACCTTACGCACACGTGGTGTTTCAGAAAACCAAAGCTCAGCTTGATTTTTTTTTTTTCTCTTGTGTCGGAGAAAAGTCTCCCTTCGGAATCTGTCGAGAGCTCCGACATTGAACTCGACCCTGAGTTGATTTTGGGGGCGTGCTCTGCAGAGAGTTGCATAAAGGGATCCCTCGGGTGCCCCTTTAAGCGTTTAAGTCGATCGATCCGTGGCAGTCGATGCCACGCGTCTCCAGCGAAGCTCCAGCGGTGCACTCGGCGACGCGTCGCGTGCATGCAAAATGCAGCACCGCATTCGCCAGCGCATCGAATCGATCCGGGGAATGTCCCGAGATCGGCTCATTTTTCCCGAGAATAGATTTATTCACAATAGTTTTTTAGCATCCGCCATTTCCATCTCAGCAGCTTTTTCTTCAAGTTTGTCCGTAAATATTTTATACAGAGGGAAATCCCGTAACACGCGTTCTACAAAGTAATGGGAATTTAATGTTTTCTAGTATGAATCACATTTTCAATTAATTTGAATGCATGCATCATCGACGTCGAGCATAAATTTATTTTACATTTAAAATGAATGTAAATTTTTGTTAAAAATATATTATTATTAATATTTATAAACATAATTTACATACGGATATAAAAAAAATTATACGCGGGAGCGTAAAAAAACATTTTGTATTTAATGAAATGAATATAAAGATGAACGTAAAATAATGTCATACATTTATCTTAATATATTTTCGAGTATATTTTACGTGCAAATATGGAGAAGTTATAACCAGGAACTTAAATATATTTTGTATTTAATAAAATGAATAAAAAATATATATTATTAAATAAATAAATATACAATATATATGTAATATTTATTATATTTATAAAATATTTAACATTTCACATTTAAATATAGAAAACTAATATGGCGTCGTAAATGTGTTAATGAGGTGGCACACAGTTAAAAAAAAGTGGTTAAGCAGCTAGATCCTTGAGTTTAATTAACATGCGCTCTTTTCACCTGTCGACTCAAATAGTCTTGGAACTGTCTCGCGCTATCTGCATCCGCGAGTCTCTTAAAAGATACACCTGTATATTCGACCGCATTCGAAATTAATTGCGACATTAATTGCGGTTGTTGCACAACTAACATTTTAACGGAATGCACACGTTGAGCGCTCGACTCTGCCGATGTTACAACCCGTAATCGGAAATGCAAACGTCAGCTATCGCATTTAGCGCGAATTGCTCATTTTTTTTCCACGTCAACGTATCAGAAGCAGCGAGCGACGATGTGACGAAAGAATTTGAGAAAGGAAACTGAGTCCACACGCAATTACATTAGCGCGAGGGAGGAAAAAAACTTTCGTGAAAAGAATTGTCGAATCTACGAGCGCGAGTCAATGATGTCTTCTTCGCCGCGAGAATGACGTCAGTCTTTTTTCCTCTCTAATTAACATACCGCGGAATTTTACGATTTAATGGGGAACAAGACTACACTGTGTGCGACTCCGTATTATCGTGTTTATCTTTCTTTCTCTTTCTCTTTCTCTCTTTCTCTTTCTTTTAAAGAAGAGCGAGTAGAGAATCGCGATCGAGTTGGAGCTTGTGCTTTCCGTCCTATCTGAGCAGCGAGGAAAATGATTTTCTCGCGCGATTACGCAATACGTACCGGCACGTTCGTTATCGTGAACGCATGCACATTCGAAATCAAGTTGCGCGTGCATACGTCCGACTAGTGACACGAGTCGCGTGACTCCGCGAAATCAATCTACACGGGATGATCAAGAAAAACGTGTCTCTATCGAGGAATAATTTTGAGCATTCAAAAATGATAAGACAATTGTTGTCGCGTCTCTAAATCGCATGATTTGAATTCAGTTCTCCACACGTTATCGATGCGTTATCGCGAATCGAACGTTTCACCGTATCGATGCGCATAAAAATTTCTCATGTCATGCTTTTATATTATTACATTTTATTACGATTTTTTATACTGCGAAAAATGTGGCCGGTCCGCAACGCAGTTTGCTCGCGCACCTTCGAACATGTCGTGACGCGTTTCAAGACAGAAGACGATCTGGAGCGTTGCCGCGGGAGGCAACGCTAATTGAATTAGAATTGACGCCTCGGAGCGGCGATTTTTTTTTTTCACAATCGTTCAATAAAACACGCAAGTGATGATAAAAAGCCTCCACCGGTCACCGATAAATCCTCATTTTTGTTTCAATTACAATCTATCCGAGAGATTTGACTTTCGAGATGCGCGAGGATGACCTAACGATCGCTCATGGGACCTTGTACTCCTTGTTCCTGTATCCTTGGAAAAGAAACCTTGATTTTTGTGCTTTCCGTGCTCGTAATGAGAAAATGATATCGGCGAGACGTTGCACAACGCGCGCGCACACGTGCGCACACGTAGAGAGGAGCTCTTATGCGCGTACGCACGTGGTATGCTTAGGAGTGCGCGATACTCGACTGGCTCTCCCATTGAGCGGTTTTGCAAGGCGCTGGGCTAATTTTAGCGGCGTTTTCGAGGCCGAAAATCTGCCCGCGTCCTGCTGCCCCCGTGATCCACATCGGCCGTAATCCTACCGCATCTGGCGTTCTAAGTAGGCCAAGTTGCTTTGATCGATCAAGTCATCCCCGAGAGTCGAGACTTCCCGAGGATTGTGATCGGAAATCTCTATATTTAAGATAGGCGCGGGCTTATGTCATGAATTCTGGTTCGCGAGTATATGCGAGCCTTGAGAAATCGCGATATTTATATAGAGTAACATATTTAACATAAACTATTTTGTTTTAAAAGATGGTATTAAGACTTACTGTTTTCAGTCAAGTTTAATTAAAATAATTGTAGTGAAAGAGTAAAATTTCATCACATTATTTTATAATATAGTATTTATAATGTAAATTAATTATTTATATTTGTAACGTAATTTAATTCTTAAACCCAGCACATCCGGCGCCAACCTTAAACTCTGCATACGGGTCTGGGAAATAGTACTTTGAGAAGTCATAACTTGGGTCCCAATTAATATTTTTCAATACATTTTTTTTTTTAATGAAAGTTTAGAGTCTTAGAAATGTGACTGAATAAAGCATTATTCTAAGTTTTACCGATTGAATAACTACTAATGCCAGTTTTTATTAAGAGATTATCTTTGATCTCGGTTTAACTTTTTATCTTCCTTTGGTTCTAAGAATTGGAAAAGATAAAAAGTACGGATAAACTTTTCGTATTGAATTAGATTCAAGTTTAATTAATTCCAAGTTAATTCAAGTTTAATTAATTCTAAAAGCTCGACGTTGTTTCTTCGTGGAATCTACATGTCTGGGAACTCCAATTTCATAAGTACAAACTGTAAAACTTATGTCAAGCAAATACTGTTACGACTTGACAGATTTGGATGTCTTATTTGCCTAAGAAATGATAAAAAAGATCTGAATTAAAAAAACTTTCCGTTCTGTACATAAAGTTAATTTATACTGCAGACATGTATTAATGCATATCATTCTTTAATTAATTTTGGAATAGGTTTTTGGAATTCGTGAAAGTAATACATATGTAAAGTTTTACAAAGTTATTGCGTTTGAAACAGGACTTCAGGGTCCTCTTAAGCGAAAATAAAGGTTTGCAAAAAAAAATCCATTTTTTAAATTAAATCACATCATCGCGACAAAAAATTTTATATAATACAGCATTTAAAGCTAAAGAGTAGTACTTGTAAGAAAAAAACATGACATTATCATTCTTTTTAAAAGGTATAATTATGTAATAAGGAGAATGTAATGAGAATATAAAAACTGTACTTCCGTTTATATTAAGTTGAGCTCTGAAGCTAATCAACACGGTGATTAATAATGCATACTTCCAACTCCCTCTCCCTCCAAATCTGCTATTTCATTCTTTTTTTATATAGCAAGCGATCGAAATTTCGTACAATCTCTTCCAGATTTATTGCTGTATTTTAAAGGTTAATCAAGCTATTTTATAATATAAAACTAGTAAAATTTAGTTGAATTGTAGTTTATATGATAAAATAATTTGGTTAAATTTTTACTGAGAGATAGTAAAATTTTATCAAAATTCAACCAAGCTATTTTATAATATAAAATAATTTGTATTTTACTAATAAATTTAATAATAGTAAAATTTACTGTTTCATACTAAAATTATAATAAAATTCTTCGAATACGATGTTGTTTCTTGATTTTTAGGGTAAATTCAAAAAGAAAATTCTGTGTAGAGACGTTATCCGGACGAACTCGTGGAGTCATTTTTTTCTCTTACGGTAAATTCGTCAAGAGGCTGTACGATTATGTGGCAGATCTTTCAGTACTTGTCGTTGAATATATGAATGACGAATAAGAAACGTAATGAGATTCGGAGGTAGTTCCCAAGTGAATTTATAATATTGCGAGTTTCTTGGCAGACCTGACGTAATTTTCTTCCATCTGTATGTACATCTCACCTGTTATCTAATACTGATGATGCACGATGGCCTGTCGCGTAACAAACTATTTCAGGGGCGATTCTTTCATTTCAAGTCCGAACGCGCGTCGTATATTATTAGATCCTTCTACTTGACCTGACTCCGTGTCAACGCGTATTTCACTGTCATTGCACATTTTGTAAAACTTTTTGCAAGACTTGGTCTTTTTCTCTCTCTCTCTCTCTCTCTCTTCACAAATCTCTATTATACCCTCGACGAAGCCTCGACGAAGAGTTTTTACAAAACACGCTCTGCTGTTAAAGAGTACACGTTGATTTTAAACCATCGAGTGCCTCGAATAGTAATTCGCAAAATTCGGGATTAATGAAAATTCGATGATGCTACTGTCAACGGTCTCGATTATGTCACGGTTTTAAAATTAAAATCCTTAGAAAAATGAATTAATTCTTTATTTCATGTATTAGGAAGGTTGTACTGAGAGCTATTAATTGCTCAGTATTTTAGTATTAATTATGATTGTAATAATATACATAAATACACAATTACAATGCAATTATATAGATGCATGTGTGTACACGTGCAACTTCAGCTATAAAAAAAATGTCGCAATAGACTAGTTTCTCTTGTAGCTCAGATATCAACTCCGAGATAATGAAAGTTATCTCGCCTTGGTTATTAAAGTTATGGTTAAATATTGACGCATATGTTCCGAGCAGCGAGTGTTTCGTAATTTATTGCTTTTGCACGATAAAAATTGCGTTTGTATGTACCTTACGGTAGTGCAAGCTGGTCGAAATTATGTGGCTACCTGGTGACGTGTTGTTTTGTCGCGAAATAAATTTAAACAAATGACTAAGATATATTTTATCACGTCACTTTTTGTTTCATATCACGTTACTTGTTTATTAATTATTATTTATTGTTAGTTGCAGAGTTTTTAGAAACTTGTTTTGAAATTATGAAACTCATAAGTTTTTACAATTGTTTTTGCATATTAAATTTTGTTTTCTCTTTGATAATATTCTGCCATACATTATAGTCATTCTTGCATCAATAAGCCTTCATTATTCACGGTTTTTTTTTTAAATCTTTGCCTTTTTAAAAAAATTTTTTTAATGGACGAATTTTATCATAGAATTACAAATTTTAATGCTCAATTAGGTTTTAATATAAAATATAATTTTTATCACGTTATGTATGACGTTACATATAATAAAATTCTTTCTTAAATAATATATATAACAAAAAATTTTGATCATATTAATTATGATTGCGGTTTTGCAATTCCACGTTATAGTAATTGCACTACGATCCCGTAATTCGAAAAGTCACGAAAAATTCAAGTTAGAATATCAATGCAATTGGCTTCGAATTTATTTAAAGTACATGCAAAAATTTACGATGCAAAAAGGACGTAGACAACATCTCAGACAACAGTTGCTCGTTTTAGCGCCGTTCGATTACGTGACGCGTGAAGAATTAGATAATTGTGAGTCGCGGGTGTGTTTTAACTGGTAATGCCCTTCAGACTGCTCCGATTACACAATTGGCGATAACGAGTGCGTTATCACATCTGGTAGACATGATTTGCTGACAATTAATCGAACGCGATCGTTTGTGCGCGCGCGCATTGATTTGATTAAACGGCCGAGTGCGTCAGGTCGTCGCGAATATAATCTGCAAAATTTTCTTATCGAATTTATCAAAGATATCTAGTTTTAACCTTAAATTCTGATTTTAATCTTATCATCGAGAACGGAAGTTCTCGTATAAATCATGAAGATATCTAAAAATGGTAAGATTCTATTATTTTATGAATAAAATGCTCGTGTTCTTCAATAATTCTTCTATTGTAGCACAATATATATTTTCCAAACGCAATTATAGTATTTAAATTATATATATATATATTCAATTAATTAGTTCCGGACTCTCGAAATTTAAACACAATTAATAATTGGAAAATAGGCTATTGAGAGTCAGCGCGTTTCGTTCGTTTGTAACTTAGACATGAATAAATGATTTAATATTAATACTTGTGATTGCGCACTTTTATCCGTGCTGACTCTCATTAGCCTATTTTCCAATTATTAATATATCTTACTTATAAATATAGCATATTTATTTCTTCAATTAAGACTAAATTTTGTATTGAAAGAATGAAATTAATGTTTCTTAGTTTTTTTCGTATAGAACATGTAAAAACTCGTGTAGACGTATATATATATATATATACGCAGTGACGTAATTGTACGTGCGGACAATTTTTCAGATTAAACGGTTTAAATTAAGTTTCTGCAATCATACAATAACTTGTCCCGTGTTAAGGATTTTATTACGTCACTACGCGGTCTAATATGATCCTAAGAACGAAAGAGGAATTCCAGCGAGTGTAGTGAAAAGGTCACTGAGACATCCGAGACAATGTAGACTCTCGCGGAAAAGTACTTTTTCCCACGAAACAAATCGGCATCTTATTTGCGATCGTTTGGGAAAGGATTACGAGTAAAAAACTGAATTGTATAAAACGCATCGAGGAATTAAAATATTTGTTCCACCATTAGACATCTTTTTTACTTTCAGCTTACGAGTAAAAGAATTTGTGGAACTTTACTGAATTAGATAAAATACATTAGATAAAACAATTAGGACATTTGTTTTCTATTATAAGAATTTTTCTATTTTTATATATTGCGATCCCTATTTTTCATTCTTTCCGTGCCTTTTATTCATTCTTCTTAATAGTTGACGCTAAGACTTTTTCGGCTTATTTCTCCGAATTTTCACGAAAGATGCAAATGGAAAACTTTCACTCCGTATTATGCGAATCTGTACCGGGGAAAGGACTCGAACCTGAACAAGGTTTATAATCTTGGTCGACAAACCGGTTGGGATTACCTTTACGCCTCCCCGGATCGATCTTTTTGTACGAATGTGTGGCGTAACTGGCTGGAAATTATAATCGTGTATTTGTTTTGTAATTTTAAATCTTTTATTTTTGAAATATAAAAATATGCTCTACTACTATATATATATATTGAAGTTTGTTAGATAACATATTTCGAAATCTTTTATTTTTGAAATATAAAAATATGCTCTACTACTATATATATATATTGAAGTTTGTTAGATAACATATTTCGCGCCGCGTATAACTCTGTAGACGTATTATTCTTGATTATTTTTTTTGTAAACGTGAAATTTATGTATACGTGCACAGAAACATTTTATTCATTATTGACAGTAACGCGTAATATATGCTAATGCATGCTAATTTTCGTAGAACGCTATGCGATACAACACCGTGATATATTTTTTTCTTGTTTCTCGATGTCCTCGAGGAAGCTTAATATTCCGTGACGAAAGGGTTTGCGCAGGGTGAGGGAAAACGAGGCACTCGTGTCAATCAGATAAACAGGTCGGATATAGCTTTCATGAAGAATGTAGCATACGAGGTAGTCGATCAATCCCGAAATAGCGTGCTGGCGAATGGTATATCGATTTTCTTCTAGGATAATGTCCGTGTCCGTGAAAGCGAGACCACAACCGTCCGCGGTTTTTCCCCGGTACCATTAGTTCCTCAAGTAAAAGTCAGAACATTGCCATATTAACAGGGACCGTAGATTTACTTGTCTCATTCTTGTAAGATAAAATGAAAGTTTGAGGATATCTATATTCTAAAAGAAAACAGCTAATTTTATTCTTTCATTCTATTGAGATAACTAATTAAAAAAAGCTAAAAGTTAAATAATAAAGTTAAATAGTTAATCAATTTTATCTTAACTTAAGTTTAAATGATTTAATTTTGAATTTCAATTAGTTATTTTTAAAACACACAAACTTCACTTTGTTAACTTTTTTGTTAACTTTTTTCCCAAGTTAAAAATTTATTTCTGTAAAAAGACAATTGTAAAACAAAAATACATTTCTACATAAAAAATAATATTTTTTTGTTATTTCATGAACTTTTAATTTACAAGTAAAACTAAATTTATTTGATAATCTTGAATAATATTCAAAATTACAACTTTTTAATTTAATGTTATTACAAATTAACTTTTAATTTAATCTTAATGTAACATTTAACTTTGAATTAGTTTTTTGTTCATATAATTTAATGTATGAATATTAATGAATTTTATAAGTTATATTACTTAATGTATGAAATAAATGTATTTTATAAGTCATTAACTTTAACTTAATTTAGTTAACTTAATTAGTTTTATTTAGTTAAAAAATTAATTTAAAATTTAGTTTATTTTACCCAACCTTGATTCTATCTATTGTTTGTTGCCTATTACAATATGATGGACCGATAAAAAATTATTACTCAGTGTTCTAATTTTTACTTAAGAAATTCTAATTATCATAATCGAATTATATGTTCACGGCGAGCGCCTCGGTCCAAGTCGGGTCTATGATCACGCGGACAAGTCGCAAAATTGTTGACGTTGTTTCATACCCAAAGTCCATCGATAAAGATATCCAGTAGCAAAATATAGTTTATATATGCGCACTAAGAGAAAAATATTTAATATTTATGATCTTAATTGAATGTTAAAATAATTAGTTAAAAGTCCCGTTTTTATAATTAATATTGTTACAATGTTAATAAAAATATTATACAATATGTTACATTAATTATAAACATGCTTGTAATTACCATAATTCAAATACCCAAAAATGATGATTATAAATTAGTTATTTTAATATTCCGACTATACAGTCACAAATACCAAATGTCAAATTTTCTCAGTGCGTGGTGACAATTGGAAATAGTGCAGAAATGCAAGATAGAGAGTGTTTTTCCGATAATCGACGCGCGTAATATTTTCAGAGAGTGAAATATCGATAACTTATGAAATTATCCTTGCAACAGAATCTCTCCAAGCTAAAATCCCCAAGCTAAAATCGCTTCAGTTAAACGTCATAATAATAATTCAAATAGTTCAGAATGATTTAGCAAATAAAAGATTTTTTGATCGTTTGCGTTGATGGTACTTTAATTGGGCTTGATATTAATCTACGAGGAAAAATGAGCAATCGGTTTTATCTTCGTAGGAAGTGTGTTACGAAATCGTGGATTACCGAGAATATTCCTTATCGTGAGCGAACGATGTAGCTCGATCTCCCGTTCCAAACACGACAATTGAATTTTTACGATCGGAAGTGGTTTTATACGCGCGAAAGGAGATAATCGCGGACGTGAGTGTGCGAGTCACGGTACAAAGTGACGGCCCATAAAATGACGTCAAATGTGTCTAATGTATCGGTCGACACATGTGGGACGATAATCCCGTCATCCTGGGGCAGAGCGACGAGCCCGCCAACGGGACGAGAAATCTATTGTAATCGTCATTGATATATGAGTATAATTTGTCGTTGACAAGTCAATATGATCGATACAGGAACACTTGTTGACGACGTAACATTAAGTGAGAAGAGAGACGTCTCTATTACGTTTCGTTCTTCCTCCGTTCAGCGTACATTTCTAGAAATATAGCGTGAATCACTCTCTCTATATCATTATGATACCTCAAGATCGCAGATCTGTATTGAGATCTTCTGTACACTGAGAAAAAAAAATGTTTGACATTTGTGACTATAATTGCATGATAAAATAATTATAGTTGAGAGGTTAGCATTTTTATTACTGCTATAGTATTAATAATAACCTTGTACTTATTTTCTAAAGTGTGAAAACATTTTACTATAAATTATAATAATTTCAAGTATTAATATAGTAAAATATGAAGATACGGATAATAAAAATGAAATAAACGTTTCATTACAATTATAATGAATGCAACTGTTTTTTAAATATTATTTTACCTATAGTAATAATAGCCAATAATTATAATTAGCATGGTTAAAATAACTCTAAATATATGGCATCGAAAATGATTTGTAGTTAAGTTATGGTGATTATAATTTTTTTTTCTTCAGTGTATAAAGAATTATGTTATCAGATCATGATAACATAATTTCGCCTTTCTGGCAATGAGAAAAATAAAAGGTTTTTTTTACGTTTTATTTAAAAAACTCGTATTCATCCTTAATAATTTTCCTACAGTTTAATATTTTTAAAACGCAATATGTGGTAAATAATATATTTTACATATAAATATAGTGTATATTGTATTAGATTATTTATTCAATTAAGATTAAATTTTGAATCACAAAAAAATTATTTTTTAGTTTTATCTCACATTCTCAATGTGATTGCATTTATTAATGATTGATTTATCTCTCGGGGCATGCGCAATTTTTTCCAGAGAAGCGAAAAAAGAAATAATTTTTGCCACGTGTCGATGGCACGATAATTGCGACTGCGACATTTGTCTAGAGAATGTTGTAAATGTGTGAGCATTGAATGCTCTTATCAACCGTCTTCCGGGTGACACAAATGAGGTCGACATTTGTTACACAATATATATATATATATATATATATATATATATATATATATATATATATACACACACACACACACACACACACACATACATACATACATACACACATATTAGTATATGTACACACACGCATACACGCACTATATATGTTTTTCTTTTTTTTAAATGTAATTCTGTTGTGATCTATCAATTCGTGATCGATATTTAAAAAAGCACGGTGAAGACATTATTTTTTATATATATTTAATGGCACTTTAATGTCTTATCTTATCATTAATTTTTAATTCTGTAACCATTCTAAGAATCGGGAGATTAATAAACTGTTATATTTGCATCTACTGCCATACGATGTACGTAGTACAATTTTATGTCAGCAACGGAGATGATAATTTAAAATATACAAATATACGAGCTGGTCGTGATAGTCTTATTTAAAAAAAAAATCGGTAATTACGAAAATTACTTTTTGTTCCTCCAATTTTTATAATCGTATGTTATAGAGATACCAGATTGTAATTCGCGAGAAGTTATACGGTGAACTTTACCCCTGCAAGACTAAACTTTGTTATCACTCGCCGAGAAGATTCAGACTCATTGAAAACTTTATCAGCTGCTATTATTCGCCCAGTCACATATATTTCACTGGTTTCTTTTTAGCATTTCACGTTATGTCACGTCGCCTGACGTTCAACGGAACAGACACGACGAAATTAAATTGTATTATAACTCGCTTCGTATACAACTCGTCTTTCTCACGCTCGCAATCGGAGTCGGTTAATGAAAAACGAGTCATGTGGCATTTTAATACACGAAAGTCAGTTTGCGTCTATGTCGGCGATCCCATTTCTCCCATGCGATAAACATCGATACCCCGCCGCGTATCGCTCGCACTTTAATCCGATACCGATCTCGCGTTTCGCGATCGTGGCATTGCGTCTGTGCAGCGGAGTGACGAGTCGGCGAATTGATTCGCGCGCGCGAATCTCGGCGTGTTTTTACACAATTGAGCGTCGCGGATACGTTGTCCCTTTTAATACGATTACCATCAATTGTCCCATCGCGGGGTTGAGTAGGTTAAACACATATTTTAAAAGGTTAATTGCATTCGCCGTGTGCTTGACTCTCGAATACTGGGCGTCTTCCAATTGTCCAATTCAAACGATCCGCGGCTCCGAGTGTTATCGAATCTTGAGAGATCCCGAAGCGGTTCTCGTTTCAGAAATGGGAAGTTGCTGCAGCTCATACACTTCTGGGCGCGCTCTCGAACAATCGTCATCGTTAAAGATCGAGGCGATACAATTACACGATTGAAACGAGAAATTTATCGCCGACGATAAGATTTATCATTATTGTTGCACCGTCACTAATCTCCGTTACGATTTGCATCATTTTCCTCGTGCTTTTAAATTTTACCTTGAAGTTGTAAGTGGCTCTTGCATACTTCTGAAAGCACACGATGAATTGTATTTTTACGAAAAGGGGACTGTAGAATTCTTCCGACACTTTGGCATCGATCCTTTTGCCTAGCGTCACGAGTGGTAACTCGAAATGAACGTCAAGTCGAAGTCTTTTTATTTTTAGCCGTGCCATTGGCACGCGGCCCACATTTCGCGTTCTATCCAACACGACAATGTTGACCGCAGAAATATTATCATTGGCATATTTGTATCGCGTCTCAGAACCTTTCTCAAGAAATCAAACTGTACGGAAACTGGATAGGGTTTATTAAAAACTGGGAAATATCGCACTAGCTTTTTCAATTATCATCAGGGCGTAAGCTACGTCCGAATCTTTTTCGAATGCGTGACACCGCGAGACTCGCGATTGGTCAGATCGCGAGAACGTCCTGTCGAAAGGGACGCGGTTCACAGCTTCTTGCTGTAAGGGTCAAGGCCGACGTATTACACTCGAGTGCCAGTGTTCGTCGTGTCAAGCGAATTGCCGCGGCGCTACGTAATCGCGTTACCATGCGTTTACATAAAAAATAGCGCGGAGCGTGCGCTATCGCAGACGATGATAAGAGCGTGTGCGACGAGAAATGATCTTTGAACCGAGCCCCTCAAATTAAAGGTGCATTACGCGACATGATGTACAATGTACATACATGTATAAATTTAAGAACGTATCTAATATATCCTTTAGAAAAAAAGTAAACAATTTGTATAAAAATTTTGGATTTATATATATTATTATAATTATATTATGTAATATTAGAATAATTATTATGTTATTTGTAATATAATTTTAATTATTACATAACAATTTATTGTGTTATTTATATAATTATTATATTACATAATGTAATAATTACGTATAGAATAAATAACAAAATAGTAGTATTTAAATTTGAACTCATCGAAATATTACGTGAAGTTTTACGTTCCATGTGCAAAAAAGGACTTAGGTCCATTTTACATAATCTATAATTTGCGATAGAATTTTATTTATAATTTTATATATCAAATTATGATATATAATTATACATGAGAAAAAATTGCATTATACGAATTCATAAATCATGATAAATTGATTTTAAATTGTGTGTAGAATATTTGATTGTTTCGTTTTTTTTTTTTTTTTTTTACATTGAGTTATCAAAACCTACGACATATCTCGAATTCTGTGGCAAATTATAGATAAGCGGATTTTAGAAATATCAGTTGAATATGAGGAGCTTGTTGAAACTTTTTTGCCATTGCGTAAAGAATCACTGAATAAAATGTAAGGCGCAGCATTATGAGATCTTTCACTCTTATCTTGAAACAAGCTGATATTATTTATTCTTATTAAGAGAATCTCTCGAAATCGAATCTCCAAAATTGGACTCTACATAAGATGAAAACAAACGAAGTGTATTTTGACATTACAATTCTATTTATTGCTATTAAAAAATTAATTTAAGATCCTGTACATATGTATATTTCCCTTTCAAAGAAAAGTTTCAAAGCATTGACGCGCGCGTGTGTAATTTCAAAGTACAAATATTATTAATTTCTATATTACAAAAGGAAAATAGTATAATGGATTCTGCTAAACGTTATTTTCGTTCTGGTAACGAATGTTTTGTATTATTTATATTTTAATAGCTAATAAAATAAGCTCGGTATCAATGACATTAGCTATTCCTATTCTGAGGACACATTTTTTAAACTGCCGTAGCTATATTTTTAGCTTCATTGGCTAATTCTTTCTCTGTCTGCATTCTCGATATGTTGCGTTGCATTATTTTTTTTTATGTGTTTTTTATCTTTGTTGTTGTATTTCGCCATAAAATTTACATTCGTAAATGTTTCTCCATGCAGCTTATTTTTAAAAATTGCGTTGTCAGCATTTTTTTCTTTCGTCAGCGTGCAAGTGCAATACTTTGTCGAGTAGTCTTGTATAATCATAATTTTCCAAAGAAGATAAGAACGGAAATTATTGATATAAGGTAAATTTATGGCTCTCAGGCAGAGAATTTGCCCGAAAGAAAATACATTTCAGCAATCTTTATAGACTTCGAAGTATGAAGTTTTAACTTTTAAACCGGACTACCGACTTTTTTTTACCGCATCGCAACTACTTTGATAAGTCACTTAATGATACTTCAGAGACGAAAGAAACAATTAGTAATTAATCAATTGATTGGTAATTGCAGTGTGTCGACGTCAGAGATAAACGAACAAACATATAAAGTCCGGTGATTTACAAGATTGTTTTTATTAATAACGTTTTTTTCTCTAGCCGATTATACTTGAATACTTTGTTTAGTTATATTGAATATTCCGCTATTAGAAAAAGTGTAACAGGGATTTCCTGCATCGAATTAAAGACATATAAAGATATTCGCTAATTAACTAACGTATCATGGACCTAATGTATTCTCGTCTCTAAATGGAGGAACAAGTTACATATTTATTTGACATATTATATTATTATTATTTAAATTTTTCGAATTTTTTGAAAATATCAATTAAAAAATCTAAGTTTATCTTGTGTAAATTGAGAAATTCTAAATTATGTAATTATTACACTACATAATATAGGAATTGTAATTCAATAATATTTAAATATTTTTATACCTATACAATTTCAATCGGTTTTATAGTTTATTTTGTGCATTTGATACTTTATAATTATAATTTCTTATAAATTCTATATATATATATATATTAGGTTTTTGTTTACGTTGTTATAATGTTTGTCAATTTATATATATATATATATATATATATTATATATATATAGAATATATATATATAGAATATATTATATATATATTCTATATATATATATATATATTTTAGGTTTTTGTTTACGTTGTTATAATGTTTGTCAATTTATATGTGTAATGTCATCATATCATGTTGAGATACTTTAATTTAATTTCGAAAGTCTTTTATTTATGGTGAGAAAGACTTAGGTTGTTATTCATAGATTTTTATATTTATGTAATACTGTCTTAAATACCATTTTAAGATGTCATCAGTCACAGAGCCGTATTAGCATCTTAAAACGTTATTTAAAACGGTCTTGAAATAAGAATCGACTGTGAATACCGGTCTTAAAGTATAGTTGAAACATACAAAACTGGTCGAAAGCGGATTTTAGTGCTTTTTTTTAATCTGTTTATCATCTTTTTTTTAATCGATTTTTTTTATCATTTTATCATTTTTTAAGCTATTTATCAGATTTTACACATATACATTGCATATTTACACGCTACTGAAACATTATGCGGTCTTCACGATTTTGCCTATTTTTGAAAATGGCTCTCAGTTTAAGAAATGTTGTATTAACGTTAAGCAAGATTAATCATCACTGCTTTAATCTATGCAAATTTACGCGAATCGAGAGATTCTAATCGCCCAAGCGCTTTATCATTTCAAACCGATCGCGGCTCATCGATCACAACATTCTCGGTTTGACACTCGCTCAGCTTAATTATTTGCGAAATGCGTCACGTGCATATCCACATGTCTGCACAGAAGAAGCCGTATCGCGTCGTCGTTGGAAGGAATTCTCCAATACACTGCGTTCGACGTCTGTGCAGAGATAAGCGGGCGCATCACGCGACTTTCGCTTCGTTTGACAAGGGAAAAAAAAAGAGTTAAGTCTCGGATGTCTCTCTTCGCGTATCTGAATCGGATATGCCGTAATCCGGCGTCACGTTGCTCGCCAGTGTCCACGCATTCGTACACGCGTGCTGCCGCACACTCTGCGATTACATGAGGCCGATCTTTCCACCTTTCCTCATCCAACAGGCCTGGATATCTCCGTCACGGAGATCGCGCCCCGCTTATCGCCGCCCGCGTTCCACAAATGTAATTTCTACTGCTGCCCCTTTGTTACCGTTTTACCACTTCGTCATTCATTCTCGTGAATATTATTGTAGATATATTGCGATCGCACGAGCGTCGAGCCTCTCGCGCAGTGACCCGCGATCCCCCGAATCTCGTTCCGGCTCCAAGATCCGGTTTAAATTTATCGTGTCGAAAACGATAACGATAAATACTTGAGCCTTCGTATGAGCGACCGTGAAGATTAATCCTCGGCCGATACGTTTCCGCGAATAGCATGCTCTGATTGATAATGATCTTGAGTATTGAAAGCCCGTGATTTTGTTCTTATTTGATGTTTCTCATGACACTCGACGATGCGTGTTGAGATAAAAAATGATTATGATTTTTTTTTCTCGCACGCAATAGTTGATTATGAGTTTAACAGGCAAAAATGTATCACTTTGCTCCCGTATAATTCTGAGGTAAAATCCCGCGTATAAGTAAACTATCGCGCATTTTTAAATTGTCTTCTGACTCAATAACTTATTAAATTTAATTGGTTAAAAAAAATTCAAAGACAATTTTTTAACAATTTCGATTCTCGATATTATTAAATTTTCATTTTCAAGTGTAAAAAATTTTTTGTTTAAGCAAAAATATTTTCTTAAATTATAATTTATTAATTCAAAGAAGTAATTATTTGTAATAATATTTTTGTTCTAATAAAATATTTCGATAAAAAATTATTGTTAGAAGTAGCTATTTCTTAGAATTAATAAATTATAAATCAAAAAAATATATTTTTCAAATACAAGAAATTTTTTTTGCTGTGCAGAAACAGTGTAAAAATTATAATTTTTCCATGAGGTAAAACATTAAATATTTATCATTGAAATAGAATCGGGACTAGAATATGACGATTGAGGCCTAAGATAAAAAATTTGAACAAGCACAAATCATGACAATATAAATTTTCAGTTATTTAATTTTTAATTAATTCATTTATTACTAACTGCTTATTACACACGATTATGTGCTCTTATTAAATTAACATACAAAAAAAAGATCTCATCAGAATTAGTATTCCTATTTATTTTATTGAAAGTTGTTTTATTGAAACAAAATGCTCATACAAAACATTATTTGTTTGAATAAAAATATTTTTTTCAAACAACATCTATTATTTGACGAAAATAATATTATTATTATTAGTCATACTTATTGATTTAAACATTGGCTTGTTTAGACCATTTCAAATTTTGTTTCGATACAATAAAA
The DNA here is from genome assembly GCF_016802725.1 of Solenopsis invicta. Lineage (NCBI taxonomy): Eukaryota > Metazoa > Arthropoda > Insecta > Hymenoptera > Formicidae > Solenopsis > Solenopsis invicta. The sequence continues at coordinate 29,870,125 of NC_052666.1, read as the reverse complement.
TTTATTAAACCCAAAGAAATCGTTCTCTCTGTACATTAATATATTGAATACTATTAATTTTAATATTATTTTTTAATTTGTTTTATATATTATAAAAAATATTTTTGTTATTAATAGAAATATCTAATTCCGGTTTTGCATTAAAATATTATATATTGTGAATTTCGTACACAAGATAATGGTAAAATCGCATACATCCTTGCACATTTCCTGTCGTAGAGTTACGAAATCATAATTTCTGTTTCAATATGAAGTTAACAACCCAACATACACTTGCACGTGCACCATTGACAATGCGATATTAACAGGTCACATTTACGTAATCCACATGTGTCTTCCACCGTGATAATTCTAAGGTACACAATGCGTACGTCACGCATGGATGTTTCGCGAAAAAAAATTGACAATGTGAAACAAAAGAACAAAAAGAAGTTACCAGAGGTTTATTGTCTAAGATATTTCTTGAAAGAAAAAGGAAAAATTAAAGTTGAAGCTGTTATTTTTCATATGTGTTTCACGCTATTATTTAACATGGAGGATAAAAATAAAAATTATATAATTAAATTTGTTCGACTCAGCAAGGAGTCTTTTCATTTCTTTTCTAAAGAAATTTAAAGCCAGGTTTTACGACGTGTAAAATTTTATTCAACAAAGTTTTTTCTTACTTCCTGCCATTCAAGCCTTATTATTTCGTTCTCATTGTGTACATAATCACAATGGTTAACAAAAAATACCATTGAAAAAACAAGTATATTTTTTGTATAACTTGATATATTATACAGAATTATATTATACAGATTTATATTTTTTTTTTTTTTCCAGAAAATAACATCAGCAGTCTTTGTGCGGCAGCTCACCGATGCGTCCTCCGATCTTAAGAAGGTTCTTACCGACAGGATCCCGAAAGAGCAAGAACGAGTCAAAGCCTTCCGTAAAGACCATGGATCTACCAAAGTCGGAGAAGTCACCGTTGACATGGTATGCACTTTATTATTGCGTCTTCTAACACGAGCTAATCTCTTTTATTATCGTAAAATAACGTGATAGCATACAACTTAATCTTAATTATTTTAATTATCTTAATTCTGCTCTATGTTGAATCAAATTGCGTTTTACGCATAATATTAATATTTTATTATTTAAAAACCTCTTTCTTTGGCATTTTTGAAGAGTTTATCTATTAATGTAAGTTTTTTTAATATAAATTTTTTTAATTTTTTTAAAGCTTTTTTTATTATATTGGTTTTCAAATGGTATGACCGTACACTAAATTTAAACAGGACAACGGGATTAAAAAGAGAGAATTTTTTTATGGAATTTATTTTTTTAAAATCATGGGATAGTAGGGTCTTCAAAAAATTTTATTATAATTTTAGTAAAATTTTATCAAACTACTTATTTTATAATTTTTACGATAATTTAGTAAAATTTTCAAAAGTATTGTAAAATTCTTCGAAGTCCATATTGTCTACCAGGATAAGAGAAAATTCTTTACGTGCAGAAATTTGCAATTATTATTAAGAGAAAGTAAAAGAAATCAATTTTTTATTACATTTTTTGAAAGTATCTTTTTTATAATATAAAATGCTGCTTGGCAGATGTCAAAATTCACAAAATTAAAAGCGGCGCGCGAATTCGAATTTGTCTACCTGCAAGTAGCCGAGCGTCGCTTGTCAAAAGGAATTAATACAAAAAGGAGAAACCAGTTTATTTTTTCTGTTATATAATATAATATATCAGCTACCTGAACCTGAATAATTGCACGGATAGGTTTTCTTACGTTAGATTTAAAAACACTAACACACTAAAATTGTATCGTGCAAAGTGTGTGTTACTTGTACCTTTAAATCTTTCAAAACTTTAAGTGCGTTTTCTCAAAACCTTTTTTTCTTTTTTGTTCCATCACGAATAAACGGAGGTTTAGATTAATTTGAAAAAATTCTAGGATGTATAAAATATGTGCCATTTCCTGTTAAATTTCCGATATAGTCTATAAATATTCAAGTCATTTTTTAAATGTTATTTTTCGCAAAAAATTATTTTTTTGAAAAAAATTTTTGGTTACAGCTTTAATAATTTTGTTCCGATTTCGGTTTTTTTTAGATCACAAATTATAAGAATTTTAGTTTGTAACGAATTTGCCTGTGACTGTAAGGAAAACGTGTGATCGCATTGATTCAAATGGTTAAAATAGATTTAAAAGAAAATGATAGAAATTAGTTTTAAATTTGAATAGTTTAGCTAGATGTAAAAGAAATATTTGATTAAATAATTTTGACCAAATACTGAACGATTCAAAAGGATTATTTTCACTATAAAAACCATCATAAATTAAATTTTTCGTTGATTAAAAAAAAAAGACTGTACCTAAGAGCAGCCTTCGGTTTTTAAATTACGATAATTTTTAACTTATATTGTACAGCTAAAAAATAATCTTAATAATCGTGAATTTGATCGGATGATGGAGGAGGAAGGTACGACGAGCCGTTGCTCGTTACGTGTCTGAAGATACGCAAGATTCGATAAGACCCGCGTGCTCGCTATGTGATCATGATTATCGTAACGCGCCTTGACAATTTCTAATCGTCGCACGTAGCGGTCAATAACGTATTTTTTTTCGCCGACTATCGGCCGAATGCAGCGCGTGACGATTAATCGTCATTGAGCGAGCTGCGAGACACACTTATCGCGCATGAAGACCTCATTCATCGCTCTGTGTATCTCTCTTTATTTATCGCCGATCTCTGCATGATTAATTAATGGACATGACGCTAATGATATTTTTTTAAAATATAGACCCAGCTGTCGGAATATCGTTAGCATTAATTAATAAATGGAAAATGTTAGCGATATTCTCTTTTTGAATGATTATTGAGAAATTTGAATACTTTAATAACGAGTTGAAGTTAATCTCTTATGATTTATTGCCTTTGTAGAAATTAATTTTTAAAAAGTCAAGAAGCCTGAAGGATCTAAATAACAAAGAAAGTTTAATCGAAAATAATTGTTCTATCCAAAAGTATTAGTTTTCATTTTATTGATTAATTAACTAATATGCTTCTTTCTGTGAACGTAGATGTACGGCGGTATGCGTGGCATCAAGGGCCTCGTGTGGGAGCCGTCGGTGCTGGATCCGGAGGAGGGCATCCGTTTTCGCGGTAAGTCGATCCCCGAGTGCCAGAAACTCTTGCCGAAGGCGTCCGGTGGCGCGGAACCGCTGCCGGAGGGTCTCTTCTGGCTACTGATCACCGGCGACGTGCCCACGGACGCGCAGGTGCGGGCCGTATCGCAGGAATGGGCGAGCAGGAGTTCGTTGAGCAGGAGTTCGTTACCCGATCACGTGGTGAAGGCCCTCAACAACTTCCCCAAGACTCTACACCCGATGACGCAATTCTCGGCGGCGATCACGCTGTTGAACAGCGAGAGCGAGTTCGTCAAGGCATACAACAAGGGCGTACACAAGAGCAAGTACTGGGAGAGCGTGTACGAGGACTCGATGAATCTGATCGCCAAACTACCAGTGGTGGCCGCCACTATCTACCGTAATCTCTACAAGGGCGGCAAGGGTCTGGGCTCTGTCGATGCCGGCAGGGATTGGTCCTGGAACTTCGCCAACATGCTCGGTTACGACAATCCGCAATTCATTGAGCTGATGCGCCTCTATCTGACGATCCATTCGGATCACGAGGGTGGTAACGTGTCCGCTCACACCACCCACTTGGTGGGATCTGCCTTGTCGGATCCGTATCTATCCTTCTCCGCCGGTATGAACGGTTTGGCCGGGCCGCTGCACGGTTTGGCCAATCAGGAAGTGCTGGTGTGGCTGCAGAAGCTACGTGGTCAGGTCGGCGACAGTCCGAGCGACGATAAACTCAAGGAATTTATCTGGAACACACTGAAGAGCGGTCAAGTTGTGCCCGGCTACGGACACGCCGTTCTTAGGAAGACCGATCCGAGGTATACCTGCCAGAGGGAGTTCGCGCTCAAACACTTGCCGGACGATCCGTTGTTCAAGGTAAATCATGCATATTGCATACTTATGTATTGCAGGATGTTTTAAATATTGCAGAAAAATTTCATCTTGCTCTAAATGAAAAAAAGATTGAATTCACTAATCCTCTTCTATTTATGAGTATAAAATATAAAGATTAAGAAAAATAATTTTAAATTTTTTGGAATATTTAATTTTTTTCGACATTGCGCTTTTATTTGTGTATAGCCACACAAAAAGATTAGTATTAAATCGCAATCATTGGCTAGTATTCTCTCATAGTCGATTCTTATATTTGAGAGTCTTAAATATCATCTTAAGAGTCATAAGATATTATTTAAGACGGTCTTGAAATAAGAATCGGCTGTGAATACCGGTCATTGTCTCACATGTAAGTAAGGATATAAAATCTTTAAAGAATTTGATAAGCTTAAATTTAAACAAAATATTAATTATTATTTTTATATATTATAATATTATAATTATCTAAAGAGCATAATATGATTCTTTTGATAATAATATTAAAAAATCCTACTTCTTGATTTAAAGATCCTATTATTTTCTATTCGATACTTTTTTCCTTTGTATTCATGAATTCTCATTGAATAAGGATGAATATATTTTTCTTGTAAAAGATACAGAACTTCTTTATGTAAGAAAGTTATGTTTATTTAAAATTATCAGATTTCTTAAAATAGATTCTTGCTTATCCATGAGACAATGATTGCTGATTTGATATTAATTTTATTCTGTTTATTCTGAATTTAAATTTTTACATCAAATTTAAATTATCATAGTTAATGTCGATGTTTTCTATTTTATAGCTTGTTGCACAAGTATACAAAGTGGTGCCTCCGGTCCTGCTGGAGACCGGCAAGGTGAAGAACCCATGGCCGAATGTGGACGCGCACTCGGGCGTGCTGTTACAATACTACGGCATGAAGGAGATGAATTACTACACAGTCCTATTTGGCGTGTCGCGCGCCTTGGGCGTGCTCGCCTCTCTTGTTTGGGATCGCGCTTTAGGACTGCCTATCGAGAGGCCTAAATCGCTCAGTACCGATCTCCTTATGAAAACCGTCAAAGCTTAAGGATCGTCTCTTACCAAACCGACGATTATCAGCGTCACCTCGGAGTCTCGTTGTCCCGGCCTCGACTTTGTTCGAGCGTCGGCCGCGGCGCCGCGGAATTTTGATAGGATATCATTTTGATACCGATCTCGCGACGGAATCACCTCAACGAGCCCGCGCCTTATCGAGCGAACGAGAACGCGAATGGGAGAAAAAGAAAGAAGCGAGAAAGTGAGTGAGCGAGAGAGAGAGAGAGAGAAAGAGAGAGAGTGTGTGAAAGAGACACAAGGCTAGGTATTAAACACGACAAATAATTACATCTAGTAATGTATTATCTAAATGTAGAATTATTAAGAGCAGACACATCAATGTCCCGCGTCAACGAGGCGGAGGTTCCCGTTAATTCTTTTCCTGCTATCGATAATTTCGAATATGAGCGACAACAAACATATTACACAAGTACATTATGATAATTAATTTTATGAGTATATGATAAAATTGTTAGCATAATGTGATTATTGTTTGTTTTGTTTAACTTATGAAGTATCAACTGCTGGGACAGACTTAAACGTAGATCACCCGTTGTAATAGCCTACGTTATTCTCGCAACGTAGCTGCTTGTACAAGTGGAAACGTAGATTGGTCCAATAGTAAAAAAACTGCCAAAATTGCGAGGAAACCTAAGACAGCGCAAGAAATCCGGAAGGTAACTTAAACGTCTAAATATTGAGATTTTTAGATATCTCAAAATATTTCTTGGGTGTCTAAGGATATCTTCTGGAACTTGTTATTTATAGAAACACACACATACACACAAGATAGACAAATGCATCAGAAATAGGTAAGGCATTATTGTAAATAAAGTCATCGCTCAATACAAAGCAACATGTTGACTACCGCTAGAAATTTAGAAAAAATGGCGTAATGTCTACGGCGATAATGTTTAGACCAGTGACTCGACAGTCGCTAGATTCATCGTGTAGGCAACATTAACGTTCAAAAAACATCGTCGAGGCGTCTAAAAGATATCCAAACGACAAACGAACGTTATTTGTCATCATTTAGACATGAAAATGATGTCTTTAATTGATAATTTGATGTCAAAATAATGACAAATAAATATTTTAATCTGGATCAAGCGTCACTTTTGACGACTTTTTAGCACTTTTATGTCGCCCGGGACATGTAGTAGCATGAATTAATTAGAAATCGTAATGCATTATTGTTTCGTCTCATCGTATGAGAAATGCACTGCCCCCGGGTATCACATTTCTTTTTCGATCGGGTGATTCTTTCGGAAATTTATCGGATTTTCCAGCGGCAGAAAACGGTATCGAATTTTCGCGATTAGAGGATAGATTTTCAAGGCAATAGTCGGCAATGGAACGCCGAAAAGGCGAACGTGCCAATTAGCTCATGAAACGTAGATCTCCCGGCCGTTAGTTTACAGTCCCCTCTCACCTTCCTCAGGAAGTTTATTCTAACTGATTGTTCTTAGAATGGCGAAAGAAATGCTGTTGCGCGAGTTGCAGTAGTTGCGGAATACTTAATAGCGAGCAATGACGCAGAGAGTGAACATACTTAAAAATAGCGTTTATAGTTTCAACGGACAGCTACTCGCGGTCGCATTGTAAGGAGAGAAACCCGCCGCAATTCAGCGTAAAATTAAGGAGCATGACCAGTGGTGGACCCACTGTAATAAGAATGAATGAGTGTGTGCATATCTTATTTATAACGAATGTGAAAATAAATGGATCAAAAGGCAACCGTGACAAATCCTTTTTCCTTCGCGGGACTTGGGATTCGCAGAGCGTCACAGATGCTCTATCGAGAGTACGCGTAACACTGTAAGAGCCGACGAATACTATCACTGAATATTCTATCGAAATACCGAAGAAAACTTGGGAGAACATTCAACGAGACTTTGAGTCAACATTCAATAAGGCGTTGTAAATTTTAACGTTAAGCGAAATATGCTTAAAGACAATAAAAAAAACTTACTAGGTTCTGCACTGCACTAGTCAATGAATAAATAAGAAATTGAACAGTTGATGAACAAATAACAAAATATAATTACATTTTCAAGTAAAAAGTATTTTAATCAAGTCATACGAAAATTAGATATAAAAATTATCAATTAATTTGCAATTTACTATTTTGAAGTTCTATTATCTTTTACGAAAAAGTTAATTAATGTGCATTTTCCCCAATACAGAACTATTAATTTTAATCTCAGTTTAACTTACTCTTTGTTTTTTTGTTTCCTTCTTGGAAGGAGAGATAAGGATAAAGAATTAGTTAAACCGAGATCAAGGTTAATCTATGTTGGTGGAAATGGACACAAGATTTGGTGGAAATGGACTCAAGATAAAATTCAAATACAAGCAATAAAAAGCGGCAAATAAGTCTAGTGCGGTGACAGTGCGTATAATTATATTTCACATTTTAATAAAAATTATTAAAACATTGTACGTTTCCGCTCAATTAATTTTTTCTTTAAATTTTTTAATTTAATATTTTTCTTAGTCATTTATCGGTTTAACGATTATATAAATATAATTGTGCAGTGACCCTATACGTATTTATTTCTTGCTGAAATGCAAATTACGAGACTCAAGTAGAATTATGAGAAGTAGGATTATCGTGTGTTAGGGAAAAATAGTTTAGACACGTATATTTCTTATTGATAGAAACTGATTTTTAATTTAATTTGACATCTCGTACTTTTAGCCTTTGTTATTATCCGATAAAGTCATACAGGATTTTCTGGCTTATGTTACACAATATTATATTAGATAATGACCAATAAGTTGAAAACGATCGATTTTCGTAATCATTATTTCGATCAATTCGGGCCGTGTGTAGAGTTCACAAAATCAATCAGTTACGTCTTCACATCGACATGCGATTAAAACAACCTATATCTTGTACTTTACATTCCAAAAAATTTTTTTACACAATTATAGTTAAATAGAGAAGAGACGGACACGCATCCGTGGATTAGATTCGACGAGCGTATAGATTCGGCATAATCCCGCGTAGAGTTTCGACAGGAGCAAACAATGTACATGGGAGATACAACTCTTTATGTGTTATCAACATTTAAGAAACCCGCGTTTCTCAATATGAGAAAGCTAGCGTTAACTTTTAAGCGTTAGGATCTCACTCTGGCATTAGACGGCATTTTATATTTCTCCGCGCGACGATGTTAACAACGCCTATACAGCATAATCTTTGCGTGTACCCGTTTGTAGCACACACTGACAATTACTTTTTTTTTTTAAAGCTATGATAATATTATATCTACTGGAGTATTTAACGCTACATAAAAGATAGACGTTATAATTTAAATAAAGCAAAGACGAGACAGCTGTCGGAGTTGGAGACAAGGTATAATTCCTCTGTGTGTTAGACTTTCGCCCGTCTTGCACCCATCATCCTGGCGGCACGCGGTAACCGCGGGTGAATGGAATCGGAAGATACATTTCCTTAAATAACTAAAACTTCGTGCCTTAAACAATAACGTCACTTATATCCATTTTTTACCAATATAGATTAACTTCGATATCCCGATTTAACTTGTTTTTTTTTTCATATATCTTTCTAATTTTTAGAACTAGAAAAAAATAAATTAAACCAACATTAATCTATATTCGTAGGAATGGATATTAAAAAAGTTACAGCAATATATTGATTAAATATATATTAAACTTATAAGCTTCCTCACATTGCCACTAGAGAAATAAAACAGAACGGATTGAGATCGTTAAGCGAATCAGAGGGATAATAGGCAAGTTTTTGATTCAAAGCTCCCATTCACCTATCGCGATATTACGTATGTCGCATGCGCTGAAGGATATCGTCGGCCTTTCATCAGGGCTTTTATCAGCTTATCTACTGATTTTTCGTTGTGGTTTTGTTTTCTGCGCATCACGTAAGTCGTATATCTGTTACGTGATTTATTCAGCAAACAACTGTCTCAGAATTGAATTCACGTATCACAGAGCAGTTCATATATTCCGCCTTGAGAGTAGTTCTCTTCGATCGGGTCAACTCGCCATGAATCTGCTCGGCCTTTACGTACGGAAATGTGTCGCAAAATCTATTACTCTCTTCTTTCCCTCGTCTTTCGGCATTATGTTTCTTTCCTTTTTTTACAGAGCTCGCTCTTTTAACAAGAAGTATAAAAAACTATGTACACAGGTGCACTTCCGTTGCGCTCTTATATGTCAACTGAGTACAAACGAGTTGCCTTTCTCGTCTATTTTCGCTGCCTGTTTTACTGCAGAATTTTACCAAGGGGTGGACGGGATAAAAAGAAATATTGTTACTTTTATCAAGTAAATGATAAAACAATTCGCAATAGGAAATCGATAACGTTTTCTTAACGAATTAAATTAGGATCGCTGCACCATTCCATGAAGAAATAAAACCAACTTACATATAATTACATTTATAATTATATTTTAGTAATGTAATTAACAAGTAAAAAATGATATTTTTAATAAAATCTATATGAAAATTAGATTATATAAAAATATTAATTTGTAATTTATTTTAAAATTTTATTTTTTTATGTTATTTTTATATTATTTTAATATTTTGCTTAAATAGTCATTTACTTGTAATTATTTAGCAACTAGTGCAGTGATTCTATATACTTGTATTCAACAGTCATTTATGACAAATAATCAAGAATATACATTTCACAAATGTATATTAGCAAATGTATGGACAAAAAAATGATTGTCTTCCTCTTTTAGCATGCATTTAATATCTTGCTTTGTGCATCTGCACTTATCTTCATTCTTTTCTTATCTTTGTTACTGATCATAGTGAAAACAAGTTGAGGTTTATTGTAATGTCACGAACGGTAATACCAAACTTTTTTTATCACGTAAACAACCAGGGCAATTGATAGCTAAAGAACAAATTTACCCATCCACCATCCTTTGTGTATTCGCTCTGCGGCAATAAGATGATCGTATGCACTTTGAAGGTCATACCAGGAGATTTAAATAATGACTAACGAAATGCGACAGTCCAAGCTGCTTTTCTCTTCCGTATAACCATCAAAGTGTGTTAACCAGGGCTAACTTAGCTTAATAACATATTTTACATTTTGGATATTCCATTAGACTTATAAACTCTCATAATGTACGTCATGTCTTTTTCAAACGTCCGACAATCCACTCCAGCCCTTGATACAATCTGAAACACATTTTTTTTTAAGTGTCGTTTATTTTATTCTATTTTGTGTGCTAAAAATAGAGATGTGCAAATCAAGATTTTTCGACGTGTTTATTCAAATTGATAAAAGAATTACCTGAGAATTTTCGGATTTTTCAGGAATTTTATTTAAAATTTCAGATAAGATTAGAGAATTTTTTACTGCAGCTTTGGAATAAATTCATTTTATTATATCTTTTAATATTTCTTAATCACACAAATACAAAAAAGAGCTGCTTGATTTTTAAATATCAAATTTGAGAAAGTACTGAAATGAAATAATATAAATTAAATATCGTATGTAACAATCGATTTACAATACTAGTTGAGCAGAAGTACAGAATTCGAAAGGCAATTAAACACACAATTAATTTAGAACGATGTTTTCTATTGTCACTAATTTCTTTTTTATAAAAATTTACGAGAATGTACATTAATATATATACTATATTTATTACTAACATACGTGGATATGTATATCATATTTATTGCTAATCGTTTTTCCATTATTAAGAAAATATGATAAAAGAAACTATTTTATTATAAAAAGAGATAGAATTTTAATTTCGAAATAAAACTTCAATAATTTCCTTGAGTACTAATAAGATCCTATAAAAATCTATGATTTTTAAGGATAAAAAATTCCCTAAAAATTTCAAGTTCTTTTGATAATAAACACCATTTTTTATGTTGAATTAAATTAAATTTTATTTTTTTTTATTCAGTATAGAGCCAAATCGAATCAAATCATAACATCAAATGCAATATAAATTTATTAAAAACAATTGGGTGGAATTTTAATTTATAAATAATAAAAACGATTTCTGTGTAAGAAAAATAATATTGAAATTTAATTATAAGTGATATAGTCACTTTAATATGAATATCAATCTAAAATTTTCTTGTTTTCGCCAAACTTCAAACATATCTGTTTCATTTCAAGTATATCATAAATGTTTAACTCTCTATAAAGATTTAATAAAATATTTCTTACTTCAAAAGCATGGCAGCAAAGTTTAACGGAAAATATTATTTAACAAAATTGTCAATACATGTGATTCGTATTCGAACATTTTTTATTCAAAATTTTCGAATAGTCTTGAATGAATCATAAAGATTCAAATCCAAATTGAATCAAATCTTATCTAATTCGATTCGATTTGTATTCGAATAATTTGCACGTCTCTAGCTTGCATAATCGCACAGATCATTAATGACTCTTACCCCTCTCCCGTGAGAGCGCAACAGCTCTGTATGTGCCACTGATGTTTCTTAATGGACGTTAGATCCAACTGTCTCGAAATCTCGGCCGCGGTCATGCTGCCCCTCAAGTCTTGCTTATTAGCGTAGACCAGAACGTTAGCCTTGCTCAACTCCTCATGATTCAACATCGAATAGAGTTCCTCTCTGATTACACCGAGCCTCTCTCGATCTGTGCTGTCTATGACCATGATGATGAACTCGGTGTTGGTGTAGTAAGTGGACCAGGCGGCCCTCAGACTCTGTTGACCACCCAAGTCCCACATGATAAAATGAATATTCTTCCACACAACTTCTTCCACATTGGATCCAATGGTCGGGGACGTGTGGACAACCTCGTTCATCAGGAATTGATACAATATCGTCGTCTTCCCAGCATTGTCCAAGCCAACCATGACTATTTTATGCTCTAAAAGCAACATATTTTTTTTATTAAAGTAATAATTACTGCAATTGAGATATTAGGCTTGTTTAATTGATGCAAAAATAATTGTAGTTTTATATTTTATTATTTTATTATTTTTATTATTTTAAACTCTGATGCTTATTTTGAAGTAAACTTTTATTTAATTATATTAATATATCATTTTAAAGCATGAAATTTGCTGTACTAATTTACGCTAATAGTTTGTTTTCACTGTGTATTTTTGTTTATTTTAGACCAAATTAAAGATGGAAAAAGGAAAGTCCACATCCCTTCTCATCTTTCGTCTTTGTTGTGAAATTTTGGAACTAATGTTGAGTTGTATGTTTGTTAACTGTCCTGGCCAAATGGTTGATATTGCAAGCAGTTTCTGCTGCTTTATGTCCCATTTCTAATTCATACAATAAAATGTACTCAAATGTGCTTTTTTCCATCATTAATTTTACAGCTTAAAGTAAAGAAAAACTGTAAAAACAAACTATTAACATGAATCAGTAGAATGAATTTTGCATTTTAAAATATATAATATTACATGGACATAAAGAGTATATACTCAAAAATTTTGTAAATAAATTTCAATAAATAAGTTTAATCTGGGCTATAAAGCTCGTAAGTTGTTGCTAGTAGTAATTGTAGCAACAATTGGCTCTAAAGTCTAGATTAAACTTAATTTATTAAAATAAACTTTATTATAAAAACATATTAATTTTTATTCACAGAATTTTTTTCAGCCAATAATTTAATAAATAAATAAGGGCAAATTTTGTAGCATAACTTTTGTAATATAAAACATTGAAGGTACCAAAGTTTTTGTAGAGAAAAATTCTTGTGGGAATGCAAGAAATAATGTAAACAAAAATTTCAATTGATTTTGCATCCTTCAGGGGTACACAGAATACATGTCAGTGGAAGTGAATCGAACTTTAGTTGCAAGTCAAGAATTTAAATTCCAAGGTCAGAGGCCACGTCCTCGATATTAAGAGAATCGGCAGCATATGTTAGCAGACTAGAGAAAGTAGGCCAATGCACACATGTTTGTATAGTTTTCAGCGTGCAAGTCATTCAGGTCACAAAGTCATGCGGTCTACATCAGATCTTCGACGAAATTAATGATTCACGAGAAGATCATGCTGGAAATAACGCTGAAATAAATTTCGCGGATGTTTCATAATATTTTAGGTCCGGAGTACTTTCCAATCGCGCGTCGAGTTTAACGTCCGAGTGACCGACCCTCTCGATTGACAGATCGACGAACGCAAACGATCGACGATCGAGTGATGATTCTCTCGTAAATGTTATCACGCAAACTTGTGCATACAGTGGTCAAGCACAAAGGGAGCGGAGGGACGGGAGGGGACGAGTGAATCATAATGGGCTAGCAGCTAACATGGGTATTCACCTTCATTGCCGAACAGGCTCCACAGCTTCGCGAACAGCAGTCCCATGTTGATTAATCAAACCCGGACCAACAGAATATATCCTGTTCAACGCCACAAGCTCGCCGTCTCCCTTGCAGTTAGAAAAACGTCCCGAGAATAGGGCGGTTCATTGTCTCTCGGAGGGGTTATGTTCGTTTCCGCGACGACGAAACGTCGTTTACGCGCAACATCGGTTCGCAGTTCGACGTCATAATCAGGTCGGAACGTCAACACGGAAACCGGCGATCCCGCGAACGCGATCGCGATAACGGCTGGTGCTGCGACGCGCGGAGGACGGGTAGAAATCGGCGGGGCAGACGCGAACCCGTCTAACTCGGTCTAGCTCGATCGAGCGAAGCGCGACATGTTGCGCCTCTGATCGACGAGCAGTGTTCGCACGCCCCGAGCGGGGCGCCGCTGCACTCGGGGACTCTCGGCAACGTTCGGCGGATGTTCGTTAAATTGTGCACCGAGTGGCGCGCTCGTCACCGCCTGTAGTTTTTGATTTTTACCACTGGGGCAGCAGCGCCGCGATTAATTAACTATTAGATCACCTCGAACATCAATTAATCATTAAAATCTTTATACTAAACCATACAAACACACATATGAAGATCTGTTTCGGTTGGCGAATTTTCAACATAAGATATTAAGATTAAAGAATTTAGGACTGTAGAAAATTAATTATTACTTTAATATTTCTAAAAATATTCTGTTTTAAAAATTAGAATTTAAAGGAATGAACGTTTGAAATATATAATAATTATTAGTAATAAATAGTACGCTTAAACTCTAACTATTTTTTACATAAACTTTTACTTATTTACATTAAATATATCAGGAATATTATATTTAATATTATATTACATTATTAACTAGAATATTACATTTAATATTCCAAATATTACTTATATTACATTTGATTACACGCTTATGAGGAAATTATCGATCGTTTCTGTAACAAACTCAGTTCCGCATGATAACATATGTTATTGCGGAACTGAGTTTGTTAAAAATATTAAACGTATTACGTAAGACTAATGTGTTTTTTAATTGCTTCCTGGTGTCTTGCCTTTTGTTTATTACCTTTTTATTTCTTCATGTATTGTTTTATCGAAATTAGTGAGATACGTATGTATTATACATACAAGTTGACGAATAACTTCGGAAAAAACAAAAAACGCATAATAAGATGAAACATGATCGTCGATAAAATAATGCACGAAGAGACGAAAAGGTAATAGAAAAAAAGCAAAAAAAAAACAGAAAACAAAGAGATATACAAGACTTTTATCTCTTCAATATAACGCAAGAAGGGATTTAATTATTTCCAAGAACGTGTCGCGTTACGTCCAGATCAAGGACATTTTTACTCCTCGCCTTCGAAGGAATACTCTCGAGGAATGTATTCCAATCTCTTTGGTTCGACCACGCGTAAGAACGCAGATTAGATAACCACATGCGATTTAGCGTGGTCGCACGGCTCGGCGGCATGCGCGGTAGCGGTAATGCTGCGTCATCAACGTCATCTCGGATCTGTCTGGAACGGACGACGGGATTGGCTTGCCATGCGTCGGCTGACCTACCCGCGGGCAACATCGCTCGAATCATACGTCCTTCGATTGTCCGCAAGATTCGACCACTTGTTGCATTTACGGCGTCCGTTGTAGCTCGCGTATATACTCAGCCAGAAGTTTCATCAGCGATCACCTGTGAACCATCCGCAAATATGAGCACCCCGTGAGTATTTATTCTTTCTTTATTCTTCTTTTCTGCATCAAGTTTATTCAGGATAGACAAAACGCCGGCAGAAACCCGAGCAGAACAAAAATCATCATGACATCGCGAGGTGCCTCCAGAATGATTATTAAAAGTCAGTTTTAGATCAGTTATATTTCACTTTAACGTCATTTTTGTCGACGTTATTGCGACTTATTGTTCTGCTTGGGTTATTATTTTGTAAATGAAGTGCTCAGATGAAGAACATGTTATTATTTTGTAAATGAAGTGCTCAGATGGCCAAAGTATGTATTGCAAATGTGTGTTGCAAATTATATTAGCAGAAATCTAGCAACATTTGAGTACTTTCTCTTTTTCTCACACAGTCAAATTGGCCCTTTATGACTGAAGATTTCCATTTGATGCAATTTGACACACGTTTCATTCTAAACAACACGCCTGTCTGAAAGATATCTTTCAGACATATATGTATGTCTAATACAATGTGTTGCTCTCTGGGATGGTGGCTGTTTTGACAAAGGTATTCTTGGTAGTTTGTTAATGTCCTCCGAGAGATGATGATTAATTAAAAATTTGATGTTTTGGGTGGATAAACCTGGATTTTCCACATGGAGAACATATAACTCTTACACCACAATTACCGTCTCTACTATTTCTCTGTAAATATTGTTAGAAATGCATCAGAAAATGGACAGGCTATGTGATGGCAAGGTGTGCTTTATTTCTGCTGTAACACATGTTATTATATTGTGGCAAATTCTATTGATGAAAACTAAGCTTAAAAAGGAAATCTGTTTTACAGTCATGATGAAATTTATTGCCATATTTCTGCCAAAATGTATCAGTCAGTGTATATAGATATAAGGAAATGATAGTATTTTGTTTATAAACTTTGCATGGACTTTTTGTCTTTTAGGGTGGCAGACATCGCCCTTATTGGGTTAGCCGTCATGGGACAGAATCTAATTCTGAACATGAATGATCATGGCTTTGTTGTGTGCGCTTATAACCGCACTGTAGACAAGGTCAAGTCTTTCCTTGAGAATGAAGCCAAGGGTACAAAAGTTATCGGCGCTTATAGCCTGAAGGAGATGGTCAACACATTGAAGAGCCCAAGGAGAGTGATGTTGTTGGTTAAAGGCAAGTTCTTTATTGTAGAGGTTAAAAGTTTACAACTGTACAAAAGATTTAATTCTAATACAATTTACTCTGATGTAATACAGCTGGCGCAGCAGTGGATGCCTTTATTGAACAATTGGTGCCTCTTCTCTCTGCTGGAGACATTATCATTGATGGAGGTAACTCAGAGTATCAAGACACTGAGAGACGTACCAAGGATTTGGAGCAGAAAGGAATTCTCTTTGTTGGCAGTGGAGTAAGCGGAGGAGAGGATGGCGCCAGATATGGACCATCTTTGATGCCTGGTGGCAATCCCAAAGCGTGGCCACATATCAAACCTATTTTCCAAGTATGGCGATATTGGTTTATAATTTAAAGAGATTTTTTTTTAGCTTAAATAAAGTCAAGAGGACTCACGACTCTTATTTATATATACACTATATACAACTTTGGCCAAAAGTATTAGGCACATACCTCAGTGTCGAATTGTCCAAGATACCCAGAAAATTGGGAAGTCCAAACTTGATTCCTGAAGTGTTATATTTTGCAACAAATTTTTTACATTTATTTACAATTCTTACAAATTATTTAAAAGGAGGTTCTTACATGATAATGTAAGATAGATTCTGCATGCTATATATTTTCTAACATTTTGGACTGTGTTCAGATTCTGTACCAAGTACTCCTAGGTATCATTTTATCTTTGTCTTATGTTTAGTAAACAATAAAAATAAAAAAAACCTGGAGGACAGTTGGGGGAAAGGAACGGAAGGAATCTGAACGCACCCTTGAGTAGGTTTGGCAGAATGGTGAGAAAGGCAGAATGCGAGAATTTATCCTTTACTATCCTTTATTATCAACTATGATTGTTAACAAACTATTGCATATCTGATCTGCGCAAAAAAAGAACAGATTTCTCTAGGTTTTGCCTTTCATATTATTTTACCAAGAATATATATATGAAGTTACAATAAAATTGAAATATTCTAATTAAAATATTTTATAATGAAAGTTTTGTATATTTAAGTATATTTATACATTAAAATAACTACATATCATATATTTGAAACAGCAAAATCACATTTATTATACTTTGTCAGTATAGTTAAATTAATTATCAATTTAATATTGTGATATTATTTTTATTTAACTTAGAACTGTTTCAAGATTGTAAAAATTTATTTGGCGCGCAGTTTGATCAACTTAAAAAAAATATATAAAATCACACAAGAAATAGCAATACAAATAAATAATAATAGTAATAAGCTTATTTTTAATTAATTGTATCTTTATATATTCTCTCTTCTATATTGTTATTAGGTCTCTTCTATTGCTATTAGGAGCCTATATTTTTTATTTAACTGAAATTCTTTTTTTTTTTATCTGTATTGTTTCTTATTGGTTATTAACATTATACATAAGTTTAACGAGTTTTTGAAAAAGATAATTCACATTTTAATTTTTATTTACATTTCTTTCAGTTAAAAATATTTTATAAAATATAAACTCAATATTTTTGTGTCTAAGGCTATTTTTTAATAAAGATGCTTTTGGCATTGGCATCTTCAAAATGATAAATAATAAAGAAAATTTGATTAATAAAGATGATAATTTGTTACTTTAAAATATTTTTTTTATAATATTTATACATATTGATGTGAGAAAAATTGAAAAGGAATTGTTTATTTTATAATGATTTAAATCAGTAACGAGCATCGTTGCCATTTTGATATTTTCGCTAGTATAATGTCATATTTTTTTGTGAATGTTTCATATTCTTACACGAAAATAATACGCAGTAAATTTACATTTTTTTTTTAATTTCAAAATGTTAAATTTCATACTTTCTTATGTAAATATAATTTTAAAAAATTTTTATATTTTGTTTGTAATTAAATTAAAACTTTCCTTCTAATGAGATTCAATACTGTTTTAGAAAGTTATTTAAAGAACATTATATGGTCGAAATGTGCGATAATCCTGGCATAAAAGTTATGCCTCTGCTCCAGGATTTGATCCAGATTTAAATCCACTTAGAATCTATCAGATTTTTAATTAATTACCATGACTTGGAAGACAATGGCAAATCACCTTTCAAAACAATTATCACAGAGCATGTATTAAATGAAGACTATAATTTTCATTTATGAGCAACTTGAGAGAAATATAGATGTGGAAAATATTGGAAAAGAATTGTTTATAATAATAAATTGAAGTGCAATAAGGATTAATTGTTACATTTAAATTATTATTGAAAATAATACTTTCTCAATTTCTCGATTTTTTTCATATTAATATTTATCAGTGTTATAAAGAAAATGTTTTTAAATTAGAAATTATTGTTTTATCGCTCAAATTTTGTTCATTACTTTTTATTTTAAAGATGGCAATGCCAAAAGTTTCTTTGTTAAAAGATACACGTATATGAATGAAAAGTTATTTCTCTCTATTTTTTTTAAGCCTGATAGATATTTAATAATAAAAATTTACGAAACACATAGTGCAATTAAAATTGTCTTTCAGGCAATATGCGCGAAAGCTAATGGAGAGCCATGTTGCGACTGGGTAGGCGAGACCGGAGCGGGACACTTCGTCAAGATGGTGCACAACGGTATCGAGTACGGCGACATGCAAATCATCTGCGAGGCGTATCACTTGATGCGAAACGGCCTACAGCTTACACAGGAAGAGATGAGCGCGGTGTTTAACGAATGGAATAAGGGCGAATTGGACTCGTTCCTGATCGAGATCACGCGCGACATCCTCAAATATAAGGACGAAAAGGGTTATCTGCTCGAGCGCATCAGGGACACCGCTGGCCAAAAAGGCACCGGCAAGTGGACGGCGATCTCCGCGCTGGATTACGGCGTTCCGGTCACGTTGATCGGTGAATCGGTCTTCTCCAGATGTCTGTCCGCGCTGAAGAATGAACGCGTGGAAGCGAGCACGGTGTTGTCAGGCCCAGATCCTGTGTACGAAGGCGATAAGAAACAGTTTCTTGAGCACTTGAGAAAAGCCTTGTACGCAGCGAAAATCATCTCGTACGCGCAAGGTTTCATGCTGCTAAGAGAGGCCGCCAAGGTTCACAATTGGAATTTAAATTATGGTGGAATAGCATTGATGTGGCGCGGCGGATGTATCATAAGAAGGTAGGAAAGTTTATGCGAAAGTTTATTCCTTCATATTCATCTAGTTACAATGTCACGTCAATCCTTTTTCATGCGACCTACATTTTCTTTTAAAGCGAGTTGCAAAGAAATATAAGTGTCAAGGCTATAGAATATATCTCGGGGGCATTTTGTATTTAGTGTCACAGGAACTTGCAAAATAGCTCTCGTTTCTTTTAAACGCTGGTTAAATGAATATTGATCATTTATCGTACATAAAGCCGAGACAGGATAAAGGAACAGTAAAAAAAAAGTTTTGTTTTAAGATATTGAGATTTTACTTTTGCCTCCATTTTTTAAATTCCACAATGTTAAACAATGTATAGATTTAAAAATGAAATCTTTAAACGTTTCAGTATTTTAAATTTGAACATTATTTAAAACCAGAATATCTTTATTATTTAAAAAACGAAGACAGAAATAAAATATTTTAATATTTTAAAATTAAACGGTTTTTTTAGGTCGATTAACTTTTACATAGAATCATCTTTTACATCAAATAAAAATATAATTGTAATATATAGTGTTCAGCAATAACGGGAGAAAATTCTTTTGCAATACTAAATGATTTTAAATGAAGAAATAAGATGAAAAGAAATTTCCGTGAAAGATTTGGGTTTTTAAATTATAATTGTTAAGTATTCTAATTATTATATCTAAATATTCACGTGCTCTTTACGTAAATATTTAAACATTTATAATTAAAACCTGAAGATTTAATCTTTCAAGTTTGTTATTCTGGATTTTTGTTCTTATTTTATCATCTAGAGAATTACTTCTTAAATCTGCCATCTGTGGTCAAATTCTGTGTATATATTATAATAATTATTATATGTTTTATTGATTGAATGTAACACTAAAATATTGTAAGTCTTTAACAATACGAAACAATAAGACGTTAAACTACAGCCGTATTAAAGAACATCCGTTAAACAGGCGTGGTATTTGAGAAATTGTGTAATTTTCTTGCAGTGCATTCCTGGGAAATATAAAATCGGCATACGATAATAATCCGAAATTAACCAATTTGTTGTTGGACGACTTTTTCGCCAAGGCTATGAACGTGTGTCATCGGAGTGCCAGAATAGTAGTAAGCGCCGCTGTGACGATAGGGATACCGACTCCTGCCCTATCGACGGCTTTAGCCTTCTACGATGGATTCAGAACTGCGCGATTACCGGCGAATCTACTGCAGGCCCAGAGAGACTACTTCGGCGCTCACACATACGAATTGCTTGGTCAAGAAGGGAAGTTTGTTCACACAAACTGGACCGGACACGGTGGGAAAGTATCCGCTTCTACGTACGATGCGTAAACTTGTAAAATATCGCGGTACTATTACAATAACAATGTACAAAGGAATACACCAAAAAATGTGACAATATGATAAATACACCCAATTAATGATAAATTATAATTAATTTAAACATACGTGATAGAATTACGTAGCTGTGACGGAGAAAGTCTTGACATGGGTAATTTTATAATTGAGAGAAATTATGTGTACATATAACAACATATTGCTAATAGAAAGTATTATATTTTCTCTATCCTCTTGACAAATATATTTTCCTATTTAAAAAAGTTGCAAATGTTTGATTAATGATGATGTATAATGTATACAAACGAAAGAATGTATCTCTACTGTTTTGTTCGGGTCTATTTTGGATCTATTTTATTTTCTTACTAATATTTAATTTAATATTTAATTAAAAAAATTTTTGATATTTTATTATCTAATCTTTTTTCTGTAAAAAATTTTCAATTTTTATTTGTCAGAATTTTTGGATTATATTGACTAAAATGATATAATATACTAATATAGTATAAGAAATTTGAATAGAACAGCAGGATACAGAAATAATAAACATTAATGAATAAATAATAGAAATTTTTTTAGAGATTTTTTTAGAGGATTTTCCGTGGAAAATTTTTACGTCGTCGATTGCGACGTTTATTTCATAGGTATTATGGCTTTCGTACGCGCGCGACGCGCCACGTTCCACGCAGGTTACATGTATATTTTAAGAAACAAGGATTTAGAGTAGGAGAAATTACGTAATCCGCGAGAGACGTCTGATTGTCGGCGAGTAGGCGACTTGTATCTACACTCGGTGAAATTATGCATCATCGAATCGCTAACAGCGTATTCGTGGACTCTGTCCTTTCCATTCAGGCGATATCACGGCGGAATCAGGAAACCTCTCGTTCTTCGTCGCAGAGATCGACGGGAGTAACGAAGATAGGAAATCGCGCAAGAGAGTGCAAGGGACGCGCGCGGGGCCGAGCTAGTGAAACGCCGATTATGCCGCGGCGAAGCTCTCGTCATGTTACCGCATTTCTCTTCCTAACGCGCGCACGCGAAAATATTGGAGCATGACACTTTCAATCGCACGCCGATGTTTTCCCCGCGACTTGCGAAACGAGGCGCGACCGCGGGATGCAGTTTTGCGCAACCCGGTTTTTTTTTACCGGCGTTCTCTGCCGTAACGCGATTTCGCGAACGACGAGGAAATTCATAGCCAGCTTCGAGACGCGTCGCCGTTGCTGCACCTCTGTTCGCTATTTCGGCGTATGAGAAAAGTGTTTTGATCGCGCGATCGAACATCCTCGACGCCGCTTCAACTGATACGCACGATTTAACGAATCATTAATTTGCATTCTATGTATATGTTAAATCTTTTGTAATACGAATTTTTTTCCTTAATGAGACTAGTTGACCTCAATCCTTCCTTTGATAATGCGTTTTTTTTTTCAGAGAATATTATTAGCCATATTTTTATTTAACGTCGAGGTCGCACATGCGCTGTTTCTGCGCATGCACAATATGTTCTTAGATCTAATTATATATATATTTATAATCACACGCACACGCACGCACGCACGCGCACACACACACACACACACACACACACACACACACACACATACAAAATAAATATATAAAATTATATATTGTATATAATTCATTTTGCTGTAATGTGACAACTCAAAAATAGTAGCTTTTTTATAAGAAAAAAAAAAATAGCTTTTCTATTCAGTGTATTGAAGAGATAATAGTTTTATTTATCAACAATCAGTTTAGTTAAAAAAGAAGTGTAATTTTTAAGATATTAAAATGTTATTTCTTTTTCCATTTTTTTAAATATTTAAGAATGCATTATATATAAATAACTTTTAGATTTAAACAGATCTAACAGCTTCAAACATTTCAGTGTTTTAAATGTCAAACATCGTTTAAAACTATAACATTTTTAATGTAAAAATAGAAAAAAAAGTAAAACATTTTAATATTTTAAAATCAAACACTATTTTTTTAATCTTATTACATTATAAAAATATTTCATTTAAAAATAATATTAAAAAATTTTAATTATTCGAAAATTTTTTTTTCTAGAAAACCTTGTTTTTTTAGTTATATCGTAGCGGATACATATATAGCTTTGGCTAAAAATATTAAGTACCTAACTTCTTTTATTTGTCTAAAATCTCTTATTTCTGTATTTCTATTGATTACCGACATACACAAGTTTAAAGGCTTCTTAAAACAAAGGAAAATTCAATTTAAATTTTGTGTTTAAATTCCGTCCAATTAAAAGTATTTTAAAAAAATTTAAACGCGCGTCCAATATTTTTGGCCAATGTATATTACGTATGTAATATATCGAATATATTTTACATATGTAAAATATATTTTAATACATATATATATATATATATATATATATATATATATCGAAATGTAAATAAAATCAATAACTTATATTTATATGTAAATATGATTACGTATAAATATTTTAGACACTTAAACTTTTATTTGTATTTTGATTAGGTAAGCATGTAATACGGCAGCGTTACAAAAATTAAAGCCCGTCCGTTAAATTCCAAAAATACGAAGAACGACGATGGAAATAGTTTAATCGACATTCATCGCATAACTTTGCAGAGGAAGGAATCTATGCGAGATTCTCTAAAGGCTATTTTACAATATCGTAAACGTATTAGTTGTAAGTGATTGTAAAGTATTGTAAAGCGCAGTTTGTTAATCCATTTTAATCAACTAATTTTTAGAATTTTGGTTTTTTTATTCGTAGAACTAAAGAAAGAAAAAAAGGAAGAAATTACACTGAAATTCAAGCTAATTAGCATTGATAGAAATACAACCGCGCTTTACAAACATTTACGATTACGATTATGATTGTAAAATGGCTTTAATGCGACGCCGTTTTGCGACTCGCAACAGTCGCGTTTTAATTGCCGACAATTAAAATTGGCGAACGTCGAACGGCTGTTCCGTAGACTCTGATCTTCAGAGAGTGGTTCTTTTTTTCTTGTCGAGGTAACATCGCGCGAGACAAACAAAATTCCAAATCGTCAGACCGGCGACGTTTAACGTTAAATGTCAGGCACGAATACAGATCCAAGCCGACTGCACTTTCTTGCGGTTCTCTCCCCTCTCGTTCTCTAGCTCTTTCTCTTCTAGACCTTAGATATTTATCTGTTGCCACAGGGATTCTCTGACATTATGCAGTTGATAAAAAATATATTTCTCTTGTTTCTCTTTTTTTGTTGATGAACCTATTGAAATGAATGCTTCAGGATTCGATTTTTGTTTTGTTTAGCGATTGTCCTTGCGAGGAACAAGTTACTAAAAAATTTAATTTTTTCAGTTCTACGCCGAAGAACACAGTGATTTCTTTTATATTTATTCTCAAGCGTCTCATCATTATATCATCATTATCATTATTGTAATCGTCGAACAATCAACGGAACTATGCTTTCGGAATTTTTGTACGTATGCCCCTCTAATGAAAATGTTTTGATCTAAATTATTCTCTTGATGAACATTTGTCTTAGAATTCTTTATAATATTTTTTATGATTTCTATATCAACAGAATCTTTCACTATTTCTGTATAATTTTATAGAACATTTCTCAGTTTTTTAATTAAAAATTATAAAACAAATAATCTCAGAAATGAATCTAAGAAATCTTTATAAATAAATTTCAGAAATTTCCATAAATTTAAAATATGAAAAATTTTAAAGTATGTGAGATATAAAAAATCTACACACACACACTCTCTCTCTCTCTCTCTCTTTCTAGAATTTTTTTTTAGAATTCTGAAGTATTTTGAGAAATCTTACATAATCTGAAGAGATTTAAAATATTTTTTTAAAGAAACTTTCATAAATCAAAAATACGAAAGATTCTTAAAAATATAATAAATCTAGAGGTATAACAAATCTACATTTCTTCTAAAATTTTTTGTATATGTACATTTTAAAATATTCTAAGAGAAATTTGATAAAATCTAAGGGGATTCAAGACATCTTTTCAGAAATCTTTATAAATTACAAATATGTGAAAAATTCTTAAAAATATATGAGATGTAATCTACATTTCTCAAAAAATTTTTAAAATGTAAATTTTGAAATGGTCTAAGAAAAATCTCTTACGAAATCTAAAAAGGTTTAAAATATTTTTTAGAAATTAAAAATAGAAAGAATTCTTAAAAAAATATATAAGATAAAAGTTTACATTTTTTTCTAGAATTTCTTATATATGTAAATTTTGAAATATTCTAAAAGAAATTTATATAAAATCTGAAGAGATTTAGGAAATTTTTTCGGAATGATCTTAATAAATTGAAAATATGAATAAAAGAAATGAAATAACATTTCTTTTTTCACCAGAACCGTAGAATTATTTTTCACGAATGATTCGAGGATGAAATGAAATATTTGATCTTGTTTAAAGGGTCCCGCGCCTCTCGTCTGTCACATGGATTAGCCGCGGGTCGGAGGGAAGCAGAGGGAAGCGGCGGGAACACCCCTCCGTCGGTCGAAGCACGAAGCATCCTCGCGCATCAGCCAACTCCAGCCAATTCCGAAACTCTGACTACTCCGAGCCGCGTAAACGGACAGCGGTAGTAGATCGTTCGCGCTCGCGGCAGCGCTCGCGTCCGTCGTCATTCATCGTTTGGTAAAATGGCCGACCACAGGGAACGGGACTCGTATTATTCGCAGACGGATCTGCGTTCCAAGAATGACGACCCGCCGAACTCGCGCCTCTTCGTCATCTGCCACAAGAGTCTCGAGGAAGATGATCTCAGGAAGGCGTTCGAGAAATTTGGCAAGATCGAGGACATCTGGGTAGTTAAGGATCGCAACACGGGCGAGAATAAAGGTGATCCCGCGCGTATATAAAAGCTAAATCGATTAGGCCGCGAGCCGTTAGTGCTTAAAAAATGCGCATCTTTTTCTCTTTTAAAGCGTGGCTCTTTTATTTCCGTCCGGGAAAGATGTTATTGTCATTCTCTACCTCTTTCTGTTCCCGGCATACGCCCGGCGTATCTCTGCTAATGTCGTCGTTTGTTCCAGGTGTCACATACATCAAGTTCTCCAAAACATCAGAGGCGGCGTTCGCTCTGGAGGAGATGAACGGCAAGATGCTGGGCTCTGTTGGTAGACCTATCAAAGTGATGATTGCCTCGAAGTGAGTCCATCTTCCAGGTTTTATTTGTTTTTGATAAGTGATTGTCAGGATTTCTCCCTTTTCTCCCAAGTTTAAGTTTTGTTTTTCAGGAGTATTTTTTGGAAGGATCTTAGGTCAATATTCATAGTCGATTCTTACATTTAAAACCATTTTAAACATTGTCTTAAGATGTTATCAACTAATCACTAAGTCATATTAGCATCTTAAGACATTACTTAAGATAGTCTTGAAATAAGAATTGACTATGAATATTATAATCTTAAGCATAAAGATCTACTGACTCGCATTCAGGATATGTTTATAAATTCTACCAAACTTGAAGAGACAGGTTTTGCATGTAGTCTGCTATAAATTTTTGCTATCAGAGGCAGATTTCACACAGAATATCTGTAGTATCTGACAAATTGTTGCCAGAAATCTAACAGAAGCTGTTGACGTTTTATGTCAACTGCTGCAGTCTCTTGTAATTATTGTATTCTAGTAGTTTCATTTTTTACATATAAAATTTATCATGTTCTCTATTCAAAGAACAATAGTAGTAGTAATAATATACTATACTATAAAAATAAGTATAATAATATAATATACTATAAAAGTGACAATTGTACAAGTTTTATATAGTAAAATTAATATAATAGTTTAATATAATTATAAATTATAATTTTATATCTTGATAATTATAATTTTAGAAATTATAATTATTGCAATTAAAATTTTAGTTGCAATAATTATAAAATAGTTTGTATCCCCACTGCAATAATATTTCAGTAACTATTAATTTATGGTGAAATAGCACTTTAATTATAATTATGTAGTATAGTTTATATTAATGGACCTATGTATATTCAGGCCATTGACGATTAAAATATCATTCGGCAAGACTGAGGATGACATTTGTCGGCTGTTTTGAGATGGCTGAAACAGTCGAGCAGATTCTGTATAGCTATTCTGTCATTGGTCGATTCAGTATGTTAGAGGAGGTATTTGCTATCCCAAAAGAAATTAAGGGAATTAACTCTAGACAGGTTATCAAGTTTATTAAAAAATAAACTTGTTTTAAGCTGAGTAGGGGAGTGGTTACAATAAATCTTCTTAGGTTGCAATGTACTGGCATTGGCTGCCAAGGCCTTACTTTCTAATAATAATAATAATAATAATAATAATAATAATTATTATTATTATTATTATTATTATTACATAATTATGTAGACGTTATTAGAAATAAGTTAAGACAATTACATACTTCTAGTTTACATATTGTCGATTAAGTATTAAGTGTATGACTAGAATGAGAACGAGGGATCCTGAATTTAAATCTCAGTCAATTGAAGCTGCGTTTTAATATATACTGTACTGAAAATTTTCAGTACTGGTAATAAATTTTGAAATGCAACCTCAGTTTTTCTATCACCTTTTGTATTACTATTTATCTCTAGTTTATCCAACAATTTTACTATGAATAGTTACTACTGCATTTTCTTACTTCATGTAATTTGTCATTATCTTAATTTATTACAACTTTGTAATACTATATATTACAAAGTTGTAATAAATTAAAAGTGGTGCTATTTGTTCACAATAGGAGTTGTAATAACTTTAGTTGAGGTGCTATTTGTTCACAATCTGGTTGCTGATTAGATAGTTGCTGATACAGTTTTTTTTAGTAGTTATATAATCAAAGTCTATATAATCATAATTCGAACAGGTCATAATTATTTTTATATCGTGCATTTAGTGCGAGATATTGCATTTTTATACTACGACAGTACGTAAAAAGTGATTTTTAATGTTTGTACTAGTGATGGGCTAAATAGTTATTTTAAAATATCAGTTATCAATTACTCATACGTATCATATCAATTATATTAGTAATCGTTACTCATACATAACTGTTTATTTTAATAATTATTTTATAAATGTTTACCTCAAATCTTGTAAAATTAATAAATATTTAGATCTAAGAAATTTACATTTTTATGTACTAAGAATGTTACAATATATGCAATTTTTTGTGCAGGCACGTAACTCGATTTTTGCGTGATAGATTTACATATGTTTTGAAATACAAAAGTATTTAAGGATTATAAAATAATGTATGACAATAGTATATTTTTATTTGCATGTTTATTTCTTTTAATGTATATGTATATATATATATTTTTTTTTTTTTTTGGACTCTTTTTCATTGCAGCTACATTGAAGTATAAGATGAAAAAGAGTCTGATATAATCTCTTTAAAGACTGTTAGCTTATTTATCATGTGAAAAATGTTCTAAAAGCATTCATTGCTTATATGAGATAGTGAAATTTTTAAGTCTTTAGAATTTCTATTTCTACAACTAATCAAAAGATTATTTTAAATACGCAAATGATATCTCGATATCGAAATAACCAAATAACTGCCTTTTTTTGTTACTAAAAAGTTAATTGTAATAGTTATAATTTAATACTCAAGAATAGTTCCAAAGTGGCTGTTTTAGAAATAACACCCATCACTAGTTCGCACAGACAACCATGGTTACAATACATTTTATGATTTAATATTGTGCTGTACAGGTGTTATTTCTATAATGTACTTACACTTTAATGATAAATTAATTTCTCTTAATGAAAGAGTTTAAAATTATATTTTTACAATAAAAATTAAAAAAAGAATAAAATCTTTACTTTTAAAGATTTTTCAGTAGTAACAACGTTATAATTTAAATATCTACACTTATAGTATTACATTTCTATAATAGTCTTTTGATAATTGTGTTGATTTATACATTAATGTTTTATTATAATATATTTATTATTTATTCATTATTAATATTTACAACCTGACAAACGTTGCTTTTGATAATTAATCTGATTTAGTTCTAATCGGCGTCTCGTTTTTCGACAATTGTTTGCAGCCGGGATCAGGGTTCTGTGCGCGAGACAAACGAAGAAGAGAGGTGGGTTCGCTTATTCTGTGTATTACCGAAAACTATGACTGACAGCGAGCTGCAACAGGAATTCTCCAAATTCGGTGCGATCGAGTACGCGACGGTTGTGAAGGATCGCAGCACGAACGAGTCCAAGGGTTTCGGTTACGTCAAGTTCAAGAAGGTGTCGAGCGCGGCGCGGGCGTTCGAGGAGTGCGACAGGAAGTACAAAGCGGTGTTTGCCGAGCCGAAGAAACCGAAACCTGATCACAACGATGCCAAGTACAATAATGGACTGTCCAGCGCCGCGTATGACGGTACCAGCGGCAGCTACGGCTCCTCGAATTTTGGCAAGAGCAGCATCAGCCTGGAGATTGCGACCAACTATTCCAATTCGGAGGGTTACACGCGTCTGCAGGTGATTGCGCATCCGGCTTTGAATCAAGATCAATTATGGAAGCTCTTTGACATAGTACCCGGGATGGATTACTGCCATTTGAAGACCGATGTCAGATATAGAATGCCGCGTGGCCAAGCTGTAGTGGTATACAACAATCCGAGCGCAGCGGCATACGCGCGTGAGAAATTCCACGGTTTTGAGTATCCGCCCGGTCATCGAATGATTGTCAAACCAGATTTGACAAGCGCGCCGCCGAAGAGCACGTCGAAACCTGGCGGTTCGACCGCTGGCAGCGTCGCCAGCGCGAGGACGGATTTGGCACACTTAGCGGAGACCATTGCTCAAGCCACTTCGTTGATTCAAGCTGCGGGCTTAACGGCACCGAGTGAGTAAATCCGACGGTCTCGCCAGCGCACCAATGCGCTGAAAAGATAATACATTGTGCGTTAAGTATCGTTGCGTTTCTCACTTCAGGCTTAGATCACATATCCGTCAAGTTACCACCGGTACAACCAATGGCGAGTATAGACGCCGAAGTCGCCAAGAGGTGTTTCATCGTTTGCGGTCCACCAGTGCCGCCTATCTACGCTATGAAGGACGCGTTCTGTAGGTTTGGAAATCTTATAGATGTATATATGTTACCCGGCAAGAATTGCGGATACGCGAAATACGCCAGCATTAGTAGTGCTAACGAGGCGATTGAGGTATTGTCCTTTTTTTTTATAGCTTACACTGAAAAAGTAATGTTAACGTGACTACTTGTTTCAAATTGATTAAATTTTGTCAGTTATAATAATAATAATAATAATAATAATAGTAGTAGAATGTATCGGTTAATAAAGGTTTCAAAAATACAAAATATTAATAGTCATTTCACAGTTCAGATAGTATAGGTACTAACCGCATACATTAAATAGGCGAAGCTGCAGTTTAAATATTTTATGTATTTAAGATAAATAAATAAATAAATACATGAGCTGAAGAGATTTAATTAAATTGAAAACTTTAGTCAAGTGGACAACTTTTTTTAGTGTATTCTAATAAGACATTTGTATTTGAGACATGTAGATATTTCTAAATTTAAAATACGCTTTTAGGTTCTGCATGGTCAAGAGATTTGTGGTTCTCGGCTGAAGGTTCTTGAAGCGGAAGAACGAAATGTTGGTGAAGATCGACGGAAACGATTACGAATGGATGAGGACGAGAATTGAACGTGTTCTAATAAAAATGCGTATCTCGTAAGTAGTAGACGAGTAGTATAGTGACGCGAAGGAAAAGAAAGGCGTTTCTTTGTAATAGTTGTAGTACAACCCAAGACGTTTTGCCAACGCTATCACTCTATCTCTTTCTATCTTTCTCTTTCAACCTCCTCTTCCTCTTCCTCCTCCTCGGGCAGGGGGGGAAAAACGGCAGGAGAAAATGTAATTTTTGCTGTTTGTCTTCACAGACTGACTGGTATACACAAGCCGGACGCACGCAACAAAAAGAG
Source organism: Solenopsis invicta (assembly GCF_016802725.1). NCBI lineage: Eukaryota > Metazoa > Arthropoda > Insecta > Hymenoptera > Formicidae > Solenopsis > Solenopsis invicta. The sequence goes on along the minus strand of NC_052666.1, from coordinate 29,839,411 downwards.
ACGAATTTAAAGACTACTACTCACTTGACCACATCAAGGGCCTGCATCCAGGGAAAACTACTCCAACTACCTACCTATATATATTTAACTATTCGCTTACGTTCGCGCAGCTGCAACTCTCTACGTTACTGAAACCTTTAACTGCTACTCTACTACTACTACTATTACTTTTTATCCTCTTACATGGTCCGTTCACACACGATACGTTGCGCGCGCGGACAATCCGTGTTTCTGTTACTTTAAGAAGCCTGTGCGAACGTATATCGATGAGCGCTTGAACTCACTATGCATTTTCTATCTGAAAATGCAGAAATGTACACTTTTGCTTTTCCTTCGAATTTCGCATGGAGGCTCGGAGGAAGCAAAGCGCGCATACACTGACGAAGTGCGCAGACCGCACTTTCTTGATATTTGTCTCCCAGACTGATATTCGTATCTATCTACTCTAATATATAAGGTACCTGAGCCGAAGCCCATCTAACTTATTTCTTTTTAATTTTCTTTATAGGGATATATTAAAATAAATTAAGTTAGATTAAAATTTTTATTTCAGTCATTCACAAAAAAGTAAAATATATTTTACATATAAAATATTAAATTTTTTTTGTGAAATTGATATTGGACATTATTATATGTTTACGAATATAATAAAGCCCGAATCAGAAATAAATTCAAAATAACAAACTAAACATTTTCTTTGAAATCAGTTTTAAAGTAATTATTAATTACTTTAAAATAATAATAATTATTAATTTAATTATAAAAATAAAATCCCTTAAGGTTTACTCTACTGTTAAACATCACAATTATCTTTAATTTTGTTTTTAATTAATTTTTTAATTTTTGAAAATTTTTAGCTATTTGTGTGGTAAGTAAAAAATATATTTATTTTTAAAAAATCGACATATATGTTCATTTTTTTTTCTATAGTTAGGAAGTTAAATAATATTGTAATATATTATAATAAACCATGAAGTAGCATATACTTAATAAATTTTGCTGTAAATTTTTATAAAAACGGATTATATGCTTTATCATAAGTTTTTATTGTACTAAACAAACGCGTTGCTGCCAATTCCAGTTTCCCAATTTCTCTTTACCTATTTCCTATGACACATTTTTTAATTATATATTCTAAACATCACATGCGTTTTAAATTCGATACATTCACAAATGGGCCTTATTTAATGCTGAGCTTTATTCAGCTCAAGTACCTTATTTTTATTCTTTCCTAATCTTTTAATCTTTAGCTTTGCAATGATTGATTCTTTGAAATGATTGATAATTATTGACGAATGATGAATTGATGAATGGTTAGAGGTTTACACATTTTAAAATTTTTTTTTTTTTTTTTTTAATTAATCTGATTCTGTGAGAATGTGGTGATTCTTTGAGAAGTCCATGAGAACAGTTGTGACTCTCCGATTATCCGTTCGCATAAGCTTTTAGGTATAAATTATACCTAAGGTTTGAACGAAGAGACCTTTTATTTATGATTAAATTTCTGTACTTTTTTTTATAGTTATATTGCGTGCAAGAAAAGAAATAATTTGTATTTTATACGTCATTAATCACTTTTATGACGATAAGTTAAAGTTATTGCGGACAAGAATTATTCCAAAACAAGGTATATTATTGAGACATTACTAAAAATTTTGTGCTGTGGTGTGATAACAAGATAAAAAATTGTTATTTAATCAAATATATCATGTCGTATAACTTTGTTATATTGTTTGACTCATATTTGTATAGAATATTTTAATTTATTGATGCTTCGTGAGATATTTTGATCAATTCGCTTTTTTTACACACATAATTAAAATTTTAATTAATAAAAATTTAATTTGAAATTTTTGCGTTTTAAACGAAATATTAATATACATGAAAAAATACTTTCATTAAAAGCGAACAATTCGTTTAGAAAAGATGTTTAATTTATCGAAGAAACGATGATATTTTTTGACTTTTAATACACAATTAAGAAAATTTTTATAAAAAAAAATACGAAATATTAATGTAAGCTAGTACTCAATATTATACGCGTCGATGTTTCCGATTATTGAGTAAAATCTTGTTTTGGAAATGGTTGATGTAGAAACGAATGAAATGTACTGGCATGTAGACTGTTTTTCGTTCGGAAGTACGACAGATGAAAGGAGGGTAGGTTTTGTCACTTACAGTAAAAGATAGGAAAAAGAACAGACGATTTTTCCTGATATGCAAAAAACCTGATATCCATCATTACGAAATCAGACGACCTCGTCATACACCCGGTGATCGACGCACAACATTGAACGTTTTATGATGGACACACATTTTTTGTACTACCGTGCGGTTAGACTCTCACTGTATTGACCGGATGATGTCCCAGATGACTGTAACTGTGACTTGTTTTCTTTGGTGATATCAAATACACATGGAATACGCAATAAATCCCAAACCACCGACTCTTTCACTTTCATTTTCTTTTTACTTTGTCGTTTATTGTCTATTGGAGTATTGTACAATTTTGCCTAATTGATACACTGATTCTTTTTGATAATCTGATATGTATTCTTCTCACTTTCAGGATATCGTGAGGATTCCACGAAGCACTGTACCTGAAGACTGTGATATTTCTAGCGGTATAAGATTATTATAATGTTTCTACGAGATTGTATATATGGGGAGGAAAGTTTTACAGAATATATTAAATTATATTTTTAGCACAATTTCTAATTGTATCACGTAAATGCATTAAAATTTTTTTTTTTTTTTTTTTTTTGAGACAAACTCTTGTCTTGAATATATGCCTCTATTAAACAAGTGGACGAATAAGAGCGGACTTTTCATCGCCTCTCTATTTTTAAAAGTCTTGTTATGTTTAGATGGAGTTTACTTATATCGATAAAAGAATTAATTAGAGACAAATTACAGCATAAGTCTAAAATATAAAATAAAGTGAGTTTTTTAATTCATTGATTGCATTAATTGACAGAACAAATTGTATATAATACGATTGATCAATCGATGAATTAAAAAGTTATATTCTAAATAATATAATTGTGATTAGAAATTACTTGGCATAATTTAATACGAATAAAACAAATTATACAACAAATGGTGTGATCTCTCGCGACATTTTCGCAAAGAAAAAATTGATTTTAATTTGGTTAAAGAAATAAAAGAAAATTCAATGTTATTGTTTGGCTTTGAAATATGATTTAAAATAATCAACCTCAGTCTTTTTCTCCGAAAGTACTGTGAACAGTTTCAGACAGAGAATGCATCCTATAATTTATGTAAGAATAAGTAAGGTCAAATACCGATATTTGCAGTAGTAAAGGTAAGTACAAACACAGACGACTCGTAGTAGTAGTAACCATCACAGTAGTGGTGAACCATCTGCGGCGTAGTACGCCACCGATGGCGTGCAGTAGTAAAAGCATGACTATACGCTGACTTCTTAAATTTCTTTATTTTTTCTTATCAAAAATGATTATATGTCAACCGCGTATATCAACAGACTAAGATATTAACAAAAACGATAGTTTTGTGACCAATTATTGGATTATTTTTCTTTTCTTTGATAAAGTAAATTGTGAAAATACTACATAATACTAACAACATCATGTAAATTGATGAAAATTAAATAAATCCAAATTGAAGTATAAATATTTTGTAATTATTTGAAACACAAATTTAAGTAAACTTAAATTTGTGTTTCAAAAATATTCGTGTGTTTAAAATACACAATCATTAACTTTTTTTCTAAGTTAAAAATTTATCTGCATAAAAAAAATTTATAAAGAAAAAATACATTCTTAACATAAAGAAAACAATATTTTTTTTATTAATTTATATAAACGTAACAAATAAAATATTAAATTTTCTAATGATTTGTAATACTGGTATTGTAATATTGATACGAATTGTGTCACGTTAATATTTAACGAGTTATTTAAAAAAAAACAAAATAGTATTTTATTATAATACTTCCTTTCTTCCTCTATTTATTTGTAAATTTGATGAAAAAGTAGCATTACTACTTAAATTAAATTCTTTACATGTATATTAATAACTCGACATAAATTAGTAACTCTAATAAATATTCGTGAAGGTTTATTAAGTTTAATTGGGTTTACTTACTTATTTAAATTTTTCATTGGTTAGGTATTTTTTACTTTGCAGCTCGTTTCAGCTAAGGTCAAAAATTGAATATTTGCGCTCAAAATTTTTTATCGTTGATTAGAAGAAAAAAAGGAACAAATCTAAGAAACCTTCAGTATTTAAATTTCGATAACTTTTAGCTCGTACTGTATAGACAAAACATCCTTAATCCAGCAAGAAATAATAATCTTATCGAATCGACATCGAAATGATATATCATCAATTTGATTTCGACATCGAGTCGATATCGACTCGGCTTCGATTCCATTATTATTTCTCGATAGGCCGGTATTCATAGTCGATTCTTATTTCAAGATCGTCTTAAATAACGTCTTAAGATGCTAATACGGCTCTCTGATTGGTTGATGGCATCTTAAGATGATATTTAAGATGATCTTAAATATAAGATCTTAAATATAAGAATCGACTATGAATACCGGCCATAGCAAGTGTTAAGAATCGTATTCAGGCGTGAACGGCGTGAAGGTGCGAAAGAGTCAAGCGAAGAGTCATCGTCACGACAGTATCGATGCAATCGTTACAGATGCAACGTGCTCTATTTTGATCGCGGTAGCGCGCGAATTGAGCGAGGGTAGGAGGCGAGAGACCGGCGGCAACTTCCTCCGATATAGGTTGCCGCGGCGAGACGTGGGCGCGGGTGGCGGGTGGCGGGTGGCGGGTGGCGGGTGGCGGGTGGCGCGCGCTCACGTGTCTCAGAACGTGCAACCGACTTAACGCGCGTGTAGACCGAGAGAGTCCTGCCGGCGCGTCAGTCAACGCGTGGAAATCGGCGAGTGTCAAACTAGCCTGTTATCGCGCGGTCTCCAGCGACCGAGACACACCGTAAGACGCGCCACCCTGTCTTTACCTTTCCTGTCAGACTTGTCACAATCAGAGGAGTCGCAAGGGCGAAGGGAGAGATGAGTCGCAAACTTGACGCGAGTGCGTGTGCGTGAGAAGGAAAGGGCGGTTTTGGAGAGCGTTTTATTTTCCGAGGAAGAATTGTATTTCGAGAGGAGGAGCGCAGAATGGAGGAGGTATGCGTGGAGCACACCAAGGTGCCGGATTTGGGGTATTCTAACACCTGCAGCAACAGTCAGTCGCAACGCAGGTAAGCGTGATTCGCAAATTTTTCGTACGCGGAAGTAATAATTTTGTTTAAGTAAAAAAATTTATATAGTTACAGATCGGAAAATAATTTTGTTAAATCATCGAAATAATTGTGTAAGGCGCTTTTAAGCTGGTCATCGTGCTTGAACATTTTTAATAATTATTTCGATGATTTAATAAAACTTTTTTTTTTTAATATGAATCTAATTAAATTTTTTGATACTTCAGCAAAATTGTTCCTCCCGTGAATTTCCTTTCCCGCGCGCCAAAATTCAAAGTGGCCGCAATTTCTGTCTATAGAATATCCGCAGGATACTCTTGGGGTGTGATCAGGGAGACGTTATTAGCGTTATTTGCATCCTTATTTACATATAATGAATAATAAAGATAGAAAACAAATAGCGCTAAAGGTGGTCTCTCCGAAACCACTCTTGGACGACAGTCATAGAGAAATGTTTCTTTAAACTCAACAATTTTTTTTTAATTCAAAGAAATTTATGTGTTTTATGTGTTAGAATAATCTATTCAAATTAATATTTAACTTAAAAAATGCAATTGTTTGACTTTTCAAATAGTATATATCTTTACCTTAAAATAAGTATGTTTTTGAAGTACTTAAATTTCTTTTTTATTTAAACAATTTTGTTATTTCAATGAAAGTATTACTTTACTTGAATTAAAATTTTGTTACGATAAACAATTTTATTAGTAAATTATAAATAATATTGAAAATAACCAATCAAACTTACAATGAATACTAGTTGTTATTACAATTTTGGAATCTATGCTTTGTTGTTATACATTTCGAAGTTAAACATGATTTTTAGTGAGTCCCATTTAATAATTTACGAATTTCATTTGTCAAACATTTTGACCATATAAGCTATCTATTACATATGTATATATATATATATGTAAAATAATACAATAGTTTCCTTTCCTCTCTCTCTCTCTCTCTCTCTCTTTCAACGATACACTTGTATAGAGGAGAGAAGAGGGTGATGGAATACCATATCGTTTTTTTAAAATAATAATTTAGTATAAAATATTAATGCAACATAATTCTTATGATCATCAATTTGTTAGCCACAGAATTCTGTCAATCATTCTATAGATAAAAAGTTGAACGTATAGAATAAACGTAATTTAGAATTTATTGAAGAGAGGAAAAAAGAATGTGTTTGTGAGATAGGGAGGACGGGTTGTGGTCCAACTAATAACTAATGTCATTAAATGCACTTTAATTATAAAAAAATCACAAATTAATGATTCTTCATTCATTTTACACACTAATAAGCGTCACAAGATTTTGTGAACATTTTATAAAATATATTTTATTTGAAAAAAAAAGACTTAAAATAATTTCTTTGCTGCTAGTAAGTATTATGCAACACAAGTATTATCCACTTTAAGATTGTAAAGAGCGATTGTAATATTAGTAATGCAAATGGCTCATGTAATCTTCTCCCCTGCATAATATAATTTTATACGTCGAATTTATACACCCATTACGTTACACATTAAATTCAATTATATTATTTGAAAGCGACATTCAACGCCTTCAAGCTAAACTAAAATTAAAAGCTTAATATCCAACATGCTTCTCAAATTTACGTAAAGAGTATACAGCTGTAAAAATTTCTTCTACCTGTAAAACTGAAATTAAGCTTTTATAAAAACGCAGTAAACATTAAACGCAGTAACCATCCTACAATATCTAAACAGATTATGATAAAGTAACTTTAACTGTTGTTCTTAGAATTCAACATGAGTTTATACGAGATATCATGGTATCTCATCATTCCACATCTATTGTACATTGAGAGAAAAGATTTTGTTAATTCAACAAATACCAGTGCATGTAACAAATATCTGTAGATATAGTTACAATAAATGTGTTGTCACTATATCTATTAATATACTTAGTTTAATACTTACTTAAACAGTCGTAATTATATACCTTTAAACACAATAGGGGTTTGTACATTGCTATCATGGTAGACATTCGTTTCTTTTTCTCTCTTGAATCGAAAATAAATCTTTTCATCTTTCACCCGATTTTGCGGGACACTATTGTTTTCCTATTATTAATGGACTATTTATTTATATGCAAAAATAATTCTTCTTAATGTATCATCGAGGCTTGCACATTTGCAGCGCGTGTAGCTTCTGAAACATTATTATTGCATATATTTATCGTAATATTATGTAATAAAGTAATTCAAAAGTTGGTTCATTAAGAAGATAATTTGCTAAACAATTTATCACGATCTGATTTATCGCGAGTGAAGGGAAAATGTAAATTTTCTCCAAAATGTTTTTTTCTTAACAAAAAGCAATTTTTAAAGATTCTTTTAAAAAAAGTTAATTTTATTTTATTAGAATTTGTTAGCTTGATCAGAAAGATCACCGTTCAAGCTCTTAATAATACATTTTTAAAATATTTTACCATTTTGTTTTTTACGGTATGAAAAATATAGAAACGTATTTAGTGATTTATATACATACATATATTCAATGTTTTCGTTTAAGAATAAAGAAACAGTTCACAAGTTTCATGAGAAAAAGTTCTCATTGCGTTATCGTTAAAAGAGTTCCTTGTTACTTCAAACTTGTTGCGCGAAGCTGATCAATAAAATAAATTTAACAAAGGCATGTACAATCCTGCGTAAAATAATGATTGCAAAACATAGCGCTACTATTATTACAAAATATTATATGTTTATCTTCTTTATATCATACAACATTAATTATAATTATACTTTTTTATGTGCTCGTGTGTACAAAAATAGAAACATGTCTTGGAGCTTTGTATTGTATTAATTTTTTTTAGAGAAAAAAACAGCTTTCTTTTGAAATAAAATTAATTTTTATATTTTCATATAGGCACACGTAGATTTTATGTGAAATACAATGTTTTGAAGAATATACACTACTCAAAAGAAAATAGGGAACACTTTCCAGACACCAAAAATTAGGCTATTTTCAAATGACTGTAACTCGGTGAAAAATCATCGTAGATAAAAAATAAAAAAAGCATTTTGAAGCTTGAAGATCCAACTTTAACGCTCTATCAGCAGATTTTCAAAATTCTTTTAACTTCCTTGTCCTATGCAGTAAAAAAGCACACCCTGTTTTGTTCCTTAAAATTTCGTATTTTTGACACTTTGCAGCTCGGCCAACAAATTTTTTTCGAACAATTCAAGTAAAGCTTCATAAACTACAACATTTTGCCTACAAAATGCTTTTTTTAAAATTTCTCTACGATTTTTTTTGACCGAGTTACGCTACTTTGAAGCTAAACCTGCATTTTTTACAAATGATATCCGTACTCCGTGAAAAATCATCGTAGACAAAAAATCAAAAAACCATTTTAAAGCTCGAAGTTCCAGCTTTAACATGTTGTTAATGGTTTTCAAAAATTTTCTCAATTTCTTAGTACTATGCCCCAAAAAAGATACACTGTTTTTTCCTTAAAATAACGTATTTTTAACAGCCTGTAGCTCAATAAAAAATTTTTCTCGACAAATCCAATGCAAGTGCCATAAAGTATGACATTTTCTCTACAAAATGCTTTTTTTAAAGTTTTCTCTACGATTTTTTTGACCGAGTTACAAGACTTTGAAGATATACATTTTTTACAGTACATTTTTCCGAAAAATGACGTCTACCGCCGACATTAGCATTACCCAATGTGCACCACGTGGAGGTTGTCGGTCGGATTTTTGCACATCGTGTGTGTGTGTGTGAGAGTGTGTGTGTGTGTGTGTGTGTGTGTGTGTGTGTGTGTGTGTGTGTGTGTGTGTGTGTGTGTGTGTGTGATGTATGTATCACAGCAGAGATAAGGACCCCGCAGTTCGTCACTTCTGCAGTATTTAATGACTCCAAACCCTCTCTGCTGTGTGTGTATGCGCTCGCGCGCATGAGAGTTCAATAGTGTGTATTTCCTCCTCTCTGATCAATTACTGCTTGCAAGCGTTCTCGCATATTTATACATCTTGCAATACGATCTTGCGGAATGTTGTGCCAAATTTCCGTTAAAATTTCTCCCAATTCTTCTAAATTTCGCGGCTGTTCCTCGCGACGCCTTAATCGTCGTTCCATTTCATCCCAAATGTGCTCGATTGGATTTAAGTCCGGGCTATTGGCGGGATGATTTAACAGTCTAATTGCGTGTCGTTGAAAAAAACGTCGCGTTATATTCGCCGTATGAGGTCGAGCGTTGTCCTGCATAAAAATAAAGTTCCGACAGGTTCGATTTAATAGCAAAACGTGTGGTCGTAGAATATCGTTGATATAACGAACACCCGTCATTGCCGGAGGTGGCAGGATCACTAGATCACTTCGTCTTGTAAGTGATATACACCCCCACACCATCACGGAACCGCCGTTGTAGGATCGTATTGGCATAACGCAACGTCGATCATAGCGTTCATTTCGTCGACGCCAAGTACGTATACGAGCATCATTGCCATAAAGGCAAAAACGTGTATATTTCTCCGACGAATCATGTTTTTGCCTTTATGGCAATGATGCTCGTATACGTACTTGGCGTCGACGAAATGAACGCTATGATCGACGTTCCGTTATGCCAATACGATCCTACAACGGCGGTTCCGTGATGGTGTGGGGTGTATATCACTTACAAGACGAAGTGATCTAGTGATCCTGCCACCTCCGGCAATGACGGGTGTTCGTTATATCAACGATATTCTACGACCACACGTTTTGCTATTAAATCGAACCTGTCGGAACTTTATTTTTATGCAGGACAACGCTCGACCTCATACGGCGAATATAACGCGACGTTTTTTTCAACGACACGCAATTAGACTGTTAAATCATCCCGCCAATAGCCCGGACTTAAATCCAATCGAGCACATTTGGGATGAAATGGAACGACGATTAAGGCGTCGCGAGGAACAGCCGCGAAATTTAGAAGAATTGGGAGAAATTTTAACGGAAATTTGGCACAACATTCCGCAAGATCGTATTGCAAGATGTATAAATATGCGAGAACGCTTGCAAGCAGTAATTGATCAGAGAGGAGGAAATACACACTATTGAACTCTCATGCGCGCGAGCGCATACACACACAGCAGAGAGGGTTTGGAGTCATTAAATACTGCAGAAGTGACGAACTGCGGGGTCCTTATCTCTGCTGTGATACATACATACACACACACACACACACACACACACACACACACACACACACACACACACACACACACACTCACACACACACACACGATGTGCAAAAATCCGACCGACAACCTCCACGTGGTGCACATTGGGTAATGCTAATGTCGGCGGTAGACGTCATTTTTCGGAAAAATGTACTGTAAAAAATGTATATCTTCAAAGTCTTGTAACTCGGTCAAAAAAATCGTAGAGAAAACTTTAAAAAAAGCATTTTGTAGAGAAAATGTCATACTTTATGGCACTTGCATTGGATTTGTCGAGAAAAATTTTTTTATTGAGCTACAGGCTGTTAAAAATACGTTATTTTAAGGAAAAAACAGTGTATCTTTTTTGGGGCATAGTACTAAGAAATTAAGAAAATTTTTGAAAACCATTAACAGCATGTTAAAGCTGGAACTTCGAACTTTAAAATGGTTTTTTGATTTTTTGTCTACGATGATTTTTCACGGAGTACGGATATCATTTGTAAAAAATGCAGGTTTAGCTTCAAAGTAGCGTAACTCGGTCAAAAAAAATCGTAGAGAAATTTTAAAAAAAGCATTTTGTAGGCAAAATGTTGTAGTTTATGAAGCTTTACTTGAATTGTTCGAAAAAAATTTGTTGGTCGAGCTGCAAAGTGTCAAAAATAGGAAATTTTAAGGAACAAAACAGGGTGTGCTTTTTTACTGCATAAGACAAGGAAGTTAAAAGAATTTTGAAAATCTGCTGATAGAGCGTTAAAGTTGGATCTTCAAGCTTCAAAATGCTTTTTTTATTTTTTATCTACGATGATTTTTCACCGAGTTACAGTCATTTGAAAATAGCCTAATTTTTGGTGTCTGGAAAGTGTTCCCTATTTTCTTTTGAGTAGTGTATTTGCAAATATATTCTTCAAAACATCGTTTTTTAAAAAGATTTATTGTATTATATTAAATTTCTTACATTATTTTGATAGTAATATTTTAATGCAACAAAAGAAAAAGATAAATAAAAAGTTTATTTATTGTTATTTAAAATTTAATGAGTTGAACATCAGTTCATTATCTGCTATTGGCTTAAAAATTTAGTAATTTGTCATCTTACCCACTTCGCCATCTTAACTCTCCCCCCCCTCCTTCTTTTATATATTTTTAAAATAGAAACACATTATAATATACCTGTCTCTATAAAAGTTTTATACGATACTAAAAAATACCCTATTTCTCGATTCGCTACACGAAAAGAACAGTTTTGTTGTATTGAAAAATTTATCTGACTATAGATCTGAAAATAATTTCATTAGATCATAATAATTATGTAACACGCTCAAACTGTTTACTTGTATATCAAAATTTTGCAGCGTTGCTTATCATGCTTTGTAATTATTTTAATAATCCAACATTTAAAAAAATGAATTTTTTAAGATCTGCATTCAGTAAAATTTTAGATAATTTGGTAGAAACTGTTCTTTTCGTGTAAAGTCCTACAACTCCTTAAATGATCACAATAGATATAATATACGTCAATTATTTAATTGGTTCATCTCTTATCATGCGTTCTTTGAATTACCCCTCGGAATTCTTGGCATTGACATGCTTTTCTCGCATGGTTAGATGCGAACGAATAGAGCAACGTGCACGAAAGGAGAAAGAGAGACGGAAACTCGTACACGGTACGGTTAAGGCTAACCGGTTTCTCAGTTTCTCTATGAATGTATATGTTTATGTGTGTGTGCCGATTGCATTTCCACGTCCTTTAGTTAACGCGGCTAGATAGATATTGCGAAACCACCCTCGCGAAAACAGGTCGAACGTAAAGGAGACGTGTTGGCCAAGTCGCGATCTTTCAGCCACGTGATCGCAGCTCGATCGCGAAACTAATGCAAATTGGAGAGTGAACGAAACATTCCCCTCGAATTAGGTCGAAATTTTTAAATTGTCTTTTCTCCCATTCGCGAGAGATATTTTCTCGCTCCACTAGAAAGTGACTCCGCAATTTTGCGGCATGTAACACCGGAACGTAGGGGCTCAGGTGGTCAATTCTTTATCTTGAGTATAATATTGGAATTATCATTGTAAATTTAAAGCCAACGAGTTATATCAAAGTACTCTAAATCTTTATTTTTTCAATCTTGTAAGAGTGAAAAAACGAAAATTGTACGAGTTCAATTTTCAAATGTCACTCTAAAAAATAAAAATTGAGTTTGTACAATTTTCGTGATTTTTCACTCTATAAGATTAAAAAAATGGTTAAGTATAAAGATAATTTATTGGGAAAAATAGATATATTCAGCGACTAGATACCGACCGAATGCACGAATCCGTAAATAGCGGGTCAGAGGATGGAAATCACGGATAATGTGTCAAGCCTAGGATAATTACAGGACAAATGTTTTTTTTTATCACGAGATACTCTAGGCGTCACAAATCGATTCTGCATCGAGTTGTGTGCAATAAATATCTGGCACTTGCGAGCATATTCTAAACAAATCGCTCGACTTCGCCAATTATAACATGACGTTTCGCTGGAATATCTATTTTAGTGCTTTTGTAGACCGTGGATCTGTGCTGATAATTATATATACGCAACAATTATCCTCATTATCTTCATGTAGACACGCTTCTAAAAATATACTGTTTAGCGTCCATTATTAATTCAGTGATAGTTAACAAAAGCGGAACTCGTGTTCGCTTAGATTAATTCGAAAGCCATTGAAAACTTAGGTGGAATATTTATTTGGAAGATACAATTTTGCTAACTCATAAAACATATCATTTAATAATTATTTAAATATGTCTGACTATAATTTTTTTCTCAAAATTTCATTAAAATTCATTATTTGCAACTTTATTAAAAATAATTCGTTTAAAGTGGTTTTTTTATCTCTCTTTTCAAATGCGTACGAAAAGAATGATTTGGTTAAAGTAAAAATTTAGACATAGATCTGAAAATAATTATTTTAGAATTTTAAAATAATAATATAGGTTACTCAAGCTGGTTACCAAAATGTCAAAATTTTTTGCAGCATTTATCATCACGCTTGAATGTCTTACATAACTATTTTTGATGGTTTAACAAAATTATTTTTATAGATTTATAGATTTTTATATAAGACATGTACTGTTTACTACATGTCAAAATCTCTTGTGTGTACTGCCAAAGTTTTATTTCTTGAATTTCTGAATTGGGAACCATTTCTTGTTAGTTAATTTTAAATAATTTAATTTTTTATTTTAAGTAACCTTACTAGTTATTTTAGAAATACAAAGTTTAACCTTCTAACCGTGTTCAGGTTTTTTTTTGACCTAAACATTTTTGGGAAATTCTCGTGATATTAAAGTATTGTTACATTCTTACGTATTGTAATAATTACTCAAATTTATTTACTAAAATATGCCAAAATATTGTAGATATTAAAAAAAAATCGCAAAACTTGAACTTTAATTTGATGATAATAATAATATTATACTCTTATACTACGAGTATTTTTTAGAAACGTTTGAATCCGAATTCTGTTAAAAGGTTAAAAGGTTAATTTATTAACTTTTTTCCTTAAGTTGAAAATTTATTTAGATAGAGGAAAAAAATTACATTAAAGGAAGAAATACATTTCAACATAAAAAACAATATTTCTTTGTTATTTTATATAAACTTAATTTACAAACAAAATGTGGAAAATTTGATGATTCATGTCATAATTGTATATCTAAAAAGTTTTGAAAAATTACTAATTTCTAATTTAATATGAATAATGCTTTTCAAAATTAATTTGAAATTTAATTTATCTTAACGTAACTTTTAACTAAAGCTAGTTTTTTGTTGACGTAACTAATTAATTAGTTACAAGCCAGCAGCTTTAACATGATTTAATTAAAAATTATGTTAACTTATCGAATTCTGGATTTATTTCATTATATACAGTGGATTAAATCGTTTTTGCATAACGCGTCTGCCGTTTCCGCAATTTATTCCAGAGCTTCTGGAAATAAAACGGCTATCATTCTATTTTCTGCGTCCTGGGCAAGCTTCTAAGCATAATCGGTGAACAGAATCGATAGACGTCGTCGTATCGTCGTCATCCTCACGACAGTCACGGGGCCGCGAACGTGAAGCGGTGCTTTCTTATGCAATAATTTTTCTAACTGAACAAATGCGGCCGATCTATCGGCGACGGTTGGCGTATAATGAGGACAGTGAAAGGTCCCAGAGAGAAACAGAGAGCAAGCGAGCGAACAAGAGAGAGGCTGCGCGTAAGGACCGAACGTCACGTTTGCCGAACATGTGATCCGAGGGCCTTTTTTTCCGGCCGCGACCAGTTGGTCGCGAATTCGAATCGCGTGACTGACTTAGTTTATATTACCGTCACCTTTTAAAACCTACTGTTCTATTTGGATTTATTTGATTCGCAATGTATTTTATTTCTTTACAAATATTTTATTTAAGAACTTTTTCCTTTGGCATATTGCTGATTTCATCTGTTAAAAAAATAGAATCTTTTTTTTGTAGTAAAAATTATTATTATTTTTTCAAGCATTTGGTTATACATATATACCTAAATTATATAATAGTAAACATTGTAAAAAAAATGGCGTTGTAGATAATTTTGAAACCCATTATAATATAGTTGTAATTTTTCACACGTTTATAATTTTGCGAGATACAAGAAGAAATTAATTTCTTAATTTGTAATTAAACAGATTGCGCGAGTAATTTTACAATATGTACGAAAAATTCTAGAAATTATACCTAACAATACTTTTTGCAATTGTATTATTATATACATTCAAATATTGTCTATCTATTATACATATTGTGAATAATAGAATAACTGCTGTGCTTGCACATAATGATGCTAAGCGGGTCAGAATTTTCATGCGTGCACGATGCTAATTTGCACTATATTTTACAGCAATATGAAATATTATTGTTACATTACGTGATATTATAATAATTTGGATAATTACAAAATATTAAAAATATTCTATCATGCATATAATTTTCCATGTAAAATCAAATATATTTACACAATAAAAACAAGCCTACATATTTTTTGACAGAGTAAAAAATTACACTTAACAAACATATAAATAATAATCTGACCAATATTTAGAAAAATTACTTACAATTTTAAAAGGATGTAGGGAAACAAACATTAATTATTATTTAAAAATTTGTAACAGAATTTATGGTTCATATAAAAAAAATGCAGTGTGCTCCCAAGAAAAGTCAGAAAGAGACTGATAGACTCTAACAATAAGTAACAAGTATCTTTATAACTGTTTGAATCAGATGGAAATAATACTATGTTCCACATTATTAAAAATATTTTTATCTTCAGATACAAAATATATCAACTTCTCGCCAAAACACACAAAATATTAGAATATAATATGCTTTATCTAAGAGATCAATATCCTATTTTTTTTTTGCTTTTTAATGTACATATATCATCTCAGACACTAGATAATGTCTTCTTATATTCAGATTTAATGCAATATTAATGCATTATTCCTGTCAAAATTGTGGTTTTGTTGCGATTCTGTTGGTGATGTATATGAAACTACCGAGTGTCCAGACGGTTCGAGTTTTTAAAATTAATATATTTTATTTAACAATCTCCTATTTAACAAATATTGTTTTATATACATATAAGCAAAAATATACAATTTAAAAAAAAATTAATTTAATAATCTTAAATTTCAGTAAAGTGTTATAATTTTATTTCAATATTACAATAGTCATTTAAAAAGCACAATATTTGTTTTAATAATAACAGTATTTAAAAGTTTGAATTTTTTTGGTTTTGAATTTTTTTAGATTGTTATACTCTCTAACCAATATTTATTCCTCTCAACTCATAAAAATTATTGAATAAAGAGAATATGTTTTTCTTGATAAAACTGTATAAAACTTTTTTGTGTTAGCAAGCTACATCTCTTTAACGTTGTATAATCTTAGTTTAATATTTATATTCCGAAAATAAAAATATTCTCAAAAGAAGAATGTTCTTTTTTTTATGTGCTTTTCATATTTTTTCTCTTACGTATACTTTTTCATCCTATGCTTATTTATTCGTTCTCTTGTTCGCTCGTTCGCGTAACTCTTATTATATAACGCGTAGTTTAGTAATATAATATCTTACAGATATTCTCTCTTAATTATTAACTTCCTAATATATATTTTGCACCATAAATATAAGCGTTAAATTCAATTCAATTTAAACTAAAATCTAAAGTTGTTTATGGAAGTCACATTAATTCGGAGCATCGCAGATCACTGATTAGCCAAGTCATTCATAAACGTTATCATGCATACTTGGTACCGATCAAGGAATTGGTATAAACTAGGCCACTTTCCCGAGCGGCCGAGGCCGTTGCGAGATTACTATGCCGCGATTTTGCAATTGTTTCGCACGTTGCCATGCACGCGCACGTTTTGCCGCGATCAAGCGCAACGGGAGGAATCCCGATCAGGATTCTTGCCTGCTGATCATAGATTTCAACAATCGCAAGATTGCGTTACTTGCGGAATTCGCATATTTGGCAAACGCAGTCATTACTGTCGTTGCATTGTGGAATGTATTTTTTTGAAAAAAATCAGTACTTTATTTTAAAAATGATTATTAAAAACAAGTAGAAATTGACGTACAAGTATAAATTATATTTAATGCTCATCTTCAACAGAGCGTTCACCCATCTTGAATATAGAACTGCTCTGAATTTTTATATTTATTATGATGAAAATAACCTTTCACGTTGCACATCAAAATAAAGGTTAACAATAGAAAAATATATATTATCGATTTACTTTTGACGAAAAACAACTTTGATAGATTCTGTGAGTTGATGACGGCACACGCTTCACTTTTCCATTTGAGACACGATTGCCAAAACGCGACGTCAATTTGGCCAATAAATATTGTATCAGGCTTTATATAAAATTTATATAAAACTAGGCATCACGGATGCGTACTTCACGTGCGTTATTTAAAAAAAAATTATAATATTAACCTTTCATACGAATTGTCATTTGCTAATTCCGCATTTGCTAACAGCCGTTTGCGAAGTAAGCGCAGCGAAAAACAAATCAGCAAAAATTGCCAACAATTGCACTTTGAAAAATGCGAGTGTCGATGACATGTCTTTTTTTAGAAAAAGAAGAGAGAAGAGAAAAAGAATAGAAAGAATATTATGTTTCTAGAGCTATTTGTTATTTATTCTATTTTAAACAATAAAAATCGTAAACTGTTCAACGTTTCTTTTTGTCATTGGAATTTATGTATTGTTAAATTACAATTTTCACGATTTTCAGGATAAATTTTATGAAAAAATTTCTCCATGTAGAGGAATGATTAAAAATGACTCAAATTAAGTATAATTTAATGTTACGAATTTAAGTGAATCTTATTCTCCGCTTAATTGACATTTGTCATTCATGCATGTTTTTCGTTGTTGTGAATCTCTCACTTGAAATCGATCAACAATGGTGAGGGTGGAAACATCCGGCTAAGATCCAACTCGATAATTGGACAGAAGTTTATTGTCAGTAATCTGTTGAATATTACGTTCCGCGTTCGTCAAAAAGTAACGTATGTCAAAATGCGGATATGAAGTAATTTGCAAATTAAGCGATAAAAAGAGCTTACAATTATATATATATATATATATATATATAGATGTGTCGAAACGGCAGTGCAAGACAACAATTAAATATTTTTTCAGATGCAATGAAGAAACATTTTTTTCTTGGTTGTTGCTTGATTAAAATATTTTTTTTTTTTTTAGAACGATTTCAATTTTTGTCGTTGTCTGTTGCAGCGGCAGTTCGAGTACGAGGAACAGCAATCGCTCCGAGAGCAGCGGCTACCACAGTAGACATCTCTCAATCTTAGAATCCAGGTAATTCCGTCCATCGATCGAGTATTTATTTAAAGCATCGCAGATGACTTCTTAGATTTCAGGATCTTTTGTATCTATAAGACAAATCGCCCGGTTTTCATAAAACAAGAAAAATCGTTTAAATAGAAGGAAGATGTTACAAATGGCACGGTTGTAATATTATTAATTTAGATTGTTATTAATGTAATTAATGGGATTAAAATTAATTAGAATTAATCTGTTATTAATTTTATGTAACGTGCGGAATTGACTGAAGGGTGCGTGCAAACGTGATACTGATCCGTTTAACGTGCAGACTATTTAGGGCACCGCCGCCACACGTGCTTCATCTCGCTTTAAATAAATTGATTCAAAATTTCCTTTTCTTTTTAATTTTAGAAACTTAATTATGTTGTTACATCAGTAATGAGAACTATCTAAATATTTGTTTTTATCTTGCACATAAAAGAAAAATATGTTTGGCTGAACACGAATCTGGATATGAAATGTGTCTATTGTGTCAAAATTTTGAGAAATTGCTATTAAAGTTACTAAAAATCGTGATTTTAATATTTTTTGATGATTAACAACTATGAACTGAAATGTGTCACAAACTTCTGCAAAGTTTGAAATAAAGAATATAAACTTATCGCTATAAGATAAAAAAATAAAGCAAGCAAGGATAGTTTTAAGATTATAATTAATCTCGTTGAAATTGACTTACCTAATCTATAAATTTGTTTATGTACACATTTAGTTCTAAAAGATAAATTTCAAAATATGATTTCTTTACATTTGAGGTCGCTGAACACAAAACCAAACTCAACTTTTAAAAATTTAAAATAGCCAATTATAGCCAAAATAACTAATTATATATATTTTTTCCAATATAAATAATTTAATTTTATAAATTATTGAAATTTTGTCGGGTATATTAAATACGTCATTTTGAATTTTTAAAATTTGAGTTTAAATTCACGTTCAGCTATCCCAGAAATATAAAAGTGTTATATTTTGTGGAAGTTTGCCTATTAGAATTAAATATGTTCCTGTAGGCGCGGGCGCGCGCGTGCGCTCATACATTATGTAAAGTCAATTTTAGTGAGATTAGATATAATTCTAAAATCCTAAAACCCTTATTTGCTTTATTTTTTTATTTTATAACGATAGTTTAGATCTTTTGTTTTGAATTTTGCGTAAGTTTGCAGCACATGCCATCCAGAGTCGTTAATTATAAAAAATTTCAAAATTGCAATTTTTAATGGTAACAACTTTAATAGTAGAGTTCTCAAAAATCCTGATTTGATAAACTTGATAGAGACATTTCACGTCTCGATTGGTATTTAACAGCCAGAAAAACATAATTAAGAAATGACTTTTGAAACCTTAAGGTAAACGTATTGTGCTGTAATATTTATATTAAATATTACAGTAATACACTAACATTAATACGTAATATTTTGTTAAAACTATATTTGATAGCTGTTACCTGACTCTTTTTCCAATGAATACAATGAATACACCACGACCGTGCTTTTAAATTAAGTATCACCACCGCGTAACCGTGTTGCACGCGTGATAAATAAAACGGTTAAAATTGGTTACAAAGCGATATCAACGACGATGATACGACAGTGGCGCCGTAAATACAGACGCACGTGTCATGCCTCGTGTTGTCTAAGTATTTATCAGATACTCCCGCGTATTGTTGCGTAATAGATAAAGGGAGACGCGGTTATTATAAGCGAACATCGATCCCAAAACTTACGGCCGATGTCGATCAGTATTCAAATTCCCAGAAAAACTTTTTACGAAATACATTATAATTACCGTTACGCAATTTAACGATAAAATATTCTTTGGCGACAATTTCACGGAATCTCAAGGTAAAGACTCAAGGACGTATGTTTCACGTAACAAAATACTGCCAAAAATATAAAAATTTCATAGATTGTTCTATTATTATGTTTGAGTAAATGTGCAAAATTTGAGCATAATTCTCTTATTAATTTAAAAGTTAATTAAATTTTTTGTTTGCTGTTATGTAAAGCCATCAACATACGTTCAAATAAACTTATCAAGTGTGCATGCGTGTATGCGCAAGCACGTTTGTCAAGTCTATCGAAACGTGTAATTTACAAAACTGTACAGTTATTTTAGCTTGTAAAAGTGACTTAAGGAAATATGAAATAGATTGAAACGTACACAAAAAATTGCTCTTTTATTGCTCTTTTTATAAATATTCAACTTAATTAATTAATAAGAAGCAAATTTCATTTTTTCTATTAAAGCGGATCTTGGGGCTTAATAATATTTCTATGCCAATTAATACATTTTTCAGTTCTATAAACTGCCTGTCGATACGGGTGTTGCCGAACTTAAAACGTAATTTTAAATTAAAGCTAAAAATAATATCTCAAATTAATTTGATCATCAGATTTGATAATGCTACAAGCATCTTAAAAATTATACATTTATATTTAAATTACATAATTTACGAAAGAAAATTGTATAAATTTTATTTTTGCTTGAATTCACTTTTAGTAGATTTTATACAGAAAAAAGCTATAAATATATGAAGTATAGATTTTTCCTTCTTTGATTATCTATTACATATATTTTTATCAGTATTAATCCATTAAAGCCCGATAAAACAATAATTATTTGTAAGCAAATAGATTAAATAAAACTAATAAGTGAGAAAAGTTTTTAATTTTAAACAATGCTATATTTATCTAAAATTGATATAAAGGATAGAAAATAGGCAAGAATGTTTACATAATTAGTTTTTTTGGCTTGAAAAATCTAACCAATAATATAATAAATTAGTGCTTGCAACAAAATGCACATTTTGAACTGATTTCTGAGGCTTACTATCTTCCCACTACTCTCTAAAATCTTTGGAGTGGAATCCCACAGTCTTGATAAAAAGTGGCAGGATTTTCACACTTTTAGAGTGGAATTCCACTCTTTTAGATGAAATTTCACTCCAAAAAATTTAGAGACTACTGTTCTAGACTTGACGGCCGCGCTGCATCTCAAAGATATGCTAGGGATACTAGATACCTTTCCCGCCAAACTATTATATTAAAGCATTTATTGAAATTGGAGCTCCTGGTCAGAAGCGTGTTTTAAAACACACGGATACATGTGACACGTGTAGTCGTTCTATATGTTACATCTGACACGAGTACCTGCGGATAATTTACACGTGTATTCGCAGGTACCCGTGTCAGATGTAACGTGTAGAACTTCTACACGTGTCATGTATACCTATATTTTTTAAAACACGTTTCTGATCGGAACAAGACCTCGTAAGGTGGAGTGTCTCATGAATCGAATCTTTTTCTTATTAAATAAATTAGTTTACTTTGCGTAGGGGCCTTTTTAATCTTGTCTATGTTTTTAGTATATTGTAGACTTATCTATTTAGTAAAAGGCGAAGATTTGATGACACTACTTTATGTGGAGTGTCTCATGAATCTCTTCGGTATCTATATTTTAGTATATTGTACACTCGAATCATCTATGGGTTTTAACGAGTTAATATAAATTCACGTAATTCTTGAAATAAAAATATAAATTTGATGCGATCATATTTTTGTTGAGATAATTATTACCTTAATTGATGTAATTGTACAATCGTAAGCATTTGTTAGATAACGCATTTGAATAACGTCAAAACGCTACATTAAATCAAAATAATTTATTTCTCGGTATATCTAAAGCGCTTCCATTGTACTAAAATTAGTACAATGGAAAGATATACCGAGAAACAAATTATTTTGATTTGATGTAGCGTTTTAACGTTATTCAAATGCGTTATCTAACAAATGGTTACGATTGTACAATTAACTCAATTAAGATAATAATGATCTCAACAAAAATATGGTCGTATCGAATTTATATTTTTATTTCAAGAATTACGTGAATTTATATTAACTCATTAAAACCCATGATTAGCAAGGTTAGCTAAAAAATAACAATGGAAAATAAGACCAAACCTAAAATAACATTACTAGCGTAAAAAGGAGGTTGCAAAAATCAATTTTGAAACTAATTGTTATAAACAAATGATTAAAAATTAATTGTAGAGAAAAATTGTATAATTATTTCTTAAATCATTCTTGTTTTATAGCGTTCACACTTATAGGCATCTTATAAGCATCATTATGTTAATAATTTGTTTATAACAATTACAAAATTTATTTTTTAATGTGCTTTTTAGGTTAATAATGTTTTTTTATAATACGATATAGATTCAAGACCGGGACTTGTATACAACAAATTAAATATAAGATAGGCCAAGATGATAGCAAGATCTTGGTACTTGGAAATAATATTTTATAAATATGTTTCAATTCATCTCAAATTGCACACCGTATTATGAGTTACTCGTATTTCTTCATTGTCTACAAAAAGATGGTTTGGTAATCACATTGTGCCTGTACAATAAGAAAAGTCCGAGGACAATCACGAACAACGATATAATAATCGTCGGAGTTATTTTCTGACTTATTATCATTTATTATATTATTGTTTGGATTCTTGGAGGCCAAAGAACAAATTATGTAAACATTCTTGCCTATTCTTTATAATACCATTCATATCAATTTTAGATAGCTGTAGTATTGTAAACAGTTTACTATTGTAACAGTTTAATATTAGTTTTATTTAATCTATTTGATTGCATAATCAATATTTTACAATTATTTGAGATGACTGACAAAATTCCAATTAATCTACAATTAACTTGTAATACTTCTATTAAATATTCTTAAGTGAATAGTGTTATTAATATTTTGTTATTTAACGTACGTGGAGAAAGATTAAGGACGACGAATTAAAGGCTAGAAATTTTGTTGAAAGCAACCCATAAAGCACAAGACTTGCATTGTAGCAACGTTGCAGCAATATTGCTATAATATTTCTGCAAACTTTTGCACTGTATTCTCTTTCGGTTGAATTAATCATCGGAAATTCTTTGCTGGTTGAATTAATCAACGATTAAATTAATCTGAATTAATCATCGATTAAATTATTCTTGGTCGAAGTTGCTTTAGTGATTTAGTTTTTCGCCATTTAGATACAAGAAAAGTGCACAAAACGTGCGATCAGGAAGACTTCCGGAAATAGCTTTGAAATAATCGATAGATAGGTAAACGTGAACTTTCTCTTACTTGTATAACGCGTGATAGTCACGTTTCACAGATTTGTTATATCAGAGCTCTCTTGAGAAAGAGAGAGAGAGATTTCCGGGAGAAAGTTTGTGTATTATTGTTTATATATTAATAGAATACAATTGCGCAGCATGAGAGTGCGCAAAGCTACAATAAATCAAATTTAAACAATACTGACTCAATATTACATAAAGTTTCGTGCAAAATAAATATACATAAATATATATAAATAATATACATATGATTTATTTATTTATATGTATTTATAACAATTATTTTAATATATTATATAATTATACGCATTTAAATATGGATTGATTTATTGTGATTATCTTTAATTGGTTAACTAACGTGATGTTTCATTATCTTGGATAATGTGATTACAGCGCAGGGACTATGTTAAATCACATATTGGAAATATTTTCTCAAAGTTTTCTAAAAATTGTAGAATCACCACACTTCCGCGGTCTTTCAATGAAATATTTTCCTGGCGTTTATTTTTAGATACGCGTGAGTTTCACAAGAATCGCATTTACTTAGTTATCAGCTTAGTTTCCACGTTGCTCACATGGCATGACACGTGGATATTACAATATTCATTGCTTGATTAATCTAGATTTGAAACTGTCGCTATTGCATTAAAAACTTGTAGGAAGAATGCAAAATCGCCAGCGTGAACAATGATGTTTTTATTTTATTTTTTATTCAAAACATATTTATACTTATTTTTAATATATATATCTATTTAAATCAGGGTTTAGTTATTCAAGGATTTTCTAAAATTTTTAAAATAAAATACGTCAAAAACGTACAAAATATGTAATATAAAGTGTATAGATCCATAATGTACGGTCCACGTTACATGTATTATAATATAATTTTGGAACAGTCGACATTGATTTTAAACAACTTAATCTAATCTTACTTAAAACATAGAAAATATGATAATTGGTTTTTCTAATAAAAACATTCATATAAGTAATCATTATTAATTATTAAAAAGAATTGCTAATGGCATTGGAAAACATTGTTGCTAATGGTATTTTTATATATTTTTTATTTTGAATAAAATATTATACATTATATACAATATTTTATTTACTGTTAATAAATTTACTGCATTTACAATGTCCTACGAGCAAATCATTGGAATTTAAGATAAGTTCTTTCTTTAAAAGAAAATGATCAATACTGTCCAAAATAAATTTGAGTAACTCCAAATTTAAACAATCCAGCCAAGCATAGAAAAAATTGACGTTGTAAATTTTTTTTTATGCAATTGTGCACGATTTAAAAGTTTCTACAGTTGCTAAACATAAGCTACAATCCACTAACAAGTAAACTCTTATCTAAAATAAAAGTACACCAGAATTTAATAAATAAAAGAATTTGAGGTTCAAGGTTCTGAAGGAGTTCTTTTTGATGGAGGGAAGAATTTAGCAGCTAACATGAAAAATATTAAATGTATCAAAGTAAAACTTTACATCATTTGACTATCAATGTCTTAAAGCCAATGTCCTCGATCCATTATGTATAGAAATCAGTTTGAGATCTTGGTCTGAAAAACGTGTAATAAAATTACTACTTTTCTGTAATAACTGCAAACTGATTGGCTATACATTTTTAAGATTGGAACCAATTTTCGGTATAGAACGTGAAGACTAATTTTGAAAAATAACTATATATTATGTAATGTACAGTATATATATGCATATAATATTCAACCCTGATTCAAATTGTGTTTATACATATTTATATCATATTTACATTTTAAATTCAGCGGGATCTGGCGATTTTCTTTTTATTTTCTGCAAGTCAATATATGACAACTGACGAATACATTTTCTCAGAAATTTCAGTTGAAAAAATATTCGTAGCGTTACGTTTGAAATTATTTCTTAGCTATTTGGAGATAGCACTATCTAAAAGTATTGCGCAATTTCTCACGATTTTATATGCATTACGTGTATAGCAATGAGGCGCTACCGCAGCCGATCAGCAAGAAGAAGGACAAGAAGAAGAAGTTGAAAGCGGTGACGACGCTTAACGTCGCAGAGGCGGAAGCCGATTGGAAGACGGTGAATACGCTGCCAGAAGTCGCATCGTATAACGTCGCGCCAGTGAACACCGTACTTGACAAGAAACCAGGTTGGTTACGAGAACGAGTGCATGCAAATTGTCCACAGTTCTTCTTTCGTCGAACAGAGACAAACGCGATATGTCTAGAGTTTTGTCTGGAGTGCCCAGGGAAACTCCATGACTTTAGGATGAATTGAGAAAAGTTTCGATTTTCACACTGCTAAACATATCGATACAGAGACGCAAATATCGAGCATCAATTCTTCAGACTACTATTATATTTATTCTCAGAAAGGCGAGAGATAATTAACTTTCCTGTAATAATTGTTATACCAAAAGAATTTTCTTTAGAATTTACCCCTAAAATCGTGGTAGTCTTGAGAGAACATAGACTCCGAAGAATTTTACTATAATTTTAGTAAAGTTTAATCCAGTTAGTAAGTTAAATTTTTGTTTGACTCATATTTTTAACAATGATATAAATGAACTAAAAACTTCAAAAAGTTTTTTTGTTATTGTTATTTATATAGTATTCTTGAAATTATTCAACTTTTATTTAAAATATTGTCTTCTATCTTTTACCATTTTAATGATATTTGATTCGAAAAAAAATTGATTTTTTTTTAAAGGGATGTATTTTACCCTCTTAACGTGCGACTTAGTACTTATAAAAAAATACTTATAAAATAGTGTTTATTTATTCTTCTGTTTGGTTTCTCGATGTGCTAATTTCGTGCACTCTTCTCGACTTTCTTCGGATTTTACTTTACTATTTCCTATCTAAGGCTTCGATACGAAACGTTTCCTTCACAGTTATCCCTTAGTCTGGCTAGTATTTCATTGAAATAATAATTTATTTTTTATCGAGCAACTGGTTACCCCAAGAGATTTAGCGGGGACACAAGGAAGAAACTCTAGCAAAAATTTTTCTTAGAATTCTTTATATGATTTTTCAGAATTTCTTTTATAACAATTTCAGAATTTTTTACTTTATTGCTATAAAAAGAATTTTATAACTTTTTAGAAAATATCTCAAATTCTTTATATAATCTGGAATAGTTTGTAGAAAGTACTTTTTCCTAGAATTTTTTATATATGTAAATTCTGAAATATTCTAAGATTTTTTAGTCTAATTTCTGCAGAAAATTCATGAAATCTGAAAAAATTCAAGTTATTTTTTTGAAAAATTTAATAAATATTTAAAATACAAAAACAATTTTTTTATTATAAGACATAACAAATTTTTCATTAGGATCCAAATATTTAAACTAGTGTCATATAAAGAAAATATGCTATTTTATAATTGCATTCAACGCATGTAAAATGACAAACTTTGTCATTTGGTTTGTTACAAGCGGCAAATAAAATTTCTTTTAATCGCCCAGAGTAAGATATATAATTAAAAATCAATAGAAGACTCTTTTAAACATTTAGATGTTAAATAATAATCAAAGGCAGAACCCTTCTTGCAGAAGAGTCACAACTGTGTTGTATCACAACATTGATATCACATTAAATCTCTCGCGAACGCATGCTATATGCAGGTATCATCATCGTGTAAGAGCAATGGCTTCTTTGGTTTTTCCATCATAGTCGCCAATCGGAAGAAATCGCATGGATAAAGTTTACTCGAGTAGGTCGTAAACTTTTCATTCAATCTACTCTCATAGCTCACTGAAATTATCGATCCGTCGTTGAGCAAAGACGGTAACTAACAAGTTTACGATCCATCAAGTGTCACCTGTTGCTCTGTTTTTCTATATGTTATCGTCCTCTCTTTTATTTCTTTAGCATCTTATGCACTTACTTTTATTTTATCATTTTAATGTTGGTTGCGCAAGATAGAATACACATATTTTTGAGATAAGTACTTTGAATAAAAAAAGAAAGTTATTTTATATATTTATATATTGGCCTATCGATTAAAACATTGATTTAAAAAAAAATTGTATGCATTACGTATCGAGATACACGCAATTGAAAATAGTCGGGCGACCCATTTTTGGCAAAATATTAAATCCAATATTATGTGTCAGCTGAAGTAACCTTCAGGTGAACCTAACAAGGAAAACAATAATTACTTCAATTACAAAGATTTATCATAAATAATGATTCACGAATGAAAATGGAAAGGGTGGTCCTAGATCGAATTTTTAAAGCAATGTTTCGCGGTTCTGAGATATGACAAAATATGTAAGAAATCTGCGTTGTAAGGGAAGCACTCTAAACGTGATTAAACGTGTCCTCCGGCGGCTTCGCTGCTCGTTTATTGATTTATCAGTTTCGCAATAATTTATATAACGTGCACGTTGTCAAGAGAAAACTCGCACTTGTGCAATGCAGCTGTGTGAACTCTTTTCAAATTGATATATTTTTCTCAAGAAAATCTGTTAAACATTTTTATAAAATCTTGTGTATGTAAAAGTCATTTTATGTATTGTAACGCATTATTTCTCATCTCTGTTTATTTACGGAAGATGCTCATCCAGTAATCTTATAATATGCTTATTCTATACTAAGCATTTTATATGCGATAGCCCTTAATGCCAACCCTCGTGCGCGCGTTAATTCGAGACGCTGCAGTATTACGAAACCACTTTCGTCCTGTGTGTTCGTCTCTCGCGTGCCTATATTTACGTAACCGTTTACGTCGTCGTTTATTTAACTCTCTTTTACCTCTGCGGAATGAAATAGAGTGCTCTTAAAAATCGATCTTTGTTAACGCTGCTCTGTCCTGTTCAGCGAATAATAGAATATATCAGACTTCAAAACGCGTAAAAGACGTTAACTCCAAAAATAATAATTAGATTTTTTTGTAACAAAAATTTATTGTAATTATTTGCTGGAAAAATATTGAAAAAGTGTAATTCTTAAGAGAGAATATTCTTAAAGTCATAATTCTTAAAGAGAGAAATTTATCAATTTAATACTAATTAACTATTTATTATAAGTGTTAAAAGCACTGTTTATTAATTTTAGTTTTATTTTAATTTCGAGCGTCATATATACGAGACATTTTACAGCCCGTCTTACTAAATATTTTATTTTGGCTCTTAACTTTTATATTTTCACTCTAAACTTAACTCTTATCATTCGATGAACATGTAAAACTTTTTGTTTTCAACATTGTTAATTTAAGTATTTAACTGCCGATCTTGTGACGTGAATCTTCTTCTTTTCTGTCAAATCTATCATTCTAATTTGTTTGCTAAAAATTTTTTACTTTATCTTACGCTTTTATTACACTCTATAGGAAATTGTGTCTACTATATCTGTACTTAGCAATTCACATATCATGACAGCTTTTTGGAGTTTTTCTTCTCGTAATTGGCAATAATGCGTTTCCTTGTCACAACCACCGTTAATACATGCTGAAGACGGTTTGAAAAATGAACTGAAACGTATTCATATATTGTTCAATAAGTGAATATTACTAATTTTATTTCTGCGCACCTGACTCGTTTTTCTCACCTTGTTTTTCTTTAATTTTGCAAGTTCTACTATATATAGTATAAAATAAGTAATTAATCAGTATTAAATTGGTATATTTCTGTAAGGATTATATTATATATTTTTTCTTGTTAAAATTATGAATTTAATCATGTGTATAAAAGCATTGCAGTCAATATATCACCGTAATGTGATTAGTTCCGCTTTCACTTAATAGTCGTTATTATATCACACGATACGCCTGCACGTTTCATGCGCTCGCGAAGAAACCTTTCACCGGGAAGCAACGATAAGTTAACATATCACCGAGTAATGGCATTGACCTTTTCGGCAAGCGCATGTCGTTATCCTCTTAGTCGTTCGCGTAATACGATTTTATGCGAAATACAAACTATGATCTCATTTCCGTGTCATTTGAACTAAGGGAACACTGAGCGCCCATTTCTCACGCCTTTCCTATTTTCGCTAACACAAGTCTTGCTAGTGCAATTCTCTCATTTACGTTTTTGATTCGCGCGCGCAAGACTTTTAAATTAAATTATTAAATTTACATTTAAATTATCAAATTATTAATTTATGATTTAATTTATATGTAATTTATTATGTTTTATTTTACTGTTTTAATAAAACACTTTGACGTGTTATGAGCAAATATCTTATAAAATTTAAACATATATATATATATATATATGTTTAAATGTTATTATTTATTTATTTATTTACTCGTAATTCACGCCTCGTGTTTTAGAATAGTTAGATAAATTTAAATAACAAGAAATATGTTACTATGCCGCTTGGGCTCGATTCCTTTTCATTTCCTTCCGTCACCAAAACGTTTTCTATAGCCGTTGACAATTCGGGCAAATTATCCAAATAGCAGCGCATATAACAATAAAAATTTCTTTTGATGTTTTAATGCAAGAAGAGGTAACCACAGTCGAATTGGTGGACGCAACGGATCCCGGCGAGCACAACGGCGACACCGTCGCAGATCCGGAAGCAGGACTTGCTTCGCGGATGGCCCCCCTGGACGATTCCACGTCTCAAGCTAACGTTAGTATATGTCAATAAACGTAGTAGAGAGAGATAAAAAAATTACCCCCCCCCCCACACACACACACACACACACACGCGCGCGCACGCACGCACGTACGCACGCACGCGAACGCACATACGCACATGCACAACTCGCAAAACTGTAAAAACAAAGAAAAAAGGCAGAAACTCTCAAGAACCGCATCGTGCGATCGTACAGGCACGCTTGCTCAAGTTCCGATAGACGGGTTTCCGTAACTCTGTTACTTCTTGTAATTCGTTTACGTTTATGTCATAGTTGCAGATTATAGTTATGGCTATTCTGTGCGCGATGATTGAGCTACATCGAGGGAAATATTTGGATTTTCTCTTTTTGATATACTCTTTATATTTTTTTTTATCTATGCCATAGGGATCTGATTTTGATCAAAATGCCACAATGATGTTTCTCTTTTTTCTTTTTTTCTTTTATCTCCGTATATTTTCTCGGTGTACATGATTTTGGTGGCTTTCTCTCTCTATGTCTCCTTCTCTGCATGGAGAAAGCTGACTAATCACAGGAGTACTCCGTATTGCACAACTATTGGCAAAGCACTTTCTCACGAGATTTACTGACTTGACTACACGACTTTCATTTAACCGTCACGAGAGAGATTGTCCGAGGATAAAGGTTGACTAACGCTATGATAGCTTATTTTGGAAGCTTTTAACTAACAATAAATTGTAATCATCCAATCTTAACATCCGACTCGCCATTGGATGTCAAGACTTTGCCAAACACCTTGTAAAATTACAAGGGTAAAATCACAAAGGTATAATTAATTATTATTTGTCGATATTGTATAAGTAACTGTATATTTGTCAATACATGGAAAATCTTTTTTTATGAAATTTTTTCAAAAGCTTATGAACACAAATTTTCAGATAAAAAAATTAAAATATATTTTAAGAGCTTTTTTGCTTTTTCTAACGGCAACGTTAATTAAATTGTTATAATTCACAAACATACATCAAGATTAATATATATTAGGAGTTATCGAAGTGATATTAACACTTAAACACACTATTAGAAATCCTTCTAAAACTTCGATCGTTTGCTGTATAAAGACAAAAAGAAAAAGAAGATTCGAGCTAGGTGGAAAAAAGTTTAAATAGTTGATCAATTTCATTGCTCAACTAAAATAAAATGGAAGTAAAGTTTTTCAGAAAGATTTCCAAGATCCCGTAGTGTGTTTAAGAATTAATTGCTTGATCGTGTTGATTATATATAAGCCACTTCCCAAGTAGCACATAAAGCTTCAAAACATTTACGATAATACGTCGCAGCTTAAAACGCAATATATTTGTCTAACCAATGCTACAATGTCATTGTGACGTTTTACCAAAGTATTAAACACTTTTCTCTCAGTGTGCTTATCCGCATCGATACGATCATGAATCAAACAATTATTTGCGTGATTTAATTAATCCTTTCTCGCAATTTTTATAAAATCGGCGTATGCTCGATGGAGCATGAAATGAAAACCGATAAGATGTAGGTCTAACTTGAAATAAATAATTTTATTTGTCAGTCTGTCCTCTGTACATAATTCTTATATAGGACTGACTGGGTCTTTAAAGAAACCTCGAAATGTTGTGTGCATTCATGTAAAAAAAATTGCACAGAAACTTTTGCATGTCGTGGGTATAGCGTAGACGAGATGAAAGAAAGTAACATACAAATTAACATAATCACGGATACGTCAGCATTTTTCTTTTTTCTACTGATGTTTCTTCCATGGCTAATTAACCCTTTAATACAATCTTTGCATGGAAGTATTAACAATTAAATTCGGTGTAAAAAATCCTTAACGTGCTGGTGATAACGTGAAAGATGAAATTTCATCTCATAACTTTAAACGTTTACGAAAATATTTAGAATCCAAAGTTCAAATTAATTTTCTTCCTTTTTTTCATTATTTTATCGCATTATATTTAATTTTGGCACCTATTCTTTTCTATAACATGCGGAGAGCAAGCGTCCAGCATTATAAATTAAACTTAACTTAATTAAGAAATCCTTAATTTGCTGGTAATAACGTGACAGATGAAATTTCTACTCATAGTTTTGTAAGTCTAACGAAGAGTTTTAGTAGTCAAAAGTTCAAGTTAATTTTTTGTTGATTTTTGTGCATTATCAATATTTTATTTAATTTTGACACCTATCCTTCCCAAGAAAAATAGAAAAGTCATAATAATATCAATTTGATGTCATATTAATCAAATTACATTATTTCTTGGCAGGAAATGGTTATCAAAGATCATGTTTTAAACATGTATTAAACAAAAAGCATAACATTTCTTAATTTTTACCAATCCTGTTTTGGTCATGATTCGGTCAATATAACATCAACACATTTTGACATTTCTGTTTTGCTCGGATCTTTTTATTACGCGGAAAGTAAAAATCCAGCATCACGTTATCATTCACGATAAGTTAAATGTCAACGCGTTATGTCGGCCAGCTCATAATCTAGCGAACGATCCGTAGGAGGGATTTTGCGCGGTGATTTCGATGCACGACGGTCTTGTGCTGTACACAACGCCGTCGATATGCACCGCCCTCGGCTATCGTAAGGACGCCTGGATCGGCCGGTCTTTCATCGATTACGTGCATCCAAAGGACAAGAGTACTCTGAGTGATCGGATCAGCAGTGATATTACCTCGCCGCAAGACGAACGATCTAAAGGTATATAAAAATTATGTTTACCCTGATGATTTTTCTCAGAACTTTTTACACAATTTTTCAGAATTTTTATATAAATTTTGTAGAATTTTTCAGAATTCTTGTATAATTTTACAATATTTTGGAAAATTTCTCAGATTTTTTTATACCAATTAAAACACTTTTCAAAAATTCTATACTTTTTGATATAATCTTATAAAATCAGAAAAAATTTTAAGTATTTTTTTAGAAATCATAGGATGACACAAATTTTAGAAATTAAAAAGAGGTGTATGAGAATGTGTAGGTGAAAGGTGTAGTTCAAATTTAAATCAAATCAAATCATAGTAGATTTGATTTCTTTTCGAATTTGAAAGGTTTGAATTAATAATTATTATTATAATATAATTATTTTCAGCTCTACATCTGATCAAATTTTTATATATTTCAACAAAACCTTTTTTTTCTGTGCCTACGTTATAATTTTTTTCTATGATTATTACCTTGAGCAGCTAATTTCCATTCTCGATTTTGAAATTAATTTACGAATTATTTCGTCATTGTTCGATCTTGGCATCAAGCAGAACACTCTTTTTTTTTTAGACATCAATGAAAGGAGGACGAGCTTGTTTTGCGGTCTGCGAAAGTTTACCAGGGGTAACGTGCCAAACGGGTATCGAGCGGACGCCAGGTCAAACCTGTATCTGCCATTCCACCTTACCCTGTTATTCCGGAACTTCCGGGATTTCAGGGACCGGACGGCCGAGCAACAACCCAAGAACCGAGCTATGTTCCTCGTAGTTACCGCTCAACCCGTCCATTCCGCTTACAAAGGTAGCATGGTCCAAGGTTTTCGACGAGGTCCGACCGGCGAGAAGACTCGATAACAATCAATCTGCTTGATTGTCGTAAAAATTAGCTGCAAATTGGCGCGATTTAGCACGAAGATCACCAGTGTGAATTGTGCGACAAAATGATGGTGATCCTAGGAAGATTTTGTAAACTATACCGTCGATTCAAAGTCAAATTACTTCGAGAAAAATTTCCTGCAACATTCTTCCTACTAAATTAACATTCCAACATTTTTTTCTTACTAAATCAACAGCGTTCCATCGCTTGCAAATATAACAATATGCTTGGAATATACAGGGTGATTAATGAATGTCCCGACTTTTTACCATAGGAGCACGCATTTGTAATTTCTAATATAATAATATGTTAGAAATACGTATTCGTTGGTAAATCATGCTCCTATGGTAAAAAGTGGGGACATTCATTAATAATCACCCCGCATTCCCGCCATAGACAAACGCATACCGAAGTAAACGATCAACTCCATCGAAGGATGTATCCGGAATACACGGAAAAATTGCGTGGAGGAGAGAGGAGAGAGATCTTTATGTGGTATAATTCCGTTTTTTAATTTCGCTAAACTATTTACATTGTTTTTCTCAAGATACATCCTGTATCCGTCATACAAGAATACTTAATCACTCTACGATAATCGAGCCTTGTCGTTGATCCGATCTTGTTGACGTTATTCACAGTGAGTCGGTGGTTTCCATGGAAAACGTCTGAAACGAAGGTAATGCACTTCCAGTTTCTCAAAATCGACCGCATGGCAGATTGTGACGATATATACGTTGATACCTTGTTCGTATCTTTGCTATATTTGTCGCTGTGCCATTATCTCCTCATTTTGTTCAATCGGTTTTCTCTGTTTTTCGTTCAGTTTGGAGACCACTGTTACGAACACTCGTATTTCACAAGCAGTACATTGTCAGATCGCACTCGTCATCATCTCTCACGGCAAGGTGGTTCGCTCGCTTCGCTTTTTTGTCACCGCACAGGAAGTTTCTAACGCAACAATGACAATGTTAAGCTTTATTATCGGATTAATTTTTATTCGCACAGATGGACTTTGTGTTATTCAAAAAGATTTAAGGAGATGCTAGAGTGACCAAAATTATAGATCAATTATAGTTAATTTGAAATTTTTTTAAATTAGCTTTACAAAATTCAAAGCCATATTACATACGCATAATATTTTTTAAATACACACAAGGATAAATACTAGAAGATTAAATTTAAGTTTAAGAAGGAAAAATGTTAAAAAAATACCGGCATATATGGGCATGTATATAATTTTTAATTTTTTTAATTTTTAAGTTTAAGTTGAGCCTCTCGATATTTATATGTACTTTAAAAACATATAAAGAAATTTTTAATTTTGTAAAGCCAGTTAAAAGAAAATTTTAACCTGTAATATCGGTAATTCTGTCATTCTAACATCGCATTAAGGGAATAATCTCGCTTTTGGTATCATTTCTACATCCTTTTCTTTTAGAAATTTTTTGAAGAAAAAATATAAAAGCTATAAATTTGAAACTTTGTTCTTTTATTTACATTTCTTCTTTAATATTTGAATATTCTTTATAAATGTTTTTCATACATTAGGGAAAAAAGAAATATTTTTGGTAGTTATTTTTCAATCTGCATAGCCGTTAAAAAATACACGCTCATTGTTGCTATGATGTATAATGGAAATTATTTGAAGCAAAATATTTAAAATATTTTATAAAAAAATTGTGTGTGATCAGCCATAGTTGATTAATCCTTTGCACTCCAAATCACATTTCATCAATTTCATTAATTTCATTTCCTATGTCGAGTGAGACTAGACATAGGAACTCCTGAGATAAAAACTGATGTCGAGTCACACTCGACATATGTAGGAGTGCAAAGAGTTAATAGTTTTTTTCTTACATTCAACTGTGATTGGTCAATTTTCTTACAGCCTAAGGTTCACTACAGCTAGTAGATCGAATATAAGGGAAACGCGTTTAAAAATGCAAAAATTGTACATATTAATAAAAACTATTCCAACTTCCTTAATCTGATCTTTCTTTGTTTTTTTCACAAGATTTTAATTATTAAAAAATGTATAAAATAAAAATCGATTTTTCTAACTCAAAAGCGAGAATATTTCTTTAATTTTTTTATTCTTTGGAACTTTAATTTCTATTCATTATTTTTGTTCCATTTCTAGTTTACTTTACCAAATTGTTCAACGATGTTGATTTATCAGTTATACTATTTATATTTAATTAATTAATTAATTTTATCCTATCATATTATAAATGTTTAAATTTTGAAGAAAATTGATGTCTTAAGCAAGCAACATATAGAATTGCTTAGCCTATCTCCAGAACAGATGGTTATATGGAGACAATATTGAACGGCATCGAGTAGCTTCTCGAGCTTTTATTGCTTTGTCGCTGGATTTTGTTTTAATTGTGCCAAGACTAATTAACTAATGACGCGCGAATCTCCTCCGCATCTCGCCCTGGCTTGTCGGAATCTAACCCTAACCATTGCTATAACTAAGAATCTCATTCACTAAGATAGTGAACGGCGACGAGAGAGAATGACCCCGACCTTATCGTTATCCGCAGCGTCAGAAGAAACAATAATATCTTCGGTATTCACGACCCGTCACACTGCGACGTGTCACCTATCCCATGTCGATCCTGATATAGTCCAATACTTCGGCTATCTACCACAGGATATGGTTGGCTGTTCGCTGTTTGACTTCTATCATCCCGAGGATCTACCTTTCATCA
The DNA here is from genome assembly GCF_016802725.1 of Solenopsis invicta. Taxonomy (NCBI): domain Eukaryota; kingdom Metazoa; phylum Arthropoda; class Insecta; order Hymenoptera; family Formicidae; genus Solenopsis; species Solenopsis invicta. Next base: position 29,803,040 of record NC_052666.1, on the reverse strand, counting down.
AAGACATCTATGAGACTGTGAGCATGAGACCAACCACAACCAAAAAAGAAAGAAAGAGAGAAACTTGGATACCGATCGCGTGAAAGACGTGCGAGAGTTTGAAAAAGTCAGAAAGAGAGAGTGCGAAAGAACGAAAGAAAACAGAAGCGAATGAATGAGCGTTTAGATATTCCTTTCCATATCATAGTCATAAATTACTAGTAATTCTTTTACTAAATGTCATTGAACAGGTGATGAGGCTCGAAGGCTCCTCCTTCAGGTCGAAGCCGTACAGGTTTGCCGTACAGAATGGGGGTTACGTCGTCCTTGAGACCGAGTGGTCATCCTTTGTCAATCCCTGGACAAAAAAACTAGAGTTTGTCGTAGGTCAGCATCGGGTGTTGAAGGGGCCGATGGATCCGGATATCTTCCGTGTACCGCGCAACACCGAATACAGCTATTTAGCCAATATTAGCGAAGAAGTGTTGAAGGAGGCCAAGATTATCCAGGATGAGATACGGGAACTTCTAGATGAGGTACGATCACTGACGAAGGCCACTACCCGTTACACACATCACAACACTACCTCCAGATGCGATTCGCGATTTACTTGCTTAAGACTTAAGACTTGAAGCACATCCTTCCTCCTAAATTGTATCGCCCTAAAAATGAGGCATACATACAATTCCAATAATCCATACAGCACCGAATTTTTCCGAGATATTTCACAGAGGTATTTCAAATGAAAAATGAAACACTTTATATAAGTTGCGAGACATGTTTGCAACATCTCTGACATTGTTGTCAACCGTTGCAGAAATAGAGATCGACGAACTAGGGATAAGGTGCTTCTTTATTATGTGTGAAATATTGCTCTAACTTCTAAAATTCTCTCAATTTTAAATTTGATAACGATAAGTTGAAAGCATTTTGATGGTATCACTTTGTTGTAATAAATGTACGATAACAACACGATAGTAACTGTTTTCATCAGTCCGCATTTAACAGCAAGTTGACGACAACATGATGGTAACATAATGGCATCATTTGTAAAAGCATGATTTTTTTTTATTATTGATTCTTCAATAATTTTATTTTAATACTGTTACGCTGAACAATTAGAGAAAAGTTAACGTCACAGCCTTGTTGAAAATCTTATTTATTCGCGTAAGAATCTATAAAATTATTAAAACAGCTAAGCTAGTTTTATTGAAAAACTAAATTTAAAATTTGAACTTTTATGATTAATTTTATTTAAAATTTTGTTGAAATTTTTCTGTTAATTTCTCTGCAATTTCATCACATATTTCTATGCAATTTCTGTGTGAAGTGGCCCAATTTTAAGACAAATAGCGGAGAAATGTGCAGAAAAATTGCAGAAAAATATTTTTGCTTGGGTATACATAAATTTTGTACAACAGATTCGTACATGCGGCGTGTCGTTTCAAAAAGATAGAAGTTATGATTTTTTTAACGCACATGTAACCTCAGTGTATCGTCAATGTACTGTTAAAAAGTAACTGTCTGTCAGCTATGAAACGTAACATCATGCCGGCAACATGCTATTAACGTGCTGTTTATATAATTCGTTTCATGTGACTGCACGAATTTAGACACATGCTGTCTCACGTGAGTACAACGTGCGCGTACGGCATAACATTTCACAGTTTCATCGTGCCGGCAATGTGCGCTTATTATGCCGCTCAAGTGCTATCTGGGGTGCTGTGCTGTATGGAAATTTTGTAATTAAAAATTTTTAAATTAAATTTGTCTTTAATAGCGAAAGGGCTTAATCCCGCTCTACAAAGTCCAATAACATGGCAAAGGGGTAGTTAATCGTTCATGTACGTATAGGATAAACGCAAGCAAGCGTTTACCGTGTATAACAAAGAGAAAACAAAACGATCGAGAATCTTTCTCCGCGAAACGGAAACAAGTCGACTCATAGCCCAACTTGTCCTCTCTTTTTTTTCTATCGTACGTGTGCACAGAGCATCCAAAGAACATCAGATATAACCGAGCTCGACCTGTCAAAACGATGTAAGGATCTAGCGTCCTTCATGGAAAATCTTCTGCAGGAGACAACAGTGCCCGGCGTCGGCAAGGACGGACTGCTCGAGGACGAACTTAGGAGCTTTTCGGTGACTATTAGCTACGTTTTAGTATCGCTGAGACACTGTTTTACGCTAATTACTTAATCTATAACGCTTTGGTATGCTACGCATATAAAACACTATACTTATATCATGAAGGTTTTTACTAGCGTGTGCGTGTATGCGTAGTGCGTGTGCGAGGTGCGTGTGCGAGGTGCATGTGCGTGTACGCGTGCGCGCCCATAACAATACGAGTACAGTAACCGCATGATCTTTTACTTTGGTACCAAGTAATCTAATTTCGTCGTCAACGCATACAATACGCTTTTCCTAATACATGTTTCAATAATTATAATATTTAGATTAGAAAACATTGTGCCAATGACCTTGACGTTTGTTGTCAAGAGCATGACCTTGAATGACTTTCAAAAGATGATTGTTTGTTAAAATTACAATAGAGTCTCTTTAATTTTGGTCGATGGGGCGATAAGAGCGAAATGCCAAAATTATAGAACACCTTCACCACAGCACGAATCCACCAATCACCGTGTACTTGCGCGAGCAAAGTACACGGTGATTGGTAGACTCATGCTGTTAGTAAGGGTTTCTGTAAAAGGAAGGGGTATATTAGTGTTTGTGCAAGTACGTTTGAGGGAATGCAAAGATTATAGGGGCCAAAATTAAGGAGACTTTACTGTATGAACAAAATGTTTGAGAAGTATATCGGTTTGTATCAGTTGTAAAAGAAGTAATTTGCTGATAATTTCCCAACTTACTCTGATAGAGAGTACAAGTATAGATCTCATTTTGCTCTGTAAACAAGGAAAGTTTGGGATAGACATAGTTTTTGGCGTGGAAAGTTGAAAATCCATATGGAACAGTACAATTATGTGTAGACCTTCTTACGTTTTGTAAACAAGAGGTGTAGGGTGACCTCGCTTCGCATTGAACCGTGCATGACTCATGTGGAACACTATAATTATAGAGTTTATTTGTTTCATTCTCTAAACAGGGAAAGTTGTGATGAGGTTGCTTAACAAACAATGACCTAAAACTTTCTGAAGGTCACTCAGAGTAATGACAACACAAGTCAAGATCAAGATCATTGGTGCGGTGTTCCCTACTCATGTTCATTACTGATATCTTTTTAAAACAGTATTCTTCAAGGGTCAAATAAAATGTAAAATAAGAAAGATAACGATAAAATGTATTAGAAAGTAAGAATGGTACGAATGGAGTAGTGGATGCAAAAATTGAAAGCAGTGTAATTTCGCTCGTACTTCAGATTTCGTCGTCGTAAAGGCATGCAAAAAGAAAAAATGCAAAATTGCAAAAATCAGCATCTCGTTGTCTCTGCGATAAGGAAACCTGAACTCGCTGCGATTCTACCCGGCTTCAATTGATGATGATTGGGGCTGGGATCTAGGTCATCTAGGTGTCGGGAAGAGGTGGACATGCGATGCAACGAAGGACATTGCGATCCGGATGATGAGGTGCTCGCATGACTTTAATTTTAACTCTTGGCTGTATATAACACATGCTATCCGCGTTTGCTGCAAAAGCTTGCGCCGCAAGTTTGCGAAGGTTGTAGTAGGTATACAACAGTCTTTCACAGCTTCTAGCAAATATTCTCTGTCTAACCGAGACTGATCTCTCTCTGCCATGGCTGGCCGGCGCATTTACCCCACTGCTCATGCAAAAAGAAAAGAAAAATAAAGGAAATGCGACCACGCAAAAAACATTACTAAGCATGGTAACGGCGATTAAGTTGCGTACCGATCCTTAGTGGCAACTTATTCTAAGTCTCTATAATATACTTGTGAAGAAATCACGCAATTCCTTGTTGCAGGAGCATGACAATGTGATGCTTGGTGAGATTTCTCCCCATCATGAGTACTATGACAGCAAGTCCTCTACGGAAACGCTGCCGAGCTACAATCAGCTCAACTACAATGAGAACATCGAGCGTTTCTTCAAGAGCAAACCGCCGGATGCAACTATGTATGGCAGCATTGGCAGCGATGAGGAAAATGTTAATTCCAGCAATGACGAAGGTGGTAAGCATCATTTTTGCCGTTCTTTCTTTTCACATTTCAATTTGGTGGAAAAATTTTTTAAATGTTGAAACAAATTTCTCAAGTATCAAATAAATAATTAAATTGATTAGCAATTTCAGTTTGTAATATTATAACACATTTGGATTGTTCTTTAAAGCCGAGTTGTAAGTCCTGCAAAATTGCGGTGCGCAGTTTGAAGGAATCTTGTTAATATTTATACATTTATTTGGAAAAAAAAGAAAATTATTGAACATTAAGAGCTGCTTTCAATTGGTTATGTCTTATTTCAATTTGTTATTATAAATTTTTATCTTCAGCCCGGAAGTGTATGTCGTCGATAAATGGCAGCGGGGCGAGCGGTAGCGGTAGCGCGGAAAATCTGAGCAGCGGTTCCAACAATCAGACGAGATCGGCCAGTCGGGGCGACGACGCGTCCAACACCGCCAGCAACAGCAACACCAACGCGACGGAGAGCTTCAAGCCGCCCATGCTGACGGAATCGCTGTTGAATCGCCACAATGAGGACATGGAGAAGCTGATGATACAGAAGCACCGAGAGTTACGCTCCAGTATTAAGAATAGCGACAAGCTTAAAGACTCTCGTATCAAGACAGAAAAAGTCAACGGTACTGACCATTACGTCAATCAAGGTCACGGGATCAAAAGAAGCGGTAGTCATAGCCGGGAGGGTGATAACTTCAAGGTGTACCTTACTTTCTTTACATTTTAGAAAATTAACTTAATTAGGTGAATTACTACTTAAATTATCATTAATTATCATCAATTACAATATTAACAATTAAACAATTTTATCTTTAAGCGAAGAAGGAGAAGATTTTTGATGCTAAATAATAGGGGAGAGTGGGCTAAATCGGACCGTGTTCTAAAAAAGATCTTTTTAATTTAAATGAATATTTTTTTAAGCAGATTTGCGTACCATTTATAATGTAAAGTTCTTATAAGATACCAAACATATAACAGCAGTTTAACAGTTCTAACATTCATAGAATAAATGCAAATATATTTTCAGCCATTGTACAAAAATTAAATTTAAAAGAAGAAAACCCTTCTAAATCATTATTTAAAGGTGCTAAAATTTTGAAAAGTAATTGATTTAAGATAATTAAAGAGTCAAAATGGTCAGAACAAAAATGAAGGGTATTAAATTATTTTTTCAACGGCACTTTCGGTTTTACGATCGAATTGTATTTGCGCCCTATAGAAAGCAAAAACTGCAAATATGTCCGACTAAGCGTACTCTTCCTTACTTGTGTTAATTATTATTAAAGACATCAAAATCCGCCTTGATCGAAAATTGGCGTTCTTCTTCACTTAATTTTATTATTCACATTATCAGTTTTAATTTTACATATTATTAATTATATTTTTGTTGCATATATTTCAATTTTTAGTTCAAATGCTAAAAAATGCGTAAAAGTATTATAAATATTAAATATAAGTGCAGAGATATAATAAAATGCATATTAAATGTCTAAAAAAGAAATAAAATTTAAATGCGATTATGATATGAAAATAGGTATCCAAACACGATAAAATCTCGAAAACAAGCACGATGGGTCCAGCAAATCTCACAACTACCGTCACCAGCATGAGTCAGTCGACCGTCCTACAGGCGGGAGCGAATATTAATCTTTGGTCACCATTATCGGTCACTGTGCCCTCTCAATCTGCATCTACTCAATCATGTGTTCCACCCATCAAGTAAGAGCTCTAAAATATTAATAAGATAGATCAGAATATATTAACTACTAAATATTAAACATACATTTTTAAAAATGTTAATGTAGGATTTGTAAAAATCTTAGTTATATACTGAATGTCAAATAAAAATCTCAGGAGGTGTGTGTAATATATTAATAATAATAATGAAGGAAACAAATTGTGATCTACATTAAGAGAAAAGTGTATATTTATGTATTATAATATTGTAAAATAATTATAATTAGGAGAGTTTTATTTTTATAGTTATTATTATAATGTTAGTAATAATTGTTATTAAGAAATAATCGTGAAGAAATTTTATAAACCATGATAATTTCGAATATTAATGTAGTAAAATATCAAGATAAGCTGATTGAAATTTGGAACGTTCCTATTTTATAAATATTCCCTTACTATTTACATAACACTAATAGCTATGAGTTGTATGATAAATCAGAACAACTATAAATATATAATTAGCATCAGAAATGATTATAAATTATAGTTAAAATGTGAAATCGTTTTTTCTCACAGTGCACGAATCACGTATTTAAAATTAAATATTCCAGTGTCAACTTGGAGGCTGCAGCCAAATTTCCCTTACTCCCATCAGTGATACCGGTATACTACATGCCGGTACCGCAACCCAACAAGTCCACGACGATGTCACCGTCGCAGGAGAAACTTAGTCCACCGCAACCATCAGCACAATCAGTACAACACAATCCTTACAGTAAGTGTTTTGTTTAACAATTAATCCAAGATGTAAAGATATAAACCGAGTTTCTTCTTATTGTTTATTAAACAGTTCAACAAAAAATTACTTTTTTTAACACTAGAATGAGTAATTATAAATATTAAACTGTTTCATCACGTTATGATTTTGTGTTATAAAATTTGCAACAACATATTTAATTTTGACTGTTATAAAATTGTTCTATTATGTCATACAATATATCGTAATTAATATCTACGACAAGCTACATGAAAATAGTTTTTTGCAACTTTAATTGAAAATTTCTCAAAATTGTAACGTAATGAAGCAATTTGCAATTTGGAAACCCGATTCGTATTCTGCAGTATCCAAAAGGGTACAGGAATGGCTTGTCTCGTTCTAGTATTTCTTGCTGAACCGTGTTATTACTCTACAACTCAAAACAATTTACGAGGGTTATTCGGATTTCTTATAAAACATAAACCATCACAGATTTTTTCAAAAAACTTTTCATTCAATTTCTTACATGTTTCTCTATTTTTCTACATAGTTTCCATATTTGTTCCGGACCTTATTTTCCGAATAACCCTTGTATAAAAAACCCCGCACTAATTTATGACATAGGATTAGAATGACATAATTGCTATTCGTGAATTCAAAATGTATTCAAATAAATTAAAATGTATTACAAATTTTCAATTAAATACATTTCCGTTTATTGGATATAAATTCATATCTTATAGTTGATTTAACCGAAATTTAAACATAAGATTAGTGCGGAGTTTTTTGTACCTTTGAGAGAGACGTTTTCAAAGTTTTCAAATAAAATACGCGAATTGATATTAAGAAATAAGTCTTCTATGAGAAGCTATAAAAGAATTGTAGTATTTGCTCCAGTATCCTATGTCGCGACGACGATGGCTGGGATGATCTATCCAGCTGTGATCGGCACTCCTCCACCGCGCGCTATGATGTATCGACCTTTCTTGATACCTGAGCAAGCGCCGACGGCGACAACGTGCAAAAATCAGCAGCTCAATAACAAATGTTCGGATCGTAAACAACCAACCAGTCAGGCGACTAGCGTCAAAGCCGAGCCGGGGAGCATAATGGCCATGTCTGAGAAGGTAAAGTGGCCATACTAGATAATTTGTCATGTTTTCTGTTATGTATAAGTTGCCTATCGTAGAGGATAATTGAAAAAAAGAAAATGTTTTCTATATAACTGACAATGAGACTTTGATGAATTAAATTAATTGACATTTTGGAATTAATGTTTTTAATAATTTCAATTTTTCAGTAAAACATTAATTAACACCGCTGATTCTGGCAGGTTTTGTCACCCGGCGAAATGTTCTCGTCATGCATGAGCAATGATGGTGGCTGCTCGAGCGTGGTGGATCTTCCGACACCGATGACCATGAAAGAGCATCGCCGGACAACCGACTACAATGGCGACGAGTCGAGTTCGTCCAGCTTTTATAGTAGTTTCTTGTACAAAAGCAGTGACAGCAGCTGCAATCCGGATCAGAAGACGTGCGAGGTTTCTTGCGAAGTAGAGAATCAAATGGAGCAATGCTCGAAAGACATTCAAGGGCCATCTCGATTATACGTGGGTTTTTAGACTCTTCTGTTAAATCCTATTGGCGTCTGAATATTTATATACTTAACTGTACGAGTGTAATAAATGCGCAGGAGAACACCAAGTGCCATCAGGGAATGCGGAGGAGAGATCCATCCTGGTTAGAGGGCGTCCACTTGACGCCGGAGTTGATCTACGAGTACCAGATGCATCCGAAGACGCTGAATGAAGTGTTGAAGGCCGATCTAGACGCAATGAAGAACTTTAATCAGCCGTTACTGGTAAATGATCAATTAGGACAGCTCTATCTAGACCTGGAAGTGGAAGGTTTCAGCACCAAACTCATCCTCGAGGATGGAATTACGTCGAGCGGAAGCGACAGCGGGAGTAGTAACGGCAGTTGGACTGAATCGCAGGTAGGTGGAACGATTAAGAAAATATTGCGACATTTATTACATAGAAAAAACAATTTTATTGCAGTATTTAAAAGTTTAGTTACGTACAGATCAGATACTAATTTTATGTGAAAATAATATCAACATAATTATTTTTAGATCTAAATTCTAGTAAAATCATTCTTTTCATATAAAATTCACTGAAATATTTTGTATTGTATAAAGCAATCTAATTTGATCTACTTACAGCGCAAGCAGAGAATGATGAAGTACGGCAAGCTAGTGATGATCCACGAGGAGAATGCGCCTCTACCGCCCCCATCGTCTCAAACTGTATCTTGTCAGCATTCATAAAAGTGCAATTGATTCGCCACAAACGATCTCAAAAGACACTCAAAGTTAGCGTTTGCTTTGTCATGCTCGCATTTCTCTTGAATAGATCCAAGGAATTGAGGACAGAATTAATTCTTGGAGCAAATGTTTTTGAGAAAGAACTGCAAATGCGAGTTGATTTGTGTGTATATAAACAACGAATGAAATGCACTCAGTGAGGAACACGTGATTTAATCGGCATTTTAATAACACGTTGCCAGTTCTCATATCTTTCTTGAGAGGATCTATTTTTATTTAAGGAAATACACTTAGATCACAAATATGTAATAAATGCGTCGTATTGAGAGATTAATCAGATCATGAGAGAGATTGATAAAATTGTCTTACAATTAGCCAAGTTCGAGTACATTTTTAAATATTTTTAGCGTGAAGTAGAATGCATAATATATACTTACGAGATTTTCACGAGCTATTTGGATTTGCATTTTATTTGTGTATGTGTTTCTCACAGTTGCCAGATATTTCTTTAATTACACAGTTTTGAATTACCGATAAAATCGTTGTGATTCAAAATTTTTAGAAACATCTTGTAGAAAGAAAATAATTAGGATAACACGTGAATAGAAATGATGACAAGTTTTTTTCTGTGTCAAAAATAAATAAGTATTACAACAATATCGAGTAACGCGAACATTACATATTCACAATTTTTAGTATCGCTTGCGTAATTTTGTGAACATGTTTGCGTTATAGATATAAATCGATCGAAAGATTATAGTCGATTTTGTACTTATTAAACGAATAGTGCGCACGAGAAGAGAATGGAAAGATGACACTTTTGATAGTATAACACTTGCGTAATAATACGTTTTCTACCGCTGCACATATATATTTTTGAGAAATAGAGATTTCCCTTTTTTATAGATGTTTACACGTATCCTTTTTATAAATGTACATATAATATACGTATAAAATATATATATTTTATATGAATTTATATAATATATTTAAAAATATAAAAAAACAATTTCGTGCCTATCTGCGAAATTAAATTATGCAATGAGAGTGCTAGGCTTAATTAGATTTGTTTCTATATACAATCGTATTCTCTCGTTAAACGTCTTTCACGTTAAAGGAGAAGATCAACGCGGATGTTTCGGGCGACTAGAAACATGTATATTGATAGCAGAATCATTTTGCATTGCTTAATATATTTTATAAGTTTGTATAATTCTTAGTGTTAATTTTATTACATTATCGCATATTATGGTTAATATAAAAAAGACAAGAAACAGCTTATAAATTTATTGGAAAATATAATGGATTGTAATTACATAAATCTCTCTTACTTTCTATTAATGCCAACTTCATGTATAATCAACGATTAAAAATTCCTTGTCAAAAATCCGTCATCGATAAGTATATGTATATTGATTTTGATCCTTATTAGGGAATGGCTTAAAAATTGCGGATAAATTACGCGAGACGTGCATTTCATTCAAGATACGTACAATTATAAGTCGTCGCTTGTAACTTTTAGGGGTCATAATTAAATAGAGGGAGAGGGGGAGAAAAGAAGAAGAGAGAGAGAGAGAGAGAGAGAGAGAGAGAGAATCTACCAGTAGCTACATATGTAGCACCACACAATACCTGCGGTGCTGGGGCGTACCGCAATTTGTATATTTAGCGTTTTTATATCTCTGGAAGATATTTTGGACCGAAATATACATAAAGCGATATATATATATATATATATATATATATATATATATATGTATATAGATACTTACAAACTATAATTATATATATAATTATAGCGTGTAAGTATCTATATTTATATTTCTAGATTATATCTGCGTCCGTATTTTTTTAGATTTAACAGTTATACGTGTAATATGTATTTCTTTTATCTACAATTTTTACACCAGTTTTCTCAGGCAAACTGTATTTTTAGACATATTTGACAAAACGCTATATTTTTCTCGAATTTACTCGCGCTCGATAACGCTCTATTTATCAGAATTTCATAGATTTATATTGAAAATTCCGTAAAATCCTCAAGAAATTTTTAGAAATATTAATAAGAAGAATAACACAAAGTCTTAAATAAAATAATCTATTGTAATATGATCTAATTTTACCATATTTCCGTATCATACTCGGTAGAATTCAAATTCTGATGAATTTTTTTATAAACGATTTAAGTTTGATTAAGATCTAAATTTATCTCCAGTAAACAAATAAATGAAGTTCAAACAGTGGCGAGATAAAAGAGTAATATGCGCGGTAACGTGACTATTGTAATTATATAAATTTAAATTTGTGTAATCACGTGTTTAGAAAATAATACGTCCACGTGAAAATCGAGCTAGCTTCGCTAGCCACCAATCACGTAATCGAAAGCACGAAGTTATGTAATTGCAGTTTGATAATCTATTTCAGCCCATACGGCACAGAATATAATATAATATTTCAGCAATGTTGCAGCAACATCACAATATTTCAGTGACATTGCAGAAACATTGCGAATTGCAACATTATTAGAATGTTTTGCGCTGTCTGGGAGAAAATTGTGGAAAAGTGCGGAGTTAACTGCGCTATGCGATATACTGTTTCATAAGAAAGTATACGGAAAGTATAAGCCTATATAGTAAGCCTATATAGAGAAAATACAACTTACAATAGACAAAAAGGACTGTTGTAGTATATCAAAATAGATACAAAAAAGTATTGTATAATTACCTAGTAATGGGGTCCGGCCGTCCCCATTGTTAATTATTGTTTAGCATCTTCTTGGTAGATTTTCAATTACGTATTCATAAGATAGCACCATAGCTTCTTGATTCTGTTCTGAATAATACGAGTAACAAAGCCTATATTGTGCAAAAGAGCACGCTTCAAGCTTTTTTTTATAAAGGAGATCACACTATTATCGGTAATTTTAAATAAAGCCCGTACACTTTCGTGTGGAACAAACTGTATATAGTTTGTCTTTTAAAAGTATAGTCGATCTAATTTGTAGAAAAATTTACCCAAGCAACAAACTGACATTTGTCATCATTTTAACGTTAAAATGCTGCGAAAGACGTCATTTTGACATTAAAGTGACGATATATAACAGCAACTTGCTATCTAGATAGTTAGCAAAAAAGTTTAAATACATAGATATATTTATTTGATTAGAGGTAAAATGCAATTACATTAATAATGTGCTCAGTTACTAGCGACGTCAGTAACTGACATCTCCGAGGTATATCTTACACTAATTGTAAGTTAACAATGTATTCATGCGGTAAGGATCTCCATATTCAACGAATTTCTCGAGATAACTGCTTTAAATTGAATATTTATTTTCCACAAAGCTTATGTTTAACCCTGATCCAATCGGGAATTTAAATGGACAAATTTTCAAATTTAAATTATTCTGTCTCAAATTTGGACACACAAAAAAAAAGTGAAAAACGTTTCTGGTCAAACAATTGTGAGTATTCTGGAATGTTGAAAGAGAGTATAGAACTGTTTTCAAATTTTTTAAAACTTAAAAACTTTTTTAAAAACACTATTAGGCACCAGTAATCCAATTGGACAAGGAAATCAGCAAAAAAAGAGTTTGACTACGGAAGATTAATATATCTCCAAACATTTTTTATAGAATTTGCATCGTGCAACTATGACTTCAATTGATTGAAGCCAAATCGCTTCTGCCTCTCAATAGAGCCTGTTTCAGTGTTAACAATCGTTACTCATGACGCTTATGATTTGCTGGTAAAAATTTAACGACAACTAAGCTTTTCTTCGCAAAGCATCAGAAAAGGAGAAAAGTGTTCTTTACCAGCTCACACAAAATTTTGAAATATATTATACCAATTACAAATTATGTCGATCATGATTTTATTAAATAGACTGTATACAATATCATGCAGGAGAAAGATATTTTGTATACTACGTATTTTCACGTGTCGTCGTAAATAATGGTCGCGACGTGTATAACAATCAGAGACAATATTTTATATACCAATGATTAAGTATGAATCTGAGAAACATTTGCGAAATCTAATCTGAATTATGACTGCAGCTGTATTACTTAAGCAAATATTTTTTCCTATAAAATTGTTTTGCACAGCATTTAGACCTCAGTGAAGGTAACTAAACGTGGCTCATTGATACTAAACTTTATGATGATTTTTCAAATTAGTTGCTATTAATGCTTGCAATTTTAATTTTACGCAATAGTAATTGATTGCCGCTGAACTTGATTTCACAGCTAAACACAGCTACATTTGGATAATTTCCCATACATCGATTGTTGCAGAGCTTTTGAAAACTTCCATCTTTCGCATTTCATATGCACACTTCTGCAAAATGTGATATGAAATGTTGCAACAGAAATATTTCTACACATGTAGTAAATTTTCAAATTGGACTTTTTACATTTTCTGCTTAGATATGTTAACATAGAAAATTTGCTTTGTTGCTTTCGTTGATTGAACAAACAAATTTTTTTTTAATTTGGTGTTCACGGCGTGTTGCTTTCGCCGATTAAATCAGCGAAAATTTTTTAAGTCTACTTGCGGAGTGTGCTAAGTTTATGTAATAGGAATACAAGAATATGAGATAAATAAAATATTATTGTCTTATTATATATTATTCATTCCTTTTATATTTCAGAAATTATTTTTACATTTTCATATTAATCAAATTGCAAATAATAAATGAAAGCATAGAATAAAAAAATATTAATTACATTTTACATATAGATTTATTATAATTTTTTAATACTTGTAATATTCTAAATATAATAATTTATATTTAAATTTATAATATTTAGAGGGTTACGATTAGCAGTATTTCATAAAAATTTCAATAACTTTTTAGTAAATTCAGCAATATTTCAGAAAGATTTCAGTAACTTTTTCGTAATATTTCAGAAAGATTTTCAATTTTTTAAATTAACCTTTTAGCAATATTTTCACAAGATTTCAAGTGCACGCGAGAAAAAAATAATAGCTAAAACAAGATATGCTATTGTTGTGCATCACCTTTCCTGAGTTAATTGAATTTATTTAGATAATTGAAATCAAAAAAATGAAATTGAAGTCAAGAAGTTGAAGTACCTCTTGTCCCAATTTTTCAGATTTTTTGTTCTGGATTATTTTATGAATACATTAATTAATACAAAATACGATATAGTACTGTAAAAACTGCTATATCATCTAATAAAAAAATTTTTTTTATTTTACGTATTTATATTTGTAAAGTTTCATTTGTAGTTTTTTTTAAAAGAAATATCTGAAAAATGTTAAAATAAATTGTGACTAATCAAAAAATGATTTTTAATCAGCATTTTACAGCCATTTAATATCATTTTGATGTCAAGTACGTGTAATAATTTTTAATTTATTTTGCTTGGTATTGAACTTAATTCCATTTCTAGTGGTAACACTGTGTTAATTGTTGGTATGCCTACTGCTAATTTATGATTTTCCTCTTTCTTCATATTTCAAATTTCGTTTAAGCAGATTAGGTTTTTATCAGTATTAATAAAGTGCAATGTTTAATTTCCGAGAAGTAAAGGTGTATCACTTTCCTGAGAGGTAAAGGTGTGTCACTTTCCGAGAAGTAAAAGTGTGTCAAATCCTATGTCGATATTGTGGCGACTTTCTGTATAATTAAATTAGCAACAAATAATTTATATAATTTAATAAGATATCTCATTAGTGCTTTTATCACAATAATGATACCACAATAATAATTTCGTTTTCCTCCTTCGATCGATTCAAAAATTTTTACCGTATTACATTTCATAAAAACATTAAAAAATAAAATATATAACAAAATTAAAAAATTTATAATAATAATAAACAAAATTTACCAAACTCTTCACTTAAAAAAAAAACATTTTTGCTTGTTCGTGCCTGTTCGCGATCATTTTCATTCCTGAAAACACTATAGAAATGAAAATTTTCCTAAAGAAAGTTACTAGCACTTGAAATTACTAGTGCTCCTATCCTGGACTTAAACCAGTTTGCGCGCGCATTTTTATTAGAAGACTACAACGAATGCAGGAATGTAGTATTGTAAAATATCCCACTGCGCACATATGTGAGATTGTGAAACACCGTCTTGGACGACGCGTGTTCAGTAGTGTTCACTAGTCCTCTCTTGTCATTTGTCGGAATATGTTCGTGTGCTATCGTTTGCTGGAAGACGAACACAGTGCTTGGTTTATCATCTCTCTTTTACATCTCTCTTTTTACCTTAAAATCAATCATAATCATTACAAATAATTCATTACATGAGTCAGATTTTAACCATTTATCGGAAAAATGTGTGATAAATCTTTTGTCACTTGCGCTTATGATAAATGCATTATATTAATAATTTGTCTATTGCTGGAATCTTCTGTAAAATTTTATTAAATATGCACTACTAAACATAATAAGATAGAATCGAAAAAGTTTTAGTAAATAAGATAAAGTCAAAGTTTTACTAAAAATACCATTCACTAGTCCCGTATCACTTATTATATAGTATATTTTGTTTTCCTCATCAAATAACATTTAAATTATTTAATTACCTTCCTTTTGTTACATACCGTTATCAATTTCTTCAAATCACTATTAATTTATTAGTTTATTAGAATACGGTATTACAATATAGATTTATATCAATTAATAATGTAATGCTAGATCTATTATCTCGTATGTTATCGTAATTAAAAACTCAACTGTTGATGGATATTACAACTCTACCGGAAAAACTTTTTAATTATATGGATGAGACAGTATAATCGAAAGAAGTGCAAAGGTATCTTTTCATATGCAGCATTGCTGTGGCAAGAAAGATATCACGTGGTTCACAGTTTATCTCTTCTCTTTTCTTTTTACATTGCATGGAAAAAAAGAAAAGATAAATTAATTGTGAATCAAGTGATAAATTTACTGCCGCAGCGTTCTGCAAATGAAAAGGTACCTTAAAATGTGTGTATGCTATTATATGGTTGCAAGAATAGCCAAGGATAAAACATTAAATACTGTGCATTGGTAAAACTTTTTAATGAATAAAATAACGCGAGAAGTTTGCAAAGATCGGACAGGAAGCAAAATTGATAATGCACACGAGGATTCATATTTATGATGTAACAGCATTCTCTGATATCTAGATCTACTATATGTAATTTTGTAAACAAAGGATAATATACTGTAAAAAGGTATTTAAAATTGGAATTGAAGTTAATTTGTAACACTGAAGAGGACCTAATATTGGGATCAAAACGTTAATTTTTTTTTGTTTCAATATATGCAAATAATATTTATGATTTTAAGATATGCAAATAAATAATATTAATAGTAAAAACATTCGGTTAGGCTTATATAAATATACTCATTCAAATTGTTTTCATTTCTTTTTAGAACAATTGTTTTTTTTTACTAACTATAACTTTGTGTAAAACGACACACAAACACACACACACACACACACGGACACACACGCGCGTGCGCGCTCGTTATTTTGCATCATACTATTTTGCTTATTTATACACTCACACATAAACACGCGCGTGTGTATATGTAAAAATAAGCAAAGCAGTATAAATGGAGGAACGTTTTCCTTATAAATTTGTTTATTCAACACGTACCAGTTAGCCAGATAACAATTACCCAGCGAGAAATGACTCATCGAATCAACGTCAAAATCATCAACATTACATTGCATCGAAATAATGCTCGAAATTTGAAGTCTAATTATCTCGATGTCTGTGCTTAATATATTTTTAAAAGAAACAAATTATTTGTGACTCATATTCATCAGCAGACTCTTAAACTTAAAAATTATATATATTCTCATAAATTAGGTAGGCTCCAAGGAAATAAATTAAGAATAATGCCAAAATTAGGGCCAATTAAAAGCCAAACACAAGGTCTTCGAGTGTGAATTTATATATTTTTCTTCAAAATTTAACGTTTCGATCTCTACGGTTTGGACTTTGGACCATCCTCAGTGTGACAAAACAAGTTTAGGCAAAGTAATTAGTTGAATATTTTAATTCTCTCGCTCGCCGATCCTCCTCCTCTCATTGGTTCGTCCATTTCAGTCAATGACGACATTCTCAAATCTGATGTTCGATGAAGAGCGCGCGAAGTGAAGTTCTGCAGATGTGTGTATTTTGTTTTCCGTACCGTTCATTTAATTAAATGATTAAATAAAAATACCGTTTATTTACTTAAATTTTTTATTTTAATTACAATTAAAAAATTTGAAAATCTTTATTATGCCAAAATAAATTAATATTTTTAAATTTCACTTACACTTATGTTTAATAATAGTTTACTCCGATCAGGTTTTAGTTCCGGGATGTAAATTTTCTTGAATCTCCTTAACTAATCATTTCTTATGTCATTATAATACGGTACTACTTACGGCTGTTGTCGAAGATTTTATTCACAATCATTTAATAATAATTGTAGAGAGTATAATTACTTGATTCTCTACCCAACGAGAAATGACTCATCGAATCAATGTCAGATTGACGTAAAAATCATCGATATTACATCGTATTAAAATAATGCTCATTTCTCACTAAAAATAGATTATATTAATTACGATAATCGTAATTCAAGTACAAAGTCAACACAAAACGCAAAGAAAGTAATATTAACAATAACATTAACAATAACAATCAAATTTCACTAACGTAACTGCTTGTAACCAATGTATAACTTATAATTCAGAAATGTTCTGTGTAATTGTAGTTTTACAATATCTGTTTTCATCAAACTCTAATTTCACGATTGTTTTCGACAACGAAAACTGTGAAAAATTCTACATGTCGCTACGTAGTATATATATGCTAAATTTAATACCTTCTTCATCGGGAACTGCATAAGAAGCATGCAGTTGTCTATGATCGATGTAACTTAGGTCTACAATTTTGTATTAACAAGGTATCAATATTATCTCGAGCATTATTTTAAACTTCCTTATTCTTAATAGATCAAGATCAAATTTTCTTTTTTATTATTAGTACTTCTCATCTATCTCGTCTTTACTTTATTCCAATGTTATACATGTAGACTGAAGATATCATTCTAGAGAATACAAAGATAAACATATATGTTAAAAATACAGAGATTTCACGCACAATTCGGAGATTATTTACGCACGCGCCTATCCTAATTATTTTTACCAATTAACAAAAGTCTCTCCTCGTTGCTCTGTCACCGTACACATTCATTGTTTTACAGACAAAATCGTTGCAGAATGGAACCACACTCATTTCCGTAATTATAACAACATCGCGTTAGACGTTTGTTCATAAGGTATAAAGAAAAGTCAAGTTAGTTTCGTTAATTTTCACCTCAATAGTTTAATGATGTGTGTATCAAGTAAGGTACTTTGGTATTTCGTGCTTTTGCTTCCCGCTTCAACCCTTGAGACTCAGGAAAATTCAACGAATGGCGATAAGCAAAGTGACAATTCGACGGTGCGGTATGATTATCCCGTAAATTCTATGAAACATCAAAATGACGAGATCAAGTCAACACAGTGCAATTCATCTGAAAATTTTATCAAGAGTGACAACGAAATGCAATATGAGCCTCGTATTGACTCTACAAAGAACGAAAAAAAGAATAATTTAGAACGATACGACGATTTTCGCGGACGTATCATAAAAAATTGCGAAGAAAGTAATCAGACGTCTATAGTGAATTCTACAGAGATCAATGACTCCACGGTACAAGAAATTAAGAATCTCTTCAAAATCGAAAGCGAGATCAATTCCACATCGCACAAAGACGAAAACTCTAAGAAAAATATTAAAACTATATTCAGTGTTTCATACGAAAAGTGTCACAATGTTACTTGCGTACAGCTTTGCTGTCCTATTCGTAATTACCTATCGTTAACGGGCAAATGTGTTGCGGGCAAATGTGTTGCTATGAACGATAGCTTCTATTTACCAAAATTGAACAAATGTAAGGACGGTTCCGATGACCCACTGTTTTATTTGACTGTCCACGATCCATGCATCTCACGAGGATTTGAACGCCGTCTGCTTCCTTTCAACGAATACCTTTTCCTCACCGATGGCTCTTTGTACCAAGGTCCTAACAAATTCATTTTACCGTCGGACTTCTGCTTAGCCAGTTTTAATAGAGACATTTATGAAGTAATTGTCTGCACTAATCAGACTAAATATCCGATATATGTATCCGCGTGTCTCCTAGTGTCTTTGCCATTCCTGCTGCTGACGTTCGTAGTATATTCCATATTGCCAGAGCTCCAAAATATTCATGGCTATACAATACGTGCATACGCTGGGTCATTATTTATCACATATACGATTATGTATTGTGGTCAACAAGTTTCTGAATTACAAGTTGATGAGAAAACATGCATTATACTAGGTACGGCATGCATAAACTATATAATGTAGTAACGTAGTTTTTATGTATAGTAGTTTATAGAGGATGATCCCAAATTGAAATGTCAAAACTTCGGGAATGTGTGTAGGAGATTAACTAAGAAAAAAATTTTTTTTTTAAATATGTTTGCTTTTGCTTCGTTTTGGAGAAAATCGCAAAAGAAGACAAAATAGTGTTACGTCCAGCAAACACTCTGATTCACTTGCGGCACTCGCACAAAAAATAAAACTCTTTTAGCAAGCATAGCTTTAATGTCAAGGAAACGTTACATAGAAAATGCTACAGAACTTGATGAAGCAATTGGACGGCGTGCCGCGAAAACCCGAACTGCTTTTAAATGATCTCTTTTTTAAATATCAATTTCTTTATATTGATTTTTCAGTCAACTATTCAGTACTAGGACACAAACAATCCCGAGGACGCAACAATAGTTTCCATTTTTGCACTTATTTATATTACTTATTCTTCTACACTTATTTATTAACGTTGTCACTTGCTTAATCTAGATATTATTCAAAATGTTGCTCTCTTGCAATAATTATTACGTTAGTTTATACGGTCCGATTTACGCCAAGTTATAACATCGATGTTGTGCTGGGGCAAACGTAAACATTTCTCTAAAAAATGGAAAGATAATATCGATGTGATAACTTCGATATAAATCAAATGGTGTAAACTTAGATAATGATTCACTGTTCCGGCATTCTTCTGTTTGAAAATCAGCGCGCATATTTTTACATTTTCTCTGAAATATTAAGCTATAAACAATGAAAAGTACATTCAAAAGCAACAAGGCATAAAGAACAGTTCAATCTGATGAACAAAGAACGTCTTATATGTCCTCCTTATTTAACGTATTAAATTGTTTTTTATTCCCTGTGGCCATTGCATGTACTTTTCATTGCGTTAAACGTTAAAGAAATTATACAGTCAAGTATTTAATTAAGTATTTAATTAAGCATGTGTGCCATTTGTTTCAAACTTATATATTTATTTATTTTAAGAATTTATAATGAGAAAAGATTTAAAAAATTTTACGGAGTTTAACAATAACTATAAATCTGACATTCTAATACGTGCTCAGTAATTAACACATTATTCATTTCCTTCCAGCCTATATTTTAAATTTCTCTTTTTTGTCAAGTTTTTTCTGGCTAAATGTAATATGCTTCGACATTTGGTGGACATTCAGGTAAGCAATATATAGGATGTTTTATTTGAATTTCCCCAGGCAAATATTTCGAGAATTGCGCAAGATACGAAAAAATGATTCAAGAGTTATATGGCTCGTATACTTTCTTATGTCTCTCTTCAAGTCATACAACTTTTATTTAAAACACTTTTTCGTATTTTGCGTAGTTCCCAAAATATCTACCTGGGGAAATAAAAATAAAACACCCTTAAATTTCATTCTATCTCAAAAAACATGGATGTTTAAAAGACACTTAAAAGATATTTTAAAGATGTCTTTTAGAAATGCGTTGCTCTCTGGGATATTATATGCAGTACCACAGTGTTCAGTACTATTTAAATGTAAATGTTGACTTGTATTTTTTTTTTAATGTTTTGGAAAATATTGAAACATTAAAATTAGTCAGACAAAAAACTTTAGGTGTGAAAACTCTTTTCGCTTTTGAGACAGAATAATTTGTTTGTGTGTATAGAAATCAACACACACATATCACACATTACAAAAATATATATTTTTGTATGTATATATATATATATATATATATATATATATATATATATATAATATACTTTTAAATATATGTACATATGTATAGAAGTTTTTATGTATGTATCTAAGTAATTATTTTGTAAGGTGTTAATTGCAAAGCTGAAGTATCTTCATTCTTAAACATATATATAGATGATAATGGGTGATTAAATATAAATTGTGTTTTACAGAAAACTACGTCCATGTCGAACAAACATAAAGCAAAGGAAAAAGAAGTTTGTGAGGTATTCGATATATGCGTGGGGAGTCCCTTTGATTTTTATCGTTATCTATTTCATTATGGATCATGTTGACAAGATACCAGAAAATTGGATCTGGCCGGAAATATGTGGGAAAAAATTTTGGTTTAATAGTACGTAACATTAGCAATGGATTTCCTACTAATGTTAACTAATGCTAGCGGAACTGAAAAACGCTTTGTTTAAATTTAATCACTTTTAAATAACTATGATAATTTTTAAATAAGACAATGAATACATCTACGATAGGTAGCGCGTAATATAAAATATTATTCCTTTTTTCATTTCAGATGTTGAGGCAAAACCAAAATATTTTTACGTATTCATAGTTGCTATTGTTATCAGTAATAGTTACCTCTTCATACACACAACAGTATCAATTATGTACCAGAATATGCAGATAGCCCATCAGTTGAAAATGTCAGATTCCGAGTATTACAATAGAAATAAGCTCAGGTACAGTAAAAAAAAATCTATTTTATCCGACATATTTGCATTCAAAAAACTGCATGATATTGCAATTTATTGATACTTCTTATTTTAACAATGAGACAAAATAAAATAATCATTTTACAGATATTTTATATACATATATAAACACAAAGGTTAATGATTGTAAAAATTAAAAATTATTATTAAAGCTCGAATGGTAGTATTTTTATTTTTAAAATAAAATACAAGTGATAATTTTAAAAAATTTTTTACAAGTAAAAGTAATATTTTTATATTTTTATTCAAAAGTTTTCCCATTCTAATCCAAGTTGTTTAAAGCATGTTTAAAGCATCTAAAGTTAACGATGAATATGGATTTGTCAATCAGAAAAAAAATTATTTTGGAAATATTGTATATTTAAAGTACTTTGCAATATCTTTATTATTATTCGGTGTATGTTTACTGTTAAATAGTTTTTACATTTTTTAATTAATCTGAAAATTAGTTTGAAAAGTTAAGTATTTTTAAACATTTTTTTATAGCTGTTTATCTTTATGACTAAAATACAATATTGTAATTTTATTTTTGAAAAAATTTGAAATTTATAAAAATGTTTAATATTGATTCGTTTAACATTATTTATTGTTGTTGTAAAAAATTCGTAAAAGTGATAACCAAACATTAATTTTCATGTATTTAAATATTCCCAATACAAAAATATGTTTGTCCACAGGTTTAAAACGTTCCTGAGGCTGTTCATGATGATGGGTTATGGTGGAATAATCTGGGTTATAAAGATAATTGCGTGGATCAACGATTACAATCTCTTGCCGTTGTTTATTTGGTATCCCATTGATATGATAAATAGCTTGCAAGGTTTCATCATTTTCATCATATTCGTATGTAACAAGAAGATAAAAAGACTGCTACTAAAACGATTCGGTGGGCAAAAATGCGGTCCATTTTGTATGATTCCAACGTATAATAAAAGCACGACGTTGAATATCATTTCTCCACATCAGCATCGACAACGGTGTCCACGCAAGAAAAATCAACTCGTCTAATCAACAACCAATCTTAAAGAATCTTAAGGATGTTTCGGCAGGATACGAGAATACGGAATACGAGCTAAAAGTTATCGCCATTAAAAAAATTGAAGGATTTTTATTTTATAAAGGTTAATTTATTTTTCTTTTTTATCTTAATCAACGACTAATCAAAAAAATTTGGTTGCGAGAATGCCCAAATTTTGGCTTTGAATCGATTAGTTGCAAGAAAGTAATCGATAAAACCGAAAGATTACAGAAACATTGCATAAACCATGCATAGAAATATTGTAATATTGCATGGAAGTTGCGAAATACAATGTTGCTACAAGCTTGCCGCAAACGTTGAACGTTTTAGAAATATTATGATGTAAGACCACAGTGATGTTACGATGTAATAGTTATCATTGTAGAAAGAAAAATGTAATGATCAAAACAGAACCGATTAGGAACATAACGCATTACTTTCCAACATTTTAAAACGGTTTAGGCATCCAACATTCGTATTTTCTACAGCATTCTGGAAAGAATGATCCTGGACCGCGCTGCATGGAATATACAGTAGTACCATGCGGACAGGGTGTTATAGGACAACTGAAAAAAAGAAACAAAACAAAATTAGATTACTAAAATTATTACGTTCCAGAAAAATCATGTACTCTCTCTGAAAATGAGGCACAAAAATCTCGTGAAACTAAATTTTATGAATTCCTATAGCTTCTTTCATATAACCGTTTCCAAATTTAAAAATTTGGCAAATGTTGCTTCAATACAAAATCCATTATCTTTGCTTAATGTTAAACAGAGTTTCCTTTATTGATTTATAATTTAGATAATTAGTTATGTATTACCGTTATCGCATTGTTACATCCTGTAATTAGTTAATTAAATGCTCGATGCTCGGATAATCGATTATCAAAGGATTGCTGTATAATAACTAGTTTTTCTGGTAGCAATATTAAACATTAAAAATCATTACCAACTATACGTGAAATTTTATTATTTTTTTTTATGAGTTGAATTTTCCGAAATACGTAAAATCTTATATCCAGTTATACATAATTACGCTGAGTAGAGAAGATAGTTTAAATAACACATAATACTTTTATATACCATCAAAAAGAAACAAACTTCACTAAAGTTGAAATATTTATCTAATTTAAAACCTTCTTCAAAGTAATTCTGTCCTACATTTAGACAATTCTTTAGCCATTTGTCCATCGCTCCTTAAAAGTTTTTGTCTCGAACCGTATTAAAAACCATTTGCGATTAAGTCTAGTTGACAATATCAAAATCCTTGACCTTTAATTTCTATTTTAATTTTGTAGAAACAAAAAAAAGTCAAAGAAGGCTAAATCCGGCAAGTACGGAGGATAGCTTGAGATAGTTACATTCTGTTTGTCACCAAAACATTTTTAAAGGCTTTTAAGTGCTTGAAGTTTAATACATCTTGAGACTTTTTCATTTCTCAAAATAAAAGTGAAATGGTGATCAAGAAGTGGTGATTCGATACGAGCCTCGACGTTGACCATCAAACATTGGAATGTTTGCCTGGGGGCTGAATCGACAAAAATTTTTAGGTAGCGTTTGAGACAATGAAAATGATAAAATCGCTGAATATGTAAATGCTGAAGAAAACTACTTTTGAGAAGACGGAAGATTGATTTAAATTAAATAGATATTTAAATTTTTATAGACTTAATACAGTCCCTAATAATTGCCCTATGTGTATATCATATATAGTATATAATTATATATAACTATATAATAACACTTTTGACTTACTCTTTTATAGTTAATCTACCGTCAAAACAAATTAATTGACTGTAGCAATCCGGTAGTGTGTATACGCCTTCAGTGTAATATTTTCCTTCATAATAGCAGGTAGCTGGTGAGTAACCTGAATGCACATTTATGTAAGTAAAATTCAAAAGTTTGCAAAGAATATGATTCAAAAGTTTTTATTAATTTCGATATTATTATTAGTTAGACGCAATCATATGAATTCCGGAATAATCACAATTATTTAATTTGCAACCCTGTCAACAGATATGTCATTAAAATATCAAGATTGAATATAATGCATGTGACAATTTCAATTCACGTAGAAAAAGACTTTCAAGACGATGTTAACGGCAAAATTGTGCCGTTTATAAATTCGCTAAACTGTCTTACACATTCTTGTAACTCTACATAACGCAATTAACGATGTCTTTCCTTCACTAGTAACTTCATAACCGTCGAATTAACGCACTTAGCATATGTAACGTACCTTGTACTTGTAGAACAAAGTACGCTAACCCGCAAAGCAACAATGAGATCGTACAAACGTAAGCCTTCATCTCACTTTCTTACTTAGGATATCACCAGGACAAAGAAACAATAATTTAATAAAATTTAAAAATTATGAGATTTATATGTACCGTTTTACCCTGCTTTCCTGGCAATCTTTAAGAAACATCTCGATTTCTTCACGAAGACACAAGGTAAAACTTGCGGTATCGCACGTAGTGATAATCTGTTAAAACTATAATTATTTTTTTGTCCCATCAAAGCACGAAAAGTTAAATTTTTAAAGGTTTTCTTAAAAATGGTTAAATAACATACGTGTGTAATGCGAATAATTAAACACAATCAATATTCGTAAGTCATAACATATTTCCATGATCTTCTTGTTTTCTTTCATTCGTGAGCGATAAATGAAGAAACGTGATTTTTTCTTACACTACTTTTTTAAAATATTATCACTTCTGTTTATCTCAAACATTACGCTGATACCCAATTATTTTTCAATGTAATAACGTAGACATATTACAAGATTAATACATGTTTATGTGTATGGTTTTATTTAATTTCTAGTCAAATATAATTAATATAAAATATATATTTAAGAATATGTGAATCTTATAATTATAAATATAATTTTGTTTCTAATTTAATTTTGAAATAATACATATAAAGAAATATAAACAAATCGTTAAATTTGCAAAGTAACATCGCTCTGTTAGATCCTATTTATTTTAACTTGATTCGTTAGCTGTCTGTTAGTTAATTATTGCATTTTGTGACTAGACTTTGTGGAGTGACTATGATTTATATATTTCGTTTATCTCTCATTTCTGTATTGTTATTTGTTAGACTTTCTCCGGATGGTCTGCCCGCTCTCTGTAATTTTCTCTTATTTTCTTCTACGTTTTTTCTCATATTTATTTTGCTATTATGATTATTTCAATTTTTGTATTAATCACGGATTAAGTTACTTCATAATCGGCTTTATATTTTTGGACTAAAAAGGCCAACGTTAAGCGTTTATACAACACCTGAGTTTAAATTTGTTTTAAAAAATAATGTTAGTTTTTCTGACTATTAAATGAAAAGAAAAAGAAGCGTAACTTTTTCTGCAGAAGAATTCTTCGTTAGAAGGAGAGACGACAACCTTTATCATTTTGACTGATTATTATCAGGTTTGATACATCCTAAGTAAAGTGATAAAGATTGTGTGAACAATAGTTCACACTGAAAAGGATCCAAATCCAGGATCGAAACGTACACTATTTCCATCATATTATAGATATATAATTTATACAATCATTGTTATTTATTTCGCGCTCTGACAATCGCGTTTAACTCGCATTGGCAATTATGTTTGACATTTTAAATATTATATTACTTTTTGTAAACGTTAATCGATTTTTAAAAAGTAAAACTTGGTTATTGAATTTAACCCGAATTTTACGTATATATTCAATTTGATCTTAAAACATAACATTTACTTAATGATATATGTTGATATATTTCCTTTTCATTATCTTTTTGCTGTTAACACGTGCGATATCGCTCATTTTGCTTTGTGCTTGTTCGTGCAGAAACCGAAATATTCTAAAGATCACTACCATAAAGGCGGGAGAAGTAGTATAAAAAAGTTCAACTTATTCCCTGTTAATTATTATCATCAATTTACTGCTCTTCTTGATTCCTTAAACAAGAAAGTGAGATGAAGAATTATATCTGCTCGATCTTGTTGCTGATATGCGGGCTGGCACATTTTGCTACCCAAGTACAAGGTATGTTTCAAATACATCGGATACATTTGGCGATTAGGTTTTAATAATTGAAAAAAAATTTATGCGGATATTGTAAAATTTTAAATAAAGGAAAGTCGCTAATACCAACATAAAACTTCTAAAGCGATATCTCCTTATTTTTCAAAAACTAAATATTGCATTGTAGTAATATTTAGAAAAACACAGTTTTAAATAATTTACAAACAACACGTGCCGTTGATACTTTTTCAAAAGATTTGTTATTTAAATACAGACTACTATATACACTAAATGCAGCCATGATAATTTAGTCAAGACAAATCTTTTGATCTATCAATAACAGATTTGAAAACTAGACACGATTATGATAATTTTAATGATTTTTTATTGCTAATAATAGCATGGAAATAAATAAAAGCTTTCAAACAATATTTTCGTATAATTTTATTACGGATTTTATTATAGAGATATAAATTTATAGGTGACTGCCAATTCGGAGCCGAGGTTCTAAAAGTTGGTTTAAAGACGATTCCACCATGCAGTGGAATAGTTTGTAATCAGGATGGTACAATTTATACAGTCAAGTAAGTTAAAGTGTTATATGATTATATATATCATATAAAATATCCATTACACACATACATACACAAACGCGCGTACGTAAATATATATATTTATATAATATAATAAATATATATATATATATATATATATATATATATATATATATATAGTGATAAATAAATATTATTTCTTCCAAATGCCTCGAAATATCATACTGGATATATTTGACGTATCTCGAATAATACAAAAAATAAAAATTAAAACTTCAAGCATATTGTTAAACAATAATTTTTAATTTTTAATTCTTGTATTTAGAAGGACTAGCTAAAATGTAACAATTCTCTGATGACACATTATCTCGATTCTTTAATGCAGATTAATTTTTGCAGGATGTATGCGGTAACAATAATGTACTATATGATTAGTTATTTAAATTATAAATCAATAAAGGAAATGCATTTAATGTTAAGCAAAGAGCAATAAATTATTTTTGTGTTATGCTAAAATTTAATTTGAAAAACATTTAAATTCGTAAACAGCTGCAAGAAAGTAACTATTCATAAAAATTTATAAAAACTAATTTTATATAACTTTTACTCGGTATCTTATACACACATAATCAGAGGAATTAGTGTAATTTCGTTTTTAAATGCGATTTGGATGATGTGGATGCGACATATTTATTAATGTATTTGTTAATCCGTGAAGCTATGACTTTAATGTAAACTTTCAAATAAGTGAGATATATCGCAAGAAAGCATTTTACAATAAGAAATCTCATAAACACATTTCTAAATTTCCATTTTCTTTCTGGATTGACTAATATGTTATAAATAAATAACTGCACTTTCTACGTCTATAATGAGACAAAGTATAATTATAATTATAATATCCTATTGTGATTTAAATGTTAATATAACTTTAATTATTAAACCGCTTTTTCGTAATCTAATTTTATTTCATTTTCTTTCTAGATGTCGACCAGGTTTGTGTGGATACAATGAAGACTATGTGGGTCGTATATATGAGGATGGTAACAAACCATATCCAGGTTGTTGTGCGAAAACTATTTGTATAAATCGTTTTACCAATGAAATCCGATATGCGGGATAAGCAAAATACTAGCGTAACAATAAGATATTTTGTACTTGGAAGTATTGTTATAAATAAATATCATTGACTTCTCATTGCACGACACTTGGAATTTTTTCTCCCGTAAAAAGTCGTCAGATAACATAAGAAAATCGAAAAACTCACATTAGGAAAAGATTGTGACGAGAGAAAACTTAAGGAAGTAAAATCTTTCCACCTCAAAGATTACTACATTACTTTCGTCAGAGAGGAACCTGAGAGGCGTTATGCCGGCCTCTTTTCTATAACGTTTCGAAACTCCCGTACACTAGCCACGCACATGCGTTTGCTATGAAATTTCTATTGACGCAACGACGAATTATCAATTGTTGTCGTGTTGTCGGCATGTTGTTGTCTTATAATTTGTTATGACAACCTTTTGCAATTTAAAATTAATTGATAAAAATAATGCCTTTTAAATAACTGTGAGAGTTTTTTATTGAAAATAAAATCTCTAAAACATTCTTAGCTATACCTACGGTACTGATACTGCTGACAGCTTGCTTTTAATATTTCGTCAACTTACGCCCGTATTCAGTCTTTCTTTGAGAAACGAGGATTCCTTGTTAATGCCTATCTTTGCCTCGTGTGTTATGTTTTACTGTAAAACAAAGACAGGAACAAGAAATCCTTATTTCTGAAGAAAACACTATAAATACGCATATTAATATTTGTATAATTTCTCAAGTTGTTGAATACAATAGGACATCTAATGTGACAACAACTATTCCCGCAATTCTTGCAGTTTTAGCAAACTTAAATTAGTTCGATATAAATTTTTTTGTATACTTACTCGAAATGATTAATCACGCTTGGTTATCTGGCTGTTGTCACGTGTGATATCGCACGTTCTCCTTTGTGCCTTTCTCGAGCTGAAATGTTTTTCTAAAGATTGAGATTGTCATAAAGAAGGAAGAGATAAAAATCGATTTAAAAAGTGGGCTCTTAATTCATTATTGTTACTTCTTTTTGGTGATTCTCTAAGGAAGAAAGTAAAATGAAGAATTACGTCTGCGCGATCTTGTTGTTGATGTACGGAGTGACTCATTTTGCTACACAAGTACAAGGTACGTTTTATAATACCAAATACATTAATTACATATTAGGAGATTAAAGTTGAAGCAAATTAAGATATTGTTACGTCCATATACTGCAAAATTATAAATATGTGTAGAATTTATACACGATGCGATATTGCTGTTGGATATTTTTTGAAAAAATTGTTGCTGCGAGACAATTGCATACATTATAAGCAACATCGATAGTTCAAAGACAGAGCTTTTGATAGATTTTTAAATTAGATGACTATGCTTTATGACTTCATTTTGAAACCAATGGCAACTAATAATAGCACAAAATTGTGAATATAACTTTTCTTATATTCTTTGGATATTTTCGTATTTTACTCACATAAAATATGCATTTAGGTGACTGCCAATATGGATCCAGAGTTTTTAGCGTAGGTGCACATACGATACACAACCCCTGCGCTCAGCTGATTTGTCATGAGGAAGGTGAAATAAATATATACCGGTAAATTAAAGTGTTATATATTGTATATATAATAAAATATGTATGTGTATATGTAATTGTATTTTGCAAGTTGCATATATCACTTCTAGAGTGTTAATTGGAGGCATTCGCCTATCATATTTATTACTGCTTAGATCACTACTTGGATCACTGATTGACTGTTGCATCTTTCTTTATACTTTCGGGCAAATTATAAACTTAACAATTACATTTGTCGATGTTCAATCGGTTCTAAGTTTAATATCATAAAATATAATATTTATTATTTTCGAATGTTGTTTACAAAAATATGACGATATTACATAACGATCAAAGAAAAAAGGAGATGGTAATACAGTTCGCACGTAATATATTCTAAAATTTTTAAGTAACAATCCATATGTTATAATGAGATGAGCATAACTACAAAATTTTATTGTGATTTAAATGTTAGTGTAAACTTATTGTCAAAGTTTTTCATGATCTAACTATATTCTGTTTCTTTCCAGATGCCCTTTCTTAGCTGATCAGTGTAAACCAAATCAATATCTTTCTGGTTATTTCGAGAATAGCCATCTAAACTATCCAGCGTGCTGTCCAAAACCTCTTTGTTTGCCTGACTACCATTAATCAACACCTACAAAGAATAAAATACTAGGTTTCGTTTCATACGACTTTGAAAGTTATAATACACTGTAATCTTCAAGCCTCATAACTCAAAAAGTATTTGATGAAAAATAACTCCATGTAGTGATTTGAAAAACTCTTGACAGATATTAAATTTTGTAATCAGAAATAGAATGTTTTTTATTTGAAAAAATCGATGCAACTTTGACCTTAGTGACACCCAAGTCAAATTGATAGAATCAGTTAATAGATTATTTTAAATCTTACAATTTAATCTAAAGTATTTTCACGAAGTTTACGTTTTATTTATTTTTGTAAACTTTACGTGAAATACATCGCAAACATTCGGATAGGACATTTCGAATGTATTACTTAGGATTAAAAGGAATGCAATTATATTATTAGATGTATTCATTGAATAAATTTTATTGCACTAAATATGTATGATTCACCAGAGTGTATATATACATAATGCGAATCACAATAGGTAAATTTACAGGCAGAATGAACAATATAATGATACAAAAAATATACATCAATTATAATTTTGACAATAGTGTTCCCATACAACACATAATATTTTTAAAATATTTTTATGTCCGCTAAATCCTGTAAAAAAATATTTTCAAAAGTATTTTGGAAATTATTAGCAGAAATCTTTTCAAAATATTGTTAAAACCTTTTTAAAACATTTCTCATAACATTTTTTGGAAAGATTAAAAAATATTTTTTAAAAATATTTCATAATATTGTGTGTTATATGGATTTTCAATACCGGTATAATTACACGTCGTTGTATTCCGAATAAATGCTAAAAAAAAACATATTCTTTTGTTCATCTATTACTTTGCCGATAAATAGGACAAGACATATTCTTTAATGTGGCACGCGTGAAAAAAACAGATAATCCATAGAGGAGGCAGAGAAAGAGAAAAAAAAAGAGATTTGATTTCCGCGATATAATAAATATAAGCTGGTGCAAGGAATAAAATTTCTCGTTGTTTCGCGAATTGCACACTACCCCTCCACTACCCACCCATCCATCACTTTTCACAAATGACTGTAAGCATTTATGAAAAGTGATAGATCAAACATAATATGATATAAGACCTAACAAAACATAAATAAAAAAAATATATATACATATGTGCCTAAACCACAAAAGTCTATTTGGTCATTGAAACATTTTACACGCACATACACTTTAGAGCATTATATATTATTTTTCTAAAATATGCACAAAAAATGCGATTCTCTTTTAACCACTATTATGTTTGCTAGATACGACATAGTAATACAGTGATAGTAAAGCAATGCAGCTAAAGAAAATATTAAATAAATATTTTTTAAGACTAAATATTTGTGTTTTAATGAATTTTGACTCCATCCACTTTATTTAACTAACTCAATAATTGAAATATTAGTTGTAAAAGTCACATTTTTAGCTCATATTGTACAGAAAATTAAGATAATATAAAAATATAATTCGTAAATAGAATAGACAAGTAAAAGGGTGAAGCAGTACTTGGTGCGCATGTATTTCACATATAAAAATATATTCTAATTAAATAGATCTAAGTATATAATCTTCAAACGTTTTAACTAAATTTGAAATGATCTTTAATGAAAAAGAAAAATTGAAAATAATCTCATGTTCCCTGATTCAAGGTTAAGTAGTACCAATTCAGAATCCTTCACCATGGTCGGATAATCATGTGATCGAAAACAAAGAGTGTTACGTCCGGCATTTCCAGAAAAAAAAATTTCGGACGCCTCACTCATTATTTGAACTCTGAGACGATCCTCGTAAAATGTGTTACAGAATTATTAATACTCGTATAACTCTTCATAAACAATGTCATATATGTATTGCATATGTTACGCCCGGAGAACTCCACGATTTCCCTTTTCGCCGATAGTTAGTATCACTCGCGTTAAAGGAAACGTGACGGCGTGAGAAATTTGTTCCGAAAGAAAATATAACTAGTAAATATACGATCTAAAAGATAACATAAAAATACAGAAAGAATCATGTACTAATAGAATTTGGAACAAATTACTCAACCTGACGCAACAATTCGTGAGAACGGACAGAACCAGGATCCGAAGAAATTATTCGAGAAAGATAAATTTAAGCCGGAATGACGCTTAAGAAATTTCGAAATCATAATTTATAATTCTGGCTCGTTTGTTTACCTGACAGAATCAAAGGCAATATTTGTCTTGTAGGAACGGGTAAAGCCAGGATCCAAGAGAGAAAATTTAACTTTATCTAAGCCGAGATAAAGATAAGTCCGGACGTCGTACAAGAATTATCAAATTAGAAGTTATAAGAGATCTGGATCTGTTTGTTCAAGCGCATGACTCATCACAGATCACTCACAGTAGCTAATCTTCAGCAAATTACAGATAAGAGGATACGGGTTATAAATTTAAACAAAATTGATAGAGAATCTTTCGAGCGATTGGGCGACTCAATAATCAGCCCCTCTTAGAATTGAGAAAACTCGAGGAAGGATAAAGGGTTAACCAATGATACATCGTCTGAAAAGATAATTGGGAAGGGCCGTTGGCGAACCAGCCAACGACAAGTCAAAATTTTAAAAAATAAGATAAAGTTTATAACTATCCCAAATCTCCCACCAATCAAATCTCCATTCCACCCGATCGACTCGCTATGCCCTTCTTTTCAAGTCCTATAAAATCCAATACTCATCATCACTTGGTTCCTTGAAGTTAGAGTCAAAGCTGTGCGCGTTATTTTAAAATCGTTTTGAACCTAGAATCTGTACACGAGACGCAGACCATCTAATTCCAAGATCGTTCTCCATCAACAACCTCCAAAGACCAGAAAACGTCATTTCTCTGCTACCATTA
Organism: Solenopsis invicta; assembly: GCF_016802725.1. Lineage (NCBI taxonomy): Eukaryota > Metazoa > Arthropoda > Insecta > Hymenoptera > Formicidae > Solenopsis > Solenopsis invicta. The sequence continues at coordinate 29,769,524 of NC_052666.1, read as the reverse complement.
GTAAGTTTTTCACTTTTGTTTTTTGGGGGGAGTATTACTCAATCTCTCATTTAACTAGCCAGGAATCAATCGCTAATGAGCAATCACACCCGTTCATGCTCCAAATCCTTGCTCCCAATATTATTATTATTATTATTATCATCAGTATTATTATTGGTATCAAATTTTTCTCTTCGGATTAACACAGCAACTCCCATTTAAAACAATTTCTCGACTTTCCCTCTAAATATTCCTTAAATCTCGACGTAAAAATGAATGTTCTATTTCCATTCTTAAATCTTAAGTTCTGATTTGAATTAATAGTTATGAATGTCCACGCATAATTCTGAATTTATTAAAGAATAAATTAATTCCATCTCCTCCTCATATACGGACTTACCATAATGTTAAAATTCAACTTATTCGTTAACTCGATCTCTTCCGTTTAATAAACATAATAAGATTGTAATTTAATAACTAATCACTTTGCGGTAATTTCAAGCACTACTAATGTATATTCGCTACCAATAATGTATGCCGATTTTAACCTTTTTATTTTCCTCTGATCTTTATAATCTGTTCGATTATCTTTCTGTTCGATTTTTGTGTCAAGTTATATAACAACAATGTACGTAAGACCCAAATTTCAAAATATATGTTAAATTTTAATTTTTAAATCTAACCAATTTATTTAATCAAGATCGTCATCCCTCCTCCTGACTAAAAAGATCACGCTAGGTCCGATCCCGAGTTAAAGGGATTAAGTTCCCTGACTCTAATCAGGACCGACAACCGCACGGCTCAAGAATAGGCGTTAAAACGTGTCACGGCACGCTGACCCATATTTCTGAGCCCTATCAGTGCGTTCGCCCTCGTGCCGTACATCCGATAAGTACGGCCACGAGTTTAAAACGTCTGTTGCGTCCTATTCCGCCTTGCCCGTACCCCAGGTAGCTTATCTTTCCTACCTTTCCCTCAAGGCTGGACGTAACATAAAATCGAAATCTTTCATATCAAATTGCATGAAATCTCAATCTTTCATATGAAAAAAAGAGAAGAAAGAGAACACGAAATTACCTCGATCGCTAAGACGGCAGAGTAGAAACGCGAGACTCAATATCGCTATAATTTCAAGTTGAGCGCCAGACGCGCTCTACGGTAGCGTCAATTCACTAAGTTACCCGGAATAAATTGTCCAACGTCGCAATAAAAAACTGTCCTTCGTGTGAGAGCTAGTTAGCTGTACTTAACGGTACCTAACACCACGAGAAAATCGGCGGGCAGGCGAGAAATTCTCAACACTAAATTGCGACAATCACAAGCATGAACATTTATTTAGAACATGGACAGTATTTACAATATCTATGTTCACATTAACCTCAGAATTGATTGACAAAGCCTGTTAATATGTTATCAGCAGATTGGCAGCAGAAACTGAGCAGGATCTGCATATACAAGTAATGTAATGGCAAACTATGGGTAACAGCAAAAAATGGGTATGAGTTGCAAATGCTGCTCAATTTCTGCAATATGCTGATATAACATGGCCAGCAATCTGTGTCTTATTTTGGATGGCAGTTTGTCAACAGCATCAGATAATGACAACATCAGACTGTGTGCAATATTTATTGCCATTCTGCCATCAAAAGCTAATAGCATATCTGCACAAAATCTGTTTCTGCAGATTTGGCTATTTGAATTGATAGTATTTTAATTTTTATTTGTTTGATAATGGAGTAATATAATAAAAAAAAAATATGTATCTTTTATATAGCTTCTAGTAGTAAATCTGTTGATGAATAATTTAGCATTTTATATTAAACGCCAAAAAGTATTTAATTTTGAAAAAGGTTTTAAAAACAAGTGTTCGATTAAAAAATTTTTTTTAGTTATATCATTTCTTAACCATTTTTTGTATCGCGTTCCTAAAATAAAATAGAACAAGATTGTTTTTTATCATCTTTTATTTGAGAAAAATTTGTTGTTTTTGCACACGAGATGTAAGTCCAATCGCATAATCTCTTTGTTAATAATTCTAAAACCAGCAGCAGAACACGGATTATACTTAACTTAGAGATTTATATCAAATCTTGCGTTTTGGTTGCGCGAGTAATAAGTTTATTAAATCATTAAATCATTTAAATTTCTTTTATGTTTTCGTTCTGTCGTGTAGTGCCGTGGCGATCAACTACTACGGCGGTTATTTTATTCAATTATTAGCATTTTTAATGCAGCGAGTGAAATATTTGCGTAGCAACGCCGCGGGTGACGCGTGACGTGTCGTGCAAGTGCGAGTGTGCGTGAAAGAATGCGTGTGCGCGAAAAATTAGAAATGTTAAAGCTACAAAATTTGCGAATGAAGAGGAACTGAATACATAGCATACACATATTTAAATCTTTTCGCATTCTTTGAGTGGGCGACATTAAATTGATTGTATCCTCAAGACAAATCGCAGAGTTTTTTTAAGTAAACAGTAATAAGAAACGATCGTGCGGAAATAAATTCGAACCGCGAAATGAGATGTGTACTTGAAACAATAAATAGTCTTGTTACTATTTAATCGCGTGTATCTCGTAACATTTCTATCTCAACGCGCGACATATTCATGAGAAGCGTGTGAATTGCCGTACAACAGCGCGTGGCTCAATTGCGACGTTATCTATGCGATATCCCACGTTTATTACGTTAAAACTGTCAAACAAGCGTTGATCTCCAGTAGAAACGAAACTATTGCCGTTTATCAACCCAATATGTAGGATCATTCACATTTATTTCATTGATTGAGCGAGTATCCTGAGACGAAAAACGATTCCCGAGTGTGAAGACCAGCCAGACGTGGACCAGAGATTGTCTGCCGAACCGCTGCGATCTTCACGAACAGTCTGTGTAAGTATCTAGTAAGATACGTGAAAACTGGATTGCATTTTCAGAATTCACTCGTAAGTCGGGCGTTAGAACGAGCCGTGAACGAGACCACGAAAAGACGAGCAACCAGACGTTGACGTTCCACAGAATGCGGACACGGCTAAAGATGCAAGGCGAGACAACGCACTCCTGGATAAGTTGCAGTGCGGGCTTTGTGTAGAATCTTTCTCGTTTTTCAAATAAAAACTAGTGGCAACCGAACTGTTACCGGAATATCGGCAATACACACAGCCGTGATCCGTAATACTCGTGACGATCCGTTCGGTTACAGCCATGCAACCGCTAAGCCGATTTTGATCGACGCGTATTATCCAGAAAATTGTAACATGATGTTACTTTTAGAATCTCTCCCCGAAAGAAAAGCTGCCGAAGCGATTCTTAGATTCGGATGATGGACAAAAAATCAAAGAGCCGTAAAAGAAGACCCTCAAAAACGTCCAGTTCGAAAACTTTCCGAAAGTGATGATGGCAAGAGCACAAGTTTGCCTCCTGTGAATTCGGATATTTTAAACGCAATTGAAAAAAATATGATATAATATTAATGTGCTTCCAGTACAAAATAATGAAAAGAAAAAAGCATTTCAAAAGCAACCTCTCCAAAGTCATGCCACGATTAGAGTCATTAAAAACTCTAAATTTTCGGAAATAAAGTCTTGCACCCCTTGTCTCAGCAGGAATGAAACTTAATTTTTCCTCACTTAGTATCGTTTTCACTGAATTTATTTTTGATAGTCACAAATATAATCGTATAATATACACGCGTTTATTATTAATAACGGGTGAATTTGACCTTTCGTTGGCACACTCTAAAGCAGCCACTCGTGTTCCAACTCTTTACTTAAACCTCGTCTTTAGAGAAAAAGAAAGAGCAAACAATTTCGTATCAAATTATAATTCATGATTTTCGTACGTGCGGAAGCGTGCACTCTGGCCCGTGGTAGAGAGCGTAATGAATGCGAGACGCGGTATCAGGACGAGCGATATCGTAATTGAATTGCAATTTTTTATCAAAAGAATGCCGCATAGTAACAGGAAAATTCGGGGGCTTGAGACCCCTGGTGATAATTACGATATTTCTTTGTTTTAATTTACACCGCAACGCCCATCCATCGCCCGCTCCCCGCACCATACGCACACTTCCATTCGCGTGTGCCTATATGCATGTGATCGCTTCGTTACACTCCTAGTAATTTGTCAGACGATACAACACTCCAAAACCATCCCTTTGCTCTAACTTCTTATAACTTCTCCATAATCTCTCATTCACCATTGAGCTCCCTAATGTTTAAGAACTTAACTTAAAAGTAGAAAACATACTGGTTGCGGCCAACCAGTCGAAAGGTTATGTTACGCTGCGCAAGTCCCTCGCGATCGAGATTTGTTTGTCGCGACGTTAAAAGTTCCACCTCAAAAGCCACTAAAGCAATCCACGACCTTTCTTGAGTTATATAAAATGTGCAACTTGCTAAGTTATGAGACTTCCGTGAATTAAAAGAACTGTCGATTATAAAATACGAAACTTCTATAAAAGAACTCATCGAAGTAAATGATATAAAAAATAGCCCAAACCTAATGAAAAGACATTACAGTTGACTTTTTCAAAACACAAAATCTACCTAAATTGTCGAAAATAAAATCTTGCACCCATAGTAATTTGTCAAAAAAAGATCCTACATTTCAAAACCATCTCTTTGCTCTAACTTCTTATCCCTTCTCCTTTGTAATCACCCCATTAACTTGATCTCTCTGATGTCTAAGAAATTAACTTAGAAGTAGAAAACGTACTGTCTGCGGCCAACCGGTCAAAAGGTTATGTTAAGCTGCGCGAGGCCGTGGCGTTTGAGATTCGTCCGTCGCGATGTTAAGTTTCACCTCACAAGCTTCACTCAACCAAATCTCCATCTCACCCACTTGAACAAATCCACGACCTTTCCTGAGTTCTATAAAATGTACAACTTGCTAAAGTGAGACCTCCACGAATTAGAAGAATTGTCGATTATAAGATATAAAACTCCTATAATAGAATTCAACAACAAAAATGATATAAGAAATAGCCCCCACCCAATAAAAAGACATTACAGTCCAAACTTCTTCAAATCATAAAATCTACCTAAATTTTCGGAAATAAAATTTTGCATCCATAGTGATTTGTCAAAAGCAGATCCTACATTTCAAAACCATCCCTTTGCTTTCTTATCCCTTCTCCTTTGTAATATCCCCATTAACTATTGATCTCTCTGATGTCTAAGAACTTAACTTAGAAGTAGAAAACATACTGTCTGCGGCCAACCGGTCGAAAGGTTATGTTATGCTGCGCGAGCCCCTGGCGTTTGAGATTCGTCTATCGCAAAATTAAAAGTTTCACCTCACAAGCTTCACCCAATCAAATCTCCATCTCACCCACTTGAACAACTCCACGACCTTTCCTGAGTTCTATAAAATTTACAACTTGCTAAAGTGAGACGTCCATGAATTAGAAGAATTGTCGATTATAAGATACAAAACTCCTACAAAAGAATTCATCGACGTAAATGATATAAGAAACAGCCCCCACCCAATAAAAAAACATTACAGTCCAAACTTTTGCAAATCACAAAATCTACTTAATTTTCCGGATATAAAGTCTTGCAACCCTAGTGATTTGTCAGAAGAAAATCCTACATTCCAAAACCATCCCTTTGCTCTAACTTCTTATTCCTTCTCCTTTGTAATCTCCTCATTAACTATTGATCTCTATGATGTCTAAGAACTTAACTTAGAAGTAGAAAACATACTGTCTGCGGCCAACCGGTCGAAAGGTTATGTTACGCTGCGCGAGCCCGTGGCGTTTAAGATTCGTCCGTCGCGACGTTAAAAGTTTCTCCTCACAAGCTTCACCCAACCAAATCTCCATCTCACCCACTTGTACAACTCCACGCCCTTTCCTGAGTTCTATAAAATGTACAACTTGCTAAAGTGAGACCACCGTAAATTAGAAGAATTGTCAATTATAAGATATAAAACTCCTATAATAGAATTCAATAACATAAATGATATAAGAAATAGCCCCCACCCAATAAAAAAACATTACAGTCCAAACTTTTTCAAATCACAAAATCTACTTAATTTTCCGGAAATAAAGTCTTGCACCCCTAGTGATTTGTCAGAAGAAAATCCTACATTCCAAAACCATCTCTTTGCTCTAACTTCTTATCCCTTTTCCTTTGTAATCTCCCCATTAACCATTGAACTTCCTGATGTCTAAGAACTTAACTTAGAAGTAGAAAACATACTGTCAGCGGCCAACCGGTCGAAAAGTTATGTTACTCTGTGCGAGCCCCTTGCGTTTGAGATTCGTCTGTCGCGAAGTTAAGTTTCACCTCACAAGCTTCACCCAACCAAATCTTCATCTCACCCACTTAAACAACTCCACGCCCTTTCATGAGTTCCATAAAATGTACAACTTGCTGAAGTGAGACCACCGTAAATTAGAAGAATTGTCAATTATAACATATAAAACTCCTATAATAGAATTCATGGACGTAAATAATATAAGAAACAGCCCCCACCCAATAAAAAGACATTGCAGTCCAGAGTTTTCCGAATCACAAAATTTACTTAAAGACTTTCGAAAATAAAGTCTTGCACTAGTGATTTGTCAGAAAAAAATCCTACACTCCAAAACCATCCCTTTGCTCTAACTTCTTATCCCTTCTCCTTTGTAACCTCCCCATTAACCATTGAGCTCCCTGATGTCTAAGAACTTAATTTAGAAGTAGAAAACATACTGGCTGCGGCCAACCGGTCGAAAGGTTATGTTACGCTGCGCGAGCCCCTGGCGTTTGAGATTCGTCTATCGCAAAATTAAAAGTTTCACCTCACAAGCTTCACCCAATCAAATCTCCATCTCACCCACTTGAACAACTCCACGACCTTTCCTGAGTTCTATAAAATGTACAACTTGCTGAAGTGAGACCACCGTAAATTAGAAGAATTGTCAATTATAAGATATAAAACTCCTATAATAGAATTCAACATAAATGATATAAGAAATAGCCCCCACCCAATAAAAAGACATTACAGTCCAAACTTCTTCAAATCATAAAATCTACCTAAATTTCCGGAAATAAAATCTTGCACCCATAGTGATTTGTCAAAAGCAGATCCTACATTTCAAAACCATCCCTTTGCTTTAACTTCTTATCCTTTCTTTATTGTAATCTTCCTGTAAACTATTGAGCTCCTTGATGACCAAGAACTCGTCTTAGAAATAGAAGTTAAAGTGTATTAGACCGCGTCGAGGAATGTGCTCCTCACAGAGCTTTTCGTCTGGAGAGAGCGTACGCTGGTGTGGAAGTTCTTCGACTTCCCAAAATCTACGGAGTTCCCGCTCGAGAATGCAGTGCATAACTTTAATCGAGCGAGAGGGAGAGACGCGAGGAGAAGTGGGTCTGGAAATGACCCAACCGAAGTGAGTGTTTCGGGCGCACGGTTGTCCAACCACGCCCTTCCGACTATTGTCGAGAAACACTCGGTCGTACAAATCAGCGCCGATTAGAAGTTCAATGGAATCGGAAACAGACTACAAAAAGTCCAGGATAGGAAACCCCATCGTTCGTATATATATATATATATATATATATATATATATATATATACAAGTATATTGTCCTATAAATGTGAAAAATTATTTCTATATCAAATAATGTTCCTGACATATTATAAAAAATCTGCATTATTGATGATATCAATATGAAAAAGTAAATAATGTGTCGTATATGATATCAATATGAAAAAGTAAATAATATGTCGTTCTGACAAATCAGTATATATATATATATATAGCGGGTGTCCCAGACCACCCGTCCCACCCGATTTTTTCGTAAACGCGACATTTTAAAGAAAAATGTTTCAGACAAAAGTTGTAGGGTTTTAAAAGATCTATTTACTGATTTTATCAGTTTGACCTTGGATGGCGTCGCCAAGGTCAGATCAAAATAACATTAACTTTTTTAAATAGGACACCTCATTTTTGGTTCCAGAATCTAATAGCTGGTGTCAAGACCTTTCCAAAACACTATAAGAAAGTTTATTTTTGTTGAGTACTTTCCGAGTTGTGAGGCTTGAAAGTTACGGTGTACTGTAACCTTCAAGCGTCATAACTCGCAAAGTCCTTAACCAAAATAAACTTATTTATAGTGTTTTGGAAAGCTCTCGAAATCGACTACAAGAAAATGCAATGAAAAATATAAGCAGAGGACACCGACTTCGCCCATGGTATCACGTCGAATAATGCTTTCTCTCTCGACCCAGCGTCGAGCGAGGAGGATGCACTATCGTAAAGCTCCCCACCACTTTCCGCCCGCACCCCGATCGTCGCCGCGCAGCCTAGACACACGTACGAGAGCGGCTCCGCGTGTGTGCGGCAGCCGAGCGGTAGCGTCGAGAGACACCATTTCTGCCGGTGCGTGTACCTATAGTCCTACGCGTAGAGTTTTGAAGATACCTAATTACCGAGATCTCTAACATTCGGTACAGCTCTATGATGCCGTTTATTCTTGATTTATTAATATTAATCTTCATTTAATGTTGATTATTGTAGCAATAAAGTAATTTTCACGAAAAAGCACCCTTACATACCACTCCTAAAAGTCATTGCTTAGAATTCATAATATTACGCAACTCGTCACCAATTCACGTTTTCTAATAAGCAACCCGGTCGTAAGCGTAATTTGTAGTTATGCCTTACCCGAACGAAGAAGCTGCGTTAATGATGTCAGTTTTGGGTAGAGCTGGAAGTTTTCGAGCAGCTGAAATAATGTGGCGAAATGAATATCCCGATCATACACCACATTCGCGCAAAGTTTTCAGTCGCTTACAACGTCGAATAATTGTAAAAGGTATTGTTCAGCCGGATCATAATAAGGGAAGGCAAATTCATCGATCAGTTCGTTCAGTAAGAGCACCTGATGTAATTGCATCTGCCTTTGTAACCCCGAATGATTCTTTAAAGCGACGAGCAAGAGATAGTGGAATAAGTCGAAGCACGATCAGTCGAATTTTTCGTGAAAATTCATTCCATCCATATCGAATGTCACTTCACCAGGCCATGACATTGAACGATCATAGACAAAGACTGATATTCTGTAATTGGATTACTCAACAATTACCTAATTTCCATAGAAGTATTTTATTTTCTGATGAGTGCACCTTTAAAAGTGACGGCGAAATAAACACACATAATTTTCGTTATTGGGCACAAGAGAATCCACATTGGTATCGAGAAATGGATCATCAACGTATCTGGAAAGTCAATGTTTGGTGCGGAATTGTTGATACGCATATCGTGGGACCATTTTTCTTTCAAGAGAATTTAAACCGTTTTTTATACGCCGATTTACTCGAAAACGAACTTCCACGTTTACTTGAAGATATTCCACTCCAATTACGTCTAAATATGTGGTTTCAACAGGATGGATGTCCCGCCCACACGTCTGTCATTGCTCGTCATCAACTGAACCGCATATTTCGCGGCCGATGGATAGGTAAACATGGTCCACATAATTGGCCACCACGATCACCGGACCTTACAATTTTAGATTATTATTTGTGGGGACGAATAAAAGACCTTGTATACCGCGAACGACCTACGACTGCAGAAGATATGAAAAACAGAATTCGACAAGTCATTCAGTCTCTAGATACTGACGAAATTCGTCGAGCGACGGATGATTTCCAAAGTAGGGTAACAGTCTGTATAAATGCACGTGGTGGACATTTTGAACATCGAGACTGAACAACATGCGTATGCACAAAGGTGACGGCAAGGGGAACCACCTTATGAAAGCACCCCGACAAAGATGACGGCGAGGGGAACCACCTTAAAAAAGCACCCCGATAAGGTGTAAGTACGATCTTGTTACCTACACGTGGTACACCTTAGGTAACGCTAATACCTACAGGCGGCACCGATTATTTCGTTTTTACATTTTAAAAATGTTACTTTGACTTATACCTTTATGCCCAAGATCGATCTCAAGGTCGAATTCAAGATCATCATCAGGTTGATCCCTCGAAATCATGCAAATTTTGTCTGAGCCATTTTTTTGTACAAGCACATCCCTACGTTTTAAAAGGGTGGGACGGGTGGTCTGAAACAGGTATATTTTTCATTGCATTTTCTTGTAGTCGATTTCGAGAGCTTTCCAAAACACTATAAATAAGTTTATTTTGGTTAAGGACTTTCCGAGTTATGACGCTTGAAGGTAACAGTACACCGTAACTTTCAAGCCTCACAACTCGGAAAGTACTCAACAAAAATAAACTTTCTTATAGTGTTTTGGAAAGGTCTTGACACCAGCTATTAGATTCTGGAATCAAAAATGAGGTGTCCTATTTAAAAAAGTTAATGTTATTTTGATCTGACCTTGGCGACGCCATCCAAGGTCAAACTGATAAAATCAGTAAATAGATCTTTTAAAACCCTACAACTTTTGTCTGAAACATTTTTCTTTAAAATGTCGCGTTTACGAAAAAATCGGGTGGGACGGGTGGTCTGGGACACACGGTATATATATACTAATGATTTGTCAGAAGAAAATCCTACATTCCAAAACCATCCCTTTGCTCCAACTTCTTATCCCTTTTCCATTGTAATCTCCCCATTAAACATTAAACTCCCTGATGTCTAAGAACTTAACTTAAAAGTAGAAAACATACTGGCTGCGGCCAACCGGTCGAAAGGTTATGTTACGCTGCGCGAGCCCGTGGCGTTTAAGATTCGTCCGTCGCGACGTTAAAAGTTTCTCCTCACAAGCTTCACCCAACCAAATCTCCATCTCACCCACTTGAACAACTCCACGACCTTTCCTGAGTTCTATAAAATGTACAACTTGCTGAAGTGAGACCACCGTAAATTAGAAGAATTGTCAATTATAAGATATAAAACTCCTATAATAGAATTCAACAACATAAATGATATAAGAAATAGCCCCCACCCAATAAAAAGACATTACATCCAAACTTCTTCAAATCATAAAATCTACCTAAATTTCCGGAAATAAAATCTTGCACCCATAGTGATTTGTTAAAAGCAGATCCTACATTTCAAAACCATCCCTTTGCTTTCTTATCCCTTCTCCTTTGTAATATCCCCATTAACTATTGATCTCTCTGATGTCTAAGAACTTAACTTAGAAGTAGAAAACATACTGTCTGCGGCCAACCAATCAAAAGTTATATTACGCTGCGCGAGCCCGTGGCGTTTGAGATTCGTCCGTTGCGAATAAGTATGTTTAAGAGACATTGCACAAAGATTCGGAGTGTGCACAACTACAATTTTTAGACAAAATAACAGAGTGATGGATTTTTTGTGTGATATAGCTGAAAACGTCATTAAATTTTCTGCTGCTAAAGAAGATTCTGCAAACGAATTCTTTCAAGTATGTATGTCTGATTAATATATTTTAATGAAGCTAAAGCTAGTAGCCGATTCATAGTAGTCGAGTCAAGAAAAAAGTAGTTTTTAATTATAATTTAATAAACGTCAATTTCTAATGATTAATTATTTAATGTAAATAATGTACTTAAAAAATACCAAAAATTAAACAAAATTCTATATTAGTAAAAATAGTGCTTTTGCAATTGGCTGCTAACTTCATTGTATTTTATAAACGTTTTCTAGTAAGTTATTTAATGTATGTATATATAAAATTAAAGATTGCTGGATTTCCAAAAGTTCTTGGCTGCATTGATGGGACTTTCATTAAAGTACGAACGCCAGCTCACAAAATAAAATCTACATATGTAAATAGACATGACATCCCTTCAATAACACTACAGGGTATATGCGATGCTCGAAAGAGATTCATAGACACGTTTACAGGAATTCCGTCAAAAATTCACGATACGCGTGTCCTCAAATTGTCTGATATTTACGACGAGTTGCCAGGAATATGTGACGGTGGAAAATATCACATCCTAGGAGCGTACCCAATTAGAGAATGGCTTATTACGCCATTCAAAGATTATGGAAATCTTTCTGCTGATGAAAGAAAATTCAACAAAATGCTGTCTGCGACTCGTGTATTAATAGAAAATACATTCGGGCTACTAAAAGGTCGATTTCGACAATTAATAGAAGTAGACATGCAGAATGTAGATAAGATTTCTAAATTTATTATATCTTGTTGCGTGTTACACAATCTGTGTATTAATAATAATGATTTTTCTCTTCGGATTAACACAGCAACTCCCATTTAAAACAATTTCTCGACTTTCCCTCTAAATATTCCTTAAATCTCGACGTAAAAATGAATGTTCTATTTCCATTCTTAAATCTTAAGTTCTGATTTGAATTAATAGTTATGAATCTCCACGCATAATTCTGAATTTATTAAAGAATAAAGTAATTCCATCTCCTCCTCATATACGGACTTACCATAATGTTAAAATTCAACTTATTCGTTAACTCGATCTCTTCCGTTTAATAAACATAATAAGATTGTAATTTAATAACTAATCACTTTCCGGTAATTTCAAGCACTACTAATGTATATTCGCTACCAATAATGTATGCCGATTTTAACCTCTTTATTTTCCTCTGATCTTTATAATCTGTTCGATTATCTTTCTGTTCGATTTTTGTGTCAAGTTATATAACAACAATGTACGTAAGACCCACATTTCAAAATATATGTTAAATTTTAATTTTTAAATCTAACCAATTTATTTAATCAAGATCGTCATCCCTCCTCCTGACTAAAAAGATCACGCTAGGTCCGATCCCGAGTTAAAGGGATTAAGTTCCCTGACTTTAATCAGGACCGACAACCGCACGGCTCAAGAATAGGCGTTAAAACGTGTCACGGCACGCTGACCCATATTTCTGAGCCCTATCAGTGCGTTCGCCCTCGTGCCGTACATCCGATAAGTACGGCCACGAGTTTAAAACGTCTGTTGCGTCCTATTCCGCCTTGCCCGTACCCCAGGTAGCTTATCTTTCCTACCTTTCCCTCAAGGCTGGACGTAACATAAAATCGAAATCTTTCATATCAAATTGCATGAAATCTCAATCTTTCATATGAAAAAAAGAGAAGAAAGAGAACACGAAATTACCTCGATCGCTAAGACGGCAGAGTAGAAACGCGAGACTCAATATCGCTATAATTTCAAGTTGAGCGCCAGACGCGCTCTACGGTAGCGTCAATTCACTAAGTTACCCGGAATAAATTGTCCAACGTCGCAATAAAAAACTGTCCTTCGTGTGAGAGCTAGTTAGCTGTACTTAACGGTACCTAACACCACGAGAAAATCGGCGGGCAGGCGAGAAATTCTCAACACTAAATTGCGACAATCACAAGCATTAACATTTATTTAGAACATGGACAGTATTTACAATATCTATGTTCACATTAACCTCAGAATTGATTGACAAAGCCTGTTAATATGTTATCAGCAGATTGGCAGCAGAAACTGAGCAGGATCTGCATATACAAGTAATCTAATGGCAAACTAACAGCAAAAAATGAGTATGAGTTGCAAATGCTGCTCAATTTCTGCAATATGCTGATATAACATGGCCAGCAATCTGTGTCTTATTTTGGATGACAGTTTGTCAACAGCATCAGATAATGACAACATCAGACTGTGTGCAATATTTATTGCCATTCTGCCATCAAAAGCTAATAGCATATTTTGCACAAAATCTGTTTCTGCAGATTTGGCTATTTGAATTGATAGTATTTTAATTTTTATTTGTTTGATAATGGAGTAATGTAATAAAAAAAAAAAATATGTATTTTTTATATAGCTTCTAGTAGTAAATCTGTTGATGAATAATTTAGCATTTTATATTAAACGCCAGAAAGTATTTAATTTTGAAAAAGGTTTTAAAAACAAGTGTTCGATTAAAAAATTTTTTTTAGTTATTATATCATTTCTTAACCATTTTTTGTATCGCGTTCCTAAAATAAAATAGAACAAGATTGTTTTTTATCATCTTTCATTTGAGGAAAATTTGTTGTTCTTGCACACGAGATGTAAGTCCAATCGCATAATCTCTTTGTTAATAATTCTAAAACCAGCAGCAGAACACGGATTATACTTAACTTAGAGATTTATATCAAATCTTGCGTTTTGGTTGCGCGAGTAATAAGTTTATTAAATCATTAAATCATTAAAATTTCTTTTATGTTTTCGTTCTGTCGTGTAGTGCCGTGGCGATCAACTACTACGGCGGTTATTTTATTCAATTATTAGCATTTTTAATGCAGCGAGTGAAATATTTGCGTAGCAACGCCGCGGGTGACGCATGACGACGTGTCGTGCAAGTGCGAGTGTGCGTGAAAGAATGCGTGTGCGCGAACAGTAATAAGAAACGATTGTGCGGAAATAAACTCGAACCGCGAAATGAGATGTGTACTTGAAACAATAAATAGTCTTGTTACTATTTAATCGCGTGTATCTCGTAACATTTCTATCTCAACGCGCGACATATTCATGAGAAGCGTGTGAATTGCCGTACAACAACGCGTGGCTCAATTGCGACGTTATCTATGCGATATCCCACGTTTATTACGTTAAAACTGTCAAACAAGCGTTGATCTCCAGTAGAAACGAAACTATTGCAGTTTATCAACCCAATATATAGGATCATTCACATTTATTTCATTGATTGAGCGAGTATCCTGAGACGAAAAACGATTCCCGAGTGTGAAGACCAGCCAGACGTGGACCAGAGATTGTCTGCCGAACCGCTGCGATCTTCACGAACAGTCTGTGTAAGTATCTAGTAAGATACGTGAAAACTGGATTGCATTTTCAGAATTCACTCGTAAGTCGGGCGTTAGAACGAGCCGTGAACGAGACCACGAAAAGACGAGCAACCAGACGTTGACGTTCCACAGAATACGGACACGGGTAAAGATGCAAGGCGAAACAACGCACTCCTGGGTAAGTTGCAGTGCGGGCTTTGTGTAGAATCTATCTCGTTTTTCAAATAAAAACTAGTGGCAACCGAACTGTTACCGGAATATCGGCAATACACACAGCCGTGATCCGTAATACTCGTGACGATCCGTTCGGTTACAGCCATGCAACCGCTAAGCCGATTTTGATCGACGCGTATTATCCAGAAAATTGTAACATGATGTTACTTTTAGAATCTCTCCCCGAAAGAAAAGCTGCCGAAGCGATTCTTAGATTCGGATGATGGACAAAAAATCAAAGAGCCGTAAAAGAAGGCCCTCAAAAACGTCCAGTTCGAAAACTTTCCGAAAGTGATGATGGCAAGAGCACAAGTTTGCCTCCTGTGAATTCGGATATTTTAAACGCAATTGAAAAAAATATGATATAATATTAATGTGCTTCCAGTACAAAATAATGAAAAGAAAAAAGCATTTCAAAAGCAACCTCTCCAAAGTCATGCCACGATTAGAGTCATTAAAAACTCTAAATTTTCGGAAATAAAGTCTTGCACCCCTTGTCTCAGCAGGAATGAAACTTAATTTTTCCTCACTTAGTATCGTTTTCACTGAATTTATTTTTGATAGTCACAAATATAATCGTATAATATACACGCGTTTATTATTAATAACGGGTGAATTTGACCTTTCGTTGGCACACTCTAAAGCAGCCACTCGTGTCCCAACTCTTTACTTAATCCTCATCTTTAGAGAAAAAGAAAGAGCAAACAATTTCGTATCAAATTATAATTCATGATTTTCGTACGTGCGGAAGCGTGCACTCTGGCCCGTGGTCGAGAGCGTAATGAATGCGAGACGCGGTATCAGGACGAGCGATATCGTAATTGAATTGCAATTTTTTATCAAAAGAATGCCGCATAGTAACAGGAAAATTCGGGGGCTTGAGACCCCTGGTGATAATTGCGATTTTTCTTTGTTTTAATTTACACCGCAACGCCCATCCATCGCCCGCTCCCCGCACCATACGCACACTTCCATTCGCGTGTGCCTATATGCAGGTGATCGCTTCGTTACACTCCTAGTAATTTGTCAGACGATCCAACACTCCAAAACCATCCCTTTGCTCTAACTTCTTATTCCTTCTCCATAATCTCTCATTCACCATTGAGCTCCCTAATGTTTAAGAACTTAACTTAAAAGGAGAAAACATACTGGTTGCGGCCAACCGGTCGAAAGATTATGTTACGCTGCGCGAGCCTCTGGCGTTCAAGATTCGTTTGTCGCAACGTTAAAAGTTCCACCTCAAAAGCCACTGGAGCAATCCACGCCCTTTCCTGAGTTCTATAAAATGTACAACTTGCTAAAGTGAGACCTCCATGAATTAGAAGAATTGTCGATTATAAGATACAAAACTCCTACAAAAGAATTCATCGACGTAAATGATATAAGAAACTTCACCTAATCAAATTTCATCACGTTGTTATATAAATCCTTTTTTTTTCTACGCAGGAATGTTACGGATTTTCGGATTCGGAGAAAGTCAAACGCGTGAAACGACTATTTACCGATTTAGATTTGCAAAAAGTTTACATATCATACAAAGAACAAGCATCTAATCTATTAAATGAACGTATAGATCAGATACCATGTGGGCTTCCGCATAATTTTTTCTTGGATTTATTAAATGTAATTTACCGCTGAAGATCATAAAATAATCGTGTTTATTGAAAAAAGGGAAAAATGTGTTAATATTTTATGAACTTATATTTTATATATTAAATATAGATACTTGCGCACAATAACCTTTAACTGGAATTTTCTTTAAATCTTTGAAAATAAATTATCTTCAAATTTTTTAAATCAATATCCATCAAAATTACGCAAGATGTAAACTTTGATATAAAAGATTATGTTAATCTTCTTAATTGTCTGTACGCCTCTTAATTTTCTTAAATATATGTACATTCCGTGCAAAACGTTCTTGTTTTCTGTAGCTACATAATGCACAGTAACAACCACATTTTTTCGCTCGGTACGCCTCGCACGGGAAAATCAAAATATTATGTAATCTCCAATTTTCAATAAAATTATTCTTACATTGAGAAATTTAAAGTATAAAGAGAGGAGGGGGGGTGCAACTTTGCACAAGGGCAGTTATACAAATATTTCCACATATATCAAATCAATTCATTCCTTAAAAGTCAATGGCTGTTGCGCCAGTTATAAAATGCGAATAATACTTTGAATATTTTTCAGTATTTGTAGCAACCCTACAAGATTTTTGCAATCTTGCTACTTGCTTTGCAATACTGTAAGCTTTATGCAACAGCTTATGTAACAGCAAATGTTTCTGTTTGGTATGAGTGGGGTGCAAGTAAAGTATAATCAAAAGTATATGTATAATAACAAATATACATATTTATAACAATAAAGATGAAATTCAAAATCAAACAACAACATTAGAGCAAAAAATAGAACAAGCTGTGCTTGGTATAAATGTGAATTTATCAATTCTAATTACATAACTGACGTAACAATATACAAAACAGTCGTATCCAGAACGACGTTTTGTATGTCACCAAGTCAGTGTTATTTTGTTATAATTAGTTAAAAGATTTCTTGGATGAAATGGTGCGTGTGGCCACTGAAAATGAGAGAGTCCATTGACTTTGACTTAAAAAATTATGTAAAACGTTTGGCGAATCTAGTTCAAAAACCAGTGAGGGATTTCAAGAGGTATAGGCTTTTTATTCCTCCGTTCAACATATCCATCTTTGCAGTGAAGATGACTTTATATTAAATAGAAACGTTTGCTATTATTTTATGTAATAATCAGGATTAAATTGCGACTTGTGTTATGTAATTACAATTGATAAATTCACATTGATACCCAGCGCGATTTGTCTTATTTTTTTGCTCTAATCTAGTTTCTGTTTAAAGTACATATATTCAGTTTTTAAATTGTAATGCGCAATTTATACGTTTCAGCTCTTCCTTGAGTAATCTTCTGTGAAGCCACCGTGACGAATTAAAACAAATTTTTTGAGTTTCGTATGGAAATCGTTACACGTGCCATGAAAATAAATGCGTTTACATTAATTGATAAGCTAAGTAAGATGGAAAATTTTCAAATGCAAACAATACCTCTTATCCATGCATCATAGCAATGGGAATAAAAAACTCGTAAAACTCATCACGAGAAAAACCAAAAGCCTGACTGGATTATCCATTAGGCGGACTAGACGTTTGATTGCCTAGGAACCTATAATCCAGAAAACTTTCACTGCTGCTTTTTAAATTAATTTAAAACTATTACAAATTTTTATTTTCCATTAATTATTTTGAATAAAACTAAAAAAAAATAATCATATCAATCTTCTATTTATTCAAAATAAATAGATAATAATAAATAGTTCAAACAATTTCAATAAAATTATAATATTAAAAACCTTTATTTCTTAAGGTAATTCCTCTATTCTACGTATTAAAAATGACAGAAATTCTTAAAATTTTGAGTACAAATTTATAAGATAATGCATATACTGACCAACTCGTTCTATCAAAAAAAGATTGATAATTTTAAAGATAAAAAAACATTAAAATTTTTATACAAGTAATTTATACCAAGCATGCAAAAATCTCACGTATTGCAAACGTTTATTAGGGAGATCATTTTTAAAATTATCAATAATAAAAAGTAGATTCAGGTTATCGCTAGAAGAAGAAAAGTTCAACGCTCTTCTATTGCTCATCTATATTTCAATAGAGAGTGATTTAACAATATCTTTGTCTTACAAAGGTATTGTCCAAGATATTAGTCGTGAGAAAACTAAAAAAATTATCTTAAGAAATAAAATATTGTTGAGACATCGAAACCTTGAGTTATTTATTTAATAATGTTAAAAAAAAAATTTAACTGATAAATAAATTTTTCAAACTATTTAATTTATCTGTGGATACTAATTATATCTAACTCAATGAAGGAAAACATTAAATAGATGGCCTCCTGAACTATTAGCGCTTTCGGGCCCACGTTGACACTTAAGATTTGTTCGCGTCGCATGCTCCAAGAGCACTTGGATTACTTGAATCACTTTTATCACCAATCACAACATTAGTTCAAGTGATCCAAGTGCTCTTGGAGCATGCGACGCGAACAACCCTTTAATCTAGCCGTGAAAAACGTACGTAACATTGGAACCAAACCATCCCTTTGCTCTAACTTCTTATCCCTTCTCCATAATCTCTCATTCACCATTGAGCTCCCTAATGTTTAAGAACTTAACTTAAAAGTAGAAAACAAACTGGTTGCGGCCAACCAGTCGAAAGGTTATGTTACGCTGCGCAAGTCCCTCGCGTTCGAGATTTGTTGCGACGTTAAAAGTTCCACCTCAAAAGCCACTGAAGCAATCCACGACCTTTCTTGAGTTATATAAAATGTGCAACTTGCTAAGTTATGAGACTTCCGTGAATTAAAAGAACTGTCGATTATAAAATACGAAACTTCTATAAAAGAACTCATCGAAGTAAATGATATAAAAAATAGCCCCAACCCAATGAAAAGACATTACAGTTGACTTTTTCAAAACACAAAATCTACCTAAATTGTCGAAAATAAAATCTTGCACCCATAGTAATTTGTCAAAAAAAGATCCTACATTTCAAAACCATCTCTTTGCTCTAACTTCTTATCCCTTCTCCTTTGTAATCTCCCCATTAACTTGATCTCTCTGATGTCTAAGAACTTAACTTAGAAGTAGAAAACGTACTGTCTGCGGCCAACCGGTCAAAAGGTTATGTTACGCTGCGCGAGGCCGTGGCGTTTGAGATTCGTCCGTCGCGACGTTAAGTTTCACCTCACAAGCTTCACTCAACCAAATCTCCATCTCACCCCCCTGTACAGCTCCACGCCCTTTCCTGAGTTCTATAAAATGTACAACTTGCTAAAGTGAGACCTCCATGAATTAGAAGAATTGTCGATTATAAGATACAAAACTCCTATAAGAGAATTCAATAACATAAATGATATAAGAAATAGCCTCCACCCAATAAAAAGACATTACAGTCCAAACTTCTTCAAATCATAAAATCTACCTAAATTTTCGGAAATAAAATCTTGCATCCATAGTGATTTGTCAAAAGCAGATCCTACATTCCAAAACCATCCCTTTGCTCTAACTTCTTATCCCTTTTCCATTGTAATCTCCCCATTAAACATTAAACTCTCTGATGTCTACGAACTTAACTTAAAAGTAGAAGACATACTGGCTGCGGCCAACTGGTCGAAAGGTTATGTTACGCTGTGCGAGCCCCTGGCGTTTGAGATTCGTCTATCGCGAAATTAAAAGTTTCACCTCACAAGCTTCACACAACCAAATCTCCATCTCACTCACTTGAACAACTCCACGACCTTTCCTGAGTTCTATAAAATGTACAACTTGCTAAAGTAAGACCTCCATGAATAAGAAGAATTGTCGATTATAAGATACAAAACTCCTACAAAAGAATTCATCGACGTAAATGATATAAGAAATATCCTCCACCCAATAAAAAAACATTACAGTCCAGACTTTTTCAAATCACAAAATCTACTTAAATTTCCGGAAATAAAGTCTTGCAGCCCTAGTGATTTGTCAGAAGAAAATCCTACATTTCAAAACCATCCCTTTGCTCTAACTTCTTATTCCTTCTCCTTTGTAACCTCCTCATTAACTATTGATCTCTATGATGTCTAAGAACTTAACTTAGAAGTAGAAAACATACTGTCTGCGGCCAACCGGTCGAAAGGTTATGTTACGCTGCGCGAGCCCGTGGCGTTTGAGATTCGTCCGTCGCGACGTTAAAAGTTTCTCCTCACAAGCTTCACCCAACCAAATCTCCATCTCACCCACTTGTACAACTCCACGCCCTTTCCTGAGTTCTATAAAATGTACAACTTGCTAAAGTGAGACCACCGTAAATTAGAAGAATTGTCAATTATAAGATATAAAACTCCTATAATAGAATTCAACAACATAAATGATATAAGAAATAGCCTCCACCCAATAAAAAGACATTACAGTCCAAACTTCTTCAAATCACAAAATCTACCTAAATTTCCGGAAATAAAATCTTGCACCCCTAGTGATTTGTCAGAAGAAAATCCTACACTCCAAAATTATCCCTTTACTCTAACTTCTTATCCCTTCTCTATTGTAATCTTCCTGTAAATCATTGAGCTCCTTGATGACCAAGAACTCGTCTTAGAAATAGAAGTTAAAGTGTATTAGATCGCGTCGAGGAATGGCGGCCATCTTTCGCCGATCACACCCGCTGCGCGTGAAGCGCTGACCCGCGATCGATACCGCAGCAGCGGTGAGCGGCGGCATACACAGCCGCACGTTGTGAACGGCAATAGATTGGTTTCTAATACAGATCAACGCGTATTTGGCGCTGTTAAGCGTAATACACATGGGATATCGCATAGATTCCGTCATACTTGAGCCGCGCGCTGGTAAACAGCAATAGTTTCGTTTCTAATGCAGATCAAGAGACCACGATTGGCTGAGAGTGAAAAGAAGTGGGAGGGCCGAGAAAACCCCACGCCGTCAAAACAGTCGCAGCGAGCGACTGTCTGGTTTTATCCAGGATCGTGAGAAGTTCTCTCGTCAAGAAAACTCTTCGCGATAGTTTTCTAGTTAGCAATTATACTATCTTTAGTTTGTGAAACCAATTCAATTAGTTTATCTTTTATTCGTGAGCCCGCGGTGCTTGTGTGCGATCAGCCGCGTGGACTTAATTGCAACATCGACCGCGTTAGAGACATACGCGTAAAGACGCAAACCTGCGGCGTGCGACGGCACGTTCAAACGAGAGATTATAAGTGTAAGTGAGTGTGTCCGCGCATGAATCGAAGGAACAGCGTAATAAACGATTGTGCAGCATTTCGTATACGCGGGACCAGCATATACATTATGAAATAAACTTTGTAATATTTCAATACAACTCACGCGTCGTTATTCACGAATAAATCCCCACCCGCTCTGATATAACGTATCGCAAACTCGCATTTAATACATACTGCGCAGTTTACTAACAATCGAGCGATGCAGCTAGCTGAGACCAAAATTCAAGAAGACATGGGAGGCCAACGCCGACGCAGCCAAGGCGTTGAACATCTTTCCACATGACTGAGAGAAAGGGCGAAGTAGCGTGGGTACTTTGTGCGCGGCCAATCGGTCAAAAGGTTATGTTACGCTGCGCAAGTCCCTGGCGCTCAAGATTCGTCTGTCGCAACGTTAAAAGTTTCACCTCAAAAGCCACTGGAGCAACTCCACCCAACCCGTTCCTAAGTTCTATAAAATGTACAACTTGCTAAAGTAAGACCTCAAGGAATTAAAAAAATTGTTGATTATAAAATACGAAATCCCTACGATAAAATTCATCAACGTGAATGATATAAGAAATAGCCTCCACTCAATAAAAAGATATTACAGTCCAGACTTTTTCAAATCACAAAATCTACCTAAATTTCCGGAAATAAAGTAGTGCACCCCTAGTGATTTGTCAGAAGAAGATCTTACACTCCAAAACCATCCCTTTGCTCTAACTTCTTGTCCCCTCTCTATTGTAATCTCCCCGTTAACCATTGAGCTCCCTGATGACCAAAAACTCGACTTAGAAATAAAAGTTAAAGAGTAATAGACCGCGTCGGAAAAATGGCGGCCATCTTTCGCCGATCATACCCGCTGCGCGTGAAGCGCTGACCCGCAATCCATACCGCAGCAGCGGTGAACGCGGCATACACAGCCGCATGTTATGAACGGCAATAGATTGATTTCTAATGCAGATCAACGCGTATTCGGCGCTGTTGAGCGTAATACACATGAGATATCGCATAGATTCCGTCGTACTTGAGCCGCGCACTGATAAACAGCAATAGTTTCGTTTCTAATGTAGATCAAGAAGTCACGATTGGCCGAGCGTAAAGAGTTCGAAAGAGTGGGAGAGCCGAGAGAACCTCACGCCGTCGAAACAGTCGCAGCGAGCAACAGTCTGATTTTATTCAGGATCATATAAAAAATAGCTCCCACCCAATGAAAAGACATTACAGTCTAGATTTCTTCAAATCACAAAATCTACCTAAATATCCGGAAACAAAGTTTTGCACCTATAGTGATTTGTCAGAAGATCCTACACTCCAAAACCATCCCTTTGCTGTAACTTCTTATCCCTTCTCCATTGTAATCGCCCCATTAACCATTGATATTCCTGATAACTAAGACCTTGACCACGCAAGAAAAACAACAAGAATGCATGCAAAAATGCACGCAAGAAGAACAGCAAGAATGTACGCAAAAATACACGCAAAAATGCAAGCAAGAATGCACGCAAGAATGCACGCAAGAATGCACGCAAAAAGAACAACAAGAAAAACAGCCGTAAAGAAAGTTATGATGTTGAAGCTAGCAGCGGATTCGCAGCAGCAGATTCGTCAAAGTAGGGATTCTAATTCAAAATAAAATACATAAGAAACTTTGACATATAAACTCGTTATATAATTTAAACAATTTAGTAGACCTGCGCATTTTTGTTAATTGTTCTGGATAGTCTGATCTATTTAGAAGCGTATAAGTGTATTTCTTGCAGTTACTTGCTAGTTTGCCTTTATATGTCAAAGTTTCTTATGTATTTTATTTTGAATGAGAATCCCTGCTCTTTCTTCTCTCAAATTACACATATACACACGCACACATGCACGCACATACACATGCGCACGCAGGCACGCACGCAGCCATACACATGTAGACACGCTTGCTCGCAAAACAAATACGCTTCCACGCACGCACGCACACACACATGCTTGCACCTACGCTTACAACACGTACACATGCAGGACACGCGCTTATAGACATCCAGCTACATAAGATCAATTTTATGTGAAAAACGAAAAAAATTTTTTATTTGGTACGTACAGCTGTCACATGATGAAAATATTTGCTTAGTGTGCAAAATCTCTGATATATATACACAAAATGAAACCTTATTCCCCTAAAGATAATATATGCGAATAATATTGTGCAATTCAAAGTAAGATTGAAAGTTTAGAAAAAAGATTAGCTCAAATAAAATTTTTATAATTACAAATCTAGATACAAGACGATGAAAAGAGGAGTCTCATTGCACGCACGCATTTTGTAGAAATGTACTTGCGATTTCATTATATGCATTATATTGCATTACAATATTCAAAAATGTATGCAATGAGATACATTTGGGAGAGAAAAAGCGAAAACTCGTAATTGTAAAAAATGTATACATTTTTATACACGAACAGACTTAAATGTCTAGCCAGTCTGGCGATATACGAACAGGATTTACGAACAGTCTTACATGACGATGGCGGCACCATCTATCGCAAGAGTCAGCAACTATTTTTATAGAGAGACTCCTCTTTCATCGTCCTGAATCTGGATTTGCAATTATACAAATTTTATTTGAGCTAATCTTTTTTTCTAGGCTTTCAATCTTAGTTTGAATTGCACGATATTATTCGTATATGTTATCCCTAGGGGAATAAGGTTTCATTTTGTATATATATATCGTAGATTTTGCACACTAAGCAAATATTTTCATCATGTGATAGCTCTACGTACCAAATAAGAAATTTTTTTTCGTTTTTCACATGAGATTGATCTTATTCCTCTAGATTTTGGTGCGTACTTTAATTCTATAAAAGAGTTTTGCGATTCTATAAAGCTAATTAAAAAATTAGTTAAAATAAAAAATGTCGGTAAAACAGACGACTTTAGAATCCCCTTAAATTCGCATCTTCTGCGCCGAATACAAATACATCCACTTAATCCAACGGTAGGTGAAACCGGTATAGCAATCTATGGGTATAAAATATGAGTATAAATACGACATACACGCCGAACTGGACTACTGTCAGGGTATGGACACTTCCGTATATTAAAGTCAAGCTGTATTTCTGCGCCATCTGGGCGAATAGACAGATTTTTGGAACTAAAAGTTCAGGATTTCTACCCGATCGGTCATGTCATGTTATGTCATCAAGTGCAGTCAAGTGGTAAAGTCCGTTTGGAGTGGTAAAATAAGTCATATTTTTGCTTTAAAATATTTGCTCCAAGACAATCAGCCTGCTGGGACGAGTAATATCGTCCTGTGGTTTGTATTCCTCCCATCGAATTTGTAGGTGTGATTGTTCCGGTAATACAACAGTCGGGGATTAATATTTAAAAAAATTTAAATATTTTTAGGTTAGGTATGTACACATATAAATTATCTATGTTAATATTAAATATGAATAACAATTTAATAATATCATATAATTTAATCTTTTTTAATTTAATCTTTTAATCTTTTCCTTGAATATAAAACATTTGCATTATAATATTAATTTTATTTTATTGAACAATTTAACTTTAGAATAAAATGGCCAATAAAGTGGGATGGAAATGTATAATTCCACATTGCTCATCTCCTGCTAGAGCTCCTGGACATTATTTTCCTAAAAATAATCTCCTCTTAAAAAAATGGCTAGAGGCAATATCAATACCATGGATATCAAATCTACCAGCAGAAGAAATTAAAAAATGTAGAAGTTGCCATTTTAATGAAAACTCGTACATTTTTAGTTTGCATCGTAGACGATTAAAGCATAATGCCATTCCAAATCAAAATTTAATAATTAGAACAGATGAAAGTGATCAAGTTTCTCAACTTAATCAAATCCAAGAAATTTCTGAAATAATTGAAACAGTTGAAGCTGATATTTCTCCTAGTATGAATCTACCTAGTACAAGTCAAGTCCAAGAAGAAAATATCACTTTGGAAAACCATGTAAATATTGACGAGGAACAACAAACAACACAACCGTTTAATCTAAGCGTAACAATGTCTAAAAGTTCTATAAGCCGTATTCATAGACTTATACTTAGCAATATAACTAGAAAGAAGTCCTTGAATCCAATAGCGAAAGAAATGTACGATAAATGTAGAATGCTTACAAAACAAAATAATGCCTTGCGTAAGAATCTGATAAGTTACAAACAACGGCTGAAGTATGCTACTAAAT
Organism: Solenopsis invicta; assembly: GCF_016802725.1. Taxonomy (NCBI): domain Eukaryota; kingdom Metazoa; phylum Arthropoda; class Insecta; order Hymenoptera; family Formicidae; genus Solenopsis; species Solenopsis invicta. The sequence goes on along the minus strand of NC_052666.1, from coordinate 29,743,639 downwards.
TTACTACTCTTAATTTTTGGAAAAAATATTCTGCACTAAGTAATACACAAAAAATATTTATAGATATGCAAATTAAAAACATAAGAAAAAAGCCTAATTTTTTCAAAATTTTGTACAAAAATTAAATTAGCATTAACGAGTATATGATGAACATGCTTCATTATTTTTAGAAAACATAAGAATTGATTCATAATCATGGAAAACAGAAAATTTATAATAATTAAAAATTATATACATCATATACATTATATAATCCTTATATATACTACTAGAAATTATTATATATATTATTATTGTATACATCATTATTATATACATTATACAATTATGTATTATTATAAGTATAAAATAATAATTATTTTTTATACTATTGTATTAATATGATTATATGATATGTATATGCATATATAAGTTATGATTATTACATCTCTTTTTGTGTATACAAACAATATTTTATTAAATAAAAATACATTAAAAATATATAAGTGTTGATTTTTATTACATGTAATAAATTAATATAAAATACAATATTTATTATATAAAATTATTAAGCTTGTTCCTTTTTCCATATCCTAGGACTGAACATTTGCACGATTTACCTTTTCTCTTTTTCTCTTTAATATGAAAAGAAAAAGAGAAAAGCTGAAGAGTGATAAAAGTTCAATCCTAGGGTATGGAAAAAGAATAAAACTTATTAAAAAAGACTCAATTGACCGATCGAGTAGAAATCCTAAGCTTTTAGTTCCAAAAATTTGTCTATTCGCCCAGATGGCGCAGAAATACAGCTTGACTTTAATATACGGAAGTGTCCATACCCTGACTACTGTATCGTTTGTCGTCGTGAAGCACTGTCACTTTGCTAACAGTGTGTTACTCGTTCGAAACCCATACCAGATGTATTTTAAGGTTGGTATAATTTTAACGATAACATTAATATTAACTGATTTGAACACAATAATCAATGCAAAATTGTTTATGTCCTTCTTACATAGAAATTTTCTGTTTTTACATGTTTCAAGTCAACAATCTGAAATAATGTCTACAAGTTGAAAATTTTATGATGTTGAAGCTAGCAGCGGATTCGCAGCAGCAGATTCGTCAAGAATGAGAGAGAGAGAGAGGGGGGGAAAGGGGGAAAAAGAGACAAGAACGGACACACCAACATCAAGGGAAAGAAAAAGAGAGAGCGACGCAGAACCAAAGACGCCGCGAAGGGCTATTACGCCGAGGTGCCCGACAATGCCGCAGAAGAAACAAAAGACAAGGCAGACCAACGACCCGTCACTCAAGCGAGCGTTAACGACGACGAGTAAGATAAGAGAAAAGTTAAAAAATCATTAAAAGACATATACGTTATTTTATTTTAAATTTATTTTGTTTCATTCTAAATTTCATATATATATATATATATATAAAATTATTCTATTTTTTTAATTATTTTATTTGTTTACTATATTTTATTCTTTTATATATAAGTTAGAACAACTAGCGATAACACGTTAAATATTCAAAGCATTTATTTTATTTTATATTATATTATACACGTGTAAGAAATAAGATTGTATATAAAATATCGTAACGCAGCCAGATGGCACTAGCCAGCAGGCGCGCTTGTAAGGAATAGCTGAAATGTAAGTTGGGCTAGGCAAAAAGAGGGGGAACCGCGGGGACAGCGATAATACCTGAGCAGCGGGTAGGTTCGGGGATTCGAATCCTAGCGAGCGAGCTGAATAGAATAATCCGTCTAAAGTCGAACGTTAATCCGAGAAGTGTTAGTGAGACCTGTACCAGTGACTCTAAATATATTCGAAAGTTACCAAACGCCAATGACACAGCGTGTGCGAGAAAAGGAGAGGAGAAAGAGAAAAGCCTCGAGACATCCAAAGACCAGCCGAAAAACGAAGACACCCAACGTGGTGGGGCGAGAGAGCCTCGCGACGTTGGAATCGTCGCAAGTAGCGAGAGTCGCAGAGTGAGCCGCTTAGAAGCGAGTCGTTTGGAATCATCCCGCCTGGATGAGAAGTTTCGTTCCGCAATCGCGAACGGGCAAGAGAATATCTCGCGACGACCCGAGAATAATATCGCGGTGTGGACAAACGTAATCGTTTCGCCAGTGATGCAAATCGTGAACAAAGTTTATATTTTTTTAATAATTATTTTCTTTTATTAACTTCGAACCCACGGTGCTCAAGGGCAATCGACCGTGCGGACGTTAATTTTCAAACATCACGCGTTAGAAACTCGCGTGTAAAAACGCCGTGCGTGACGACGCATCATCGTCTAGACTAAGTGTGTGAGAGCATGAACGAATGTGCGAGTAATCGCGGAAAAACGATTATACGGCACAATATCATGGACGCGTCATTTCACATGTAATTTTACGCAATAAACTATATGATATACTTACAAGTAGCGAGTTGTATTATAGCGAGTTGTATTATTTCACTCGAGATCAACTCCCACCGCGTTCCACGCACGTCCGTCAACGAACGCGAACAATCGCGCGATTAAACGACAACTACGAGACGTAATTCGCTGAGCATCCACTGTGCCGAGGCACCGAGAAACCGAGGGATTTGATCTAGAATCAGCGGGACGGAGAGACGTGCTGCTGCAGGATACCAGGTCGATCGACACCGTGACTAAGGGTGTACTTCATCGGGTAAGTGACGTGATTACCGGTACGGCCCGCCCGGTGATTACCTTTCTTGTTTTCGGTTAATTAAAAAACAAGTGGCAACCGTCGATATCAAGCGACCAACAATATCTAGCTTTTAAGAGCCTTTCTCTATTAATTCCGGTTATCTCTAAAGTAACAATATCACGTCGAGTTCGGTTACAACCCCCTCCAATACCCTTCAAGAAAGAATCCCCTAATTACCCTCAAGATCTATTTCTCTTGGAATTTGTACCGGTGATCAACGACGATTCATTCGAATTTGACTTGATTAATGTCGACAACAACGACACTTTAACGAAAGAAATCCCCATTCGAGATTTCCTTGAGAACAACGATTTAACCACATTCCCTGAAATACCCGATATTTTTCATCCTTGCGAATTAATAGACATCGAGATAGAAGATATCATATTTTTAAATAACCCCTTAAGACGATGCTGGAGTGACGGCCGAACTCCGACGGTCCTGCGCCATCTTCTAAGTGGAACTAATAATGTCGATAATATCGGCATTTTTAATTCCATTATCATATGAACTCCTGCATTATCATGGTGTTCCAATCAACGAACATCGCAGCGAGACATATAGGTGCTCGGCTTTGCGTGTGTGCAACAGCAGAGCACAAGCACCGAGCAATCCATTTATTACGTATATTTTCTTCAACAAGAGAAGCTATCCAAATCAGTACCGTATACTTACAATTAGATAGGCACGCTTGGGCCATTTTGTAGATGGAGTATGCGCGAAAAAAGTTTTTGTCCGGCCTGTTGGGTTTCTCTCATTGAATAGGACATATGTACATTAAAGATACAGAGTGTCTCATTTGAAATATCCCAAGTAATGATCTCAAAAAATATTGAAAATACGGAAAAACATTTCAGATAAAAGTTGTATGAGCTAAAGGGGGACAAATAATAGTACAATAAATTTTTGAAGAAATCTATTTTTCAAAGCCATATGAAGGTTATAGGAATTATATGAATTCTTTTATATAATTTAAATCTAATTGTTCTAAATAAAAATTTGTAAAAATAGCAAGACTAAGAAATCAGTATTTTAGATTTTATAGTTTATTCTGGCATTTTTATAGAATATAAAATATATTATAAACTATTAATTTTTCAATAAATATACCGAATGTTTTATGTACTGAATAATAAGGTGAATCAATTGATGTCAATACGGTGCTTTTAAAAAAATTATGCAATTTACAAAAATAATCAAAAAAATTGGAATTGGAAATAGAACCAAGGCATGGAAAAACATTATTGATGTAAAAAGAACTTTACAAAATTCAATTTTGCAACCAATTGGTATAAACAAATTATTAAAAATTTACTCTAAAAGAGAACTAATTGCGCCAATCAATTCTACGGAAAAAATTACTAAAAAAATGTTGCAAAAATAAATTTTGCAACTAATTTGTTTATAACAATTACGAAAGCGTTATATATGTTTCTTGAGTTATTTTTCTCGTAGAATCGATTGGAGTAATCAATTTTCCTCTACAGTTAATTTTTAGTAATTTGTTTATAACAATTAGTTGCAAAATTGATTTTTGCAAGCGTGCTTTTGTCATCAATAATATTTTTTTATGCTCCGGTACCATTTTTAATAGTTTGTTTGATTATATTAGTCTGGGCAAGAACAGGTTTTAATTATTTATATAGTTTATATAGTTTATTTTAAAAATATTTAAGGCTAAATAATCAAAGGGTTAGTGAGAATGTTCGCGCGATACTCAATACGTAAGCTTCTTCCTGTTCAAATCAGCTTTACTTCAAATATAACTTTTTATTAACGATATCATAAGTGTACGATTAGCTTAGTATTAGCGTATTAGGTCCCAAAATCTTATAGTGATTTCAGCTGGGTGTACACCGGTAAAGTGGCACACTAATGCGCCCCAGACGAAATCGCTATTAGGTTTGAATTCCGTCAACGCCAATGCGTTTTCAAAAATTGTAGAGTAATGCGTAATCGTAATAATATCAACAGGTTCTGTCAACAGAAGCGAATGCAGCGAATAAGTAATAATATCGTTATGTTTATTACATTATTATTACTTATTTTCATTTTAATGGTGTACTTTGTATACCATTTTTACGTCCATTATGAACGATTCGGAAAACTAATCCGAATAAAATACCAGGTTATCCAATTATCGGTAATTTGTTTCTTCTGCTAACTAAACAAGGTAAATAAAAATTCTCAAAACATTTTTATAATTAGTTAATTTTAAAATATGTAATTATCAATATTATTGCGTGTTTAATACTCTTAAAAATTACATAAAATTATCAATAATTTTTTATGATATTTATTTCCTTTAATAGTGGCGATTGTGTGGTCTAGTCTGCACATTTGCTTTTTATGCTAAAGATCCGGGTTGAAATCTGCTCAGTACAGATTAAATATTTTTGCCATCTCTCGGGAAGATAACGTCATACTACCAAGAGTACTTTTAACAAGACCATGTTACACATAATTTCTGAAAACTGCACCATGAAAGTCTGGGACTTATTTATGAGACCCAAGGATTTAAAATTTATGCAATCCTAAGCCTCCTTGCAAGAAACTTTCTCACTGAATTCCCCGACAACAAACGAATCTCGTCGACGCGGATGCCAAGTTATGGCCTCTTTTCGCTACGAAGGATTGGTAAGAGCTAGCAACCACTCTTGCATCCGACGGAACTCAGTGGCGAGTTCAATCCGCCAGGAGCACCACATTTTGGCGGCAAATGGGAGGTCGCAGTGAATTTCACTTACGTAGGATTATCGGTTTCAACCATCTTATGAGGAATTTTCTACCCTTTTAATTCGCGTGTGTTATGTGTTAGCCGCGGCCAATCGGTCGAAAGGTTATGTTATGTCGCACGACTTCTTGTGCTCGAGATTCGTCATCTGCCGTGACGTTAACTTTTCCGACGCAGGTGCAGTATCGTGAGTGCCTATAAAATATGGGGCGGTTGTCATTAATGTGCGATTCGAGAGCGACAATATGACATCTCGCAAATTTGTAAGGTATCTATTACCAAAAATAATTTTGACAGAGTTTCCTTATAGAAAATTGGCTTTCAAGAAATTTTCTGACACATTAGTATGTGAAAAAAAATTTATAAATTATAGTAATAATAATAAATTGATATATTTAAGATCGCATAATGATTGTGTTTACTGGCTGCTATCGCGCCATACACGTCAAATTGAGATCATTAATAAAATACAATTTATATTGATTTTAATATATCGTGCGGAATTTAAGGAATTGTCTCGAGGTATTCGCACGCACCATCGAAAAATCGTGGACAAAAAATCGTGACATTCCTTTTGAGTTTCTAATATAAAAAGTACAAAATTAAGTTACAAAGTAAATTAAAAACACGTTAATAAATTGTAGTAAAGAAAATAGCATTAAACTTTTGTAATCCTTTTTATATTCGTTAATTAATTATTTTATATAACAAATAGTCATACCATAGTCAAAGGTATACCAGTGCAAAATGATTGGATTAAACATAAATGTAATGGTATTAGTAAGCATAGTAAGTTCACGCGGCTCCCGTGAGCGTCTCGCAACTCGCGCGCGCTGACTTCTATATTTCAAACACAAATAAAAATCATTTTCACGTAAAAACATTTTCTGCAAACGCAAGCCAAAAGCAAAGTTATAACTCCATTAATATTAAATAAATGGAATACCATTAACAAATATTATTGCGAATCCTGATTCGGTGAAACCAATAATAACCGTAGATATCACAAGGAAAAGTTTAAGAAATTTATATCAGCGCAAACCAACGATAAAAATAAAACCATCAAAACAGCCAAAACCAAGGTTGATAACCTACCGAGGAAATTTCAGCAATTACGAAGGAACTATATGGCAAATCGTCAGCTTCAAGCAAGGTATTAGATATTTTATCTATAAAAAAATTTATCCTCAGAAGAGCGTTCTCCAAAAAGAGAAACATAATAATAAACAAGAAAAAACCGTACAAACAGAGATTATACGGCAGGAAAAAATCTAAAGACATTCTTGTAAATTACTGGCAAGATTAAATTGAACAATAATGATTTATTCTTCTTGTTTACGGTTAAAACAAGTGGCGACCATATTACAGACAGAAATATCAAGTGTATTCTCAAGATTCCGAGGTGTCTAGGATATCCAATCGATTCCATGCTTAGTCCAGTTACAGAATCATAAAAGATACGATTCGCCGATTATATCAGTTAGATTTAAAAAATAAATATACGGCATAGTAACTAAACTATTATCTATCCCAAGCTGCTATTAGCGATCCCATTACGATCCCACTATACGTAAAAAAAGTTATTAAAATAAAATTTACATTTCTTACAGATTATTTTAAAGTATGATTAGAAGTTTATTTTCTAAACATTTTTCCCGGAGGTGTTAAATCTGAAATAATATTGAGACAATGTCCAGTCCATAAATCGATAAGAAGAATGTTACTATGATTATGCCTAAAGGTACTACAGGGAAAATACAACCATTAGATGTTCACGGATTTAGAATTTGGAAAAATTTTGCTAAAAGATTTTCAAATACTGTTTTACTATTGGAGAGTAATATAAATTTGCACAAATAAAATAGTACAATAAAATTGCAATCTTTGATACACAACTAATTGTCATTCACTAACGATATCATAACTTATTTAAATATTCGTGGTTCACAAAAGTTTAAGAAGTTTATATCCCCGCAAATTGATAGTAAAAATAAAACGACCAAAACAGTCAAAACCAAAGGCTTGATAACTCAGGAAATTAAAAAGCGACATCGCTAAAGCCAAATCATATACTGACAGGTGGATGAGCGAAAAAAACCGATAATAGCTGACAAAACTCTAGATATTCTTCATCATAGATATAAAACATAATCAGCAGGTACATAAAACACCTACTCACATTACTGCCACTAAATTCGAGAATCAATTTAAACGGTTGCACGAATTGGCGGAAAAATTGCAACCGTCAGCAGTGCCCCCCAACATAATGTAAATAGATGTAGTATCCTTGAACATCAACTGCTAATAAAGAAAGGTCTAAAGAAGGGCCGCATTGCTTATGGACTAAACCAATTAGTACACTTTATTAAAACTTCATTTTCGAATATACATTGTTTAAAATAATGTAAATAGGTAGCCAATAGCGTAAGATTCCGAAAAGTTAGGCAAAGAGAGAAATTGTGGTTGAGCAATACCGGTACCGGCATGACTCGAAAAGACCTTAGGAAAGAAAACCTATAACACGTAATCCTGTAGGAACATCCGTGTACTTGTAATCCGCGCGGGCGAGTATCGGACTTTCAAACAGTCTTCGCGTATTACGGTATCGGTCTAACAGCAAAGTCTCAATAATAAAACGTTTAACCTGCTCAAAAGTATATCGAAAGAATCAAACCTCAAAAATACTCAACCTCATAGAAAATAATCCCTAGGAGCGTGAATCATCAGACAAAAAGGGAATGCAAAGACACAGCGACACAGTCGTAACCGAAGTAAACCAAAAGTACTGCCAGTATAAAAACAGCGACCTTGGGTCACCCCATCATCCGGCAAAATTTAGAATAGAGAATATAAAATATTTCGGAAGAAATTCCTGATTTCACTGTTTCCCCCTCCCCTGTGTTACTCTTCTTTACTTTTCTCCATCCTACACCTCTGTATCAAATCCTGATCCCAGTTCAGTACTACTCCGTTGAAGATCCCTATTATTTCTCCCTGACCGTCAAACTCCTTCTAAATTTCCTGAATATTATCCCCCTTCACCTGAACTCTTTCCTTCTCCACTCCCCGTTCACTTTCCTGTTTTACCTTTCCTCCTGCAAACCTTCTCTACTAGACTTTCACATAAAAAATTGTATCAAAATGAAAATCTTCAATATATTTTAACACTACAATAACTTTAAATATAAAAACATTGCAATAAAATGGAAAATAACATGATAAAATTTTAGGTTTTTTGTATCACTTTTTTACACGCATACATTGTATGTGTGTATATTTTGTGTCGATATTTGGAATGCAATTTTTTTTATCGCACTAAATGTCGCGATCGAAAAACTTAACAATAGTGGGCCCACTAGACGAGACGTCGCCGAGCGACGACGCCGAGCGATAACCGCACACAGCGTTCGACCAACCAGCGATTTGCGTTCGGACCGGCGGAGCCGATTGGGTTTCCACGGCTTCGCTTTTCCGTATATATATCGACAGCCTACCGAGGGCAGACAGACGAAAAAATCTTCCGTGTAAGATAAAGTTTTTCGGACAAAACGAGCGAGCCATTGAGCCGAGTCTCAACATTTAATTAGAGATCGAAATCTTCATTGTAGAACGAGGCCGAGACCTCTTTATAATCGAATGAGGCCGAGACCTCTTTATAATTAAATTAAATAAATAAATCAGTTTACAAACCCGAAACTAGTGTATGGATTGACATCCCATATCACACGCTACACTAAATCAAGTCGCCATTGTCAACACTAGGCGATCAAATCAGTAGAAGCCTTAATTAAAATATATATTATAATTGTAAATTGTATGCGCACCAAGTTCTGTCATTTGCCTAATGTATTATTTGTTTTATTTCAATATCGAGTCCTTTATTTTTTTTTAACACATTAAGAAGAGACATCAAACCTTGAGGTTTCAAAAAATTGAATAAATTTTTATTGCTCACTGATAGACATCGCGAAGCTTTGAAAGGCTTTAAAAACGGCCAAAAAAGAAGTTAACAAAGTCAAAAACTGAAGTGATAACTACGGTACAGACATTGCAGATTTTTAAGGAAAAATTTCAATTTATAATTTTATAAACAAAACAATCAATACTCAAAAATTTTAAGCGCATTTTTCTCAAAATAATATTTTTAAAATCGGTGTACACAATAATTTGAGACCAAAAATTTTCGATTTTTTTTTAGGCAAAAGATCTGAGAGATTTCATGTGCATCATATGTGCACATGTCAAAAGAAGGCTCGATGTTACTGCTATAACGCCACTATTTGATGCAATAAAAATTTTTTTAAAATTTATTTTACTCTTGAAAATTCATTCTTCATTCAAAATAAAGTTTCTTGAAAAAATTTAATTGAATTATTTTACTACAATACATTATCGAAGTTTAGTATTATTTTTAGAACTCAGAACTGATGTTTCCTCTTAAATATAAAAATTAAGACATTTTAAAAAAGTAAATTATTTAAAGTTACATATGCTTATTCTATTACAAGTCTTATATGAAAATTGAATATTATACTGAGAAAATTTAATGGCCGTGTTTTAGCATATTAAATTAATTTTAATTACATACGCACGCATACATATTGTAATGAGCAGTTCTTGAAAAAATGGCAGAACTTGAAAAATGAGTTTCTTATCTGATTTTTGTACTTTATTCGGTATTGTGTTTACTTACCTAGACATGCTTATCTAAACTTTTGTGGATAAGCGATGTGTGGCTAACAGAAAATCTCATAGAAATTGAATTAATCGTCTTGAAGGAGGCTCAGTGGATCCTCGATGATCTTCTCGGCCGTTTTTTTCAGGTCCCTGGTGACTGGTTTTTTCACGACCAATCTTGAACTCGGCGTAACCGTTGTCGTCCTTGCCATTGACTCCGTCGATGCGAGTAGTTGTTTGTCGAAAATATGACCGTCATCATCGTCGTTATCGTCGTTCGACGCGAACAAGGACTTAGACGACGTAACGACTTTCTTAGGAACAACTTTCTTCGTAGTGAAAAGATCAACGTCGTCATCATCGTCGTTGCACGCGTTGCCGAAAATATCTTTCAAGTTTGAGCTCTTGATTTGAGAGTCAACTTGAGAATCGTGTTTAGGCTCCGAGAACGATGCATTATCCGACTTTTCTGATTGCCCGGACGATTCGACAAACAAACTGGAATCTTCGTCATCATCGTCATCGAAAATATTGTTCTTTTTTCGCCCAGCTAAAGCAGGATTTGATGATTGACTATCCAGCTTTGTTTTGGACACGCTACCAAAGAGGTTATCATCATCGCCATTTCGTGCATCGTCATCATCGCCAAAGAGACCAATTTTCGTATCGCGCAACGGCTTTTTCACCGTCCTTTTCAACGGCGCTGCAGAAAATAGATCACCACCTATGTCATCGTCCGCAAATAGATCTAAAGTCTCCCTCTTCGGTTCATTTGACTTTTTCGTCGAACTACTGGAGAAAAGACTGTCGTCCGGCTCAGAAAATAGCAATCCTTTATTTTTCTCTGGTGATGGCGTCTTCGTGACAAACGCAAACAACTGACTAGGATCCTTTAACGGATCGTGGGTGCTGTCGCGCAGAGGATCGCTCAGCTCCTCGCTAGATGCTCTTCTCATCTCATCTCGCTCATTATCCTCTTTCTTATCATTCTTCTTTTTAATACTCTTCAATGTATCTGATTTGATATCGACATTGGATGCCAATTCACCAGAATTTTGTTTATCACTTTCATTATTTATCACATTCACGTCGGTATCAATGTCGTCAACCTTTCTGATCGCAGTATCTATTAAAGATTCGACAGCAACGGGCGTTCTATCAGATTGCCCGCTATCAACCGGTGAGAGTATCGGTGCTCTGCCAAATAATGTATCTTCCTTCTGTGGATCCTCCGGCAAATCTGGTGGCACATCAAACAAGTCTTCCTCGTCGGTAGATGGCGATAGAAGAGTGTTCTTGTTTACGCTCATCGAGCTCTCCTTGCTAATGCTACCTAATTCGGATCTGTCATCCATGAAAGAAGGATCGACTGTCGAGCGTTGAACATTATCATTGGCGATCAAGCGATCGGAGGCACTGATCGTCGGAACGATAGACAGGTCCTTGCTATATGAGCAAGTACTAGTGTGACTCTCCTCTTGAGAGTTATCGTTATCCACATTATCAACCGTATCGAAGTCGATACCGCTGTGTCGTAGCGCAGATTTTCGAGCATGTCGGCTCTGAGGACGGCGTTTCGCTTGAATTCTCACTCGACTCTAAAAAAAATGGACACAATAAATTAACAAAGAGATAATTATAAATTCAAAATATCTCAACAATACATTGTAATATCTCAAAATTAAAGATGAAATATCTTAAAAAAATTATACAATTTCAAAAAAATGCGTTAAGAATGTTTTCCTTTTAATCTTTTTTTATTCCAAGAAATTATAAATAAAAATATAATAATTTAAGTTATAAAAAATTAATGCAATTTAATACAATAAACACCTTGGATGCAGTCGTGGATAATGTTTCTACTTGAGCCAGATCATCAAAATTTATGGCCACTTCTACGTTGCTAGCTGTGGAAATTGTCGAGTAAGATGATTCCTTCCTTGTACTGCCTTCTATATAAAAAAAATTTTTTATTTAAATAAATTAATCATCGGACTGATGAGAGTATGGGGCGGTAATAAGTGCGCAAGTTATTTTTTTTTTAAATATGCAGACTTTATTTTAGACGTTTTGGCATCATTTTCGAGACTATCCTCAGCAAGTAAAAATAAAAACTTGATATTAAAACTCCATGTTATTTAAATATTTTTAAAATGTTTTTTATTTGAATTATCTTTTCACAATAATTAAAAAATTTTGATTAATAAACATCCTAAATAAAACATTAATCCTCTTGCAATTTATTACATTAAACGTTATTTGGAAATAATGTAATTTAACTTTGTACTTTTAAATTCGTGGTATATAATATTTTGTTCCATCTGCACGAAGATTGGAGAAAAGAATTAAGACGTTTGCAAACAGAATTCTTGCTAAACGTTAATTACCTGATACGCTTGGAGGTGAAACGTGACCACTGATGCCCAGATCTCCGCTATCCCGATCCACAACGTCTTCGTCCTCATCTGTCTTATCCTCGCTCCTCCTCCACAATGACGGTGTATCCATTGGCGAAAGTATTTTCAAATCACCCATCTTTCCCATTAGATTCTTGATCTTACCAGATACCAATCGTCGGGGTGCCTGCTGATTGCCATGTTCCTCGGAGGGTGGCGAGATCGTCCGGATATTCAATGTTTTCGGGGGAGAACTCTTTTTTGCCATACCGTCTTCCTCGATATTGGAAGAAGTTTCCTTAATTTCAGTTTCATTTTCCTCTTCGTGTACGTCATTATTCGCAGCGACACTTAACTCTGCGGTTGTCTTGACGTCACGTTTTAAATTTGATGACTCCAGCGGGATTTTATTTTCTTCAGAAAATTTCTGAGTCTGCTCTACAACATCTTTCCGGACTTCTTTTTTGGTTTTCGATCGGTCGTCTTCACGTGACGCTGTTCCTTTCTTACTAAAAAGATCGTCGTAATCGTCGTCTTCAAATAGAAGACTACGGGGCCTCGTGGTTTTCGAAAATAAGTTATCCAGATAATCCGGAGGTTCATTTCTGTTTTCCTTTTCAACTTCGGAACTAGAGACGTTCTTGGAGACATCGATCTTTGGTTCAACTGTTACGTTTTTATCTATCGAGAAAGTCTTGGCCGATAAAAACAGATCATCATTCTCGCCCTCAAAGAGATCAGTCTTACATTCGTTTTTGGACTTTGTCGGCTTCGTGCCAAATAAGTCGCCATCATCGTCGTCGTCGTCAAATAAAGTAATCTTCCTTGACTCCATCCTTGTCTTTAGTGAATTATCTAATAATTTGGAAATTTTTCTTTTATTACATACGTTCTTTTTATGAAGGGTATTATTTATGAAACAACATGTACCTATACCTAAGTTTTCTTATTTCGAACAAAAACACTTGCTATGTCTTTCATATTCATGAATTAAAATAAAATAGTCCTTTACTTCTTTTATAAAATACCTTTTAAAATACAGCAATTTTTTAATTCTCAAAAATTGAAATAAATAAAACTTCACAAATTAAAATTGCAATATTTTTGGATCGTAATAAACAAATATTGTTATACTAAAAAAAATATATAATTTATATAAGAATTCAAACAAATAATAAAAGCACATGCTCCATTTACCGTTGTTACTCTTCGACGCTATCGAATCTAAATCATTCGGAGTCGCGTCCGTCGAGCTCGATTTCGACACCACTCCAAATATATCGACGTCCGGAGCGTCTTTGCCGCCAAATATATCCACGTTGTCGTCGAACAGACCGCAACTTTTTGAGACTGGTTTCGTCCGGTCGCTCACTGTAACATGGAAATCCGTGCTCTTCTGCGATCTGGAGCCAGAGCTTGCGGCAGAGAAAAGTTCATCGCCGGAATCGGAGTCGTCGAAAAGTGACGAGACCTTCGATTTGTTCGTTCGCTTTGAGTCCGACTTGTTGGGCAACGGCGGTGGTCCGAACAGATCGTCGTTCTCGAACACGTCGTCTTGTAACAATGCCGATGAGGTATCCGATTGCTCCTGTCCTAATTGCTGTTGCTGCTGCTGATTATCACTGTTGGCATTTGCCGAATTAGAGTTGACGGGATGGCGCGTTCGTGCCGTGAACAGACTGTCACTGGTAACATGCTCGCGATAAATCTCGTCTGACTTGAGTCTCGTCGAGGTTATCTCTGGCTGGAAATTCACCCTGAAGAAAAAGAACATTTATATTTTTATTTCACGAGTTAATCAATAATACTAATAATCGTCTGAAATTAAAATAAGTACTGTACATTTATTTTTAGATTATTAATTTTGATAGATTTGATGCAAAAAAACGAAAACAATTTCTCAGTTCAATCTGGTGATCAGTTCTTTTCGCAAACGGACACAATACAAAATATAAAAGCAAGTATAAGAAGCTTCTGTCGTTTCGACTTCTTTAAGATTGAAATCGTTAAATTTTTGTCGTTTTTTTTTTTAGACATTCTGTTGAATGCCTTAATTAGAAAGTTTTATCACCTAAAAAAAAACTAAAAAAAGAAATTCTATAAAAACACGTTTCGCAAATATAAAAAAAGATACAAAAAATGTTAAATTCAGCAATAAAAATTTGCAAGAAACTACAGTTAATAATTAATGTAGCGTGCGGAGTAAAACATACACTATATACTATAACGAAAATGATGAGATTGTAACAAATGATATAATCAAATTTATATTTAAATTTATTTTCATATTTTCTAATTCTCCATGATTATTTATAAAAATAAAAGCAATAACCCTCAAAGTTGGACGAAATGAGTTCAAACTCTCTAAATAAAATAAGAGTTATCTCCAACTGGACTGGAATATAGATTATATGCTCAAATATTTTATAAAAATTTTGTTAAAAATTTTATTTATAATCAAAAGAATTTATTAATAATTTCATTTTTATAGTTCGAGTACTATCTGTAAAAAATTTGATGCTTTATAATAGAAACTATTTATAAATACATTTCAAATTCTCGCAAATATGCATTCTAAAATTTGAAAATAACTAGATTTTAATTACTTATTACAGCAAGCTGAATGTATGAAATATTATTTCTCATGAATATTAATGGTATCCTAGAAAATTAAACTTGCTTATTGGATTTATCTCGGATATTTAAATATTTATTGACCTTAATGCCATCTCAAGTCTAACACGTCATATTTAATTAATGTTAGTGAACTTAATGCTGATTTGATCCTTATTCTTTTTATCTTTTTGTTATCATCACGTGTGATATCGCACGTTTTGATTTGTGCCTGGTCGTGCTAAAACTGAAATATTCTTCTAGAGATCGCGCCCACATAAAGGAAGGAGAAATGATATATAAAAGTCGTGATTTTTTAAATTTATTATTATCTCTTTTTTTCTGACTCCTTGTAAGCAGGAAAGTAAAATGAAGATTTACGTCTGCGCAATTTTGTTGCTGATATCTGGGATGGTTAATGCGGATCCTGCTACGCAAGTACGAGGTACGTTAACTCATTGATTAGGAGATTATTGCCAAAAGATATTATATTTGGACACTGCAAAATTATAAATATATGTAGAACAATTTAATAAATTTGCAAATGGCATAAATTGCCACAAATATCTTGCGTAAAGTCATATATATATATGCAACATCAAGTTAAACAATAGATCCTTTGATAGATTTCTAAATTAAACAACTAAGATCATTCCAAACCCAATGAAGGACACAGTCAATAACGCAGGAATAAATAAACGCTTTTAAATCATATTTTTCGGATATTTCCGGATTTTGTTCACATAAATGTACATTTAGGTGGCTGCCTATTTGGAGATAAGGTTTTTAGCGTAGGTGCCCATACAGCTCCGCCATGCATGCGAATGATTTGTGACATGATCGGTCAAATATCCTTTGAAGGGTAAGTCAAAGCATCATATAAATTATATGCCATGTATAAGATGTAAAAAATATGTGTGTGTGTATATATATATATATATATATATATATATATATACATATATACATACAATACAGAATTTATATATATTTATAAATTATATTTAAAAAAATATATACATAGAGTGTTTAGCAACGGATGGCAGAAAATTTAAGAAATGATTTGAGTTGACAAAATAAGGCAAAAATTAAAATAACAAAATTGGTTAAAGTTTCGTTTTGCAATTAAAAATATTTAAATGTTTATATAACAAATGCTTAACATGTGAATATTTAGATATAATTAAAAACAAAGTCTTCACCAAAATTTTATATATAATTTCTGGTTTTGTAATTCTAAATATTTAAATATTCATGTAAAAAATCAATCATGTGAATAAAACAAATAAATAAATTTAAACATTTATAACTTAAAAACTTAAAAACAAATCGCAATTGTGTTATTCTTGATTTTCACCTTATATTATCATCTAGAATCACTTCTTAATTTTTATCTCGTGTTGCCACACATCCTGTATATAAAAAACCATGTATAAAAATATCATCATATTTCTAAATAATAAATTAGTAAAAAAATTTGTTTCAGATTAAACAAGAAACAGTGAATTTTTCTCTGTTATGCTAAAGCTTAATTAGCTAAACTTTTAAATTTGTAAATCTCACAAATTAAGAAGTATTAAGTGTGAAAAGTAATTCGATGCCTTTGGTATCATTTCTTACACGTTTTATACGTCATATCGTCTTTATTCAGAGCAAAATAAATCTGAATCATTTTCGTAGCTTCAGCGGCATTTTTTTCAATTAAAATGCGGAAAAAATGCAATGTCTTAAATGCTGTTTTTCAACCGCATCATATTCACTGCTGTTTCGTGAAGTTATGTTGCCTGCTTTATCAAAACATATGTATTTCGAGAATTTAATGGTACACACAAACCGCAAAAAAAGCAAGAAAATATTTATTTTAAAACAAAGTTATAATATATCTAATGTAAAGACATTGAATTAAATCACATACCTAATATTTATAAAGTTTTGAAAAAAATAGTTTTGTGATTTTATATTTAACCATTAACACCTCCATAAAGTTAACGGTTTTAAAGTAAACATTTAAATAAATGAGATATATTGTAAGAAAGAATATTATAATAGAAAATCTTGAATCATTTCAGATGTCCTAGATTCACTTGTAATTCACTTCAGCGCCTTATTGGTTATACGGATGAGGATCCCAGTCGAGAATATCCATATTGCTGTCCACAACCTATTTGTGAGCGTCGTTACCCTGATCAGCCATACTTTTTGGCATATACCGAGAAAGAAGTGCAGTAATATGAATTAAAACGTAGTTTGATTCAATTAAACATCGAATCACATGCTGTCACTAATATATATGTATACAATAGTTGATTCAACTAAATTTTATTCATTCAACTATAAGTGTTACTATCTTTCCTTTTAATCTTTTTGTTTCATTAATACTGTCATTGAATCACCAAAATATTTCCAATTAGACAGATGCTATTGATTCAACATTTTTTTTCTCTGTATAGGAAATATACGAAACATTCTCAATTTGGAAATATTGTTATAAATAAATCTTTTTTTTTTTTCAAATTTATCGAAGTACTCTGTTTCTCCACTTGCCTATTGATCATTGAGATTGGATAAAGAATCGGGCCGCGTTGCCTCTCGATAATATGCAACAGTGTTTAACCAGATATGTATTCTCCGTTCACTATTCGCATTTCCGTCGTACAAAAATCACTTTCCTTTTTCGAGCGATCTTCACTTTCCCATAAATTTCTCAAGTTAAATAAAGAAGCGTCTAAGATAGAATTTGGTGCAGCATTAAACGTGGAAAAACGTCGCTTTCACGCGAAACAACTCGACTGATTTTCATCACTTTATGACTCTTGCTTATTTACCGTTTATTTCACGGAGTCAGTAGAAAACTATGATTTTTCTTCCTACATCCTTCGAAAAAAATAAATAAACGTCATTTCTCTCATTTGTACTAATTAATCAAAGCATGATTTTCACCGATCACATCTTCTATTTGTCTTCCATTCGTCAAAGTTTGAAAAATTATCTATGACAATCCTTGATAAAGTCCACAGTGTACAATAGTTTTCAAGCACTTTGTATTTTAAAAATTAAACAAATAATAAATGATAAAGTTCATATAAATACAATACAAAAATGTAAATAATAATCAGGCTTATGAGCCATGTTGGATGTAATTCGCAAAGAGTCAATGAATAAAACATATATAATTAACTATAATAATTAACATTTCGATCTTTAATTAACGATCTTCTTCAGCGTACAAAAAAATTTAAGTATCAGTGATGCAAAAATAGCTGTTTACTGGAATATCCGTATCCAAAATTATCCAAATATCGTCTAATCATTACAAGTTGTGTATCGAATCGCATTTTTTTATGTGACGGTCTCTTGAAATATATGATAGACAAAGGTTTTAGAATATCAATTAATTCTGGATACTGGCTATTCCAATAAATAGCTATTTCTGCATCATTAATATTTAAATTTCTTTGAACACTGAAAAAGACCGTTAATTAAGATCAAAACATTTGTTATTATATTTATGTAATTATACATGTTTTATTCATTGATTCTTCGCGAATAACTAGCACTGTTCGATTATTGTTTATAACTTTGCTTTTTTTTTCTTTTAAATCCTTTCAGATCGAATCACTCACAGTTCTCGCGTCTCTGGTCGTCGTTTCTCGATAACTAAATGACTAGAAAGTTCACTCGTGATGAAAGTCAACAACTGGTGACAGGCAACAATCGGCTCTGAAGAAAAGCTTGTCTTGAACTAGCTACGTATATTTAATCGCCATTGTGCAACAGCGTAATACGCGATTAATGTTTGGATTTTATCGATTCAATGACATTGCGAGTATTCAACGTGTGCTAAAAGCGAGCGATGCGTCAACACGTACCCGTGCTTTCGAATAAGGAATTCGTGCGTTAATCTTTCTCCTTTTTTTTCTTGTGATACGTTTACAATCTGTCTAGATGATTCTCGGGCGTGGCTGGCGCAGAGATGCAATGCAGCGGACTCTCGTTTGTACTCTGGGATATGGTGTTGTACAGCTCATCCAGTGAGCAATAAAGTATGTAATAAAGCCACGTTTCTTCTCTTTATTTACATGCTGTCTTCAGAAAACATTGGTATCATATGTCACTAGATACGTTTCCACTTGTAGAATGTAACTTAACAGCCTGAGAGTCAATTTAAAGAGTTAATGTGTGTACTAAAATTAAAAAATTCCCAAATTTTCAGAAATATTATTCCAGTCAAGATTAAAGAATTTTTAATACAGCTTTAAAATAAATTTATTTTTGATTATATCTTAATGTTTCTTAATAATACAACCACATAGAAAAATTATCCTTAAAGTTTTTAATATTAAACTTAAAAAATACTGAAAAAATATATATAAATTACATATAATATAAGTATAACAAATTGTTAGTAAAACAGCTAATTAAAAGTACAAAATTCAAAAGGTGATTAAATATGTAATATCAATTTAGAATGAATTGTATTATTTTCTTTAATGTCAATAATAAAAATTCTCCAATTATATGAAAATATACGCGGATGTGTATGCCATCTTGTAATCAATTGTAAATCAATTTTGTACTATCAAAAAAACAAGTTTGTCAAAAAAGCAAAGATAGAATTTTCAAGTTAAAGAGGTAAGATAACAAATAGATGTAAAAGTTCAACAAATTTTTCCGGTTTTTTCAATAATTAACACCCTGCAATTAAAATATTGTACATCTATAATTTTTTTAGATTAGATATTAATTTTGATAAGTTTGATGCAAGATAGAGAAAACTATTTCTCAATTCAATCTGCCACCCAGTGTTTTTCATGTACAGAGAATACAAGAGATAAAAACAGATATAAGAAACTCTTAAGAGTTTTGTCTCGTTTTCTTTAAAAAGGCAAAAAATCTGCAAAAAATTCGCAAAAGAATATAATTAATGTTTAATTAACATGCGAAATAAAACGCATTATCTTCTCCTGAAAACGATAAAACAAATGATAGAATTAAGTAGTTTACAAGTATGTTTAAATTTGCATATATTTTAACTCTGTATGTAATTACTTCAAAAAATAAAAGCAGTAACTTTAGGTAGACTCAAAGCAGGATGAAATGAGTTCGAACTCTCTATAAGTATTTCAAACACGAAAGTTACTTCTATGTAAACTTGAATATAAATCATATGATCAAATTCTTTAAGAATTTTATTAAAAATTAAATTTTTTAATAAAAAAATTTATTAACAATTTCAGTCTTAGAATTCAGTATTATATTCAAATACGTGTAAAAAAATTGATTCTATACGGTAAAAACTAAATATAAAAACATTTTGAATTCTCGCAGATACTAGTTTTAAAATTAAAAAATAACAGTTTTGATTACTTAACAAGTTCAACAAAATATTATTTTTTATAAATATTAATCCTAAAAAATAAAACCTGATTACTGGATTCGATTCAAATTTTTAAATACATATTAAAATGTGTGTATGAAGTTAGCATATTATTTTGTGGAAACTCATTATTGAGAGTTCTAACTTCATTTACAATAATTCCATAGTTCTTGAGAGATAGATAAAATAAATTATTAAATAATTAAAAAAAAAAAAAAAAACAATGTTTATCGCCAGAATACTTTCTAAAACTCATGCATAATTATAGATTTTTCAAAATCCAACAAAAACTCAAAAATTTTCAGAGGATGCGCAGAATGCACCTGGTATTTTATTTTAATGGCCAAAACTATTCTATCTATCAGGAACTATAGAGCTATTGAAAATAAAATTAAAACTTTCCATAATTAATGAGTTTCCACAAAATAATACATCAGCTTCACATACATTTATTGGATTTAATCTCATCTCTAGTCTGTCACGCCATGTTTAATTAATATTGATGAGCCTAATGTTAATTTGATCCTTTTTTCTTTTTATCTTTCTTTTATCATCACGTGTGATATCGCATGTTTTGATTTGTGTCTGTTCGTGCTAAAACCGAAATATTCCAAAGATCACGAATCCATTAAGAGAAGGAGGAACGATATATAAAATTTGTGATTTTTAATTTATTATCGTCTCTTCTTCCTAGCAACTCTGTAAGCAAGAAAGTGAGATGATGGGTTACTTCTGCGTAATTTTATTACTGATGTGCGGGCTAATTCAATTTACTACGCAAATGCACTTTCCTACAACAACTATACCAAAAGGTACGTTAACTCGTTGATTAAAAGATTATTACTGAAAGAAAGATATTATGTCAGAATATTATAAATATGTGTAACAGTTTAGCAAATTTACAAGCGGAGCGTTATTGCAGAAAATCTCTTGTTACATAAACAGATGATTCCACACATCAAGTGCAACTTCAAATTCGACAGATCATTTAACAGATTTGCAAATTAAACAACTTTGATTATTCCAAAATTAATGTGAATGCATATAGTTAATAATATCGCGGGAATAAACAAAAGCTTTTGGATTATGTTTTTCAGATACTTCCAAATTTTGCTCACATAAATATGCATTTAGGTACCTGCAAATTTGGACCCAAAACTTTGGGCGTAGGTTACCACACGGCTCGGCCATGCATGAGGATGATTTGTAGACCGGATGGTAAAATAGTTATGGTCGCGTAAGTCAAAGCTTCATATAATTATATATTACATATGTAAGTTTTATTTTATATATATATATATATATATATATATATATAATTTCAATATTTTATATAATTTATATATATTAGAATTAAATATATTTAAGTTATATTAGGTTGCATTATTATATTATATTGTTTGTATCAAATTTTTTATCACAAACCCTTTTTTGTTTCTTTTTTTGTCCAGATGTCCCAGACGCACTTGCCCTTACGGTCAAACACTTATTACTTTTACGCGTGAGGATAACAGCCAACCTTTTCCAGTTTGCTGTCAACTACCTGTTTGTAGATATTTAGATCCCGACGACTACTAACCATGTTTTGTCACAAATAAGATACGTAACGAGACATTTACTACCTGGAAGTATTGCTATAAATAAATAACGTCGTTCACAAATTTATCGAAATACACAGCTTCTCCACTTGTCTATTGTTCAATGACACTAGATAAAAGACTGCGTCGCGTCTCACGCAATGATGCGCAATCAAGTTTATCTGGATATGTATTCTTCGTTGCTCACTATTTCTAGTTCGCACTTTCAACGCACAAAAACATAAAAACCATATCCATCTCTCGAGTAGTCTTTATTTTTCCGTAAATTTCTTAAGCTGAAAGAAGTATAACGTTTCCGACAAAATCCGACGCAACATTAAACGCGAGAAACGCCGCTTTCGTCCGATTCATTCACCTCATTTATTTTCATTACATTACGACACTCATTTGCTTCGTACCACCATTTATTTCGTAGAGTCAGCAGAAAATTACGGTTTTTCTCTCTACATCCTTCGAAGAAAACGAATAAACGTCACTTTTATACGAATTAATCAGAGCGCGACGATTAATCCTTTGCCATTCGCATTTTCTATTTGTCTGTCATTCGTCAAGTTTAGAAAATAGTCCTCGATGTCTGCAACAGGCCTTGATAAAATTCACTGTAACTTGCAAGCACTTTGAAAATTTATTTATTTATTTTTTTTTTCTTTTAAATCACTTCATCACAGACAGAATCACTCATATAATTCTTGCATGTCCGGTTGTCGTTTCTCGACAATTAAATGATTGAAGAATCAAATCACGATGAGAAAGTCAACTAGTACTAGGCAACATATTCAGTCGTACTGAAGAGAAGCTTACTTTGGACTAATAGTATATTTACTCGTCATGTGGCAGTGTGTGTAATGAGTAACTAATGTTTGGGTCATCGATTCAATGACATCGCGAGTATTCGACACTTGTGTGCTGAAAGGAAGCGATGCGTCGACACGTGCTTGCAAATTAGGAATCCACGCATTTTTTTCTTTTTTTCAACGCGCTAATCAACTGTCTAGATGATTCTTAGACGCAGTTGACACGAAGATGCGACAGATGCTCGTTTGCATTTTAAATGTGTTATTCAACGAGCAATAACGCTTCTTCTCCTTGTTTACGTGCTGACCTTGGAAAATGTATCATGTGTTGACGTTTTCACTCGCAAAATGTAACTTAACAGATTGAGAGTCATTCATTTAACATTTACGGGATGTTTTATGAAAGATTTCCTAAAACTTCTCGGATTTTTGAGAAATTTTAAAAATTCTAAACAAAATTAGTAAATGTTTTAATGCAGCTTTGAAATAAATTTATTATATTGTGTCTTTTTTTAAAATATTCTTATAAAGCGCAATAAAAAGTCATTCTTATGTTGGCCACTGTACCGAATAGGCCTTCCATATGATTGGGACTTTACAGGTAATATTGTTATAATATATAATAATTATGAAGATTCCATTTTCGAATTTTGTATAATTCAAAAGATAAAAAATAAAAACATCTGGTTATTAGTTTTATATAATTTTTTCTTCTCCATTTTTTATCTTTTAAACTACATAAAAGCCAAAAATGGGATAAATAGTCACTTCATAAATAATCACTATATACCGTAATCTGTAAAGTTTCAGCCCAATCGGAGGTCTGGCTTATTCCATATAATGCTTTTTATATTTTGAATAATAAATTGGAAAAAATATTAGAAAGAAATAATATGAACTATACATGACAATTTGTTCGCTATACATGGATGTAACTCACCAAAAGAATTCGAAAAGTGATTAAATATACAATATCAATTTATAACGCATTGTATTGTCTTTTAGTGTCAATTTTTTTTCATAAAAATTCGCGAATTACATGAGAATGTATATGGATATATGCCATATTTATTGGTAATTGATTTTGCATTATATTATATAAAAAAATGATCAAAAAATTGTCAAAAAAAGAGTTTAAATGTAAAAATAAAATTTTAAAAATGTCTTTGAATATCAATAAAATCTCATAAAAATCTATGATTTTTAAGGATAACAAATAGCAGATTTTTCTGATTTTTTTCCAGTAGTAAATCCTGCAATGAGATTCTGTAACTCTTAACAACAATGTCGATATCGTTATATTATATTAATGTTACGCAGATATTGTATGTATATAATATAAACGACAATATAACGATACTGAATTGTTAAAAATTACAGCATTCCGCTATTGAACTACTTCAAAGTGCATGCAATCGATAACCTATATATTCAATATCCAGTATTTGAATTTAATACCTTCATAGAAAACTTAAAAACTAGTACAAATATAATGATAGATTTAATGCTAGTCGTACTAAACGGTTGTAGTGGTTTCTTCTTTTAGATTAATATTATATTTTTTGTGTAAAAAAAGATAGGATTTTAAAGTTCTTTGACTTGTCAATATTCTGTTTTAACTATGTTCTCTATCCTGATGAAATATTTGGTTTTTACTAAAGCCCAGAAGTTCATGCACGATCCCGGACTGCGCGAGGAGAACTGAGGAGAACCGCTACGTGCGAGTGAGTCACTGGGGTGCTCACTGAAGTGAGACAATGACATTTTTCGAGGAGACCCAATATCTGATACTCGCCGACTACATCCCATTAATTATCACATTCTTTATTTTCATAATAATTTGCTTGATCCTTTTTTAGGTCATCTGCACCATATAAATTAACTCCAAATTCGGTTTAATTTATTTTCTATCTTTTTCTAGTTCTAAGAATTAGAGTAAAACATCGGTATCTTTAATATTATAATGCATGATAGGGAAGAAATTAAAAAAAAAGTTTTTTTTAGATAAAGGGAATAGCACTTGTTATTTGTAATGCAAATAAATTTAATTAAAAATCAAATATTTCATCAGCATAAAGGATAGTTGTTGAAAAATCTAAGAATTTCACATTGATTTGCATCTTCTACCCAAGAAATATAACATTAAAAAAAAAAAAAAAAAAATGGAACACTAATAATTGCTTGATACTTCTAGTATTAAAACATATTCAACGTGATCGTAGCAATTGGGCTACGTATATCCATATTTATTTATAAAAAATAGCTTAATTAGTCTATTCTAGTCTAAATTAAATTAACAAAGTAAAACAAAAAATGACTTACCACAAACCGGATCCGGCTGTGTTATCGATGCTGAGCGGCTGCGTTGATATTCCGCTGCTGCTGGTAGTGTTTCCAATAATCGCTGATATATTCTCCGCGGGATTCTGCGAACTACGATTCATGGTTGCAGATGCAGACTCAACATTGCTTCTTATCGCACTATCAGAATTTCCTGGCACGTCGCTATCAGACGATTCGGATGACTCTTGTCGCCGTTGCATTATCCGACTCGACAGTTTACTCTCGATGTCTGATGCCAAAACATTGCCGAGTATCCACTCGCCTCCGACAGGTTTCTACAATTTGTTTTAGCCTTCATTCCCAAACATATTCTCAAAAATTTTATAAAGATTTTATTATGATATTCATTAGAATATCATATTTATAATATTATAATTCTAAGAATAAAATAATTACTTTTATATTCACATAATTTAAATTTCAGTTTTCTCACTTATCAAAAAAGATCAGTGTAATAATACATTTAAATTATTAAATTAATGAAATAAATTATTAAAATATTTATCTAACAATGCAACAATGGCGATTATGACATAAAAAGATAGTTTGTTCTAAATGCTAAAAATTCAGGCTCCTAAAATTTTAAAAATTTCCCTAAATATCAATATAATTCCATAAAAAGCCATGATCAAGAGTAAAAAAAGAAATTCTTTCAAGATTTCAAGTTTTCCTGATTTTTTCCGATACTAAATAAATAATTAAAATACTATGCAACTTCCGAAGAACTAAGAGAAATTAAGGCCTGAGTTGGAATGTCTCCTTTTCCATGTAAGAGACCAACTCTTGAACCTGGTCATGCTATTAATGACTATAATAAAATGTTAAAAATACTTATATAAAATTAATTGATCGATTAATTTCATTCACATATAATGAGAGCAGATATTCCGATTGAACATTCATCAAACCTGACTATATAAAAAATACCTTTTTACTAGATTCCTGAGTCTTATTTGTAGACGATGATGCATTCCCAAATTTATGATGTTGCTTCTTGGAGTTGCCAAATAGATCCGTATCATCGTTTTCCTCATCGCTAAACAGGCTCGTGGCATTAACATTAGATTCCGGTGTACTCGTAGCGATGTTATCGGTATCTATAATATTCAAAAATTTTTTCGGCGCCTCCTCTATGCTCGCAGGAACGTTGTCGCTCGTTATGGGTTCTTTCATGCGTTTCTTGATACTCTTTGATGAGAAAATGTCATTCGGGTCTTCATCTGAATCGACTTCGGCGAACAAATCATCGATTGCTGACTTTGGTTTTGTAGCTAAAAGCGTGATCAAATTAGAAAACATAGATCTCTTACAAAACAAGAACGCAAGTATACCAATACTTACAAACTATACTAATAGGCGGTGGCACATCGATACTAGCTGGTATAATATTACTATTCTTGTAAGATTTGATTGGCTTATCTTTCCACAAATTTGCAGACACTTGATCGTCAAAGAGATTCTTATCACTAAATAAATTGTCAGAACCGTTAAAAACATCTTCATTCTTTTCAGACGTAAATAGATCATCTGCAAAAGAATCGTTTAAGAAAAAAAACTTATAATAATAAATAAATCCTAGGAACTCAGGAAATCTTAGAAAAAAATGATAAATCACTGAGAACACCTTTATCAAGACTGTCATCATGGAGAATATTTCAAATAGAGATCAAGATCTTGAGTCATAAAGAAATGAGAATATATGTGAGTAAATGAATGTGAGAGTGTACGTGTGTATGTCAGCGCAACAAATAGCGTACAATTGCTTAAAATATGTTAAGTAAGAAGCTTCTGAGAAAAGTTAACAGTCTTCGCAAATAATTGTAAGATAGATTTTTACAAAAATAATTTACAATTTAAAGAAACTTTCAAGATTTAAACAAAAAATATTGTCAAGGCTAATAAGAGTCAGCGCTGTTATCAGTTCGCACAAGAAAAAGTTTATTCTATATGTCAATTTACAAACAAATTTTGTTTGTAAATTGACATATAGAATAAACTTTTTCTTGTGCGCAATGATAACAGCGCTGACTCTCATTAGCATTAACAATGTTTTTCGTTTTACAAAATTGTTAACTGCATACCTTTAAACCGATTAATCGACGATTCACTTGTTTCATCCACAGCGGTAGGCTTTTGTGCTTGACGGACAGTACCTAATCGTTTGGCTAACTCTTCTGCAAAATTGGGCGTTGCTTCATTCGATGTCTGCAAGAGAAAAAAAAGGATTAATTATTTCATTTTTAAAATAAAGTTCCATTTTTACAAATCATAAAATCTTAAGACTGAAAATAACAACTTAATTGAGGTAACAAATTGAGATATACAAGATTACCTTTGATATATTATTAGGTGTAGCAGATTCTGAAGCAGAATTTATATTATTCTGAGATATAATATCTTTGTTAATCCCATAAGATATGTTATTGCTGTGGTCATTGTAATTATCCAAATCGCTGGAGGATGACGACGACAATCTTGCTATATTTATCTCTGGATTATGTCGGCTATTGAACATCTTTCGCACACCTGCATCCTCTTTCTCGCTTTCTGATTCCTCCCTCTCATCAACTTGTTCAGATTCGCTACTGCTGCTCTCTAAACCTATCTTATTCGACGCTATCCATTTATCAGAACCGATAACGTATGGTAAGGGTCGATCTTGATATGGATCATTGGGTCCCACAATGACACTGTAAATTGATCAAATTTTAGTATAAAAAATCTTAAAATAAATATTAAAATCAAAATTGTTATTAAATAATAAGAATATATTTTTCTTGATAAAATTATATAAAATTCCTTATATAAATTATGTCTATTTAATGCTGTCTGATCTCATTTTGATACTTAATATTTCAAAAACAAAGACATTCCAAAACAAGAATGTGCTGTTTTTATTTTTTTATAGAAGCTGATTTATGTACAGGAATAAAGCTGTTAACCTGAACACTACAGCATCACCCTCGTCTTCCTCCTCGCTGTCGCTGCAAGCCACGTCCATTACTTTGTACTTTTCATCCATTATGTTTAAACCTTGTTTAATACTCTCACCTATGCTAGCTAAAACATTTTCTGG
The DNA here is from genome assembly GCF_016802725.1 of Solenopsis invicta. Lineage (NCBI taxonomy): Eukaryota > Metazoa > Arthropoda > Insecta > Hymenoptera > Formicidae > Solenopsis > Solenopsis invicta. The sequence goes on along the minus strand of NC_052666.1, from coordinate 29,715,327 downwards.
TGCCGAGTCCTGAGTCTTTGCATCCTAATATGACACACAAATTTTTTTTATCCACAAAAAAAAAGAATTAGTATCAAATCACCAATTATTATTTCATATGTAAAGAAGAATATAATAGTCTGATAATCTTAAATAAACATAAACATAATTTGTTTAAATGAAGAATTTTTGTAGTTTTATAAAGAAAACTATATTCATCTTTATTCTTAATAATAATTTTCACGAATTGAGAGAAAAATATATTGAATACAAAATAACAAAATTTTCAAATAAAAAATTTTTTAATATCATTATAATATTATTATAATATATTTAATATTATATTTAATATTATTAATATTAATATATCAAAATATATTGTGCTCTTTTGTAGTCTGGAATGTAACAGATCCCGTGCGGCCTTGTAGCGTCGACATCGAGATAGATCATAAACATATTTATCACTGATATTTACTGATTTCGGAACAATAGCGAGCGGTGTCAACGCGCAATTGGCCACATCGGATCTTGAGACAACAACGACTCTGTTTTCGAGAATTTGACAAAACCACTGTGGCAGAACGTTTTTGCAACTCGCAGCAATAACACGTATTGAGCTTAATGACAAATAAAGTAATATTTCGCACCTAAGTTATAGTTGATTTCTCTACCTATCCTTTACGCCTACACTTTAAACAATAATATTCATATAAAAATACATTTTGTTAAAGTTTAGATTATCAAACTGCTTAAAAATTTTATGTACTTGTTTATATGAGACAATGATTGTTGATTTGATATTATTTTTTTCGTGCAAGTATTAAAAAGCATAAATTTCTCAAAAAAAAAGATATTTGTTAAAATAAAATATTGTATCAAAAAACAAATATTAAATCTTACTTCCTGCTTCACAGAACTCTCTTTAATCTCTATATCATCCTCCTGTACACGACTCTCAATAAATTGAGTATTTGCCAAAGCCAAGGATGTATTGGTAACATTATCCACTAATATTCCTGTTTCCTTTAACTGCGTCGTCAATGTGTCCAAAGCAGCTTGAGTCTTGCTGGCCTTAGATACCAAGTTCTAAAATTTTACATAAAATCAAAGTGTAACATACCGCTAGATGTAAATGTCGAAAAGGCAAAACAACAGATCATACTTCAGAAAATTGCTGAAGATGTTTAAGAAGCCCGACGTCACCTGCCAGACTCCACTCCCTCCTCTTTCTCCTCATCTCCTCGGTAGTCCACGGATAATCCCATGATTTATCAATACTGTCTGACAAATCCTGCCAAATCAAATAAAATAATAGAAAAGTAATACTGATTATCTGCTATTGCATTTAAAAGTTTAATTAAAATTAAAAATCTGTTCTAAACAAATAACAACAAATATATATATATATATATTTTTATACATATTATATTTGTACATATTATTCACAATATATTTATATAAGATCACTGAACCAGTGAATCATATTTGTTTTGATTAAAATATTTTTTACTTAAAAATATAATTATATTAAATTGTTTTTATCTGTCAATGAACAAATAAAAACAACTCAATATAATTACATTTTTAAATAAAACATATTTTAATTAAAACAAATACAAAAATTAAATAAAAAAACTTAAATTTGCAATTTATTATTTCAACATTTTATTACTTTAATATTTTTCTTAAATGGTGAATGTTCAGCAACTAGAGCAATAACATTATATTACGCATCATATAATATCCATTATAAAGTTAAACTTATTCTTTTGAAATTTTAAACTTTTATAACTTTGATAATTTCCGTTCTATATAAAATTAGTTCACATATCAATTTAAAGATAAATATATATACATATATACGTATTGTAAGCGTAATATCTACAAATATACACATACAACTTCCAGAGATAAATAGCAACAGTTTGCGAATGTTAAACGGAAAATTTTGGATTAGAAAAAGAATCTTAGTAACTACGCCATCGGATCGATCATGGCCACGCGGTCGCACTCACCATGTTGAGCAGTCCGCGTTCAGGTAACACGGCAAAGAATGGTAAGCAACTTCCTATCTCGTAATCACATTTAAACAGATCGATGGATCGCAACTTCGCAACTAGTCTTCTTACCGCAAAAACGCAATAAGAAGCAAGAGTATGAAAAAATCGCGTAGCAAAAGGCGCGCTGAGCGGCACTTTGCCAACGGATTATCGCAGATTGTCGCCATGCCAGTGACGCAGCGTCACGCTAAAGGCGCTTTTACATAGAAGCATCGAGCGTCAAGCATGCGCAGTAAAGGTTGATTTAAAATAACCGTTACCGTAAAGCGGCGTCTACAATACAATCATTAAGATGTTACGACTCTACGACGGACCAATCAAAGAAGAAAAAATCATATATTTTTTTCTTTGATTGGCCCGTCGCAACGTCGTAACATCGTAACGACTGTATTGTAGACGACGCTTAAGAAATTTACCAATCGTAGTCGACTATTCTTCTATAAATCGACCATGATTGGTCAATTTCTTACGGTTACGGCTATTATAAACCAACTTTAGGCTTGTTTTTTATTCCTGCACTAGACTGCACTGGAACGTTCCTTCTTGCTTTAGCTAACTTTGAAACATCTATCTATTTCATTTTAAGTGTACACTTATTTAGAGAGTTCAGGAACAGAAACAAACGGTTTAATTGCTGACTTATGCCGGAATCGGTAAGAAATTGACCAACCATAGTTGATTATTCTTTTATAAATTGATTGTGATTGGCTAATTTCTTACTGATTCCGGCATAAGTTAGCGGTTAAGGCTATAACACACACCTTCCATAACCGTAACCATAAGATGTACCGTAAGAATTAGCCAATCACAGTCGAGAATTCAAATTCTTATTTCTGAATTCTCGACTGTGATTGGCTAATTCTTACGGTACGTCTTATGGTTACGGTTATGGAAGGTGTGTGTTATAGCCTTATTGCCTGCATAAACCAACCTTAATATGTTTAATAATTTTACAGAGACAGTGTTCCAATATTCATTGCTAATACTGAAAATTTATAGTTAATGTTCCATATATAAGATATTAGAATAAGTCTTTTATAAATTTACAATCATTATATGTTAAAAAATTACAAGACCAATAGAATTTTGTATAAATCAATTTGGCCACATTATGCTTGATGCTCATTGGCCGATAGGTGATGTTTTATGCATGTTATGCATTTTATGTGTACTAGGCTTTACTTGGACCCACCGTATCACAAAACTAACCTCATTTTCGTTGCCCTGGTGCTGGTGCTTAGGATATTTCTAACATAATATAGAAACGCTTATACTTGAGCAATATTACGGCATATTTTGAAACTCTGTGATAAACGGATTATAGTAGAATAATCTAAATGTGTCTGCAAAAATGCTTGGTATAATCGTATCTGGACGACTCGTGAGTAACTTTAAAAAATCTTATAAATGCGCGCACACACACAGGTACACATACATAATTTTATATGAATATTATTTTTATCTTTTAGGTTCAAACTGACTTTCAACAAGTTGGTGAAAATCAATTTTTGATTACTATACCTGATGCTGACAATATAAACCATATAGTGGTATTTCTCACTGGCACAATTCCTTTTTCAGATGGTATGGGAGGTGCAGGTAAGACAGAAGAATGAAGATTACTTTTGCATATGAGTTACAAAAATATCAAATTTTTCTTCACAAGGGACATTCAAATTGTAAAGTTTCCAAATTTTTTTCTCGGAAATAAGAGCAGATAAAAACATAGACATTCCTTAAAGATGAATAAGAAAAGTGGCATCATCTACCTTAAAATATTTGTATCACTGTTTAAAATTGCAAGCGTTTTAGCACTGAAAATAGCAATGTTTTCAGAATGGAGTCGCAAATGTTTTGTGAGTTTACTACTAATTTTTTATAATATTCTCAACAAATGCAGGCACTTTTTAAGACACTTTGTATGTTTCTAATATCTGCTTCTATTTTCAAGAACAAATTAGAAAACTTTACAACTTGAACTGCACAACTTATTTCTCATATATAGTATTAAAATTAATATCAAAATAATTGTTTACAGTATACTTCAGTTGGCCAGATCCAAATGCGCCACCCAACTGGCAATTCCTTGGATATGTTTCCAATTCCAAACCATCAGCCATCTTCAAAATATCAAATCTAAAGAAAAATCATGAATTCGAGAATAGCAACTTGGGAATTTTTGGAGTTGGAAAGATCTCACACTTTGCACAAATTGGCGTGTCAGTTGAACCACTGGTGGTAATCGAGCAGCAGATAGCTACTGTCACTGCGACTGTAACAAATTCCTTCATGGAATTTGTACAAAAGATGCTAACAAATTTTGTGAATTATGTGACTAGTTACACAGTGACACAAGCGCAAATGACGCCAAATCCTACTGAAAACTTTGTACCCTTATCTACATTACAGAGCTGGTACGAGACTTTTGAAAGACGATTACAGCAGAATCCAAATTTTTGGAAATCGTGATGATAATCATAGTGTAATCACCATATGAAGTTTTGTAAATGTTCTATACATATACGCGCGCGCGCGCGCACACACACACACACACACACACACACACAGATGGTGAATCTTAATGATTGAATCTGATATTTACTGTATAAAAGAAATTGCACGCCTAATTGATTTAGGCTTGATTACAACAATGTTATTTTAGCTTTAAGCAAGATTTAAGTGTCTTTATTTATTTAGAAAAAAAATATAAAGATACACGTTTTGCTCAAAATTAAAATAATGGAGTAGTCTGTAATTTCTTTCGTAAAGTAAAAGCCTGATTCAATCATTAAGATTCATTCCATATATATATATATATATAAAATGTAAATGAATGTATGAATATTTCACAGCAATGTCTAGGGACATGTCACGGGTGTCCGGTGCCGATTTGATTCTCTTTGAAATAAGTTGTTAAACACTGAAGATCTAAGATCCTACATTTTTTTATATCGGCGGAATTTCATGTTTAGGGAATGAAACACCCTTTTGAAAAAAAAACGGTATTTCTCTTTTGGGGCGAATATCGTCGAAAATAGAAGAGACAGAACAAAATTTTTTTAACAAAAGTACGATTTAAAGAGTACTTTAAAGTTATAAAAAAAGTTTTTGTTTTATTTAACGAAATATCCCACCACCCAAAGTTTTTTTTTTCAAATTAAAAATTTTTTAAGTCAAATTAAAGGTTATTTTTTCCAATCATATATGATAAAATTTGAAAAAAACTAGGTAATGGGGATATTTCGTTAAACAAAGCAAAAATTTTTTTTTACAACTTTAAAGTACTCTTTAAGTCATACAACTTTTGTTAAAATAATTTTTTTTGGTCTTCTACTTTCGACGATATTAGCCCAAAAAGAGAAATGCTTTTTTTTCTTTCTTTCAAAAAGGTATTTCACCTCTTAAACATAAGATTCCGCCGATATAAAAAAATACGGGTCTCTTAGATTTTCGTGTTTAACAACATATTTTAAGGAGAATCAAATTGGTTCCGGACACCCGTGACATGTCCCTTGTAAGTACTGTTCGATATTTCAATGCTATCAAAATATACCAAATTGTCAATACAAATTATTACTTTTATATTATCTAATAAATATTTGAATTTTTGTGTAACAATTTTGATTTTAAAATATGCATTTGAGATGTTGAACTTCGATCATTATATTTCAAGCAATTTTAATGCAATATAGATATTTTGCAATGTTTTGACGCGTCGTTATATAACACGTGACAGACTCACAGTGTTGCTTGGAATAATTGCTTAATAATATTGTGTACAAAAAAAATGTATCAAATTGCCAAATGTACTAGATGTACAAAAAATTTGTAAAAATATCTATCCTTTTTGTAATTTATTACACTTTTTGCAAATATTTTTTTTTTTAAGTTATTAAAAATATCTAACTCATTGCTTGTCAAGTGAAATGACAAATGCGATTGGCTACGATCAGCAAATTCAACATGTTGGGATATTCTAGATCATTTAATCAGATTTTCAGATTTAAAAGAATACACCAATAACAGCAAGCACTCACTCAACTGTTGAGGTTGCTGAACACAGCCATTGGTTAATCAAATAGACTAATTGGTTGAGTAGTTTAACGAAGATTAGTGAAAAAGGCCCACAGAATCGATTCTCTAAGAGTTGATTTATAATAGTCGTTACCGTAAGAAATTCACCAATTTAGAGGCTGCATTCGAGAATACACGCCGAGTGCTTCCGAGTATCATTTTATCCTTCTTTAGTATTCAGTGAACAACAAAGATAAACAACACTCCAAAGCACTCGGTGTGTATTCCCGAACGCAGCCATAGTCGATTATTCTTCTTTAAATCGATTATGATTGGTCAATTTCTTACAATTACGGCTATTATAAACCAACTTTAAGCGTCGTCTACAATGTTAACAGTCGTTACGATGTTACGACGTTGCGGCAGACCAATCAAAGAAGAGAATATATGATTTTTTTCTTCTTTGATTGGTTCGTTGCAGAGTCATAACATCTTAACGACTGTATTGTAAACGCCGCTTTAAAGCCTGTTCTACAATAGCAATAAACACAAGACGAAAGAAATTGGCCAATCATGATCGATTTATAGAAGAATAATCGTCTATGATTGGTGAATTTCTTATGGTAACGACTATTATAACCAACCTTTATGCTCATGCTCATTTATGCATTTCATGTAGAATGGGCTTTATTGCTATGTTCATACACATGTACAATTTCCGAACGCATTTTTAGCATTTAGCTTTTATACTTGTGTGTACGATCGCAATTCAGCGTCAAAGATTCGGTCTCGAAGATTGAGCTTTGCAGGTATTGATATCGTTGCGCATTATCGCGATACTACACTATTTCTGGATTATACATTAACGTAACGTGTTTGCTGCGGAAACGTACGAATTTCGGCTTTCGATAGCACGGGACGGCACGGGCGCGCATGTTGCAGCCATAATCCAGCCGCCGTAATGAGAACTGATCGCCGTCGCCGTCGTCACCATCACCAGGCGCTTGCTGTCGTTCAACCTATCTTCCACACTCGTTTACGTTTGCATTGTTGGCGTTTGAGCGTTGCCGCGGAGGTGCCCGTGAAGATGATGCTCCGCATCGCTGCGGAGCAGCATTGTTAGTACGTGGCGTCCTGCAGCGTTCGGTAGTTCATGGATTTCGCGTAAACGAACTGTGAAGTGAAAAGAAAAAGAAATATATATACACATACACATACACATACACACACACACACACACACACACACACATATATATATATATATCCTTGGAGACACAATCGACGTGTTGTCAGTGTGGAATCAAGAAGGACCTCACGATTCAGAAGTGAGTAACGAGCAAGTCTATACTTGACATTATCATAAGTAATTACGCTTCCTGAACATCTTTCTCAAGGTAAAAAAAAGAGAGAGAACGAATAATCGCGTAAATAATTACATGCCGTATGTGTTGCTCAAGGCTGACACATGTCGAGTGCTGGCCCTCTTGGATTCTTGGCTGCATAATGATAAGAATGGAAAACCAAATGGGCCAGACAGACGTCGCGAGACGCGGTATTAAACGGCATATTCGGTGCAATCACGATGCGTTTACACCAGGTTGCATCGCATCACGTCACGTTGTGTTTACGATAAATCTGTTCTTTTTATTTGAATTTCTTGCACAATTTATCATTTCTCTAATTTTTTCTCTTCAACTTAAAAAGAAAAGATGAATTGCGCAAGAAGTTTAACTAAAAAGATTAACGATGTTTCGCTTTATTCGTCGCAAAAATTTAAGATTGGAGATCTAGTTAATTAGATTTTTGGTTTATGATACCAAATTGCATGTTCATGAACGAGTATACATTTAATCGTCGATAAGAAAGAAAGGAAACAAGCATAAAAATTAAAGAAACAATCATGTGACACACTCATTAGGCTGTATCTTACATTTTAAAATGGAGTAATCATTGATTGCATTCTGAAATTTATTATAACTACTGTAGTATACATAAAATCTGTAGTATATGTAATTTTAACTATAGATTTTTTTAGTACTAACACTATTGACAATATACAAAGTGTCCTAGACTTCACATAACATCTATTAATGGCAGACTATTGAGATCATTTTGAGATGAAAATTCTAGAGGCTACCAAATATTGAGGCTACAGTTTTTTTTTCTTTTTTTAATAGAAGGATAACACAGGAGTGATTTCACAATGGCTAATGAGAAATAAAAAATTATGATGGCAAGTGTTAATCGCCAAGTTAAATTTCAGAAATACATATTTTAATTATAGAACGAAAAGATGGAGAGTTCGGAGGAACCAACCAGTTTGCAGTCTATATGTCATCTACATGCTTCGGAGTTATTTCCTAAGCATGCGCATTTCGAATGCGAGGACGAAACGTTGACGATTCCGTTCACACCATTGAGTGGGGAATCAGTCGTGGCATTGGGACGGACAACAGATGGTGTTTTGGCACTTTCAAATTATAGACTTTACCTACAATTAAGTCAAACGTGTTACAACATACCTTTAGGTCTTATTGAGCAATTAGAGGTCAAGGAAATATTTTATTTGCACATTGGTTGCAAAGATGCACGTTCTTTAAGGTATTTATAATGTATTGGTGCTTTTTTGTATCTGTAAATATGTCAAGTTTCAATTTTTTGAATTTATTCACAACATTATATATAATTTATGTAGTCTTTTATAGCTTTATCAAAAAAGTAAGAAAAGTACTGATTAAAAATACTGATATTTTCAGTTGTGCATTTACTACAAATGAGCACTGTTTAGAATGGTTTAAACGATTACATAAAGTAACCTATCCGCGAAAAAGTATAGAAGATATATTTGCGTTTGCGTACTATGCTTGGTCTATAGAAGAAGGTAAAGATTATCCCAGGCTTGGGAAAGATAATAGTTCTTATATTACCACATTTAATTCAGAGGTAAGTGTATTTCTTAAAGAGGCTTTCAATTATATATTTTCACATAATATAAAAATTTAAATTTTGAGAATAAGTTTGTGATTAATAATATATAAGTATTCTTTCATTAATTTTTATAAATTATTAGATTGTATAATTATTTTTGAACAACTGTTTAAAATAACATCGAGTTTTATGGAAAGAAATAATTTAATTGTAAATAAAATAGAATCTTGAAAAACTAATATCAGAAAAAGTGAAGTTTATAAGAAACATTTTGGAATTAAGAAAAATGAAATTTTATGTTCTTTAAAGTATAATATGTTCATGAATTGTACAATTCTCTTTAAATAATTACACTGAAAATGTGGCAACTTTGTTTATTAGTATATTTAAATCATTATAAACAATTCTTTTTCAACTTTTTCCATCTTAATACATATCAATGAAAAATTTTTTTAATGACGAATTAAAATTAATTTTTTTAAATAATGAATTTAATAACGTTTTTATTACTTATTTTGTTAATTATTTATTATTTTGAGAATTTTAGCTTCTGTATTTAAAAAATATAAGAATGAAGAGTCACATGACTTTTCTCTATGTTTTTAAGTTGGAAAATATTAAATATTTATAGCTAAGTCTGGAAAAATTTTTACCTTATATAAAATTATATCCTAGGTCGAACGATTGAAATTTAATTTGCATGGTACATGGCGTATAAGTCAAATAAATAAAGATTATCGGATGTGTCCATCCTATCCGCCACAGCTTCTAGTTCCCGCTTGCATTTCCGATGAAACCCTCGAATTTGTTGCCAAGTTTCGCAGTTCCAGACGAATTCCAGCGATTGTCTGGAGGTATAGTCTTTACTTTTAATTTTATATTATAATATTATTTGTAATATGTCCCATCTATCTTATTGCAATTACTTATCTTAAGGCACGTGAATAATGGCGCCGTGATAGCTCGCAGTAGTCAACCGGAAGTTGGTTGGCTTGGCTGGAGAAGTTCTGAGGATGAAGATCTTCTGAAAGCACTCGCGGACGCGTGTAGCTATGATAAAGGAGAATCTACGATGGTGGATTCACCTGTTACGTATTCCGACGCTGGCGACGATACGCCGAATCCTGCCAAAGTAAGATTTTATTCAATTCAATTAAAATTTTTACAGCTCTTTTCTTTACTATAGCTACACTAAGCTCAAAAGTCAGTACGAGATTTTTTCGCATTTCACGAAAAGTTAAGTATGAAAATAATTTTTTCATACTTAACTAAACAATTTTACGTAATTTAAGCATAAAATTGTAATATTTTTTTCTTTTTCTTTGAATTTTTTAATCCAAAAAGTTAAAAAATTTTATAAGAAGTTTTTATTCAAGAACATTGTCATAAGAAATCATTGCATCAATTTGTTTAAAGAAGCGTTTCAAAAACCTATACTTTTTAAAAATAATTTTCTTATTAAAAATACTTTTTTGTTAATTTTTGTTCTATATTTTATCAAGTTACTGCGCTTCAAAGTAAAGCAAATACTAAAAAAAAAAACACCAATTTTAAAAGATGAAATTAAAAGACAGATCCAAAGCTCTAGCTTTCCTCTTTAAAATTATTTTTGAAAATTTTTCTATGATTAAGAGGGTAAAAAACAGGCCATAAAACGAACAAATAAAATAGATAACCGATTGATATGTATTTATTATGGTAAAAGTGACAAGTGTAGCTATAGTTGAAGAGTTTAATATTAAATTAACGAGAAATGCTGGTTAAAATCAGTTCTTAATACTCAACATTTTTCAATTTGAATTTACAAACATTTACAAGATTTTTCAAACTGCCAAATTGTTTTTCCGGACTTAAAACACAGATTTTTAAGAAGAACTTTCAATGTAATATCACGACATTAAATTGCTAATTAATTTAATTATTTTTTTTATGTTTGTACGCATCTCTATTATCCTTCTCCAATCCCGAAAAACTGTAAAGAAATTATTGTAAAAAATACCTTAACTAGAGTTTGAACTTGGATTCCCCAACTATCCAGGAAGAGTGTCTTAATTAGTTTGATCACCGAGGCAATATTTATCACCAATAATTGATGATGTGAAAAGAGCATTATTTTCAATCGATACGTATACAATACAATACAAATATCGTTAAAAAACATTTTGAGTATTGAATTTCCAATAAGCATTAATAAAAATCACAATTTTCGAACTGCTACACAGAGCCATCATTAGAGAGAAACAAGAAAACCACCATATTTATTAAATTTATTAAAAATTTATTAAAAATATTGAGAGTAATTCTAAACATTGCGATTTTATAACTAAATTAAAATTTGTAATGCAATAATTCCATATTTTTACAATTTCCATTTATATCCAGAAATTTATAAAAATGTGATAAAAGCAAATTATATCTATATAATTCTATTAAATGATTTTGTAATGACAATCCTGACATTATTTTTACACGAGTGGATAAGGACAACGGTAGCCGTAGCGCTTGATAAAGGAATATGATAAAAATGGAGAGCCAATCGAAAGATGAAAGATTACCTATAGTTGTAAAAAAAATCCTATTCAATTGAAAAAACTTTAAATGATTTATTAAAGGGATGTTGCGGACAATATTTTGTTTCTAAACATGAATTTTACTTGCTCCAAGTGAGCAATTCCATCTTCCCAAAAACTTAAGGATTACCAAAACAGCAATAAATTAAAAAGTAGGAACGGCAATAGACATGAACACCAATGCACATTTTAATTTCAACCCTAAAAATACAAATCCTGAACATCACTAGTCTAAGTATATAATTATGTCTCATGTTTTATAAAAATAATTTCTGCTTTATAGAAAGTTTTAATTGTCGATGCCAGATCGTACACAACCGCCGTAGCAAATCGGGCACGCGGCGGTGGTTGCGAGTGTCCCGAGTATTACCCGAGCTGCGACATACAATTTATGAATTTGCCGAATATCCATTCAATAAGAAAAAGCTTTCATGCTGTACGACAACTTTGTGCATCGGACGCGGATCAACCAAAGTAAGTCGATCATCAAATTTATTTTGTTCTTAAAATTTTTAATTATTTTAATTTTTTTATTCAATTATCTTTACAGCTGGTTAAGTTTACTAGAAGGAACACGATGGTTGCAACACATGTCAGGTTTACTACGAGCGGCGGTCACCGTAGCATCCGCGATTGAGAGAGACAGTCGACCAGTATTGGTGCATTGTAGCGATGGCTGGGACAGAACTCCCCAAATTGTCGCGTTAGCCCAGATACTACTCGATCCATATTACCGTACTATGGAAGTACGCAATATTTTTAAAGAGCAATTGATTTCTAAGTGATTTTCCAGACAGCACAGAAAGATTGCAGAAATATTTTACAATATTGCAACACAGAATTGGAAATGCTATTTTATAAAAGTAATAAGTACATTATTGTTACTTTTTTGCTGCGTTCACTTTGGCATTTACAGTGCTATAAACATCACTGTACTTTGACACGCTACATCTCTGAACAGAAAGCATATTTTTTAGCTCATAATATGTGAAATTGGTATCTCAGAGTCTAAAAGATAGTAAACAAACGAGATTCGAATAAAAAATATTTTATTCTTAAATAAATCTTACAATTAAGACAAAAATTTGCAAAAAAATGAGTACTTTGGATAATTAATTTTTTTTTCAATCCTAGTCTTTATATTATAAAAAAATTTATAGCAATGTAAAAGATCACATAGGATACTTTGTACCCATGTGTGGGCAACTAGAGTTAAAATCATCTATTTTAATAACATTTTCGAAATATTGCTGCAATATAGCTGCAAGATTCTGTGTCTAATGGATTGATGTTGTTATATAATTTAATAAATTTATTCATAATACTAAATTTTATATTTTTGTGTTTTTTAGGGATTTCAAGTTTTAGTTGAGAGAGAATGGTTAGACTTTGGTCACAAATTTGCGGATCGATGTGGTCAAACGATCGGTTGCGACGATCCTAATGAGCGTTGTCCAGTATTTATTCAGTGGCTCGACTGTGTCCATCAGTTAATCTTGCAATTTCAATGTAGTTTTCAAATGTCAGCAGCGTACCTAGTAAATATATAAATGTTCATGTGAGAGAAGATACAGCCATGTCCAAATTTATTAAGAATTTTTAAATAAATTCTATGATACGCATGCGATGATATTGGGAGAAGCTCTGCTGTGTTCCATAAAGAAATTTTTTGAAAATTAATGTAAAAATAAATTTTCCTAATAGATGAATAATGTTTTGTCATGCAAGATTATTATATTGAGAAATTTTTTTCTAAATTTGAGTTTTGTTATTACAGGAAATTTTTTTAGAGAATAAAAAAATTAAGAATTTTTATGGGAAAAAAAATATAAAGATTTATAATATTTGTTTTCTCCCAAAAATGCTTTGCGATAATAAATCCCGTAAAATTTCCAAATCTGACAACTCTGGTTACACGATCGAAGTAGACAAATTGTGGTTTGAGCAAGATAAATTTTTCAAATTCAAGAATCCTGATTTTTTGAATATATTTGTTGAAAAAGAAAAGTTATCCCGAGAATACAATTTAAAAGAATTGTAATAAACAAAAAATTAAGCAAAATATTGTAGAAAATTAGCAAAAAATTTGCTAAAATATATTCTAGAAATAATAAAATTGGCAGTAACGAAATTAAATATTGATATATTGCAAGTAATGCAAGTAATGATTTTTACTTAAGACTTCAATTTTATTTACATATAAATGTTAAGATATAGAACATATATTAGATCTAATAATTTTGGACGTGTCTGTATGTATTATTGAAGAAATTATTCCTGAGCTAATGTTCGTATTCCAGGTGAAATTGGCCCAACATACGTACTCACAATTGTTTGGTACATTCCTGTGTAATACCAGGCAGGAGAGGCTACAATTGAGAATACGCGAACGTACGTTTTCAGTTTGGCGTTTTCTCAACTCGACTGCATTTGTAAATCATCTGTATTCGCCGTTAAAGAATCAAGTATGTTGCACGATTAATACAATTCTACATAATAAGTGGAACAGCCAAAAATATATGCTTCAAAATTCAGAATTATTTTATCTGGATTATGATTTAAATTTGTGTAACAGTGTAATCAATTTAATAATAAATAGTGCTAACAAGCATCTAATGTTAATAAGAACTCTTTTTGCTAAAAAAATTCACTTTATTTGACTTAATAATAACAGAATAATTTTTTAATAATGGTGATGTTAATTATACTATTTTTTATGTTACTTCAGGTATTATGGCCAAGTTGTAATGTACGCGATCTTGTTCTGTGGTCCGAAGTATATTTAGGCTCCATGGAATCATCACTCGGGATGAGAGATGACAAGCAAAGAGTGACAATGATAGATATTGAAGGAGGCGAGAGCGAAGAACCACAAGGACAAATGACTAAAACGAGATCATATGGCGATCTTATGCACGCTCCCGATCATGCGGCTTTTCTGCACCGAAGACGTAGTGATCCGAGTATTTCTATGGAGAAGTATGTGATCAACTAGTGTTCTTAATTTTTTAGAATAATTAAATTGAGAAGAAAAACCGTAACAAAACACTGAAAAAAAGATTGTGATAATAACATACTATTCTTAATTTTTTGGAAAAATAAAATTGTGAGAAAAACCCAATTTCTTTATTATTTAATTGTGTTGATACTTTCTGGTCATATTAGAATATCATTTACATTGATTTTTTTTTGTTTTGTTTTGTTAAGTTCTGATCTTTGTTGCAGGAAATTTGATTCTTTAGCTCTTGAGACTGAGATGGATCAAAAGAGCGCGAAGAATATAAACGATATCAAGAGTCAAACCGTGAACGAAAACTTATCAGAGACTGAAACCAGGACAAAACGAGATATTAATCAAATATCCAGCGATTCGCCCGCTAATCCCTCGGTAGATAGTTCCACTGATACATTGATACCCAATAACGAATCTGTTCCAATGGTGAATAATGAGAAAGAGGCGTAAGTGCAGATTTTCATGTATCTTTACAACGAACCTTCTGTCCAAATAAACTTAGCATTTGCAAAGTTTATTACAATTTATAGGTTACAAATAAATTCGTCGCGCGATATTGTTTCACCATGGATCGAAACCGGTACTACTACTGCACAGGTTGTTTGTTCATCATGTAATCGCAACGAGGGTAGCGATGTGAGTGATACCAGCGGCCCATTGATATCAAGAACTCCCAGTAGCATATGTCCAGCCTCTCCAACCCATCAGGATATTATGCTAGATAATCCTGACTGGCTGGATGATGTCGATGGTCTTCCTGTCATATGTTGTGACGTTCAAATGCGAGTACAACAAATTATCGTAGAGCATAAGGTATTTAGAAGATTAGTTACTAGTGCTTCATACTTCCGACATATTCCTTAAAAGTATTTGGCGACAGAAGAAAAGAGGGGATTATGGAATACCACTTTGTTTTTTAGAAATAAATGCTGAGTCAATATTCATACAATATAACTACTTATAATTAAAATATATTAGCAATAAATGTCTATTATAGATATAAATTCTTCAGTTCACAACAGTGTGAACAGAATTATAAAAAACTGAGCGAGAAAAAAGGTTGGGGTTACAAAATAAGACTGGGGATAGCTGATTTATTTGGAGAGTTTTGTTATGTTGTAAACGTAAGTGTCAAGAACTTTGTTCAAGGAATCAATAGTGCGATAGTAATCTTCATGAACGACATTAGCGCAGCATTGACATCAGGATTAATTATCTACGCGTAAAATATAAACAAATCATTACCGTGTCTCTTGATAATCTACATTGCCTGTATATAATATAAACTGTTTTACATTTCATCTATATAAACAAAAATTTATGGATTCATCAAAAATTTAGATTTTATTACAAATAATGAAACTTATATTCCGTTTTTTAATATTATATATACTTATTTTATTATACTTATTATACATATACAAGTAAAATTGTATAACAGCGACCTTATTGATTTTAGTGATCCTGACATATGTTGTTAAGGTTATTGAAAGGTCAGTGAACATCTGTCGGCATATAACCATTTTTATTAATATTTCAAGAATATTATTCAATATAAAAATATAACGCTCTTATAGGAAGGATATGTCTGAATATGTTAAAATACTGCGCACAAGTTTAACATCTAAGCCAATTGTAAAGAATTAGTTTTGATTGCCGCTATCAAAATGCAGTACAAATTAGAGAAGATTTTGTAGTATCCTATAATCCCCCTCGCTGTTCCATAAGCCCTCTTTTATTTCTATATACTAAATCTTATACGAAATCTTTTAATGAATTATAATTATTTGACTTTTTAATTGTTTTTTTAGCTCAAGGAAGAAGCCTTGAGAAAGGAATTACACACGACAAGATTGGCACTAATCAAGCAAGTTTGCAATCATAACGCAGATACCGATCGTATTGATGATATCGTAAGTTCAGTTTGTAGTTTATTTTATTTTTATACATATATATGGCGATACAAAATGTAATGATACAAAACAATGTATGTGATTTGTAGGGCTCATTACCTGATTCAGTGGGTAGCGCTGGTGAACATGGGGAATCACTACCGTCGGACATGTCTTGGGAAGCTGTGGAAGAATCAGGTTGTTCTGCGCCTACCTTATGGGTTCCCGATCATGCCGTGACTCGGTGTATGGGATGTAACACAGAGTTTTGGCTTGGTAGACGTAAGCATCATTGCAGGTATGCATTTTGCATTACAAAATAGTAGACGCTACATTTGCGAATAACATTCGAATATTTTGCCAGGCGAAAAATCTGTTGTTTCTTCTAAAAAATTTTTCTGATTTTTTCTCCTCTCACTCTGGGTGATGTCACTCTTTGTGATAATTTCTCTTATTAATAAAGCTAATAAATATTCTAATAATAATCGTCTTCTTTTTATCATGTATAATATATATCTTTCAGTGATGAAAAAAAGACAATTTAATAATCAGGGCATTTACAGAAAAACCATGAGAAAACGTGGAATTGTCAAGCAATTTTTTTTTATCTTTTGTGGATTTTCATAGAATCTTATTGGTACTCGAAAACATTTTTTTTTTTTTTTTTTTTTTTTTTTTTTGTTCAAATTCTGTTTCTGACAAAATTATTCCTTTGATCCTTTTTTTGATGATGCCAATAATCGATAAATATCAACAATCAATTTAACAATAAATATGGCACCCATGTACATTTACATATATTCTCGTGTGACTCGCGAGTTTAGGAAAAAATCAATGACAATGGAAGAAAGAAAAACTAACGTAGTAGGCAGTATTGATAGAATGCAGACGCGACCTCGTAGTGAAGAAGTTAATTATGAAGTAAATTAATAAACTAGGTAAAATGCATTTATATATGTACAATACGTTAACTTGTAGTTAACCGGAAGCCAATATATCCACTTTTGACAATTTAAGTAAATCTCGGTATGCTTTTATAAAATTTTTTTATTGTAAATATTGTTAAATAGTTATTCTAGAATAACTATTCTATATAATATAAAGTTCAAATACGAAAAAGTTTTTATAACTTTCCGGACTGGAAGTCGATATATCGGTCTTGAATGTCATTTTTTCCGTAAATTAATGACATAATTAACAAAAAGATACATTTAAAAAAGACTCAACAAGATTTAAAAAATAATCAAAAAATTAGGAATGTATGAGTCAATGCGGTAATTAGTGCGCAAACAATAAATAAAGCGTACGGTAATTTAAATCGAAATTCTTTTATACATCGTAGTCTAAATGCGTCCGGTACTCGTTTAAAATTTATTTATACGTGTGTTTGTTAATAACGATGTATAGAAGCATTTCTATTTAAATTACTACATGCTTTATTTATTGTTCGTGCACTATTTATCGCGTTGACTCTTGCATTTCCATAGTTAACAAAATTCTAAGTCTAAAACTGTAAAAATCATCCAGAAATATGTCGATTCTTAAGAAGTTAAACAAATGTTTAAATTAAAAATGTTGAACATTACAAAATAAAAGCAGTTTAAAGATTAAAAAATAATTTATTATAAATAGTTTAATTTAAAATAAAATGAATTTTTACAAAATAAAATTAACTATTACTTTAAAAAAAAATTAGAAATAGTTTATTTAAAAAAATAATTTATTATAAATTAAATATGTAAAGTTATTTGTCAAATGTACATAAATAACGTATTTATTGTTGTGTATACAGCATACAGACAAGTATATGCTATATGGTAATTTTAAAATCACACTATTAAAAAAAATAAGAAAGAGAAAAATATTAAACTTGTTCTTTTTCTATATTTCAGAACTGCTTCTCGCATGATTCATCTTTCCTTTTTTTTATTTTTGCATTGAAAAAAAAGAGGAAATATGTAAGAAATTCAGAAATTTCTTAGGGGACGAAAAAATCATTAAACAACAGATTTAGGAAGCTTCAAACAATCTAATATTATCAATAATTTACTTGCTATTATTTAAACTATGCAATTTGCAAAAAAAATTGTACAAATTTTACCTTTGTTTTTGAAGAATTGTTTTTTGACAGATTTTTAAATAGAAAAAAGTCAGAAATGTATAAATAGTTGTGAGTTTTTACTTCTTTAATCTAAATCTAAACAGATTATGTTTTCATCAGTATTTAAATAGTGCAATGTTTAGTTTCCAAGAAATAGATGGATGTCACTTTAAAAGACTTATGTTGATATTAACTTTCCTCTATTATAAAAGAGAAATAATTATTTTTTCTTTATTTTTTATTTAACACTGTAAATCTTATTTTTGTACAGTTTTATTTTTGTAAGTCTTATTATTACAGATGTTGCGGCAAAATTTTTTGCGCTGACTGCTCCGAAAACTCTACACCGTTGCCTAGCGAGCAGCTCTATAATCCCGTGAGAGTGTGTATTGACTGTTACGCACGGCTGCGAGGTCATCATACGAACTCCTGCCAGTGCAACGCCCGATATCAGAATGTCAAAACGGAGAACGAGACGGATTCTTTCGAGTCGCAACAACCACTGACATGTCAAAGGTCGAGGAAGTTGCCGCCCACTACGACAAAGGACTCTTGCTGCGACAATCTGCTACAGGCAACGCATCAAAAATCCCAACCATCTGTCGCAGCGGCAACAGTGAACTAAAGAAAAGAAGAATTTGTGGGCAGACTCGAGCGAAGGAAAAATAACCCGATAAAATCGCGTATAACGCACTTGTCGTATTCATAATTTATATCGCATACATATGGCATTCGGACTAATGCGTGTAGGTTCTAAGCAATCTAATATATTTATTGTTAGATTAATAATTTGTACGAACAAGTGTATAGTTGGTACGGAGCAAAGACGACAGAGAATCAGTATACAAGATATAATACAATCTTGTAGAGTTACTCGAGACTAAGATTCCCAGAAACTAAGGATCTATTTCTTTAACAGGAAATAGAGAGGGAATCCTCCGAGTTTACCTAGGTTTCTCTGTGCTTAATATGACGAGAGGATGATGAGTGGCAAAAAGTCTCGGATAGGCTGTGATCGACATCTCTAACTTTGTAGACAACTATACTATGAAGGCGAAGTGCTAATTAATTGTCAATTGATCACGAAGCGAGCGATTGTTTGCTAACTAAAGCAATTTGGGTCGAGCGAAACGAACGAAATCGTATTTCTTATATTGAAACGTCGAGTATGTATGAGAATTGGGATATTAAATGTCATTATCTCATCACAAGCGTCTGGTATTGATCAGATTCACACACAGAGGTGCGCGCGCGCCCGCACACACACACACACACACACACACACACACACACACACACACACACACACACACACACACACTATACACATAGTACCTGTATTTTACCTTATATCGACCCTTTTTTTGTTAATATTGAATCTATTTGTATGAAAAAAGACATTTATTATGTTGTATTAGTTTCTTGTAAATGTTATATTTAGTTAAGGAATTGGTTTTTGCACCGAGTGTGTTACATATATTTGCTCCATTGATTGTTTTAACCCTTCTTCTTCCTTGAAATATCATGCACTCTACATCTCTGTACACCATAGAATTGGTTCATTTTGACTCGATCTTTTTTCTTTTAATCATAAATATTTTGCAAATAAATATTAGGTCATTTACGAAATGAAGTAGAACTTTTTCTTTTCATTATTTCTGGTATAACAAAATGATATTTTAAAGTATTCTCCATTGTTATTGACGATCATCAGAAAATATTAAGGTGGATACTTAAAAAATATTTTAAATAACTTCAAGAAATATTTTTAAAAAAGATGTCTAAAAGACATGTTAACAGAGATTTTTATGATATTCATCACATAAGATATTTTTTAAATCACTGAAGACTGTATTTCGCAACTTTTCAAAAAAATGCAAGACACCTCAAAACATAAGATATCTTTTAGAAATCTAAAAGATCTTTTTGTTTATATGTGTCCTAAACTGTTGGTATTTCACTAACACCATTAAGAATTCCATTTTCATTCAAAGTTGTAAAATGCTCATACTACTTTATTTCGTAAATGACATAATATATAGGCGACACGTACTAATTCTTAAAAAGTTTTATTGTAGAATGAAAAACCTGAAAATGAGAAAGCAATCTCAGACCCAATCCTTTTAAACTTGAAAAAGTTTCTTTTTTAAAATTCTGTATGAATTAACGCAATTTATTCGAAATAAACTCAAGAAGAATTCCTTTTCGATAGTATAATTAAAAAAAGATTCTATAGAAAGTATATCCTTTGGCTTACAATCAGACGTTGTACACACGTTGAATAAATATTTCAGAAACACTGAATTACAACAATGCAAAATAAATCACACTTCAAAATAAAGATTTAACATTGAAAAAGTATTGCAGAAACATCTAATGTTCCTTGAATTAATACCTGAAGGTCTTGCGGAAATTGCATTTCAGGACTAACATTCAGGACTATTGTTCAATATTGATTTAATTTTATGTTTATTTAATGTATATGCAATATGTAAGTATATGTAGGCTTCATATATATTATGTACATTATATTTGAAAAGATTGAATAAAATAAATGGGCAAAATTAGTTTTTATATTATTGGAGAAATTTAGAATTATAATTTTGAACTTAAAATTGTTTCTCTGTTTTTCTAAAACTATACATATGTATATATGTACATATATATAATAGATTTTTTCTTTGACAATTTAGAAACATGTTTTACACATTCATTTTATTCAATTTTTTTTTAATATGAAAGTAATTATTGTTTTAAATCTTTACAGAATTAAAAATTTTTTATTTTTATGTAATTTAAGTTTTTATGTAATTGGTTTTATTGACAAATTAAATTTATATAATATTATAAAAATACATTTTTTAATACTATAGCACATTCTATTTCATATAGATAACTTAACATCAATAATCTAAAATGACAAAGGGCCTTCACCAGAATTTCTACAGCCAGTATTTATATTATAGTTGATTCTTATATCAAGATTATCTTAAGTAATGTCTTAGAATGCTGATACAGCTCTTTGATTGGTTGATGGCGTCTTAATAACATCTCCGTCTTTTCCCCTATCATTTTATATAATGCACGAAACATATTTTATATGAACGCATGCGCATAACTATGTACCGGGAAGGCATTTATGACCGTTACTGGACTAGACGATCTTAAATATAAGAACGGACTGAATACTGGCCTACGATAACTATAATCTGATATTTCAATACTTTTTCTGTAAAATTTATTTGCAGAAAAATTAAAGACAAAACTATACAGGGAAACACAGACAAATTTTCAGAGAATTTGTAGAGAATATTATTTCTGAGAAATATATCTCTGTATTTTTTCTGCAAGATCTATTTGCAAAAAAATTGAGACAAAAAGTAATAACAAATTTTTTAGTGCAATCATAAAATAAATGCAGAAAAAAAGAGGAAACAGTACAGAAATTTGAAAAAAAATCTCTTTGCATTTTTTCTGCAAAACCTATTTACAGAGAAATGTAAGAACAGAAGATTTTCGAGCACTGCCGCTAGGTGGGCACGAGAATTTTGTATCAAGTAAGTAAGAAAATTACAGAATAGAATAAAAGCATGGTGTGCTCAATTTGCAGTCTTCTCTCTCTAAAATCTGCGCTCTTTGTCGTTTTTCTGTCTCTCCTTTCTACACGGCTGTCAATTGTGAAAAGTTGTATTTCATTTTCTAAAGTCTAGCTGTACAACTGATATATATATATATATATATATATATATATATATATATATATATATATATATATATAATTGCATTTATCGGACGTTCTCTATTTTCACTTTTTATCATTTTTCTAATTACCGCTGTAAATGAATGTTATTAAATACAACATGACGAGAGATTACTGCGATCATTAGTTGTAAAAAAAATTAATAAGAAATAAATAGTTTGTGTAAAATGTAAAAATTAATAATATTTAATAATATACATATTAATATGTATATGAACACCACAAATATATAAATATCGTAACAAATTTTATTGTAATTTTAATAATTTAAAGTTACAAGATAAATATTTCAGATTTTTTTTATTTTTACAATTTTTTTACTTGACTAAAAGGAAATGTAACATTTTAATGAGACATTTAAAAAATACATTTTTTATTTTTGCGTACAAATGAGCCGCCTGTACTCCAATAAGTTTCAACTGGCCATGTCGACTTGGAATGGCTGAGTTTCGCGTATTGTACGATTGAGTCGCCTGCGCTCCCGCGAGTCTCCAAGTAAGCAAAGAAAAACAACAGTTCTAGCGAGAAATAATAGTCGAATCGACATCAAAATGATGATTTCGACGTCAAATCGATGTCGAATTTATCATTTTGATATCGATTCCATTATCATTTCTGGCTGGGATGTCCAATAAAGTAAAATGTTTAGTTTCCATGAAATAAAAAGGTTTCAGAAGTTCTATCATCGATTTTTCTGTCATTCTCTGACTTATTTAATAACATATTATAAGTGGGAAAGATTATGATGATTTATACCTAGGAATCACATTTTCCTATCGATTTTTTATCGAATTATATGCAAGAAAAACAGTCACAATTTGTTGTCATAAAAAGACTATCTTTTGGACGACGAGTTTCTTGTACGAGCCTCAAACAATTAACCTAAGATTAAAGTCCGTCTCGCAAATTTCTGCTAAGAATGCGTGCGTTCAAACTTCAAACTAGAATCTGAGATCGTAACACGTTTGAGTGCGTGTCGTAGAGAGATAAAAGGGTGTTTTTTTTTAAAGGATAAGCATCGGGAGCAGTTGATCGTCAACACAATTACCTGTCGACGATCTGACATGTATGAATGGGGTGGGTGTAAGCATATAAAACGCAACAACGTACTTGCGCGTCGCGGTTGGCCGTACTCCACTCTGCGATTCACGTTCTGACAATGTGAATTCGGTGAATACGTCAATAAGTCTGACGACAAATTCTAACGATAAGGTTGGCAACGTTTCATAAATCAATTTCGTACAGTGAAGGAACAGCATCAGCCAGCGAAGAATTTTCTCGTGATTTCGTTTCTTGCTAAAGGCTAAAAGGTGATATTTATATTAAAAAATCGCAATTTATTTCTTTTATTTTACATATCTGTGTACTACATATATGTATACATTCTATGCAGCACATAACATAACAGCAATATTACTTTTCCGTAGCAATATTACACGGAGATTTAGCATGAATAGCTGAAATATTAGAAAAATATTACAATAAAAATATTTAAATATCCGCCAAAACTTGGTGAATGCAAAAGTTCGTGCCTGATTCCAATATATATATATATATATATATGGATATCATTTTCAGAAGAATTTTATGATTGCGCTACCGATTGTTATATGTGCGCCTTGCTTTATCTATGAAAAAGTGACATATTTAGTAGTCATTTGAGCAAAAGACTTTTATGTTCTGAATGAATTTATGTTATAAAAAAGAATTTTGACACAAAATCTTGCATGAATTTCTTATATATATATATATATATATATATATATATATATATATATATATATATATATATAATTTATTTACTTTTATCCTTGATGCCCAATTTTGGAGACTCACTTTCAAAAGGCATCATTTGAATAGAATATATTGTAGTTGACAAATTTCATAATATTACATTTTTTTTATATATCTTGTGTAGTTTTCTATCAGAAAATAGAACGCCGCTGTATTCATCTGTCGACGATATAGCACTATACTGTCCATATTATAATATGGCAAGTATGGCATTGCAATAATATTTCAAAATTCTACGTTATACTGCAATGTAATACAAATATTACAAAATTTTATATATATTTTATAATATATTGTGTTGTATCTCAATAATATAATTACAATATTATATAATATATCGCATTTTACAAGATTTCGGCAATATTTTATTGTAATTTGTAATATATATTATTACTATATTATAATGTCATTATAATATATATTGCTAGACATGTTACATGCTGGAATACGTTGTACATTTTATTTCAATATTTTGTTTTAAACATAACAAAGATTTGGAAAGTTGTAAACTTAATTGTTATATATGATTATAGGAATTTATTAAGTACAACTCGCGTGTACTTATTTTGTGAATGCTTCTTCAAATATCATCAGAGAAATCATCCTCATGTCTAGAAAAGACGTACACATACGATGGAATAATTTTGAGAAACAACAAATGGCGAATATGAACAGTAAGATAATGCATGTTATTATATATTTTATTATTTCTAGATGATTGTAATTTTTGAATGTGTAAAATATTTCAAGAGGTTCCCACAAAAACCAAACAGTTAAAAAAGTTCAGAGTCAAAAAGTTAAATTTTCAGAAAACAAAAAGTTTATCATCTTGAAATCGTTTAATGTATAAATATTATTGTAAAAATATTTTTTTTTTGTACATATAATAGAAGACCTCTTATTTTCGATCGCTTGCTGTGTGAAGACGGAATGAGATAGGAGATTTGGACTAGGGTGTAAAAAAATTTGAAATTGACTTGTTTAATTCTTAGAAAGTTTATATAATATTTATTTATATTTCTTGTTTTCTATTTAATTTTTTATAGGAATAAAATTATTAATAATGTGACACTACGGATAGAAAATGATTTGGTATATCATAAACCAGATTAAAAGAACGGTTTATTTGGTTTTTGTAAGCAACCTATTATTTACTTTTTTTCCATAATTTTACTTATTTTAATCACTTAATCAATTTTTTGTGATACAAGAGAAAAAAAATGATAAGAAGGGACTAAAGTATTGAGAAAAAAATTACATTCATTCTTTAAAAAAATTATTATCTTTACGAAATCAAGTGCATATCAAAATACATTAAAGTATATCAAAGTTTTTTCTTTATATTTTATAGACTAGTTAATTACATCTATAAAAAATGATATCATTTATAGAATTAATGCTTGTGAAATTAATGCTTATAAATAAATTGATGAGTGTTGCTTAATTGATATATAAAATAAAATTTTACATCAGGATTTGCAGAATTTTAATGATTGTACTCTATAAAAAAATGCAGTGTATTAAATTTTGTTTATTATTACGTATTCTACTTGGGGTTGATTTAAATCGATAGTACAGTATATAATCAGTGTACATTGGAATAATACAGTGTAATCTGAATGTATGTAGACAAGTCTACAAACGTGGAATACGACGTAAATTCTGATGAGACGAATGACAAGTTAGTAAACAGCGATCTATACCAAGCAGTATTTCCGATTTATCACCTTAGCAAACTGTCCGGTGTATTTCCAACGAGATTCATCGTACAAGTACCTGGTAGATATGAAGGCCGATTGAGTATCATTGATAGCGTTTACAGGTAATAATAAATGATAAAATCAAATAATTCTTTATTCACGCAAATATATGAATCAAATTAATTTAATGCTTTTAAATATAGAGAAGTATATCTCTTTGTACCCAGCCAGAAATGATAATAGATCAGATTGACGTCGATTCAATGTCGAGTCGATTTTCATGGTTTTACTTTTATATTACATTATAAAGTAAAATTTTCAGACAAAAGTCTTTGTGACATAATTAGTCTTTGTGATGTAATTAACTTTATATTAAAAATATCGATAAAAAATTCATTGATTTTATATATAATTTTTGTAGTTTTATTTATTTTAAAAGAGAGGTTTAAAATTATATTAAAATTTTTAAACATAATCTAATTTCATTTCAAAATTTAGAAAAAGTCACGGAAAAGTAACAAATCATTACTTTCTATGTAACGGTAACGGTAACTAGTTACTTTTTTAATTTGGTAACAAGTTACTTTTAAAGAGTAACTTTTCATTCCTTGCATGTGCAGTCTAAATTTAATTCCTAATATTCCTAGACATTTTTTTTTTAAGACTCTTTCCCCACGACGTCTAATAGACGTTTATCCGATCTCGCGTTTCTCCTTAGAAAGGTCACAGGAGTTTGGCCGTCACTCCAACATCGACTTAAGACAGTCTTAATGACGTCCTCCTAATGTCTTTTGCGTGATTTAAGTTTGCATTGCTTAATAAGTGTAACCATAATTATTTAACACAGTATTAAAGTATAAATAATTTTCATACAATATTTTGCAATAAATAAAAAATAAATATATAAAAATTATTTATAAAATATTAAATTCAAATAATTATTTACTTACTTATCACATTTTATAAATTTTTTTTTTGTATAGATTAAGAAAAGGTTTTTTAAAATTTTATAAAAATCTTTGTTCAACATGTTAATAAAACATAGACTAAATATTTTGTATAATATTTATGGTAAATAAAAAATAAATATTTATAAAATATTTTATAATCTTTTTAGAAACATTAATCTTGTATTTACTATAAATACTGTATAAAATATCTAGTCCATATTTTAATAACATTTTAAATAAAGATTTTTGTAAATTTTTTCTTTCATCTATGTATTATACATAAAATATATATAAAATATTTATACAATATTTATAAAAAATAAAGATTTATCTTAAATATTGTGTGCTGTTTATGTGAAATAAAATAATGTGTTGCAGTATGTGTCTACTCATATGCCTGATTGGTGCCGAAATTTGGGGTTTCTGACGTGATTTGAGAGATGGATGGAAGCACAGCACCCGGCTCAAGTCACAGAATGCTGTGATTGTTACCACCAGCGATATAGTAGGTGTAATGAGTCTCACAACCGCTTCTATCGTTAGTTCAATTCTATGCTGGAAACAGGTGCAAACAATAATCGATAAATTGGTCGACGTAGGTATAATCTAATTAACCATAGCGTGGAATGCACTTGATAGTTGATATTCATATTCATTATACTTGGTTGCATTAAAGTGCGATAAAAAGCTAGGAATTGTCTCGCCAAAGAAGATCCAGCGATACACAATCCTCGTGACGCTGTGCAGCTTATTTTATTCCATCACTATCTCGTGCCTTGATATCTATACATGGAATTATGAAGTAAAGCTAAATAAGAAACTGGACGATAAAGGTCCGATCAATTACGTTCCATTGTACTTCATGTATATCGTCATTATGATGATGGAAGTTCAATACGCCGTTGTTACATACAATGTGTGCGAGAGATTCTGCAGACTCAACAAGAATCTTGAGAATATCCTTAATTGTGGCAGAATCACAAATCAATTCAGGAAAGATCTTGGATTAGGTACGAATTATCGTTATAACTAATGATTCAAAAATCTCTTTTCTTAACTAGACGATTCGTATATAACTATAATGTGTTATGTACGGTGCAGGTTAAGTTTTTTCTTCCCTTTTCCCAGCCGTTTTCAAACATGTTTTTAAAATGATATTAACTTCTTAGCTGGTGACCTTCATGATCAAGGGCAACTCACTACATATATTCGACAAGACATGGGAAATGTTCGAATGTTTCGAAAATCAAAAATCATGGATTCTTCTATCACAAATGGTATGATCTCGCGATATATGTTTAGAAATATTTTTGTACCTTTTGTCGCTTTTCATTACCTTGTAAAGCCATAAATACAAAAATAAAACGTATATTAAACGGTATCAAAAAATTTTCGGACTAACGCTGTAAAAATTTCAAAACTTTTTACTATAAATCATATCAGTCACTATCACTTTCGAGGTTGTTCGTATTAATGTATATTAATACACCTGTATTTATCAAGTAATCAGGGCTATAAATAGTCAGAAAATCAGCTAGCTAAGAGGTTTGCTATAATAGAGACCAAAGTGGTAAGATCGAACATTATCGGAGCTACATGTGCGAAATGGATGTAGAACTGAAGATAATGAGAGACGATAAAGGCAATGCATGAAGTAGTAACCCTGTTATGTATGTGATTAGGTTTTGATGAACAACCACTCCTGAATACAATCTATTCTTTATTATATCACTTACGAAAATTAAATAAAAGAAATTGTCGTCTCAAGCTCAGTTGAAATATCTCTATTGCAACGGTAACACAAGATCTGTGTCCCCCGCGATAACCATATGCATAAAGAAATTGATTGGTCCTTTAGCATATGATAGAGAAATAGACCAATCAATTCCCTCATGCATATGGTTATGTATAAATAATTACCTGACAGTTATAGAAAGTATTAACTTATCCACGAAATATTAGATTGTAAGAAACAATCACGGAAAATTCCACTTTTGTTTTCATTCATGCATTGTCAACATTATACATAAATTGAAAAGTTCACTGTTACAAATAAGTCAGGTTGACAGCCTATATGATATATTGGTTGTTATTTGTTCAATTTATACACTTGAAGAAAATAGATCATATTGGATGCTAGATTATATAGGATAAGTTATCTTAGATAACTTAAATATTGAATAATAAATTTACAGTCATTTTTTTATTGTTTCTAGCAAATGTTTGGAAACAATTTGATACCATCTCGCATTATAAAGATGCACGTACGTATATAAATTGTTCGTAACAAATTATATACAAGATATCTCTAGAATGTATTTCTAGCTTCTATATTTCAGAAGTTCAAAATTATGAAAATCTGCGAAATACATGTTCTGTCATTTCGAGCGGTTACTCTACGTATCTCCGCCCAACCCCCTTAAAAAAATAGCTCCACGAAATGATCAAACATGTATTCTGTATTTTTTTAATAATTTCAAACTGTTTCCAAAATATGGAATATGGAAATAAACTTTATAGTTATTCTACGTAATTAATAATTAAGAAATACGAGATATTTCAAAAATTAAAAAATCTTGGACAATTATTAAATGTCATTTTGTAATATTAAGTTAAATCTTATAATTTAAGAAGTATTTTAATTAAAATATACTTTTAAGTCATTAAAGTAAATTTTTTAACAGATGAAAAAAGTTTCACGGACACCATATCCCAATTAATGATGGTTCATGCATCATTATGTGATACGGTGACACTCATAAACGCTGCTTATGGTGTCATTGTGCTTGTGATTACAATCACTTGCCTGATACATTTAATCATCACCCCATACTTTTTAATTATGGAAGCCGATGGAAGACGTGAACCATTATTCCTCGCGGTACAAGGACTATGGTGCACCTTTCATACTTGGAGATTACTCATGATCGTGCAACCTACATATGCTGCTACGACACAGGTCAATTTTTAATTTTTATAAAATTAATCGACTGATTAATTGATAATTTATTATTTTTATAGCACAAATGTCCAAGGAATGTCCTAAAGACGATAGAACACCTTCAAAATGTTTGGCTTTATCTTATACATCACCGATAATTTTTAACTTTTTACACTTTATATGCAACGATTCTGGAAAAAATTCTACAAAATGTCATACGAATTGTAGCAACAAAAATATTTCCAATATCTGTCATTGTCGAGTCATCAGCGTAGCATGCGATGTTGATTGCTACGCTCGAAGTCCCAGGATCGATCCCTGGGGATGAGATATTTTTTTCATTTAAATCTTATAGTTTTAAATTATTATATGTAATTTTTAAATTGTTTTTAATTATTTAATATAAAATATGTTATTTTTTTAAACCAAGAAATTTAAAAATGCTATTCTATTATTAATTAAATAAAAAATTCTCATAAACACAAAAAATATATTTGCAATAAAAATTTACAACTTATAGAAACATTTATTTTGATGTTCTTCTAATAATCATTGTAAATTTTTATTTTTTGTGTTCATGAGAAATTTTTATTTAATTAATAATAAAGACCATTTTTAAAATCCTTGATTTAAAAAAAACAACATTTTATATTAAATATTTAAAAACAATATAAAAATTATATATAACACTTTAAAAATACAAGATTTAAATAAAAAAAACGTTTCATCCGCGAGGATCGAACCTGAGATTCCGAGCGTAGCAGTCAACGTCCTAACACCACGAGTTACACCGCTGACAATCGTTCTTGTCAATTGACACGGTACTATCGGGTTTAATAACATTCGAAGTTATGAAACTGACCAATTACAGTTATTCCATTCTTCAGAAGAATACTGATTGGCCAATTTCAAAACTACGAATTATTAAATCTGATTAATAGTGCCGTGTAATAGCGGTCTGTAACGGTACTATAGGTGCTGGAAATATTTAATCGTCATTTTCTCGAGAATGTCTAATATCCGCTACTTATTTAAATGTAATATGCATACATTATAAATGGAAGTACAGTTAAATAGAACAAATTGTTTGTGGGAAAAATATTGACGTACATTAACTGTAACAGTAGCTAACTTTTAAGACATTCAAGACTTTTAATTTTCTTTTTTATTTCAAATAATATTTAAGACAATTTGATTTTAAAATTCAAGTATTTAAAATGAATCACTATGCATACGGCCTGCTTTTGTAACTATTATCTCATAATCTTTCTATGTGGTTTGTATAACCTTAGGGAAAAAAAACAGCAGTTATGGTCAGTCAATTGCTATCGATGAGCTCCAACAAAGAAGGCAGAAAACAACTAGAGATATTTTCGCTCCAGCTCTTACACCGTCCTTTAGAGTTTTCAGCGTGCGGACTTTTTACTCTGGATCGAACTCTTGTAACTTCAGTAAGAAATTTATTATTTTTCTGCATATTCTAATTTTGAATAAATATAAAAACATATTTTTTTTTAGATCGCCGGTGCTGTTACAACGTATCTTGTAATACTTATACAGTTCCAAAAAGATGACGATACGAAAGGCAATTTCGACAACATCGACAACATTTTAAAAAACGCCACGCAAATGTTAAAGAACGCTTCAACAATTCATAATCTCACGGCAGGGAGATTAGGCTTAAATTAGAGCAAATCCAAGATAACAGAATTCTTTTTTTGATTTCCCAAATTATGAAATAAATTCCTGTTCCGTCTCATTTCTATTTTAAAAGCATTCTTAAAGGATGCTAAACCAAACTTCATCGAGAAAAACATCATCGTCTAGACGAAACTATGTAAGTCGATAATTTACCGAATAGTAGATCGTGAATAATGAATGGCCTATACCTTTTCCAAAACGGTACCTTCGTATCGTTTGGAAACTAAACATTCCACTGTATCAATACTGATAGAAACATAATTTGTTTAGATAATTAAAAAAAATACGAATGAATCCAAAAAACAGGACTATTATAAGACAAGAATTGTTATTAAACTTATAGAGTATATAATACAGTAAATTTATATCATTATCATTTACAAATATTATTATTAAAACATATTATTTGCATACATAGACATATAAGTTATTATAAAATTATTATCGTTACTTATAAAAAGCATAAACTTCATTTGCATTATATAGATACGATACTACTTCATAACACAATATTATATAAAACTTGTTTTATGTTAACAATGGTGATATTTTCTTTAAAGATTATCTCTAATAATACTGTAGTACAACATAAGAACAGATTTTCATTAAAAATCCATTCGAATAAAATTTCTTCATTTTTTTCTTAAATAATATTAACAATTTTTCATTAAAAAAAAAGATTATTTTCTAAATTTAATAAAAAATAGACATTTTATTTTATAAAAATTACATTTTTATTAAATTAAAATGTCTATTTTTCATTAAATTGAAAAATTAATCTTGTCAGCAAACGTAACTAAAATTTTGTTGCAAATTTATTGAAATTGCATGAAATTTAATAAAATGTCTAGTTGATTGAAATTTCATCAAAACTTTATCAAAAATTTGTCGTTCTGGACAATGTGCAATTACTCCCATTGCCCTCGCCTAGTTACGGCATTGTGTCGATGACGTCATCGCCACACGCGGAGCGGACTTGGGTGCGCGTACCGTCAACAAGCGTGTTGTACGTAAGTACGAGTCAACCACAAAATTCAAGGTCCCCGAAGGCGCGCGTGCGCGCAAACACGAACACGAACACGAGCACGAGCGTGTGGACTCGCGGAGCGGCGCAACAGTTCGGACAGTCTATGCGAACTTCACTGTGTGTGACATCACGCTTCATTGTTGAAGGTTTACGTCATTCCCAAGTCTCTTCGAAGGGTCGTTCGTAGCGCGCGACGGACGAGTGAGTGTACGCACGCACGCACGCACGCACGCACGCATGTATGCACGCACGCATGTATGCACGCACGCCCGTATGAACGCATAAACGAATACATGCCCGCACGCATGTAGAGACTATAGACAATTTCTTTCGTCGCAGGAAAGACGAGCGATAAAATGTCGCCCACCCTGTCGCCGCAGACTCGAGTGAAATCAAATTGCCGCTCGCGCGCCAGTATCCATCACCGTGCGTAAAACAAAAGAGGCGTCGTGCGTGCGTCCGCGTACGGAGGTGTCGTGTACGGATGTCGTTCGCGACTGTCGGAGAAACAAACCACTTGTTCCCATTCGGAGGAATGTCGACGCACCCAAGTTCTTCCCGTGACACGGAGCCTTTTCTACGTTGATATTTACGAGTGAGATCCACGCCGAGTACGCATTTTCACGCAATTTGACGCCGCGCGACTTCGTCATCGCCCATTCGCTCACGCGAGTCCTATCGCGCCGAGAACGGGTTAACCCGGTGAAAATGTGATCGATCGCCGTCAGCCGTATACACGTTCCTCCACGTTCCTCCACGTTCCTCCTTACCACCATCTCCTTCTCTAGCACAAATCAGTCGGTCGCGGTGCGCGCACGACGACGACGACGGCAACGCGGCCGCCGGCGCGCCTCTCTTTCATTTTAAATATAACAGTGTATAAATAAGTATGAGCAATAGCGGGAGTGCGCGGCGAGGCTCTTCGCGTCGCCACTGCTGTTGATTTTTCTGCCGCGCGCGCGCACGGATACGCGTTGTTGTTTATCAACGCGCTCTGCGCGCCAGACGGAGACGGCGGGCATCGAGAAAGCACTCGAGGGAATGAGAGCGAAAGCATAAACGAACATGGTACGCGTTGTCGTCTCCTCGTCAGATGTGTTCGTCGGAAAATTGTGACTTTTTCCCCGCTGTCCACGCCACGTTCCTCCATGGTATTCTTTGTGCACGGGCATGCGACATCGATACGCTATCAAGGTTAGTTTTGTTCGATTCATCTCGATCGTATTAGAGTTGCTGGCAGAGTGTGGAGAACGTGTATCGTACCTTAGGATTCGGACACGATACAAAACCCGGAATAGGGATTGCGTTAGACAATTCATAATAATGTTGAATAAGAAAAATTATATTCGGAGGAAACGTTCTTTATTCAGCACACTAAACTGTTCCATATTCCGTGTTCCTACTACACGTTCATATTGTGTCTGGATCCTTATATGCGTGATATGTAGACTGCGTTCACAAAAAAAAAAAAAAAAAAAATCTTTGCAACTGTGTAAGAATCTTCGATATGATTGGTTTATACATTCAGATCCGGCAAGTACTAAGGACATAAACCAATCGTATTACAACAGTTGGAAGGCTGCCTTTTCTACTCAATGCAACCATAGATATCGTACTTGTGATACAGTTGTGAAGAAAGGCTGTCAATCGGTTCTTCTCCGATTTTAATGAATTTGGGGTGCGTTCCACTTAACGCTTTTAACTTTCAACACTTTTCGAATCATTTCGTCCTTGTTTATCAAATATTAAAGGACGAATGACGTTCACGAATGTTGCGAGTGTTAAATGGAACGCACCTTTGATGGATTTATAAAGAGAGTAAAAATATTCGACGCGCGATTTTTCTTATTAGCAATCAAACATGTTTAAGGGATAAAATCTCCCTTTGAAAATTGGTCAAATTTTCATTTTTTAACTATAAAAAAAATTGTTATACCAGTGGATAGCACTTTCAAAGTTTTATACATTTTATATATTTATATAAAATTAAGCCATGCTCTGTTCAGATATTACAGTAAAATTTTTCCGATTTTCAAGGACTAATTTCACTGCTTAAACATGTTTAGTTGTCGATAAAACAGTACATATCGGGTATTTTTACCTCCATTACAAATCCATCGAATTTCATTAAAATCAGAAAGAGATCAATTGCAAGCTTTTCCTCGTAAGTATGATACATTTAATTTCGTATGTATGTATATCTCATACGTCATATACTTTTTTTTAGTGTTTTTCAGTTTTTTCAGTGTTTTTATTTACATGATTAATTTAGATCGATCACACGCGTGAGTCACGTTTTATTTTAATCTTGACAACTACTTAATGTGCAGTATTGTCATAAATACAAATAATTACAGTTTGAAATAATTACAGTTTGAAATAATTACAGATTGAAATAATTACAGATTGAAATAATTACAGATTGAAATAATTACAGATTAAACATTTCTATTGAATGAAAAGGGTTTTTATCAAAAGAGAAATGATAAAAGAAAATTGCACAATGCAAAGTTTGTGGCTGTATTTAAAATTGATTAGAAAATTACCGCAGATTGGCTCAAATATGTTCTAAAATTAAATTTATAATAAAAATAAAAATATATTACAGCAAATGATTATTGTAAAATAAACATCCAATTGTTATGATCTGTAGGAAATTATCTAGATAATCATATAGATAAATAGCTTCAACTATATCTCTAGATTATTATCGTGTATTTTATTTTCATTTTTATCTTAGATAAAGTGCTATTTTTTTCAAATTATTTATGGTCTAATTATCTAAAATTCAGATTAAATTTAAAGAGAAATATTTTTTATCATATTAAATTATTTAAAGAACTTTTGTTTTTATAAAATAAAGAATTAGAAATAAAAATTTGAATATATTGCTTTTTCATATCCTTGTTCTGCTCAATAGCGATATTATCTAAAAATTATTTGATTAGACTTATATAATTTTATATCTTTTATCTAGATAAATTAAAATTAAATTTTTATCTAAGATACATTCACATGTAATTTATTTTATCTTTAGCTGAATAATTTTGTTATCTAAGCGCAACACTTTAGACACCTATTATTTATAGTTTTATTATATTTTTTTTATAAACTACATTTTTAATAATTAAATTGAATTTTTCAAAAATTAGAAAATAATATGTGGCATTAATATCAAAGTATCATGTATAGTTTGATGTATGTACGTATTTTGCATATGATACGCAACCATACAGATTGTACATATAAAATTTCTAAAATGCGTGTCAAATTCAATCTTTTAACGGAATTCTATAACTCTTAACGACAGTATTGACAATACCGATACTAATATTGTCGTTAAGAATTACAGAATCCTGCTACTGGTTGTTAGATTGGTGGATTTTCCTCAAATTTTGATTTTATTATCACGAGGGAATTTTAAAAAGATAAAAACCTTAGGGTAATTTTTAAGTGAGAAAAATATAAAGATTTATATTTATAGTATTTATAGTATTTTTGTCTTCCTAAAAAATTTCTAATAATAACAAAACCCAAATTTGAAAAATCCCCCAGTTCTGATCTTAGTACTTGAGCGATCGCATGCTGAATTATCGTCAACGAGTACGATAGGATAGAGGACGATAAGCGATAGAAACGGTAGAAGGACATACGCAAGAAGAAATCGCTAGTTTGATAGAGTTCAATTGAGAGTTTGTACTTAAAAGAAAATATTACGAAATATTCTCGAGTTTTGGAAAAGTTTTTGATTGTAAATTAAAGAGTATTTGAATTATATAAAACAAAAAAATTTATTCTGTACGAAAGGCGTTTACAAGAACTACTGAATGTTAATGATTGTATAGTTTTATACAGTACCGCATTAACCTGTTTTGCGGCCATGATCTGAAATATTTCGAGCGCCCTTTTATAGGATGTGATGTCACCTGGGTAAAATTTCAGAAGTTATATTAGATCATCATAAATTGCTAAGATCATTATTATTTACGTGTTACCCTAATACAATTTTCTATTAAATGACAAAAATTTACAAAACTCATTTTAAAAATTGGTTTGTTGGAAATCCTGTTTTAAGAAATCTTTCGTTCACATTAAATTTATTACTTTTTGGATATAACGTACGTTGCCAAAAAATTCTTTCTAATGTTTGCCGCCTCTAAGAATTTGTTGCCTTATACTCTACTCAGCTCATAGCTTAATATGATATTGGTTTTATTTCTTTTATATCTTTTCATGTATTAAAAGAACGTTTACTGATGTACGAAAATTAATTTTCATATTTAAAAAGATACAATACAATAATTAAATATTAGAAAAATTTTTTTAAATTTAAATTATAAAGCGTATTTAAGATGATATTATACAGTATGAAGTCTCACTATTAATTAAAATGATTATTGAGTTATAAAATTGTACAATCGATTACATCAATTGGTAAAAAAGGATCTATTTAATATGTTTTTTGGCATCAGAATAGTGGTTTTTTGTAACCTTTTTTTTCCTCAAAATACTTTTCTTTGTTTTTTATACTAATTAAAATGTAGCCTTTAATTTGCAATCATAAACTTTTCCAAAACTCGAGAACGTCTAATATTTCCTTGTTAGTATTCATCGACTTGAAATAGATTTTATTAAACTAAAATTATAATTTTATTTTATTTATGTTTATAATCTTAAATAATTCTTGATATTAAATTTTTTTTATAAAAATGATTTAATCGATTAATATTTACGATTCTGTGTGATATCTGCTTACTTTTAACTTAAAGAAATGTCGAAAAGAGGATGCAAAATAGTCGTATAGTATTTATGTATACACAAGTCAGTTGCGATTCAAACGGTTGAATCGCAACTGACTAGTGATCCGCTAACAACGTTTGACGTTTAACTTTCTTTACAATTCTTTATTGTGAATAGAAGATTGTCTCTTCGTTTTTTTTTTTAATATTTTACAAATTCTGATTTCGTAAATCATCTATTATTAATTAGGAAACAATTACGAGAAGTATGATTGCATAACGATGTACATTTCTTGAGAATATTAATGAGTAATTATGATATTACAATGATTCGACAGTATATGAAACATATTAACATAACTGTTATTAGGTCTCCTCCTTCCCTCCTCCCTCTTTCCCACTCTTTTTCTCTCCTTATCTCCTTTATTTCTTTTTTCCACCTTTCTTCTCTTTTCCCTTTCTGTCTCTTCACTTTTTCTTTCATCCTTTTTTTCTATTTTTTTTATCATAAAATAAATATTATAACTTGATATTAAGGCCTACAAAATAAATATGCAGATATATTAAGTTTTTTTTGTATTTTATTTAGGTGAGCTTGAAACATTCTTAACTAGAAGAGTCCAGGATAAATCCCTTATTTCTGATAGGAAGCATTTAATGTGCTGACATGTCTGATAAAAATGTCATCAAGGTTAATATAATTGTTTATTTAAAATTAAAGATAATTTATTAATCATTTAATAAATATAATTATTACTATTGTATATTATAAGATACATTTCTTAGGTGGTAAAATAGTTTTACTTATTTTAATTAGAGAATTTTAACGCTTGTTTTTCTATAGCAAAGCTTGAAAGCCTTAGTTGAGAAGAATATAGATATGTTCGTGTGTCCACGAGCAGGCATTTAAATCGTTCGTGCAGTTTTAAATGATGAAGAATATATATCGACAGATATTAATCAAACACAAACTTAACAATCACCAGTATCTCCAGTGTAAGTGTGATGCATTTTTTTCATGCCAATATTTAATTTTTATTGGACCACCAAAACAGAAATAAAGGATCGCTTGTTACTGTTTCAGATACAAGAAATATACGTGATGCTGTTGTTTCCAAACTGCTTGCAGCTGTGCAACAAGCTGCAGCACGATGCTGAAGATTGTCCCGAATGTATTGATGCCTATATAATGTTAGAAGAATTCTTCATATTTGCCGTAGAACTGGCACGTCTGTGCGAACGAGGGTAACAAAATCTTTACAATATATTAACAGGTTTGATGTTGTTAGGTACTTCTCAACATTTTCAAAGACGTCAAATATAATATTTTTATGTAGTTAATAGTTTTTTCTCGCAAGATTTTCATATGCGATAAATCATCAAATTTTTTTCTGTGTATTTTTGACGAATTATTACGTGAATGGAAATCTATACATGTTTCAGGCAAAGATATTGGGCATTTGATTATGATTGTAGTGGGAATATTTAAAAGCAATGATGAAACGCAACACAGTGTCTATCATTACAAAATTATTTGATATTTGGAAGTACGTGCAGTTACAAAACGATTAATTTGTACTACTATCTATACTACATTACATTACCACACTCTGATAGAAATTTCGTTTACTAAAAATATCATTGACAATATTTTCTGCTATACTGACTGCTATATAGATATCCATACAGCACTGAATTTTTTCAGAGTTAATTCTCAGAAATGTTTCAACTGATAAGTGAAACACTTTATAAAAATTGAAAAATATTTCTGCAACAGTTTTGACAGCTCTGGAATAACAAAATGTCAATTTCTTGAAGTCTGCTGAAGTCTGGTATAGTCCGATAAAGTCTGATGAATTCCATGATGGCCACTTGGAGATGTTAGCTTTTATAATGAATTTTTGGTTGAAAGTAGTTATCAGAAATCACACGACGTTGTCTCTAAAAAAAAGATCAAAAATCTTAATTTTACCATTTTTGCAAAGAACAAGTTATTTAAAATTTTTTTAAAAAACAGTAAGTATAGTCAAAATATTTAATCTTTTTTTTTTTAAATTATAAACCATAATAAATTCCGATGAAGTTCAGTGTGGTCTACTGAATTCTTTGAAATACGAAGTTAGATGTACATACACTTATTTTCTGAATTAACCTCTCAATTTGACATTTGATTTTGAGATTTTAACTACCTGAACTATTCAGTTCACTGATGTTTCCGAGCATTAATTTTTACTTACGAGAAAATATAAGTCTGCCGCGTCCATTTCGTTTGGTGCTGCGGGTTTTTAAAATTATTTCATGCAAAAGTTTCTCGCGATTCTCACTATGTTTTCAAATTTTCTGCATATAATAGATCTTAAAAATATTTCTGTTACAATATTTTATATCATATAATATTACAGAATTGTTTCAAAAATGTTGCATATGTAATATGAAAGATTGAAATGGTTTTGAAATTTCTCTTTAAAAATTTTCTGTAACAATTGGTGCTGTATGAGTATACTTTCATGATCCGGAATGACTTTTACCGCCATCAAAAATTATCAAATTTGTTGCGTGGCTTTGAACAATAATTTTCATTAATGTACTTATTTTTTATACGCATAATTGTTTATTTACTTAAATTAAAAAATTGAAATTTTTCTCATTTTTTAGGCAGTTTCGTTCAAATTTTCATGCACAATCAAACATTTTTGAATTAAAATAACATTTAAATTTTAAATAAATTTAATTATTTAGAGCTTTTTTATTGTTAGTTCTTCCATCTTTTACTCATGTAAACATATACATATAGGAAAAAAATAATGACTTGGTCATTACAAATAAAAATGTTGGAAAAAGTAAAAAAACACGAGCAAAAATAGTAGTTTATATTACTTTTTTTATAAATAATCTGCAATTTTTTGAAATAATGTATTTTTATATATACATTGCTGTCAGACTTTATATTTATATTCTTTATTTGAAATAAACAAAGGTAACTTTAAATTTTGATTACCGCTGAAGAAGACTTCATGTTAGTCGTAACGTTCAACATTTGGAATTTAATAATATTTGATCTACATACGTTCATGAATAAATAAATATGATATATTAAATAACTTTTATTATTTTGCTGTTAACTTGATTATAATCTTTACAGTAGAATAAATACGACTTCTTTATCTGTTTTCGTTTCTTCACAAAAAATTTTCAAAGATCTGGTTTTAATCCGTCTAAAAGTACGAGTATGTATCTTCTTAAGTTTTATTGCAAATATAATAATTATTACGTTGAGTGTGATAATACTAAATAATACAAAACTTAAAGGTCTAAAATTACACTATACATATATACGTATATATCTGTTCTTTACCTTTAGAACAGCAGCTGTTCCTATGAATGCCTCTTGCTCATTACACGGTAATGGAAAAGGCACTAATTATAAAACTGGCTCAAGTAAGTAAACAAGCAATCTGTAGTACCTGTCGAATTGTCAATGAGACTTAATTATTTACTTATTTATCAATTGATTGCTCAGAGAGGATGGCTTATGAAGTATTTTTGGGTGGGTCTTGTAATCCAACTACATGGAGGTCAGACATAGCGATACCGACTCTTCAAAGCCTTGGCATTACTTATTATAATCCTGTAAGTATTTTGCCTTTATTATGTATTTTTTCTTATAATCATATGTATACGAGATATTATAATAAATGGATTATGTATTGCAGCAAGTGTCACAGTGGGGCCCGGAATTGATAGCCCAAGAATATGAGGCGAAGCAGACGGCGCGAGTTCTGCTCTTCGTCATTGACAACCAGACGCGTAACAGCGCGGGCATCATCGAAGCAGCTCAACTGGCAGCTACACGTAGCGAGTCTTTGGTTCTTGTTATTTATCCGTATCGTCAGGGACAGACTATACTCGGGGAAGCCGTTTCCACGCAGTATGTTTTGTACGATTAGTCAATTTAATACATTATTAGATTGCTACGATTTTCCTCTTATTAGTATACACGTTATTCTTTAGAGAATATTATGACTTGATGAACGGGTTATTAGTACTTCAGTACCTAATGGAAAGACAAAGGATACCAATATTCGAAAGCGTGTCAGTTGCTCTTCATTGTACGTCCAAGGTAATGGTTTTTAATAAAAAGTTTGACAAAAAAAGATAATACAGTTCAACAAAGAAATAATTGTTTTGAGTACCAAAATGAGATTAATCGTTTCTGATCATTTTTAGATACTAAATATGAATTTAATGTCTAAATTGCTCTATCATATCACAATTTTAAAAAATTTGTAATTGAACTTAAGAGCTATTTTGGCATTATAGCTATAATATGTGACATACTGGAAAAGTTTTTGTTCAATCAAAATTAAATGTTTTTAAGTTTTAAATGAATTTTTTAATGGTTGTCTCAACGTTTTACTATAAGAGACGACTTATCGACTGCAATTGTAAGATTCACCCTGAATATGTGTATATATATATATATATATATATATATACACACACACACACACACACACACACACACACACACACACACATACAGGCTGAATCTTAAAATTGGTATACATATATATATGCACGTGTCATGCATACATAGATGTTACGCGAAGAGATCAACGTGCAGGATTGCATGAACACCGAGGATGGCATCAGGCCTATAAGAATCTCGCTTACTCAAAATGGAACGGATACAACGTAAGTTTCTATTCAATGTAATCACATATTTAAATTATATGATATCAGGTTTGGAAACGTTATCTTAAAAAATAACGCATTACCGTTACTTTTTGTAAAAAATAACTTTTTATCGATTTTACAAAGTAACATGTCATTATCGTTATTTGAAAAGCAACAGTTCGTTACTTTTTCGTTATTCTTTTGTAATGCTATAGTAAGTTATAAGATTTTAAAGTTACATTTAACATTAATTATATCAAAATATTAACATTGATATAATCAATGTTAAATGTAATAATAAATATTAAAACTTGAAATTCAAAGCTATTTTGTATATAGAGCAAGTTTTTTCTTAAATAAAATTTAATAATTTTTATATTTTTTTACTTTTTAATATACTCATTTTTACAAGAATTTAGACTTTGTAAAAATATCAGAAATAACATGTGAAAATTTATAAATGATTTATAAAAGATTTTATTTACATGACAGAAAATTGCGGGAAATTTTCAAATCTATGGACGTTAATGATAGTGGCACAGTAAAGTTAGGAGAAGTATGTACGTTTTATCAACATCAAGTATTTTGAAAATATTCATGAAACTAACGCAATTTTCATTTCTAGGCTTGGGTGACGTTACAATCGAGCACAATGTGTAATAATGTGTCTCTTTCGGATCTGCTCAACACGGTGAATAAGTCCGGTAACGTCCTCGCGTATAATATTTTTGTGATGTTAAACAGATTCTTGTTTGTTGACATTTGAAAAATTAAAGTGCGGTGTGTTTACCGTCGCAGAAATCTACAAGACGTTGATAGACGGATTTTCGGCGAAAGGTGATCTGACCGAACTGCGAATCAATTTCGAGCAGTTTTGTGTTCTCGCCAGCGAGTCATCATGGACACGGACGAAGAGTAATGGCGTCTCTTGCGAAAGTGAGATACCTTCAGTATGGAATATATTATATAGGAAGACTTCAAATTTCTTACGCCGAGTTATCGTACATCCCTTTAATCGCTTCCTAGGTATTTCTGATTTTCAACAATTCCCCACAATTTCAATCCCTGGTGAAAATTTTTCTCATATCGTAATATTTATGTAAACAATTTTTCTATATTTTAAATTTGTAAGGCTTTCTGAAAAAAAATATCTTGATTTTTTCAGATTTAAGTTTTTTTTTTCAAAAATGAGAAATTTTCGAACATGAAAATTTATAGGATAACTCCGGATATACTACAAACTTAATTTATCAAGTATTATAGAATATAGCAATAAAAAATTCATACTGTTTACTACTATAAAAAGATTATAAATACAAAATATTTCTTTTTTATATTTGAAAAAACATTAAAAAACCCTTATATTTTTGTCATATATCCCATAGGAATGGGGTATACGGCCATTTATGTGGGATATACGGCGCATAGATAATTTATAAATAATATTTGTAAATAAGACGTAAAACGACATAACTTTTAAAATGTGTTTATGAAGTTTAGGGAATAAAAATGATAAATACATGAAATAGTGCAATACTGAAGAGGTTAATCCGTACAGATAGCAGTAAAGTACAGATATGTGTATTCTGTATGTATTTCGCTCTGCGTAGGTGCAAATGCTACCTTCACGCACACATGCACGCACGCACGCATGCACGTGCACGCACACAGTGTTTGTACTGACATTAATCCCGTGCGTTAAAAATGTTGTATATCTCAAACAGTTGAGATATATAAGACTGAACAAAGAATACAAGAGTTAAGCACTTCAATTTTATCGTACTTCCTGTTACTACGTATTCTTTTATATTTATGTATTATAATCGAAATAACCACTAAGTTTTTTACACTGCCTACAATAACTATTTTATTCGAAAAGAAAATTTTAAAATTTATTCATAAATTCTGAAAAATTATATGAAAATTTCTCAGAAAAATTTTTACCATAGGGATCTACTAACTGTTTACTCACTTCTTGCCTGATTCTTCCATTTTTCTCACTCTTCCCAAATTTGAGCACTTGATCTCATATATATTTTCGTAGAGCAGGTCAAAAACAGAGCTTTCACTGAGCGTTATCAAGATTTTAAACTTTTTCAGATTGGACTAATTCCTTTGTACAAGAGTTTGAGAAGAGGGACATTTATGTTGGCGTAGTCAATAAAGATCTGTTTTGGTTAGAATCTTCGGCAGCACCGTTGATAGAGTGAGTATATTAATAGCTCAATGTTAACAGGTATTTATTAGCGAGAAAAATTGCAGAAAAATCGGAAATTTTTAGGGACATTCTTTTTAATCCTTGAAAACTATGGATTTTACAAATAATCAAGAAAATGTTTGGAATTTTACTTCTAAATTTAAGTTCTGTTTCTCTGACAAAATTGTTTCTTTGATGATGATTTTTTTTTTTTTTTTTTTTTTTTTTTTTTTGTTATTAAAGCAACGTACCACAATTAATTTTAGCAACAAAAACAGCATATATAGACATACGTAAAGTCTTGCGTGACTCGTAAATTTTTATAAAAAAAGTCAGTGATAATAAAAGGCAATTCAGTGTTCTAAATTGGAGTTGAATATGTAATTGGCTGATTTGCTTCAAAAAATTAGTAAGAAACATTAAAAGATATAGTAAAATGAATTTTTTTTTCAAAGTTGCATTAAAAAATTTTCTAATTTTACCTGATTAAATAGAATTCCTGGAAAATTCGAAAATTCTCAGAGTTTCTTTTACAAAATTTGAGTAAAAGCAATCCTGGATAATCACATTTCACCAAATTCAACATGGTCGTGGTTTCATCTACAATCTTCCAGGTCCATGAGATTGTCTCTGTATCGCCCAAACTTGAATGAGTACAATGTACGGATATTGCCGCAGGAATTGCAGAAGATAAAGAATTCACGACTGATCCTGTTGATAGTGCCGCAGCATTCGCGCGGCGTCGCCATTATGGCACTGGCAGCTCACTTGATTGGACTACGCGCCAAGCTCGTCCTCTGTG
Organism: Solenopsis invicta; assembly: GCF_016802725.1. Lineage (NCBI taxonomy): Eukaryota > Metazoa > Arthropoda > Insecta > Hymenoptera > Formicidae > Solenopsis > Solenopsis invicta. The sequence continues at coordinate 29,670,480 of NC_052666.1, read as the reverse complement.
TTCAAACTCTTCCTGAGGGTTCCATTGTGTCTGATGAACAAGTATGACTGATATATTCACGTGCCTTTTTCTTCCCGACAAATACACACATACGCGCGCACAGAATCACTATTCCGAATAGCTAAGACTACACATGCAATGGAAAATGTGTAAAAGTCCTTGATTTTTGTCGATTCTAACCGGCAAATAAAACTATGTTTTTTTCATTGTTTTTAAATTGCAGAATCACTTAGTTTTTCTTATAATTTTTAGGTATAAAACCACTTATAATTTTTTTCATAGTTTTTAGGTTAGTGCACAGAATTAATCTGATCGTGCAACCTCCACGCGTATGCATATCGGGTAACACTGTAATGATACAAAGTATGATACGCAGTATGACTGCATTAATTATGTCATTAAATTGACAATTGAATTATCATTAAAGATCTGGGATTTATGAATCTAAAGTTCAGGTGTGTGAGATTGAAATGTCTGAGTTTTCAGATTAAAATTTAAGAGTCTGAATCTTAAGAGTCTTCTAGAGTTTAAAAGTTTGGGATTTAAGGATTTAAAATTTAAGGTTTAAAAATTTAAGAGAGTAGCAAGATAACGTACGAAGTGTATCTGATTCTCTTACATTCTTCAAGTGTTTGAAAATTTATTTTCTTTTGTATTTGAACTCTATCACAAATGTTATACATTTGATTTTCAAGAATTAAAATATTTCATAAAAATATATCTTATTTGACATCCGTGTTTATTTACTCATTTCTTTCATATCTTTACATGAATTCTTCTTTTTACACTGTATATTTAAGGAAAATTAATTGCATCACGTGATTTTGCAGTCTAAAAACTATAAGAAAACATGAATTTATCATATCTAAGAAAAATCTGCTAACATATTATACCCAAGTAATTTTTTTTTTCGTTTTCCTTATAAAATTGTTACGTCCTTTAATTGTGCAGAAGGATTTGTAAATCTGTAAATGTAATTTGAAAATTGATGATGAAAAATTAATAATATTTGGTCGGTAAAAAAGAATGACTTTAGAATTTTCTTAAGACATTTATTTAAGACGTCTTGAAGTAAGAATTGACTATGAATACCGATCATAGTATTTTATTTTAAACAATCCAATTATAAATAACTCGGAAACTGAAACAGGCAAAAATGTTTTGGACAAAAGTATGATCTAGAAGGAGACAAATAATGCTAAAATCTGTAATAGCGATGATCCATGTGCCCTTTAAAAACCTAATTTTTTTTTCGAAAAAAAAAATCGATTTTTGAAGATCACATTAAGATTATCGCTATTTTTTAATGAAAATCTTACGGTTTTTTAAATATAATATGATTCTTTTAGTTATTTTATATTTAAAAGTATCAAAGAATTATTAAAAATCAATAATGTACGAGATATTTTATATTTTATGTAAAAATATGCTAAAATACAGTGTAAAATATCTCGTAAATTATTGACTTTTTATAACTCTTCTTTTATACACAGAATAATAGAAAAATTATATTATGTAAAAGAATTATAATTTTATTTTAAAAAATAGTGATTTTTATATGAAAAATTGATTTTTTTTCATTTACCATTATTTGTCGCCCTTCAAGCCATATAAAAATGTCTGAAATTTTTTTGTTTTACTGTACTCATTTTCAATATTAGAGACATTGGGACTATTTAAAATATCAATAAGTCAATACAAAATTATTATCAATTCATTATCAAATTATTTAAAACTAAACTCTTTGGTAGCTTAAACTTTTAAGTATAATTTGTAGCAATTAATAAGAAAATTAACTTCTATATATTATTAAAAAGTGATTTGTGATACATATTTGTTTTTATAGATACTTGTAAGATAAAATTTGTAAAATTTCTTTGTTATTTGTTTGCTAAATAGAAATATGATATATTGTTATTTTCTTATGATTCGTTTAGCTGACTGAACAAGCTCGAAAGGATTACAACCGAGGAAGAATGTACCTGTCGGACTACGCAACGCGTGAAGGTGTACCTGTTTTTCAGAATGTCGCTGATGCTCTGCAACACGCGATACAATTAGTTCAAAGTCCTTGTTGACTTAATTGCTCTTTACTGTTTTTTTTCTTTTTTTTCTATATTTTTCATACAGATAAGCTCATTGGTTCGACAACTAATTTATTTTTACTTTTAACGATGTCCAGCTACCATTTGAGATCGACATGAACATCATAGGTATAACAATGACGATAATGTCGTATTATCATTGTTATACTTATAAAAAGCGTTTAATAGTTACAATGATTTATTAGCTGCCTTCGTTAGTAAGATTGCTTTTTCTCATGTTTTAATTTTTTAATCATTTGTTGTCTCATCAACATAACTCTCGTATGTTATTTAGCACTTTCTGTGTTAATAATGCTCTTTGCTTAGTATTACTATTGTCATTTTTTAATTCTTGACAAAAATGAAACATGCAAGACTTTTTCTTTACGTCGAGATATTCTATTTATTGTTACTCTTATGAGCATGGCATTCCGAACCAATTATTTTTACTTTGTCGACTGTCACACATACGGTCCTTTTATTGTTTATTTTATTTTTAAAGGAAAAATATTTTATATAAGCTAATGAGTCGAGCAGTTAACCATTTTATTATTATTTAATTATATTTTTTTATTACTGTATTCTCTTATTGAATGACATAAAACCCTCATTTAATTACCATAATCAATAAAGAAAAAAAAGACAAGGCAATCTCTCACGGTAGATGGACATATACATTTTTCTCTTGTTTTTTTTTTATAGTAACTTAACAATCGCAAGTTTATGTAACTTTTTAATAACATGGTTGAGGATTGATTTGATATATGTGTATATAAAACTCATAATTGTTTCTAACGATTTAATCGAATTATTAACTTTTGGAATCAAGAAGAAATGCGAGAGAGAGGATGTCCTGTATAGGTTTTGCTCGTATTTTGAATGTGCCCATATGGCATAGGATCAGCTACATTACAATAAAATGTTTTTGAAGAATTGTAAAGATAAATATATAGATATATATATACGTGTGTGTATACACACACACGCACACACACACACACACACACACACATACATACATACATACAGTGTACAACTAAAATAAGGTACTAAATTTCGAGACCCAGATCCTCCACACCAAAACATGAAAAAAAGTTCATATGATTATATGTTCGAAAATCTAGTATTACTGAGATATAGCTAAATGTTTAAATATTATATGAAATATATTCCCCGATCTTAATCCTCTAAATTTTTATTTGTGGAGACGTTTAAAATTCTTAGTTTATGAAGTTCTAATCGCCAATGATGATATATTATCTCAACTTATCTTTAATGCTTATAACACCTCGCAATTGCCTCAGGATCTTTGAAAAAGTGCAACAGTCCATGATTTGATATATCCAAGCATGTATTGATTTTCAAATTGATTGAGATTTTCAAACACATTTCAACACATTTGTTGTTGAACATTGTTGTTATAATTAAAAATTGAAAATAATATTAAAGTAATAATAAATATTACTTTTTAATTTTTAGCTATTAATAAACACACACGTTTTGATGAACTTGATCCCGAAGTTTCTACCTTATTTTAATTTCACCCTGTATACATAGTGAATCAGATACTAATGGTTAAATCAGGATTCACCCTATGAGCGAAATTTATCGAGTGCACGTCTAATCGATTTACGCCTGATTGCGGCAATTATTTTGGCTTTATGCGACTTAAAATTGTGCTCGTCTTTATTTAAGAAAAAAAAGATGACGGATACATTTTTTAAATCAGTGTGAAAAAATCTGAGACAATCTGTTTCATCCTGATCTCCTGTACGTATGCATTAATCACATATCAGCTATTAATCAAGGCCGTAGATGTTCTCAACGCACGTTCTTGCGCACAAGCGACCAAAGGGACAAAATCGTCCTACAACTTCCCCACGTTAGTTTAAGTCCCACATTAAACCAAAATAAATTGGTACAATCGATAATTTCTCTCATATGATAAAAATCTGGTTCAACCATTAAGGTTCATCCTGTGTGTGTATATACAGTATGAATTTAATAAAGTAATATTTACAATAATATTTAAAATACATTGTGAAAATAAACTGCTAAGATTTTTATACACAAATATTTGTGTACGCATGCACATTTTCTGATTCGTCAGGCTTGTAAGTAATTTTATACAAGAGTCTTTGTATTTAAGCAGAAGTCTACTGTGATTAGTCATGCGAAGCCATTTTTGAAAATGTTCGGTAATAACAATTTCCGCAATGAAATAAATGTTTCGAACCAAAATACAATTTGACTTTATAATTTTGTATTTGCAGCTAAGTTTCAATTATTCAATATTAAATATGATTTTAGGAAACTAAAAATTATAATGTTTATTTAAATCACAATCTGTGAGATGTGTTTACAAATATCAAAATAAAAAAAAAACAATTATATAAATATAAATTTGCAATAATAAATTTAATAATGTAACATATATTTTAGTATTATATACGAGTAATATACATATTTTGTATAATAGTATTATAATATAATATGTTATTAATAGCGCACTGCAAATTTATATAATTGAAGGAAGATTTTCTACAAAAACCAAATAAGTCTATATTTAAAGAAATTGGAGTTATGGTGCTAAATCATACTTTATCAGTAGTGTCATCATGAACAATTACATTTGTTTATAAGGTTTTGCGCAAGAGCATGAAGACTTTCTTCTAAACCAATTTTCGATGCTGAGTCCGAATTTACCATCAAAATATTTTCATCAAGTTTAATTTTGAGATATAAGGGAAAACATTTGGTAAATATTCACAAAAGATCTATCCTCTCCAAATTTCAATAATCTTGACATATGTTGTGACCCTGAATGACTTTCAAGAAATTTTAGCCCTTTGTTAAAAAGTTATAAAAAATGTTGGCAATGTAAATGTATATGTATAAAATATTAGATATCAAGATCCAGCCTTGTAGTTAACGTTTCTTTATTTAAGAGTGATTTCACTTAAACAGTTTCGATTATTGTCGATAACATTGTAATTTTATTATCAAATTATATTGCCAACATGCTTTTAAAAATTCAATCTGATATCATTCTGGCGGCAGATTCGAACTCAGGATCCTAGAATATGTTTAAAAAAAGTTATATCTTGCGTTGAAATTAATGTAAAATATGTGAACTAGAATGTTTATATATTTCGGCAAAAATCATAAAAAATGGGAAACAAATATAAATAGCTAATAAATATAAAATTTCCATAAGAATCAAACAAATCCAATTGTTATACTTCTTTGGGTTCTCACAAATATATTAATCTAAGCTTAAAATTCTTTGTTCTTGTACCTATCTATTACATGCTTGGAAAATTATTATTTTTATTAAAAAAATATATAAAAAGATGTTTTTTTAAAGAGCAAATTTCGAAAATAAAAAGTGAAAAAATTATCGCTTTTCATACAGCATAGGAAATATACGGCAACATTGTATAAATATTTATTGCAAAAAATGGAAAAATGTAAAAAGAGAAATGTTGCTGCAGTATTGCAACATTGTAACAATGATAAAAAAATCCATCCTTAGAAAACTGATGCTTTATGTATTTTCTTTAGAAACATTGTAATGTAATATTGCAGTAATATTATAATCGCGGTTAAGGCCGTTCTTAGGTTTCTCTTTAATGGCACTGAAATCGAAGAACATGGACAGATGAGTGCATTTAACAAAGAGCGCTAGCCTACTTGCTCGGATTTAAAGCCATTCTATATAAAATGTATAGCATAAGCATAGCATAAAGTCATTGGATCAATGACTCTTGTGTAAATCAATATGGTTATTTTACACTGGATGCTCATTGATCCAGTAATCTCATGGTATTCTTATGCCTCGTGCCCACAGGACATGGAATCGCTTGCCATGCGCCGGAAGTTGGCGCGGTAGCTAATCAACGTTGAATAGAGTTTATCTTCTTCCGCGCGGCAGAATATAGGATTGGCTACTGTGCCAATTTCCACCGCGCGGCAAGTCTTGTGTTCTGTGGGCATTATGTATTATTCTCTGTTATTCATTTCATGTAGAATGGGTTTTAGCACTATTTCTCTTACCTTTTTGTCCCGCACGCGATCACCTGCCAGTCAACTCTCGGTCAAAAAAGAAATTTGTATTATTGACATCATCGGAGTTCGACCTTTGGTTCAGCATTCCCTTAAATAGGCCTTTTGTGTTATATCCCAATTGTATTAAAGGACTCGAAATACGATGTATTTAACGAGCTACATACGTGTGAAGAAAACCATAGACAAGAGGCCTCGCATAAAATTATTTACTTATTATTATTATTATTATTATTATTATTATTGCCATACATTATTTTTGGATCAATATGATTTCGAACGAGCAATCGTACGATTGTATGGATGTAGTATATTGTCATTTGGATAAGTAGCTGTTATTCGACTTTCAGTTTATTGTCTTCATTATTTTTACTTTCTCTATGATCTGCCTTTTTTTCTGTACTGTTCTTTCCAGGGAAATAGTATCTTCGTATATTTTTAAGTGATAACAACACCGGTATCATAGCTGGTAGAAAAAGAGGAATGTACACGGCGTACCTGTAACATTGCAAAATTATTATTTGTGATGTAATTTAAAAATATATGCTGAATTTTTGTTAATAACTTAATTTTATATACATACAAAAATTTAAGAAAAATTCACAAGGAGAAATTGAACAAATAATTTCTTTATCCAGTAAAATAAAATGAATTGAATTGGATGGAAATAAATTCATTTCGACAGTTTTTAATTCACGCTTCAGATTTTTCAATCCATTTGAATTAAAAAATCATATAATGTGGGTATGAATACATCCGAATTCAACATGATGAATAGTTCATTTATTATTACAATTCATTTGAAAAGATAATATCAGGAAATGCATTTATCCAAATTTAAAATAGCGTATTTCGTATTTCAATCCATTTGAGTCTATTTGAATCTAAATACATTTTAGAACTTTAAAGCGCAAACTCAGATAAATTAAAATGCATTGTAATTTTCAATTTATTTGAATTTATTTTTGTTTGCTTGGTACGTTACGTAGAGAATGAATCGTTTTAACAGGGTATTTATACTACCAGAACAACTTGAAATTTTCAGGAAATTATTTCAGAAAATATATTTTTTATGAGACACATTGATAATCATGAATTGTCTGAGGATTTTATTGATCATTATTCATATGTTTTAAATCCTTGTATTCTTATTCATTTCGATATATAGAAGAAAGATGGGGATCCTGAAATACGTATAGGGTGATGAGATATTATAATATCTCGTATAATTCGCATTGAATTCTAAGAGCAGCAACTATTAAAATTATTTCATTAAAATTTATTTAAACATTGTAGGATGGTCAGTGCCCGCTGCGTTTTTATAAAAGTTGAATTTCAGTTTTCAAGGTAGCAGGGATTTTTACAAGTGTATACTCTATGTAGTTTTGAAAAATATGTTAGATATTAATTTTTTAACTTTAGCTTGAATGTTTTAAATGTGACTTTCAAATAATGTAATTGAATTTAATGTGTGCCACAATGTATGAATAATTCGGAATTTAAAGTTATATCATGCAGTAAAAGGAGTCGTGAGTCGTTGCATTATGAATGTAAGACACTTCCGATTTTACAACTTTAGTGGACGTTGCATAATACTTACTAGCAGCAAAGAAATTATTTAAAAAAATTTTTTTTTTTCAAACAAAATATATTTTATACATATAATGTTCATGAAATCATATTTCATAAGTGCCATGCGGCACTTAATATTGTGTAAGATCTATGAAGGATTATTAATTTGTGATTTTTTTATAATTAAAAGTGTCCTATGACATTATCTTTTAGTATTCTACGACTTTTTGCTATCTCATAAACGCATCCTTTTTTCCTCCTTCGATAAATTGTAAATTACATTGTTTAAGAAAAACTAATTATACCAATAAAAACTTCATATTGTCTATTACTATAAAAAAAATTAGAAATATGAAATATTTATTTTCTTCTATTTGAAAAAAAATTTTATGAAACCCTTGCATTTTTGCCATATATTCCAGAGGGATATGACACTTAAATGTGAGATATACGGCGCATAAATAATTTATAAATAATATTTCTAAATAAGACGTAAAATGACATAATAATTTAACTTAATGAATATATTTGCAAAGTTTACTAAGGAACAATAAAGATATGCGAAATAATGCCCAGACAGTACACAATATTTGATTAACATTCATAAATATTTATCAAAGATGATTGATCTTTCCTCATTCTCGCTCGAATCTATTCCCGGAGCCGGCACCAACGAGCTAATTCACACAATGGGAAGTTGGTTTATTTCATACTAATTCAACATATAATATGACATGTGGCGATATGATCGACAGGCAGTTTATAGAATTGAAAAATGTATTTAATAATTAATATAAAAATGATTAAGCACCAAAAATTGTTTCAATCAAAAAGTAGCATGTTTTTTTAATGGTGTTATTCACATATTTGTCTAAATTTTTAACTTATAATTTAAAATTATGCTTACTTTTGATCCTCTGGAAAGTAAAGAAGCGCTAAGAGTGTCGGGTCGGAAAAGGCCGCCTCAGAAATAATGAAAGCTTCTTTGCTAAGTATGAAACTACGTTCGAGATCGCCTCGTCGTAGATGTTCAGCGGACTCGTGCACTAGATCGAGGGCGGTGTTGATTCTGTTTCCCACTATATCTGTGATAACGATGTTGCTAATCTCTTTGAGTAGTCGTGCCAGTGATTGTAAAGTTAATTTGGCTGAAGTTAATTGTTCGACAGTGCGAAATCTCAACAAGGAATCAATTTCCCAGTCGCGTGATTTCAACCCTACCAATGGCACTGCCGTCGCCCCATTAATAGATTTCTGAAATCATTTACACTTCAAATTTTTGCTATTGATAAAAGATTGCAAAATAAAATATTGTACGTGGTTGACGAACGCGAGATAGAGATTTGTAAGTGTAAGAAAAGGTGTACTGGGAGAATGTGAGTAAGAGAGAATAAAAAAGACGAAGATGGAGAAATAAGTTGTAAAAATGGTAGAGTAAAAAGAAATAAGGGCGTGATTGAGGACAGGAAGGGATGGTGGGAGACTTAAAGCTTAAGAGATATTTGATTGGAAGAGTATTACCATTTCTGGGATACCTAGCAGTAGTCTGAGCTGTGCCAAAAATGTGCCTACTATAGCAGTTTCCTCAGGAATGACAGTAACCGCTTCATCCTCTCGCGCGTTATCGCAAATCTCTGATGGTGGGTTAATCAAAACCACGCCACCCCATCTATAATAATTGCACGATATTGCTAAAAGTTAAATTAATTTCGAAATAATAGAGAAGAAGATGATATTTATTAATATCCTTATAGGTATTATAGCCATATTCGTAACATCTCCGTTATTAAGTGACGAATTCTACTGATATTACTTATGGAATCAGTACCAGTTGTTATGATAAATATATTAATGTCAGTGATCAAAGTGACTAAAGACATTTGCCTAGGAAAGTCAGAGAGTCCAAGTTAGCATCAGTTATTATTAATTTTTGATTTATAATATTGTGAGATTATTATTATTGTTGAACTTACAATTATATTTCAAGACCGAAAAATTATGGCTACGCAGTTCGATAGCCACGGACATTCTGCATCCCCTCCCCCCTTTTTAGGGGGGGGGGGGAATAAAATAAAAAGTTACCAGTATGATTCGTTTCATATTTTAAAATAGAATAATAACATTTCATAAAAGGATTTTTCGAAAGTATATTTTCAAAATTGGGCTCCAAGGTGAAAATAAATAAAATGAAAATATTCGTTAAAAAAATACAAATTCGTTTAAATTTCATTAAAAAGTATTCTAAAACGTGAAACAATCTCAGAAAATTTTCAGTCAAATTTCAACGAAGTTTTCGAAAAAATTTTTTCACTAGGCTAAGACTATTTATGACAAAAGCAAACTAATCGAGAGTGGAGAATACCTCGGAGAAAGAAAAGCTTCTACGTTGCTGTCCGTTCGTGATCTATGCCCGCTGCGAGTGTAGATATGTAGAGGCGCACTGTCACACGGTACCATATAAACGACTAAATTGATACATGGATGAAGACTAACCTGCGACGCTAAAATTTAGTCAGTTATATTTGGTGCACGTATTATTTTTGCACATATTACAAACCTAATTTCTTTTCCAATGGCGTCACAAGTTGTGGCAGAACGCTCTCACGTAAAGCAAAATGCCTGCGGCTCGGACTGCTGTCGGGTACACGTCTGGGGTTCATGTCTAACGGCAATAAGTACAACCACTGCGATTTGACCGAAAAATTACTCAAGATAGACAGCTCGTCTAGAAATGGTTGCATGTACTCTACGACAAGAAATTCAATTCAGTAAAATCAAATGTGAATTGTTATGCAATTTTTGTTAATAATTAAAATGTGTGCTTACAATTAGTGCAAAACGTTTTTAAATAATACTAATTTTTTCATTAAGTATTTTTCGAATTATGAAACTCGAAGTTATAACTTCAAGTTATAATTTTTTTCTTAAAGCAGTTTAGCCAATGCTCTTATGTGACAAACTGTAAATGGTGTACCTTCAGTTACTGTCTTAAGATTCCAATCAATTTTTAGCTTTTGAGGATCAGGATTAACTAAGGTGATTAGAACATCGTATGCTGGACTGGCTGGGAATCGTCTTCTATTTTCCTCGTCCAAGCTATACATGGTAGGCTCCGCAAGCGCATTTTTTGTCAGCGCCAGTGACTTATCATGCAGAATCCATTCTGACAATACTTGTATCAATGTAGCAATGCCTGGAGACACATATTATTACAGTTAAGTAATTTTCCGAATAAAGAATAAAGTTTTATTTAGAGAAAGGTCGTCAATATTGGCATAGCCCTCCTAAAGTAGCCATTGTATTTCTCGGAAACTGAACATTATAATATATTAATACTGATAATAACATGATCTATTTAGATAAGTAAAACAAGATAAGTAGAAAAAAAACCCATAATTCATACGTTCATATGCAGTGTTCTTTCAAATAGATTGCAATTGATTCAAATAAATTGCTTCGATATAGCAATCGACTTACTGGTTTCTGTAGAAAAATATAGCGTTCTATTGGAACCAACCAGAACAGCGTCATTCAAATTTGTCGCTTCCAACAGTAGTAAGTTACCTACATCCAAATCGAAGGTCGCAGCCACCTTTTCAAGCTCATGATACACGAAAACGGACGCCAGGAGATTATTGGAAATTACCTGATACTCTACGTTCAACTGATATATTTCTGAAAATTGAAAAAATGGTTGAGTTTAATCGAAAATAATCTCAAAATAAAAATTTAAAGACAGAAGACAAGATAGGATTATAGTCCCTATCTACATTTTATATAATTTCATTAATAATCAATATTTTAAATTGATAACTTAAGAATTATGTTCATCAAACTGTTTTTCAATAAATTAGACTCAAAGTTACAACATTTATTGTACTAAATATAAAAATGTAATGACTCCATAATAGGTCGAAGAGGAACAGGGATGGTATTGATTCCTTCACTAAAAATATTTAAAAGGGTTTTTAAAAAACACAGTATTATGTTATAAAATTATATAACATTAATACACTCTGATTCTAAATAATAAATTAAACAAATAAAATTGTAAAAAGAAATTGGCCATAAAATTAGCAGCAGATTTTTTGGTGCGATTTTCAACTTTTTGTAATTAAACGATTAGCTGTATAATTGATCACGATGATCACAGCAGTCTTAATGATATGATAACATTTTTATTTGAAGCTAATGCATTTTTGATAAAAAATCACTGATTAAAATGTTCCAAAATAAATATTAAGTTCAATAAATTTCATCAAAATTTTATTAACATTTGATTAAAATTTTCATAAACATTTTTTTATCAGAGATAGTAATAAATTAGATCTTTTGTGTTTTATTTTTACTTACCAGCATTTGCGAATGTTCGTTTGATCTCATGTGCGAGCAACTCGGCACGATTGTGTGAGAGTGCTGCAATAGTGATTTTTGTGGTAATTTTAATGTCCAGTTGCGACAATTCGTCAATTCCAGTGTAAGGAAGTGTAACCCGGGGTACTGTTGTAGTTTGCCACCACAGAGGCACACCAATACCCAATAATAATACTGCAAATGACACGCTTGCGTACACTCTGTATTTTTCTGTAAGTAAAGATGACATAATATTATGTTTTAAAATTAAGTACAGTATAATTACGTAATAAACAAAAATATAAAATATAAAAATATTTTTATAAAAAAATTGTGTATATTATACAGAATTTTGTATAATATGTGTACATGTGCATACTATTCCAGTAAATATTATGATGTCTTAAAAACTATTTAAAAACGGGCCATCGATAAATAAATAATTCAAGTAAAATAAAATATTTTCATTAAAATAATAAAATTATTTAAGAAAAAGAGTCAATTATTTCAAAAAATATTTTATAAGATAAAGATATACATTATTTGAAAAGTCAAATAATTGCCATTTTGAGTTCAAACATTGATTTGGTTAGATTATTCCAATACATAAATTATTTTGGATTTAAGAAAGTTTGTTAAAGAAGCATTTCTCTCTATGTGCATATGGAAAATATACATTAAAAAAATTATGTTCGAGTCTGAACTGAAAATGTAGTCATATATTGTAAATTTTATTGTATTTATAAAATGTATTAAATTTCAATATATTAGATGCAATTTATACATAAAAAAATTTTTACCTATTTTATTATTTATTATATACATAAGTATTATATAAATATTATATTTAATAGTAAAAAAATGTAATATTTATATAATAATAAAATAATAAAATAATAAATAAAAATGATTTTATGTATAAATCGCATTTAATCATGTACTGAAATCCAATACATTTCGAGAAAATTACAACAAGTATGTAATCAAATGTAATTTAGCATAGCCGGGGAAACAAAACAAAATAGAAGAAGGAAGAGATATTTTTCATTATTCAAAATTTCAATTACACTAAAGTTTTAAATCTTTAATGTGAACTTGTATATTTTAACATCATGATGAATAAGCGTTATTTAACCAGGGTCGAGAATGCATTACTATTGTACAGAGCTTGTATATTTAGTGGGAATACCTACACCAGAATCAAACAGTTTATATACAAATATTATATGTATAAAAATGTATAACTAAATAAAAATTGAAATTATGTGCACCGATAGTTCACCAGTTCCCATTTTGTTGTTGTAACAAAAGTAGTAAAACGCTTTTCCCACCCTCTTAACCTTCGAGATAAAATTGAACCGCGTCCAATTTAGTCGTCAGTATTCTGCTGTGCGGGTATAACGAAACATTAGTTCAATGTTAAGTTCGTAACCACGCGACTTGCAAAATTATTTGAATACAACATTTTCGACAATCGGCAAATTCCATGACTAGATCTGATAATTGTGTGCCAATTGTGAAGAATATGCAATCGTGAAAAACGATGTAATTACGATGATGTCAGGTAATTGATATTGAGTTATGTAACAATTATTATGTATCCATGCAGCAGTAATTCTTGCGGAAAATTTTCTGAAAGATTTTAACTTTTATATTTTCACGTGCAACACTTCCGAAAGAATTTTGCAAAATGTCATACAAAATTTTCCAACAGAAATGTTTTTAAAATCTTGTGATATGAAATGTCGCAATAGAAATTTTCCTAAATTCTATCACATACAGTAAAATTTTAAATTTTACTTAGAGACGTTAAATCCTCAAGCAAAACATTTGCTTTGTTGTTTTCGCCGACTGAACGAATACAAATTTTTAAAATCCGCTCACGGCATGTTGTCTCCCTGATTAAATAAGCAACAATTTTCCAACTCCGCTAATTATATATGTTTCGTATAAAGTAGAAAGTATGTGAGTATTATGAACACATATTATCTTCATTGTTAAGTGACGAATTGCTAGTAATTACTTATGGAATCATTTGTTTAGTAGCCTGCCGTTAATGACGCTAATATGCCAAAATACATAACATAGCATATTATATATATATATATATATATCATTTTTATTTTTGAGCATTTCAGCATTGTTTCAAGATACATTTTAACATTTAATTATACATGCTTCTTCATTGTTTTTAAACATGAGTGTATTATCGAATATATGTATGTACACACAAATATATGTACACTCAAGTTTTTCTTTGTTATTTAACTTTTTATTCGATTGTGTACCTTTCGAGTTATTGAACAGTATTTTGTTAATGTAAGCCTGGAAGCGTGCTGGGCTATCAAGATTTTCATATCGAAATATTTCTTTGACACTTACAATTAGAGGCTTGCATTCAGAAACATTAGAGATATTATTTTATCTTTGCTGTTTACCGAATGTTAAACAAGGATAAAATGCACTAGGATACATCTAATAATGAGTGCACCTGAGCCATGTTTCTGCACGGAGTCCTACTAATTATAATTCACGTGATATGTATAAAAAAAAAGAGATGTCAAAATCCAAGCAAAATAACAGGCTATAACAACGTCAAAACGTCATTAAAGTGAATCGTGATTGATCAAAAAGTGACTTTTAATAATCATTTTAAATTTTGTTGCGATAATTTTTTGTTCTGTTTGAAACAGATTTAGTGTTAACAGTAGGAAGATTGTGTACATGTATGCATTTTGCAATATTTCATTTTTTCTTCTATAATTAAAAAGTCTAAAAGTTTGTTTTGTAAAAATAGTCTTTTGGCAGTTATCTGTAATTTATTTATCTTCTAACTGAAGTTAGCATTTGCCTCTATCTTAAAATTTCGCCGTTATATTGTAACCTTTTCTAAAAATTTATTTAAAAAAACATTATAATTTGGTAACAAAGTACTATGTGTTTTTTTAAACAAAACCAATTTTTTAAATTTATTTTTGTAGTGACCCATATTACCATCCTTGTTCCTCTTTGATCCATTGTGCAGTGATGTCACATTTTTATAAATTACGTCTTAAATAATAAATATTTCATAAGAGTTTAGAATCTATTAAACAATACTTTGATGAATATAATCGTTTCAATATAAAATATTGATTATATTGATAAAGTTATTGAATAAAATGTAAAAGATGTCCATAATACCACCTTCTTTTCTAATATTATTAATATTATTTTTATTATATATACTATTCCTCGTACAATTCAGTGGAATTGATGCTTGTATTATGGCGTTTGCTGTAAATGTACGCTCAACTTTTCTTGAATGCAAAACAACATGACGATGCGCATGGAATGAATAATGTGAGACAAGAATAAAGAATGTTTCCGGCGAATTGCGATTCAGTCAAAAGATATACCGAACGTATTTGAAATTCATTAGAACTAAAGAGGAAAGGAGGTGGGGAGAAAGCTGATGAATTTTCTATTCGTATATTTTTTTTTCCTAATACATACTAAGAATATCAACAATAACTTCTTAATCATTGATTTTTTTTGTCTCAATAATTTATTTACTTTCTGTACTGAAATCGCTAATCAAATTATTAAAAATTATTAGAAATCGCTAATCAAATTATTTAGCAGAAGTGCTATTTTTTGATTAAATTCAGTTCATTATATATATATATATATATATATATATATATATATATATATATATATATATATATATAAAATATATAATGACTTATAATATTTAATACTAAAAATCTAACACAAAGTTTTTCACATTTTTACACGGTTTGTTAACAACAAAAATTCTTATAGTAACTCATAACACTTTCAAAAATTTTTGATATTTTGAATTTATAAAGATTTCTGAAAAATATTTGGTAATTCACATATACAAGAATTTTAGAAAAGATGTAAACTTTCTCGTACATTTCTGAAGTGTTGCAATTTATATTTAAAACAAACCTAGAAATTTTTTAAAAACATTATATACAATTATAAATTAATAATAAATTAATAATGAATTATAAAAATTCTAAAAAATTCTGAAATTTATATCGAAATTTTGAAAAATTGTGAATAAAAAATTTAAAAAAATTATCGTCAGGGTGAATGAACAACCAAATATTTTGCTAAATAATACACAGGAAACAAGAATACAAGGAATAAAATATATAACCCATTCCCGACGTGGTCCTTTGAGATATCGTGTTTTGAGCATATACAATTCCGCTTCTTCCTTCCGTGGCGTATTCATGACCGGGAGACGAAGGAATGTAGATTTTCTTGTTACCAACTTGATGCCACAGTGCATTTCAGGTTTTCTTCATGGCAAGGCAAGGTATAATCTCTGAACGCGGGTTTCTCAAACAGGAATTGCATTATATACGTAAGTCGACTAGTATGAAGACACTCGACTTGTGATTAGCAATTTTAAAAAATGTAATCTTTACAACATAATGTAAAATAATCAGGATTAAATAATTAACTAGTTAAAAAGTTAAAAATTAAATAATAAAGTAAAAAATTAATTACTTTTAACTTAATTAAAAATTAATTTTTAACTTTAAATAATGATTTTTAAAACACATAAACACTTTATCTTATTAACTTTTTTCCTAAATTAAAAATTTATTTACATAAAAGAAAAAATTATAATTGCATTCTTTTCCTTTTTTTTTGTTTCAGACGACTGTGTGTCAAGATTTTATGGAAACCATGAGGTGATGCGCGCGCTCGGACATTAAAAACATTAATAAAAATTGGATATTGTTATATTATTTTATCAGAAGAAAGTCGCCAATATCGACATATGTTTTCTAAAACGATCTTATTTCTAGGAAATTAAACACTGCAATTTATTAATACTAATAAAAATATGCTTATGCATATCTCTACTCGTAAATGATGTATTTCGTTCAGCTATAGAAAGCTGCCTGTGGTCTTTACGCTGCTTAATAGGGTATTATCGTTTTGCGAGCAAAAATAAGATTATTTTTTTTAGAAATTTTTTACATGTGTAAATTACACTTTCTCTCTCTCTCTCTCTCTCTCTCTCTCTCTCTCTCTCTGTCTCTCATCCTTCTTCCTCTTCACATGTAAAATAAAAGCAACTAATAAATTATTTAAATATTTATAAAATATTACAAATTGAAATCTGAAACACAGAGAAATCTTCTATTGAATGTAGTGTACAAATGTACAATAAGTATTCAATTATTATAATAGTGTGTTCACACAATTTATAAATTCATTTATTACACTTTTTATAATTCTATTAAAATTTCAAACATAACATACGAAAAGCTCAAAGCCTTTAATGAGTCTCTTAATATTTCTAATTTTAATATCAAATATTGAAAATAAATATTTAAACTAAAACGAAACTTATCTAAATATTCTTCCTATTCACAAAAAATCAGAGAATTTCAAGAACAAATTCTAAAAACTTAATAAATTGCTTTTCAGCCATTAGGAAATTTTTTTTTTAAATATTCTTACAAAATAAAAAAAAATTTTGTAAGAAAAAGATATGTAATGACATACTGCAAATTGCATAATTTCCTTAAAAAGCAATAATAGTTTTTTACTACAATTGATTCGTCTCATTAATTTTGCGTATAAAGTACAGTTACCAAAAAATGAATAGTTTACGAGATATATTCTGTACAAAAGTATGCTAGAATTAAGTACGTGGAATATCTCATTAACTATTTTTTACATAATTCTGCTTTAATATTTTTATGTAAAGAAAATAAAAATCATATTATGTAAAAGAAATCATATATAATTCATTCAAAAAAGTAATGATATAATGTAATTTTGAAAAATCGATGTTTTTCAAAATTAATTTTATTATTATTTGTCACCCTTCATATCGTACATTTTTTAAAAATACATTTCTTTCAATAAGGGATTCACATAAAAGTAAAGTGCCCTTAATATTGCTATGGAATGCAAAGATTGTGCTGATATGTGCAAGGCTACTGTAACGCATATACGGTATCATCTACATCGAAGAATTACGAACCTGAATAATACACAGAGAATTCGAGCAGTATGTAAGGGCCGTATGTAAGAATAAAGTGCCCTTGCTAGATTAGCATACTTACAAGATAGATATGCAATTTTAAACTATGAAAATAATTGATGCGAGTGTTAACTGTATTATCTTTTATCATAATTTTATTTATTACTATTTAAAAGTAATACTTTAACACACTATTAGCACAGACTAGCACAACTTACAATTGAGAAAATTGGAAAAAAAAATAAAGATCTTACTTAAAAAAATATTTTTTTGTTATTTTTTAAATATGTTTTATTACTTTAATATTCAAGTACAATGTAACAAAAATCCATCATAATTCAGCACAAATCTCGAAATAAATAAATTTTATAAGTGGCAGACTTCTTACAAATAAAAAAATATCAAATGTTCTGAAGCTTTGAGTGGCAATGCAGCTAAATACATTGTCAACGCAAAATATTTCAGATGTTAAAAGCAATTTTTTAATATTTTTATCAGAATATTCCAAATTATTCATATATTTAGGTTTATTTTAAAGAATTTTTTTCACTCTAATTAACGTAAACAAAGTATTTCAGATGTAAAATGCGCACGTGAAAATATATCATATTGGTAAATTTTCATATTGTGTCAATAAAGAAATTGATGCATCAATACAACTTTTGACGTCCGCATGGAAAAAGCATTAGTATCAAATATTCCATTTAACAATCATTGTGTTTCATATTCTTGCTTATACGTACATGAAATAATAATAATCTTGTTTATATACATATAATTTTTAAAATTCCTTAAAGAATTTAATAATTTTAAATTTCAGCATTACTTTTTATTTTTATTTTAGCATTATGATAATCGTTTAAAAAGCTTGATTGCTTTAATAACAATAATAATATTAAATACTAATTCTTCGTTTGAAGAGTATTTGAATATATGCTGTTGTTTTCTAAGCGATATTTTTCCATCTCAATTTATAAAAATTATTATTGATTAATGAGAACATTATGAAACCATACAAAATTTCTTTATGTAAGCAAATTATGATTTATAATCTGTTTAATGATTTATAATCTTATTTCAAAAATAAAGATATTCTTAAAACAAAAATGTTCTTTTTTTTGGCGTAAGAAAATCTCATGAAAACATCGATCGCTTGTTAATAAGCCAGACTTCAAAAGACAAGCAGACATAATAATACATTTAAAAAATTGCAACAATCTCATGTCGGAAACCAGTAAGCTAAGAAAAGATAAAGAGAAAGAGGGAAGGAAGAGAGAGAGAGAGAGAGAGAGAGAGAGGAAGAAAGAAGAAGGGGAAAAGAAATAAAGAGGAAGAGGGAAGAAGGAGGGAGAAGAGTGAAGCAGAGAATGCGTCAAAGGAGAGGAGGAATAAAGTCTGAATTGAAGCCTTAATTCTACGCGCTTTGGGCTTGGACGATCAGTACGAATGGAACGCAACGTCGAATAGCTCGGGAGACCCCGAGAAGCGATCGTGAGTGATAGAAACGACAATAGAGACGAGAATAATAGAAAAATTTATGAAAAAAGCATATTGCAAAATTAAGTAAAATTACGTGGAGACTACAAGATTTCATGGAATGTTGTAGCAAGATTGACTTTTAGAATTTAGGAGAAATTCTATTGCTCATAAACTTGTATTAGTAGTGACAATATGATTGTTAAGGAAGCAATCATATTATTAAATATATAACGACGTGAAATTAAACAATTGTGTCAATTATCGTTCGCAGTGTTGGTGACTAAAAGGAGACAATCAGGTTAAATAGATCATAATACCACGCTACGTATAAATAAGTACGTGATAAATTGAAATAGGCGTACAGTGCGATTTGATGTGATTAACCAATTATATTCGCTTATTAATTATTGCTTTGCATTATTGGGTCTTATACTTTTTATTGTTTGTTAATCTGTGTAAAAGTTCAACGACAAATATAAAATATTTGTCGATAAAGTTTTACACACATTGTAACTATTGCTAATCGATTTTTAAGAAATCGGTAGTGAAAAAGATTTTGAAATTTTCAAGGACGTTGAAATATCGTACATAAATATCGATATAACGCTTATACAATTTGAAAATCAATATATTAAGAATAGCCACAATGCGCAAATAGCCATGATATAAATATTCTTAATAAAAAATAACAAATGTTAAATACAACACAATATGTAAATATGTTATATATTAACATATAAATTTATATATCTAAATGTTTATATACTTAAATGAAAAATCTAAAAAAAAACTAAAAAAATATTTTGTATGAAATATATAAAATCTCAATTTTAAAAAATCTCGACTTTTATCGTATAAATTAAAATTTACGTATTTTAATTTCATAATCACTGGATTGTTCTAACTGTAACAAACTTTTTTTTCTTGCTATTTTCGTGAAACTGTGATCTTTTCTTCAAAATACGTTTCCAACTGCAAAAGAAAAAAGAAAGACGAAGAACAAGATAAAATGGGAAATACTTTGTCTTCTATTTTTAACACAGACGACTGCATTAATACAGACGTCTCTTTCAATTCAATTCTTCTATGTGAGAACGTATCAGTGACACAAGGAGAAAAATTTAACATCTTGCAACCCATCCAAATATTAATAATCCACATTTTGTAAGTTGCGTTACACCGCATGCATGCGTATAACGGTGCATCGCATGCACTGCACACATCGCGCGCGTCGCTTGTGGAATCAAAGAAAAGAACTTGATTACAATAGAATGATTGGACATGATAATTTGAGTTAAAATTGCACACACGTCCTAATTTGTTGAACCTATCATAAACATGCGTAGATCATATTACGAATTAACAATGTAGTAAGATTTTAATATACTTTGCGTTTCAATAAAAAAATTGATCAAATAATTACAGACATTTAAAAAAGAATAAAAAAACATTAGAAAAATAAGAAAAAACACAACTAATTAAAGCCTTACTGCTAGTTAATGCTGATATTTTTTATGTAATTTTATATACATTTTCAAGTTTACCGAACTTACTGCTGAGGTATTATTTTTCGCAACAAATTATTCACAATTTTTTAAAAGAAAAGGACAATTTTTTATTGGCACCATTTCCATACTAGATGCTTGTTAACATAATTATTATTAAATTAATTTTCAATTTAATATTGTGATATTACTATTCTCAACTTAGAATTGTGGTTTCGAAGTGCAGTTAAGTGAACTTGAAAATGTATACAAAATTACAAAAAATAACAGTACTAAGATTTGGCTATAATTGTTAAGGCTCTTTAATTAACTGTAAAAAAAATAGAAAACATTAGTTTAATATAATTTCTCAAAAAAATTCATTTAAGTAATATTTCTTTTGAAAAATTTTTAACGATTGCTATTTATAAATAATTGTAAATGTTAATTATTAAAATTTTCCCAAAATAATAAAGTATTTATTAATAAAATAAAGAATATCCTTTTCAGAAATTATTAAAATAAACAAAGTGTAATTTACATCACGTGTATAGTGTTGCAAGTACAATGATGTAATATAAATGCAGTAAATACAACGATGACGAATGTGCGATTACAACTATCGCTGATTCAATTTTTATCATTTTTTCCATATACTATATTTAATGCGTCTCGCAAATCGACAACAAAAAACCGCGAATGCGTGATAATAACCAACTCTAAAGAAATCGAATTTTTCAATATGTATCCTAAGTCTTACGATAATCGTGATAATTTTTCAATTGAGAAATTTACATATTAAAAAATATGTTAAGTTATTTTACTTTATAATTGCACTATGACACGTGTGTAATACTTTCATTAATAACATCATGAACAAATCCTATATCTTCTGATTACATGCTATACTTCCTTAATATACAATAGTTACATGTAACATAATTAACCCTCACTAATCAACGTGGGGTCATTCGCGTCCAAACAAAATTTCCCGCGTCGCATACATCGGTATAGTACGTGCCAAAATTATATAGTTTCGCCAATTGTTATTGTCATTTCACTTTTTAATTACGGTTGAAAATCATCTTATTACGGTGTATTCTTTAAAGGAAGCGTAAAACGCGAATGAGTCCACGTTGTCTAATAGGGAACAAAAAATTATGTTGGCTAGTGAGAATTAATTATATATATTAGCTTCCTTATCACAAATTACATTCTTCAATAATTAATACCTATACAGTAGACAAATCTGTATATAATCAAATATAAGTATACAGAGGAAGCTATTTAAATTGAGACACTTGAAAATATTAAAAAAAAATTTCAAATTTTTAATTTTTAAATTTTAAACAAAATTTTAAAGGAAAGCTAACATTATAGAAACTGTGGCAGTCTCTCTTTTGCAATGATATTTAGATACTACTTATTAATCTGTATTTACTTTGTTTTTTTATTTTGACATTAATTTTTTACGAATATAATCGTATATAAAAGTATTGACATATTTAAAAATGCTAAAATGTCGATTTAATATTCTCTCTCTCTCTCTCTCTCTCTCTCTTTAAAAATTGTTCTAATACCTCATATTTAAATAAAATGCATTCTGTCATAATAGATATGAAAAATAAGCTAGAATGAGCAATAAGTGTTAGTGTTTTTAGTTTCGAACAATATTCGGAAATTATAGATAAAACATTTATTTCAAATTTTTTTCTTTTACTAGACAAAACAGGCGCGCAATACAGCCTTTGATAATACGAGCTTTTGATATTACATAATTTACAAATTTACTATTAAAAAGAATCCACGATACATTACTTTTTGTCACAGCTGTCAATGTTAAAGCTGTCAAAATTTATCAACGCGAAGACAGCTATTCTCGTAACACGAAGTAAGCCAAATAAAAGAACTAATCAGTATCGTGAAAAACCGTCAATAATAAAATCGTTTACACGACTTTTTTATGAGAGGAAACTTATATCATTTTTATTATTCTTCACACATAAACGGTTTTAAGAGAATATTATCATTTCGCAAGTTAAAAAAACGCAACTTTTACGGAATAGTTTCACGGAAACTATGCGAGTGATTGATTTGAAACTTTATGCATAACATATATTTTATTAATATTTTTAATATTTTTAATAATAAATTATTTTTGCAATTCAAAATAAAATTATAATTATATAACAATGTATACAACAATGTTTGGGTGACGTATCCGAGCGCGCATCATGGTTTCCATTAAAAATCTCGACACACAATCATCTAAAATATAAAAAAAAAAATAAAAAACACTTAATCTACAGATGCTCGGTTATCATTGGTACCAGAAAAACGATTTATTTTTTAAATAATTATAAAGTAGGTAAAAATTGTACTTAAAAAATCGCCAAAAAGTTGAATTTTACGTTAAAAATAAAATAAAAATTCAGTATATTTTAATTTTGGTGGTATCAACAGTAGAGAGAGAAAGAGACATTTAAAATATGTAGCTACAGAGTAAAGTTGATCGGTTCATTTATTTCTCTAAAATCATGAGTACCAGTGCAAAACATAGTTTCGAGAAAAACGCATTTAAAGTTTTGAGTATAATTTAATCGTATATTTCGAGTACTTACGTAAGTTTCAACAAAGATTCAAAAACATGAGCAATTTCTCTTATGACTTTTCATGGTATACACACAACTGGTTTCAGTATTCAAAAACGCACCTGTTCTTAGAACCGTTACATTGCATTGAAACTTGGGGAAACTCGGTGAACGCTGCTTCGAATATTAGGTTAAAATTTCCATAATTTCTTTAATTTTTTGATAAAAATTTAACAGTAGATTCTTAAAAATATGTATTTTCATGAAACGTAAGAAAAAAACGATTTTTTTGATCATCAAAATAATAATGCCTCCTAAAATTTCTTTTTCATATTTAAAAATTCTAATAAGTAAGTAATTCATTAATAAAGTTAATAGTCATTATTACAATCGTATTTTTCCTTCCTTTTTTTTGAAAAATATATACACAAACCCAGTATGTTGTTTCTGAGTTATAATTACTTTTATGTTTAAAAAATTGTAATTTATAGCTAAAATAGTTTGAAAACAAGTTATTTTTGTTAACAAACTATAAGCTGAATTGTGATTATAAAAAATAAATTATAATTTTTTTAACATAAAAGTGGCTATAACTCAGATTCAGAAACGACTTATTTTCGGACCTATGTTTAGATGACCTTTTTTCTTCTTTTTGAATCCCAAATTCATTTCCCGGAAGTACTGTGAGCGATTTTCCGAGCACCCTGTATATGTATATACAATATACAGAATGTCCCAAAATTTGCCACTTCAAAGTGTAAGACATGACATTTTATGCTAAAAGAGACAAACCGAAAAAATAATCACAAAATGCTTAATCTTTTTGAATTCTACAAATAATTAATTCAAAAATTAAATTGATGAGAAATTTAATAATTTTAATGCTAACAGGCATTTGTAAGATTCCGTTTTCCCCCCCCCAAAAAAATTGTGAAGAAATTATTGTCAAAAATAATACCTCAACTAGGATCTTAACATGAACAGGAGTTACAAAATTAATAAAATTAATTGTTAATAGATACCAAAATCCGGATTGAAATAATACTTTATTCATTAAAAAGTATTAATCCGTTCTCGAGATATTCAAGTTATTATATATGTATAGTACGCCGGTCCTACATTGGTTAAAATACTCTCCAACCAGCACTGAAGCTTTCACTTTGGAAGTAGGTAAATTGAAGAAAGATAAAAAAAGCTTTTTGCAGTTACGTAAATTTTACGATCTTTTTTCATCCAAGTTTTGAATGCAAAAAGATTGTGAACTTATATAATTGCAACGAGTTTTCAATATAACAAATACATTGCATCACATCACTTAATCGTAATATTTTTAAGAGTAGGCTTTTTAATATTATCGGAATATTACAGAAATATTTCGTAACTGCCAAGCAATATTACAATGTTTCAATGTAAGGTTTGTGCATTATTTCTGTAATTTTTCGATGATGTATAGATATACATACATATATGATATTTTCATTGATAACGTCGGAAGTGCGAGTTAAACCAGTGATAAATCTATTTCCGTCGATAGTTTTCCAAATCATTCAGCTATATTTGTTTTACTTCAAAATATAAAGTCCCATAGTCCTATGCTAACGCGAGCACAAGTAGCAACGTTAGCTACGCCACGTCGTTGCAAAAGAGCAAAAAAAAACAATGAAAAGAGAGAAGAGCATCAAAATATTGGATATATAGTCGATTATAACTTCAAGAACTATTTAAAAATAGTTTTCCAGTTTTCTGGTTCTTCGTTCTTTTCAAGAAGCGAATAAAAGCGAGACATCTTTTCCGACTACCAAAGTCTATAAATTAAGACTTGTCCGTGTCTGAACAAAACCAAATCAATAAAATTGGATATCCGCTGAGATTGTATTCGTGTATGCTGGATGTTTGACGAGACGGATAATCAGAGTTACGAGAGTGCGTGAAAAATATTTTAAGAATGACTGAAGCCAAAAATAGATGTAACTGCCATGTCTATCGAGCAGCTTAGGGAGTGGTGTAAAAGACCAAATCTTAAAATCTCCAGCAGCAAAACTGTTCTGTGAAAACGTTTGGGAACAGAACTAAGAGAACAGGACAAATATAATTTTAGAAAAAAACAGTTGAGTAATCAGAAGACGACGAAGACAATAAAGAGCCAGAAAATAATGAAAGAAGTACATGAAGAAATTTTGATGCATCGGCTAAGATTTAAAGATTTATTCCATACTTATGTTTAGTGGCGATAATAAGCAAAACATGCAGAAAGATTTGGAGAATTTCAATGAAATGAATAAAATATATTTGTGATCAAAAGCACAAAAAATTATGTATGCTAAGAAAATTCCTGTTGAGGGATCGTTAAATATGAAAAATATTGCGGCATGTAAAAAAAAGTAAAGCTTTGCTTACAGAATTTAGCAAGATTGTTAATAACAGATAAGGAACTGGCACACATACGGAACTGGTTCAAATGAAAAAAAAAAAAAACAAGAACTTTATCACAAATATGTCAACAGAACGATGTAGATAACGAATCAAGCTTACTTACACTGAGAACAAATTTACTAAAATTTCAAAAATGCGTTCATAATCGTGTACAAACACATGGTCTATTAAAATTAAGAAAAATTTTCTTTTTTTAGGATATTTTCCTTAATTTTAGTAAATTTTCATGAATTTTAGTAAACCATGTGTTTATAATACATATGACAATAGACGCATTTTTTAAATTTTAGTAAATTTTTTTTCAGTGTAGAGACAGAGATAAAGATTTAATATATCATTGACGGAATTGAAGCTTGTTAATATGACCATCTTGTATTGTGCACAAAATAAAAAAATCGTGTAAAAGACAATACAAAACTGTGAAAAACAACGCGAATCAAAGACCGAAGTTTAATTCCTAAAGAAAACGGAAGATGATAAAAAAAAACTCGTATGTCTAGGATGAAAGGATTCGCGATGAGAGGTATTGCTACAACTGCAGCAAGAATAATTATCTAAGATCAAACTGTCCACTCAAGGAGAGGGATACGAAGTGTTTCCAATGCAGTAAATTTGGACATATAGCCTAAGTGCAAAAAATGTCCCAAGCAGATTAATCAATGTAATATCGTAGCCAAACAAGATGATAAAATTCATAAATCTGTAAATACAACGAAACGAAATTTTAGCATTTCTTGATACTGATAATGATCTACATCTTTTAAAAGCAAAGCAATATATTAAGATTACCATTTTTTTTTTAATCCAGATATAATATGTCGAGGTTTAGATGCTGAAAGTATAGTCACTTTTGGAAGTTTTACAGCTAATATAATGATAAATAAAGGCAAATTTGAATTATTTATTGTTGAAGTTTTCTTAAATCATAGTTTTAAAAACACATGATTATTCTATCTTGAAGACGGTTCTATCAATCAATTTGTAATTTTACACACTTTTATAGACACTAAATCTTAATGCTTAACGGAAAACTTTTATTACAATGCTAATGTTTTGACCGCAGCCAAAAACAAGCAAAGGTAGTGAAAACTGTTTATTTTTACCGATTGCTACTTTGTTCAAATACAATATTTTAAAAAATGATTATGTTAAGCATTAGATCTATGCTTCAACATTGTAAAGTTTGTGCCATTTTGCTTTCTGACGAGTTCTAGGAGTAGCAATTATAAACGCCATAAAGCCTGTTCTACAATACGTCGTATGTCGGTTGCATAAGCTGTAAACCGTAAGAATTGACCAATCGAATGTGAGGAGAATATTCAAGTGTGGTTGGTCAATTCTTGTGGCTTACAGCTTATGCAACCGACATACGACGTATTGTAGAACAGGCTTAAACGCCATTTAACATATTTAAAAAAATTTGATTTAGAAAAATTTGAATAGCGACGTTAATTTATTAACGATATTTTTGAACAAAAAAGTACCAAATGAAGATAAGTATGATCTTTATAATAGAATACACTACTTTTCTAACTTTTTTGTTTTTCATTAAAAATTCGCAAAGTTAAATTTCGTTTTGGTTTAAGTGTATATCCTTTTAATGAAGATGTTAATATCTATTACATAACAGAGAAAACAATTAATCGTCAAGTTGATTTCAAATTAATCAATAAACTTTATTGTCTGTATGATTTTGAAAATATTTATTTAAATATTCTGAATTATAAAAATTCATAAAATATTCAAATATCCAACATTGTTGAAATATTAATATTTTGCTCTTCCCAAAGAAAAAAAACTATACAAAACATAATATAGATTTAACTTTCTACACGCAAATTGTTCGTGGCATTAGAAAATCATGTGTCAATTTGCGTGCAAATATTCAGCATAGCATTACCTGGCACGTGCCTTTGATAACTCGTACAGTATGTTATGGTACGTTATTGTGTGTACGATAAATCTTTAGATGAACATAAAACGCACTGCAGAACAATGAGTCCCGACGTCGTATTGTTATTGATGTAAATGGCGCAGGGTTAAACGACCATATGTGAGCTTGGAGAGACGGCAGTGTCATTTCGATTAAAGCGCGCGTACGAACCGAAGCACGTAACCGATGTCACATAAACGGAAATGACGTCGTAGTAGCCTGCATATGTATGTATTCAAAAATCACGAAAGTAGTATAATCGAGGTCCTTGATCTTATTCATAGTGATTGTGTTTCACAGTTTTATTAATCGATCAATAGCTCGTATAGAATTATGATCATCAGGTAATTAAACGGACAAATTATTAAACTAAAAGTAATTGAAAAAATGGAAATAAAAGGTAATTCTGTCTCTCTCTTTCCTTTGCGTGCTAAAAAGAGTTAATGTAATAAAAATAGAGAGAAATAGAAAAATATAACTTAAATAATTTAGATTCAATTAAAATTAATGAACTTAGAACAATTTTAGGAAAATGGGGAATTATATATTATTGCAATCCATGCTTGCATTATTATTAATTTTAAAGTAATTTCTAAAAAATGTATATACGTATTATATACATATACATATAGAATATTATAACAAGTTATTTAAAAAATTATAAAAGTTTTCATTTCGTTATTCTAATTTAACAATTTTTAATAATAAATGTTTATTAATAAAAAATAAAATTTCTGTCATTCAGAAATTAGATTAAGATTTTCATACGAAGCGAGAACCACCCACTACCCCTTCTCCTGCTCGGAGCAAAATAAAGTCTATAATTGTGGGACAGTACAATCATAAACCTCGTTTCACCCCTAAATAGAGGAGGGGGGAGGGGGTTGAGTGGACCTCGCTTTACGTGGAAAATCGCAAACCCATTGGGAAAGGACAAGAGCAAGAACAGGGCTCCGCCCGTAATAATTGTAACCTAATTCAATCCCAATCTAATTTCTAAATGACGGAAATTTCGTTTTTTGTTAATAATTTTTTAATAAAGAATGAGCATTACTTAAAATCTTTTGCAAATCGCTCAAGACTATATCCCTGATAACATATGTCAAGGTCATCAAAGGGCTGCTCGACTTTCATGCTTATTTTCCAAAATAATAATTTCCTTAATGAATTCGGATTCTTTAAAAAAAACTAGGATAAATTTTGAGGGTAATTCTCAAGCTTAACCACTTCACTTCCAATTCTCTGTTTTAAAGCAGAGAATTACTATAAAACGCATGCGGCCACAGAACATACTTATATCGCAATATTTCGTCGGTTTCTTAACTTCAATAGTCACCAACTTTAACAATTAATATTTCGCTCGACGAGGCAGAGCGACACTTTTTTCTGCTAGATTCTTTGATTTTATGCAAAAACGCGTCAAACGAGCCTAATCCCATAGAAATTAGAGATGAGAGGGCTAAACTTAAGAAACACCCTTAAAACTTATCCTTTAGTTTTTTTTTTAAATCTGTAAGTGATTCGTTGGGCAAATTATTGTTTTTGCTATTAATTTCGCACAAGTTGTTGACAACTATCTTGTTAGACTAGCACAGCGGCACTTTATTGGTAAAAAGAAGAAACATTTTGCCACTCAGACTGGTGACTTTAGGCTTTACGCAGAAAGGCTAGACGCTTTGTTAGCCTTTTTGCAGAATGTGTATTATTAACCAATAGGGCTGATATTAATAAGCCTTTTTTGCAAAAAGTCTTAGTACATTAGCCTAATTCAACAATGATCATTGTTTTTGCAAAAAAGCGCCGTTTTATATAAAAGTTAGATTATTTCGAAAAAGCTTCGTAAATAAGCTGCAACATGTACAGGGTGTCTCAGACTTCGCGTGACACCCGTTAATAGCTGACTCCTGAGATTATTTCACCACACCAAAGATATATGCAAAATTAATGTGAAAAATCAATATCTTATTTAGGAATATAGTACATACACTACTGTGCATTATATCGTACCTGAGCGCGCAAATTTCGGAGTTTAGTTTGACAATTTTAAACCTTTTTCATTTAAAAAAAGTACTGTAGCCTCGACATTTTGAACTTTTACTAGAATTTTTGTCTCGAAATGCTCTCAGGAGTTTGCTATTAATGGGTGTTAGTTTGAAACATCGTGTATATGTACATAAATACATATTTTAAAATATTTTAATTTCAGTAAGCCTTCGAAATGGCTTCAAGATCAGAGGAGGATCCAGAAATTACGGAATCTGGAGAGAGAGAGAGAAGCACAGAGTGAGTTATTGATATTAACTTCTTAAATCTTTTTTGTAATACAACGTTCTATCTGTATTTTTTGTAATTTTAGAAAAAGTGATGGATTTTGCAGATTATTACTAAAGTTTCCAGCCATTTACTGGAGATCCTTCATTGTGGTATTATGGCCATTAATTCTAATTCCACTATTAACTACCGAAAGCGAAAAAGTATGTCTTTTTCTTTTAATATTATATTTATATTTAAAAAATTAAATTAATAAAATGTATAAAAAATATTTAAAAGACAAAGGAAAACAAAAATTGCATTGCTACAATAATTTGTATGATGTCAGACTCTTCGTTTCTGACTGCAGCCATATTAAATTGATTTCTTAACATGTTACCACTCATGTTCGATAATGTAGAACGATGAAATACACCATATCAAAAATCCTCTTTTCAATTTGTGAATTAATAATATAAACTATAAATTTTGTTGTAAGATTTAAAACTGTAAAATATACTTTCGCTAAAATTTAAATTAAATTATATATTTAAATTATATTTATTAAATTATGTTTATGAGAAAAAAATTTTTATATTATTTTCTCGAAATATACTATCAAGTGACAGAATACACGGAAACTAATTTATTTCCCTGAAAGTACTAATTTAAAGTACGACTAAAAGATGTCTAAATGTTTATAAAAATATAAGATTTTAATGAAAAAATATAATCGACAAAAAAATGATTAATAGACGACGGATGTCTCACTGCTAGTCATTTTATAAGGTTGCCTATGTAATGACTACAAATGATTGTAGTAAACCTCTTTTAAATATTCTTTAGTCCTTTAAGGTATATTTCAAATATTCTTTAATTGTCTTAATTTTCTCTTAAATATTTTTTCGTCGCCTTAATTGTATAATTGTACTGTTAAAATAATACATCATTTAGGTACTCCCATCTAAAGCTTTGGAGATTAGCTTTCAAAAATTCATTAAACACGAGTGAACAATTTCATTTATCATCTACGTCTTTTATTGTGTCCAGCTAGCAAGATGTCGCCTATTTGACATTATACAGTCATTTTAGATAAATGGCGTCATATTATCTATTTATGACATCATTTTTTTAATCAATTAACGATGTCCTTTATTTTTCCCAATTGACAATGTATTCATCATATGACGTATTTACATCATATATTTATTATTATTAATCAAAATAATTATCAAATAACTATCAAATAATGGTAATTTGTTATCTAAGTATTGTTAAATAATTTGTATTAGTATTTTCACAAATTATTATAATTAAAATTAATTCAAGACTCTCGAAATTTGAAACAATTAGTAATCGGGAATTAAGCTAACGAGAGTCAGCGCGCGTAAAAGTGCGCAATCATATTAATATTATACAAATTATTTATTTATTTTTGAATTACAAATGAACGTTTCGACTCATTTTTTGGAGTCATCTTTAGCGTATCTATATACAGAGTAAACAGTTCTAGCCGTCATCAGTCAGCAAAAACGGGAGGCAGTCGCGTCACCAATGGTTTACCAAATCCGTAGTAGCTTTCCCTGTGGCAGTGTCGCAGGAAATAACACTTCTCTAAGCAATCATTGCATGTTTTTTTATAGATGGCAAATAATTATCTTAATTAACTGTATTTTCGTGACTCACCCATTTCAATTATTCGCGATCTATAAAAAAACATGCGATGGTTGCATAGAGAAGTGTCATTTCCGGCGACACTGCCACGGGGAAAGATGCCATTACGGCTTTGGTAAATCGTTGGTGACACAACTGCCTCCTGTTTTCACTGACTGATGACGGTTAGAACTGTTTACTCTGTATATTGATACACTGAAGATGACTCCAAAACGAGTCAAAACGTTCGTTTGTAATTTAAAGATAAATAAATAATTCGCATAATATTAATACAATTGCGCACTTTTACTCGCACTGACTATCATTAGCCCAATTACTAATTGTTTTATTATAAATATCTACGAAAAACTTCGTTATATTGTATATATTACAATTATATGGTTAAATGTATGATATTTTAAATATTAAATATATATTAATTTTATAATAAATATTAGATATATGTTTAATATATGATACAATTTACATGTTTATATATGATTACGTTTGGAAATACACACAAATGCATCCAAGTATCCTTTTATCCTTGTTTAACATTCACACCATTATTTCTCATACACACTTTTATTCTTATGAACTACAAGAATAAAATTATATTTAAAGACACTCGGTGTGTATTCCTAAACGAAGTGTATGTGTGGGTGAGTGTATATGCAATGACGTTGTTAATGCGCCAGTAATGACGTGTTTTTTTACGTCAATTTATGACGTAACGTACCTGTGACAAATCTACATCATTTTTGGACGTCACTTAAACCTCAGATTCATTATAACAATAACTGATGTCAAGCAACGTCACGTGTTACAACAGGGGAAAAAATTTCGCTGTTATAGCTAAGCATAGTTTACTAAAGGTGTATTTGCTGTCGTAACTATAAATTTATGATTTACAACAAAACGATTTGCTGTTGTTCCTAATACGTTAGGTAAAGTAGCAAAACACGTATGTCTAGCAGAATCACATCGTATAGCAACATAAAAACAGTTATCGGAGCTAACAGATATATGTCAGTGATACGTAGGTAATAGGTAGCTAATTAATGTAGTTACCTAGAATAATCTTTAGCTACAGAGTATATTTTGGATATAGTAAATATTTTCTGTAACTAAATTCGTGTATCAGGTAGCTAAACTTTTTCAACTGAAATCACAGATAAGATATTAGCTGTCCATATATTACGACGTAATTTAGCTGCCATACGCAGTTTTTAGCTACGACAGCCACTTTTTTTTCCGTGAAGAAATAGAATTCCACTGTGTTCATCTGGTGATTGTACCGCGTACTGCGCTTCAATTGATTAACACCTTTTCGTTTTATCAAAAAGACAACTTGAAAGAAATATTTTTACGTCATCTTTTACAATTAGACATCTTTTTGCTTTGTTGAAAATAATATTTTGTTCCAAACGTCATAATTTAATATGACTGCAATGAGAAAATAAAAACTGTATTCGATTTAGAATTTAAATCTAACGACGAAAAAATTAAAAAACTGTTTTCTCTTCTTGTCGATGCAGCCTCTTGCAATGAAATGCTTATACATCGTCGCGCTAATGGCGATGTTTTGGGTAACAGAAGTTCTACCATTGCCCGTTACGGGTATGATCCCGGTGGTTTTGTATCCACTAATGGGTATCATGTCCACCAATGACACCTGTCTATGTTACATGAATGATACCACGATGATGTTTCTGGGGAGTTTGGTAATTGCAGTGGTTATTGAGAATTCCGGCCTGCATATGCGAATGGCGTTACTCATTATCAAGACTATTGGTTGCAGTCATCGAAGGTGTTTTATACAACTATCATTACATTATGTCAAAAGTTTGAAATATTTTTCAAGTTTAATTTTTTTTTTTACAAAAATTTCTTCACATATTTTCTATCTTTTCATTTTTAATTTCTTTTATAAATTGCTTTTATTCTCAGACTGACATTAGGTCTGTTCTTTGTGACGATGTTTATTTCAATGTGGATTTCGAACACTGCAGCTACAGCCATGATGATACCGATCATGGAAACTGTTCTTGTAGAACTTGAAACGGTGAGTTTTCGCTTTTTCCGAAAGCTTGCACGATTATGATACACGGAAGAAAATAATTTTTTTTCAAATTTACTTTAGCAAGGACTCGGGAACATGTTCGTACAGAAAGAGGGAGCAGACGAAGAAGAAGGCACGGAAACGTAAATATTTATTTTGTACCTTTGTTCTCCTTTTTCATTTTTATTTTCTAGATATTTAAGGGAATAACTCAGGTCAAAATGAAGATCGAACTTTGTGAATTTTTTGTGGAAAAACGAAAAGAGACCAAAGTCGTATTCATTCGATTGCAGATCATACTTTTCTTTAATAATAATTTTTAAATTTAACCTTCAACTTGTAAAAAGAGGGTCATTTTTGTCCAGGCAATTTTTAAAATAATGAATATCTTAAAAACAAATAAGCATGGGCGCGCCGTTCCGCTCTTGAAAAATTTGTAGAGTAGAGAAAGGTACCTGTGAAATTCTAGCAAAATGCGCCATTCTGTCGCTGAACGACGAACAATGAAAGCCGAGCGTGGACAAAATAGATCCTTTACTAATAACGTATATTTGTTGAAAAATGACTACGTTAAGCATTAGATCTGTTTTATGTTTTAACTTTATAAAACTTGTGCTATTTCGGATGAGTCTTTTTGAAGCAGCAATAATGATTAAACACAGTTTTGAAAAAAAAACACAATTGAGGAAAACTTGAATAACAACGCCATTTTATATTAGTTTTTAATAAAATTTTAAAAATGTCAAATGAAAAAATGTGTGTTTTCTATAATGAAATAAACACAACTTTTTTTCCACAAAATTTCGCAAACTTAGATTTTATTTTACCCTGTTTAGATATACATTTTCTTTAAATTTTTGAATATTAATATCTAAATTTTTTCACTTTATCCCCTTATACATATTTCGTTTTATAATAACGTTAATTTATATTTTGTTTTCTAGAAGCAAGAGACCAACGCACAGTACTATGGTGTATTATCTCGTCGCGGCCTATGCTTCCAGTCTCGGTGGTATCGGAACAATTGTTGGAAGCGGCACCAATTTAACATTAAAAGGTTTTTTAGAGAAGTAGGTATACATAACAAATAGCAAATTTTGCAAAAAATGTTATTTTCAGCAAAATAAAATATCTTACGACATTTGTAATGTACAAGAGAATTATGAATTAGTATCGTAAGTAAATCTGCCCTGAGCAAGATTTTATTTCTGGATTTTAATTTTTTTTTTTTAGAGGAAAAAGAGTAAAATAAATTTGACATAACAACTGTGTAAATAATTTTTGTGTACATAAGAAATATACAAGATAACTCACATAAATTTATAAATAAAAATCATTTTAATTTTCACTTTTCTAGCTTTTATTTCAGCAAATTTATTAATTTATTTTATTATTATAATTAATATTTTTAACAATATTATATACAATCCAAATTATGAAAAAATTTATCTGTATCTCTTGCCCTTACTAGTTACGACAATGATATATGTATATTGTAAATATATGCAATAGATATTTATACAATATATATACAAATTAATTTTATAAATTTTTAACCCTAGTTTATTAATTAAGTCTGTCAATATTTATAACTTGGAGAAAGTAATCACAATTATAAAATTTATATTTATTTCCAGGCGTTTTCCTAATAGTCACGGTATAAATTTTGCTTCCTGGATGTTATATTCGGTACCGCCCATGTTATTGATGGGTTTGCTCACGTGGTTATGGTTGCAAGTGATGTACATGGGTCTCTTCAGACCAGAGAGCAAAGATGCTCGTGCCATAGATATTGGACAACAGGGCGAGCGAGTCGCAGCAGCGGTTATCGAGAAAAGATACAAGGAACTTGGACGGATTTCATGGCATGAATCCTCCGTAGGTGTCTTATTTATCTTCGTGGTGCTTTTATGGTTCTTTAGAAGCCCTGGTTTTATGCCGGGCTGGGCAGCTTATATCACGAACGTGTAAGTATTAATGAACTGATGCCATAAAATATTGTCTTTCGTCATTTCAGAATCGCATTTTATCGTGCGTTCGCGTTACTTGATTATTTAATTAAAAAATTAATAAAAACTAATAAATTAGTAAAATTAAGCGAGCATAACTCTAATTTCATTTGTTCAATTTAATAAGGTTTAAATGTGATAAAATTTATCATTAAACATAATCCAAATGTAATCAAAATGTAGTGAAAAAATAAAATATGTTAAATAGGCAAAAAAAGAATACAAAAATAATTAAAATATTTAAATTCATAGGTCTGTTAAAGATTCGACGGCGGCCACGTTGGTAACGATACTGTTTTTTATTATTCCGTCAAAATTAGACTTTCTGAACGCGTTCAGCAAGGATCCACGTAAACGTGCTACAAAGCCAGCGCTTGGTTTGATAACGTGGAAAATGATCAATGATAAATTACATTGGAGTCTAATTTTTGTGTTAGGCGGTGGATTTGCCATCTCAGAAGGTAGTACTACATCGGGCTTATCAGGAATGCTGGGACAATCCCTGAAAGGTCTGGAAAAAATTAATGTGGTGGCAATAATGCTGATTGTCTGCCTCTTCGCCGAAAACGTGACGGAACTAACAGCCAATGTGGCCGTCGCGAATATTATACTGCCAGTATTAGCAGAAATGGTAAATATAACAAAGTTAATGATAAACTTCGGTATAATAATAAAAATTAATTAATGGTAATTGTTCGACAAATTTAAACCTTTTACTGATCATGAATCAGATTAGTCAATTCTTATAATTTTTTTGTTGCTGAAATAAATGCGCAAATATAATTGCTTTATTACATCATATTTTTGAGAAAATTGATCTGAAGTTACAAGTAATGACATTTTTAGGTAAAATAATTTTGAGTTAAAATATCTCAAAAATGTTACGTGATAGTGCAATTTTTTTATGCAATTTTTCATGATAATTATTATATTTTTTAAAATTCTATCCACCATGTTGAATTTCAAATTTGGAAATTCTAAAGCCAGAAACAAATTCAGCGATCTATAAAACCCTTAAAAAGATCTTCTATAAGTTATTTTATTAGAAAGCCATCCTTAAAGAGTGCAATATCCTTACTCTTGCGATATAAGTAAGCTAATTTTTTAAGAATTATAATAGAACTTTACTTTTTTTCTTTTTCAGTGTGTGGCTATTAAAATACATCCCTTGTATCTAATGCTGCCAGCAGCTATTTGCTGTTCCTTTTCGTTCCATCTACCAGTTGGTACTCCACCAAACGCGATTGCCAGTGCTGCGGGGCACATAAAGACAAAAGACTTTGTGATCGCTGGTATCGGACCCAGTATCATCACACTTGTTATCACTACAATTGCGTTTCCCACTTGGGGCACATATGTATTTAATCTATCGGAATTCCCCGAATGGGCCACATAGCGATACTTATACAGCATACATATATTCTCTCTTATTTTCGATATTTATTTATGTTTTATTTCGCCAAAAAACGAAAAATGATTTTCATAACAACTACTCGTACTACATATTCTTGTTATATTCTCCCACAATCAAATTCACTTTCTACATATATATTTTTTTACAAATTCCAAAGATATGTAATGCTTTAAGAAATAAGAGCTCTGTTCTAATAAAGAAAAGATTGCAAATTATTCTCTGCCTTGTAATGTGCATTAATAATGTTGTTATAGGAAATTGTTGTTATAGGATATTAAAGAATATGATGGGTGTACAGTATCTTCGAAACATCTTTATACAAAGTGATGCCATTTTTCGTAAAATATTTTGTATGAAAGTTGTAATAACAATTTATAATAGAAAATAAATTTGCAAACTTAATTACAAAAAATCATTTCAAGAATTATAAACATATTAATCAAAAACTAATATGTTGAAAATATGTAAACATTAAAATGTACAGTAAGTAGCAAGTGACATTTACTATCCCACATTGCTAATTTAATATCAAATTTTTTGCTTTGGAGTACACTAGAATTTCTAGGCAATAATTTGAGTGGATATGTGCTATCTCGCTGTGCACTAACTGGACCTTCCCAACAGTATGTAAAATCTTATTAATGGTTGTCAAAAACATTTTTATTAATTTAATTTTGTGCAGTTCAAACTAATAATCTCGTAGAATTCAAATACATGATAAATTTCAAAAATTATATTTTTAGTCATGTTAGTCACTTTTTGTTGAGATTGTATAGTCAAAGTATCCTTAATGTACGTTAGTATTAGTGCACAATAGAAAATCTAACTAAATTCATTATGTGGGTTCATCTTATTTTTATCGATACAACATTTCCTAACTTATGGATATTAAAATATAATATAATCAAAATTTGACATTTTCTATATAAAATAATATTTTAAGTATGTCGATTATTATATTGCCATAAAATATCTATGGCATATTAATTATCAGTATATGTACAGTCATCAAAAGAATTATAACTATATTAAATCGAAATAATTCTACTTACCATCTATGTTAAAATCATGATCAATACTTTCAATTTTTTCCATTTCACCAGAGTTTTACGGAGAGGCTAGGTGTTCGAAGTCAGGAAACATTTAACTATAACAAAATATTAAACATTTCATTAAAATCATTTTAGCAAAATTTAAAAAAGTTCGCAAAGTTAATAAATAGCCGAATAAGAATGGAACATTTTTAAACTTTATTTTATTTTATTAACAAAAACGACACTTTATTATCGAATAATTGCATAATATATTTAATATTTACCGGGTAATTATACAGTTCAGAATCCTCACCTATAATGCTGATGAAATTAGGCTTATTTGATGCGTTTTGGCGCGAAACAAAAAAATCTAATAGAAATAAGCGTTACTTTGCATCGCGAATCAAGATATTAATCGTTAAAATTGAAGATTATTCAGGTTAGAAAACCTGTCATACCGACACACAACTTCTATACTACCAATACTGACCAATACTCACCATACCACCATAAAGTGGTAGTGAGAGAGAGAGAGAGGTTATGTCGGCGTTTTGGCCGCGAGCATTTTTCGAAACGCCATCTCTACAACGTGCACATACACCAAAGATTAAAGCCCGTATCAGACTACCGACCGTGAAAGCTGACCCGACCATGATGCAAGGAAACATGTCGACTACGATTTCAAACCAATCGCAATGACGCGCCGACTGACCGAATTGGTCAACTCGTGTTTAGACTCCAGTCTGCTCCGGTTTATTTTCCTTCACAGTCGGTAGACTGATACGGGCTTAAATTAAAGAGCAGTAGCAGGTAGCTGCGCTAGCCGCTGCATGGACGAACCATATTTTATTCAATTTTGTTTCCTCATCTGCTAAATGCAATGGTTTTCTTGTTTGTTAAATTTACTTAACATGTTGATGTATAGCCAGATATCTACAATTTTAAAGTACACAAAATTGTGGAACAGTCAGAAAAATGTATTTGATTATGTGTAATATGTGTGTATAGAGAGAATGTTTTTACAGAAAAATATTCATGTGTAACTTGAGAAATAATTATATCTGAATGTTTGTGAAACATAACCACACAATGGAAGTGTCATAACATATTTTAAAAGAAATCTATTATTACTAATATTAAAAGGAAAATGGAATGCACTGATGAAAACTGGTCTGTAGAATGTTCTGATGATGAAAAATATGAAGTGAACGAAAAGGTGAAATAATCATATAGTAAATGCTTAATTTAACCCATTTCACTTAATTTTCATTAAAATGTTGTTTTAATAAACTCAATTAATGTTTTTGTGTAAAAATATAGAAAAGATAAAAACTAAAAATCGTTGCTTGATCGTATAAACGGCGTAGATTGTTAAGAGATTAGATCTTTATTTTTAAAGATTAGATTACCTTTTCCATTTTGTGTGCCATTTCTGTCATGCTATGTGCTCATGTTATTAGTATAACAGATTTTTTAATTTTCACAAGTAATCTTTAGTAATTATTTCTTTCATACTAACAAGCAATGATTTTTACTTTTTAAATTTTAATTTTTGTATAAACAGCACATTGATTGAATATGCTTTTATTCAAAATTAAGTAGAATTAGTTAAACATTTATATTTAAAACTTGACAATGTCAATTTTCAAAAAATATTTTTACTACTATTTTTCTACTTACATAGCATCAATGGAATATAAAGGCAGAAGATATTATGTCATTGATTGAAGGGTTGGAAGTAAATAACTGCGTTCTAGAACTTGAATGGAAGTGTCCTGGCAGACGAGGACCATCCCCTATTCCTTCAAATAATCTACAACAGGAGCTTGAATCTCCAGAATACAAGTGAATTTTTCACTGACTGCCAAATTCTCCTTAAAATAATTTTGAAATAAGAATTGATTTAATACTAATATCTATTGGAATTATGAGGTTTTGCCTTCAACCAATATATAAGATCACTCAAGAAATATTAATCACTAAGATACAGCTCTGATTGAATAAGGCTTAACTTTAATTATTTGTCACTTTTTATATTGATAAAAATATTTATCTTTACAGAATTGAGGAGAAATCTGACTTTGATTTCATGGATGAGATGTCGTCACCAAGATTACCTGTGCGGAGAATCGGAGAAAGTACTCCAAAAGGTAGTGCCAAGAAAAAGATTGCCAGTTTTAATGGAGTGATATCTACAATGTTAAGACATCGTAGATTGGAGCAACAAGAAATAAATTCAAGCCCAAAAAAGAGTGAATCTCCTATGTTAAAACCTCATACTTAACAATATAATGCTTATTTTGCGATAATTTATAGTTATATATACATATTAAAATAATAGAAAAATTATAGAAAGCATAAACTTATATGAATGAGTAAGGACATTATATAAACAAAGAATACTATATACTGTATCGCTCTATAACATTATATTTTATTAGGAATTAAAGAATAAAATATTAAATACTTCAGAGTATCCTTAGTCCTTTTGTAAGATGTTAAAGTATGCATAAATATATACATCTATATTTGTTATGCTACATTTTCAATACTACGTACTGCAATAATAAATCGATACATTTCTGAATAAATATTTATCAAGATACTTATTTTTTGCCAACATATATACCAGTATAATGTAAATATATATACCATAGATGAAATATGAAAAGTTAAATCTGAAGCTAGCACTCTCGTCATTTCATTAAAATAAAATTTGGAAATAAAACATAATTAAATGCTAATTTATTGTTAATTTATTCATCTAATCTAGAATTTATTGCTCTTATCCATTTACATGAAATTAATATTAAAAACGGGATGCTAACTTTATGCTATAATAACACCACAAAAGTAGAGGAAATCTTCACAAATCCTTCCATAGATCAACGATCCCAAAGGATCATTTCATCATGAACAGGAAGACACTCTTGGAACCTGTATCTAGGTGTAAGATTCAACACCGTGCCACCAACATCTGGGGGTGTAGATTGCATATAACATAGCTTACTCATATCCCCCCCCCCCTGTAGCGGTGTATCATAGAAAACGAAAAATCGTAGCAAAATGAAACAAAATTTTAATGCTTTTTAGCTTTATACTTTCAAGTTATATATATATATATATGTGTGTGTGTGTGTGTGTGTGTGTGTGTGTGTGTGTGTGTGTGTGTGTGTGTATGTATGTATGTATGTATGCATACATGTAGATGTACCAAATACATAAAAATAAAAGTGCCTCGAAACCTGCCGGGCGTGACAGTATCTATATTTTACAAATATCTACGAAAATGACATCATAATATACAATATAACTGCAATGCATTGTACCTGCTAGATGTTGTATGTGTTCATACAAATTCACATACAAAAGTGTTTTCTTTATTTCATTATTGAATTTTATTTTTAAAAAATATTGTTCTTTATAATTTTATCTTCGTATATGTATTGGTTTGTAAAGTATAATACATTAATACCTTCAATATAATATATGTAATATATGTATGAGCATTAATGAGACTCAGAATTTTGCAGAAAAAACTGGATAAGGAAAATTAGAATTTAATTTTTGCATAACTTAAACTATTGCTTTCAATTAATTACTACAGTGTACGTTTGTGTTGTTCTCCATGTAAATACGTTTAGCCCAATCAGGAAATTCTTTAATTCCATAAATAAAAACACCCCACGTTGGAAACAAAATAACTTCCACTATTAAGCTATAAATTGCAGGTGCACAGCCTCCGGCAATCAACCAACTGGTCGGAATGTACCCTGCAACTGTTATAATCGCGTTTGGTGGTGTCCCAACTGGCAAACGGAACGAAAACGAACACATTAGTGCAGCTGGTATCATCAAGTACATAGGATGTATTTCCATAGCCACACACTGAAAAGACAAATCAATAAAAATTAATATACTCATTTTCAAAGTAATTTTATAACATAAACTTCAATAAAAAATTAAAATGTAAGATAAACAAAATTTTAATTTTAATTTTTTTATAATTATAAAAAATATATTATTTGGCAAAGGAAATAATACTTGCGCAATCCTTTATTGGAAACTAAACATTGTACTGTATGAACCTATAAAAACCCAT
Source organism: Solenopsis invicta (assembly GCF_016802725.1). Lineage (NCBI taxonomy): Eukaryota > Metazoa > Arthropoda > Insecta > Hymenoptera > Formicidae > Solenopsis > Solenopsis invicta. Next base: position 29,627,940 of record NC_052666.1, on the reverse strand, counting down.
GGCTAGCAATGTTAGCCAAAAAACAATTAGAAATAAAACTGTAAAAAACATTATTTAAATAAAAAGCATTGCAAAAATCCATTTTGCAACTAATTATTATAAACAAATTATTAAAAACTGAAACAAATATACTTAATACAAGACTCTCAAAATTTAACAAAATAGGAGTAGAAGTATAAAGGCTGATAATAATTTAAAAAAAAAGACATTCCACAGTTCCCTCCCCTTTCTTACATATATTTACACATATTTTTCCAAACACACGAATATAATTTACCATCTGCGCTATCACTGGTAGAGTGATATTCGCGACGCCCACATTTGAAGTAAACTCTGTTAAAAGGCCTTGGAAGAGGCATACCACGGCAAGTATTAGAATAGGTGGTAAGTAACGAAGCGGTAGCAGAGCTTCACCAACTCGTTTTGCCATACAAGATGCAACACTTCCTCTCGAGATTGCGAAACCACCACCCAACAGGAACATCAGACTCCATGGCATCTTGGTCTCAATTGCTTTCCACGTTATTAAACCTTCCGAGGATTTTTTCGGTTTTTTAGCAGCTGCAAATATTATAAATTTTAAACATAATCACAAATGTAGATATAAACAGAGCTTTGAAAAAAGAATGTTGCCGTTATAAAAAATTTTGAGCCTTTTCCAACTAGTAACAAAATTTAGCTGAAATAAAAGATTATTGTTAGAGGATCAAAATGTTCCAATAACACAATCCTTTAACGTGTCAACGCTATTCCAAGATATACTCTTTGAAAAAAATTATTAAATGATATTTTGTAAATTCAGTTTATTGATTCTAATGGCCTGCTTTTTAATAACAGATTGATATTTCATATCCAATAGTGTATCATTTCTCTATCAATCAATACGATTCATTACTAGACGCAAGAGGCTCAAAACAAACAAAATTATTTATGCAAATAACATACTTTAAAGTAAATAAAGTAAAAATAAGAAAAATTAATAAAGTTTTTACTTTCATTATTCAAATTTCAGTGTGTTTATTCCATTACAGCTAATAGTTTTACGATATTTTCTATGTGATAATAATACGATAATTTTAGAATTATTATTATTCACGTTTTGAGGCTTAATGGAAATTTTATGACTTCTTACGATCTTGACTGAAACTGTGAAGAAAGCTAGGATCCTTCGGGATGAAAAACATCAGGATGGAAACGAATATCACCGGCACTGAATCTCTGACATCTCTGCATGTATATTATTTTTTATAATTACGTTTTAGAGTTGGATTGGACAGGAGAGATACCGAGAAATTTGTCAGGTCATTGAGGGTCCCAGTGGTCCCCGAAACCAATTTTCTTTAATTTTTTATGCAGAAAATTAATAATCTAAATTAATTAAAACATGTTTGACCTTGAACTAAAAAAATTTTTTGCCTGCAGCGCTTTAGAGCGGGGCTTTTCAATTTTTCTCGGTGAGCCTCTGGTGTTTCAGTCCGACCCTGGTTTCATGTATGTATTTTATATTATTAAAATACTAACACATCAGTAATCACTTCTGACCATCCACGAATAAAGCCGGGTTTACGAAATATCCAAAGAAATACGCATAAAAAGAATAAGGCGGCTACTCCAAATTCGTGAAAAGTTAAAGGACCCAAATTCTTGTATCTCTGTTGAATAACCTGGAAAAATCATTAAAAATAAGAATTTAATGTTAATTTATTCTTTATGAGCATATTTGCACAGCTAAATATTTCTGTAATATTCATAAATGTTCATAATATATATTTAGCTATATTTACAAAATGTAAAAGCAATATTCAAATGTTAGTAAAAAATTTATTTAATATATGTATTTTGGATACTCTAAGAATATTCAAAAAATGTATATTTATCGTTCTTATTCCCTAGTAACTCTATAAAAACATATTATAAGTCATTACGTTATTTTACATCATATTTGCGAATATTATTTGTAAATTATCGATGCGCCGTATCTTACACATGAGTCATCGTAAATCCTACCACTTTTTTTATATGAAAAAAATGCAAGAATTTTTTTAAGTTTTTTTTTCAAATAAAAGAAAAAAAATATTTCATATTTAAAATTTTTTTATAGTATAATAGTAAACAGTATGAAGTTTTATTGATATAATTTATTTTTCTTAAACGTAGTAAATAATACTGGATAAATTAAGTTTTCGATATGTTCAACGTATATTTATATCGACTTTACCCTAATGCTAAAGGACAAGTCCAAACATTTATTAAAGTGTTTCATGTGTTAACAGCTATCGAGACCGTTTATTTATTATCTTACATCTTTTGTACCTTTACGCTCGGTAATTATTCTTTCCTTTTTTCTTCATTTGCTTTTGTATATTACGAGTATTTTAAAGTTATTTTATTACTTATTATTATTTTGCATAAATTTTGCGTAAAATATAATCAATTCATTATTTAACACATGTTAAGTTTTATGCATGTAAGCATTATTTTTGTAAATTTATTTTTTCAGAAATTTTTTGTTCTTACTTGATTTGTAATGGCTTCACCTTCTCTCCCAATTGTAGCCATCTGAGCGTCTTTACTACGCGGTCTCAGGTATCCCAAAAAGGCGATACGCACGTATAACCACGTGAGAAAGGAATTGACGACCATTTGAGGAAAAGATGCTACCATCCAATCAGTAAAACTAATTCCTTCAGCCTCAGGAAATGTACTCTCATAGATTCCTTTGAATGTAAGATTTGTGCCAGTTCCCACTATTGTTCCGGTACCACCAAATGTCGAGCAGTAAGCCGCCGCCAACAGATACGCCTTTGTTATTTTCGTGGGTCTTATCTCGCTGGAGTTATATATTGTAAAATATAAACTATCTTTACGCAAAACTTTTCTTTAATGCCTGCACTGATTAAATTTGTAATAGGTTTAACTGTTAAAACAAAATTTTAAAAATCTACTAAAATTTTTATATTGCAAAAATTATATTTATAACATTAAATTTTATATTTTTAATATGAACAATTTATTTATTATTTATGTAGCTATAAAAATTTTGCTATTGATTAAATTTTAACTATTTTTATTATTTACATAAATTATTATTGTATAGAAACGTTATATATCCAAGAAATATTATCTATATGCCGCACGCTCGCGCTATATAAGTATACATATACGTATTATACAGGGTGATTATTAATGTCCTCACTTTTTACCATAGGAGCATGCATTTGTAATTTCTAATATAATATGTTAGAAATATCCGTCGGTGAATCATGCTCGTATGGTAAAAAGTGGGGACATTCATTAATAATCACCCTGTATATCATGTATACTCACAAACACATAGTAGTTCAGAACGGCCTTATACAGAGTTATACTTAAAAGTTGTACCCACTTTTTACCATAAAAGCATAATTTACCAACGAATATGTATTTCTAACATATTACATTAGAAATTACAAATGCATATTCTTATGGTAAAATGTGGGTACAACTATTAAAAATCATCCTGTATACATATATATATATATATATATATATATATCTACTCATATTAATAGCTTTTTTCTTTTTAATGATTTTAATTTTATTTTTAGTAAAACATTTCTAAAACATTTTTAACAATAAGTTGTATTTTTAAATTTTGGTTTGTTAAGTTATTTTTACTTACGGCGGAGTGTCTGATCTTTCTAAATCAGTTTCTACTGTTTTAAACATTGCTCCCAATCCAGCCTATAAAATTCAGTCATGAATGAAGATGAAAAGTTTCTTCCGTTTGCTGAAAATTTAATTTTTTCTACTTGTTCGGTTTTTGTAAAAAATCTTTCAATTTTTTCGCACTCTGTAATATTATATTTGAATATATATATATACTATCAAACATTATAGAAAAAAAATAACTTATACTTGTTCCAATTCGCGTAAAACAGCGAATATTATGGGCACCATCATAGCGGTGGCTGCGGTATTCGACACCCACATGGATATAAAGGTTGTAACCACACATAGACCACCAAGCAATTTTGCATGGCTGCAGCCGACTGTCTTCATGACACCGAGAGCGATCCTAAGGTGGAGATTGCTATGTTCAATGGCAATGGCAAGTATCAGACCACCGATGAACACCATTATTGTATCGTTCATGTAACAGGCGCATGTATCCGCTGTACTTAATATACCCAGAGCCGGGAACAAGACAACTGGAATAAGCGATGTCACTGCCATGGGAAAACAATCGGTCACCCAATAACCACCCATCAGCAATATAACATACGCACACCTAACTTCCTGCAAAAGTCATTATGTTATGTATTGCTATGACAGGCAATTCTAAAGTCGTCCTTTTACCGATTGAACACAGTAATTTTGTGACTTTTTAAATGCATAACTTTTACAGATATGAAGAAATCTTTTTTTAGAATTAGAACATATGCATTAATACATCTATTGCGGGGACTTCATATAGTGAATAAAACAAATTTTTTAAATTTAGATCTCTTTTATCATTTCTTAGATTTATTAGAGTCGTCAACTCATAGTAATATCTATTTGATATAAAAGCTCTGCATTCTGTATTTACAAAATTGGAGTTTCCAAACATTACATAATGAAACAACCCAGATAGACAAATGTGCTGAAAATAGCATGCAAACATTTTACAAAACAATAGTTTAATCAAGAGCTCTATTAAATTTAATTAAACAAATAAATATAACAAGTACAAAAACAAATCAAGTAACCGTATTTAAAGGCAGGCGGTATTGCTCATGTCAAGTGGCATTGCCATCGTGTACTACAATCTTTCAAACGACGCCATACAAAATTTTAGAGTGATTCATGCGATAATTTTGATTTGATAGCAATTCGTAGTGAGCGTGTTTGATGTTTTTTGATACAATCGGAAAAAAAGCAATATCGAAGTTTGGATAAAAAAACGCAAAGAAATGCGAAGAAGCGCGAACAAAGTTTTTATTTCTTCGCACGTTTTTCTTCTCTTTCTTTCTTCAAAACAGAATTAAAATATGTAGAAAAACATGAAGAAAATATACCAAATAATTGTAGATTAAGACGAAAGGTAAAAGAAAAAGCGCCCAGAAAAGTGCAAAAATAATCTTCCAATAAATCTTGATGAAGTGTCCCGTATGTCTTAAGCAGTTAATTAGATTCCTTTGATAGTTGGCAAATGCCTCTTCTCTTCTTTCAATCCTAATCATAAAAGTTCTTAGCACTCCAATGTTCTCGTATTAGGCAGTTTATATAAATAAATAAATAAATAAATAAATATATATATATATATATATATATATATATTTATATATATATATTCTTTATAATATATTACGTATATAATATTATAAATACATATTGCAACAATATTTTGCAACGTTTTCACAATCTTGCAATGTTATGGATATTCTGCATGTTTTGCAACCTGTTTGTGCTATAAAGAATTTTATAAAGATTGCATAATATTTACAACTTTTTTAAGACAGCTCTAAAACAGCAAAATATTTGCATTTTTTACACTTACAATCTTATTGAAAAATTATTGAAAAGCTATTGAGAAAACCTGTAACCTTTTTAAAACATTGCCAAAATGTTATTAAAATCGTTAAACTATTCCAAAAAATTATAAATTTTCTAGGCACACCAGATTTCTAAATTATTTCTTAAACAAAATTAAACACGAAATTGACAATATTAAAACACATTTCATTTACTTTCATCTCAGAATCTAATTAGAAGATTTGTCTTATCTTTGAGGAATCCTTTCATTAAAACAGACAAAAAATTTCGTAATATTGCACTATTCATTCTATCTTGTATAATCTTTATTTAAGAGAAATGGAAATTCGTCACATTCATTTAGTGAGTTTTCATGGATTTCCAAAATCATTTTACGTGAAAACTTTTGATAACACTTAATGTTTTCAAATTTATTGCACATAAGAGATTTTAGAAGAAACATTTTTATTGCCACATTTCATATCATATATTACAGAATCGTTTTAGAATTGTTGCACATAAAATGAAACTTTATATTAAAGATATTAAATATTTTCAGTGAATTTAAAAAAGTTTCAAATTTTAATAAATAATTAAAATATTTGTTTATCAAGTTAATAATTTAATTTACACCTTTTCGCAACGTAAATATTTATAAAAATCTTATCAACTTTAATCTTTACAATTTTTTCTAATAAAAAAAATGTTTAATTTTAAATAAAATGATATTTTCTAATATACGTCATAAGTCAAAATTATAGCATAAAATAAATTAAATTCACCTTATTTTACAATTTTAACCTAATATCTCAAAATTACTGTACAGCATTTTAAAAGTCTAAATTGTATAATGCAAACTATGTGGAAAACTATTCTCTCTTTTTTAAATTAAAAAAATTCTTCTTTGTGTACTGTACATTCTTATTACAAAATTTGAAATACACAATAGAAAATTTATTCATACTTTATCTAGGGTATAATAAAATGCTTTAAAAAATTCGAATAAAGTAATAAGTACCAACCTTTCATTTGGTTCTTCATCATCATTTCTTCGTTCAATCATGTTATTTAAAATGTATGTATCTTATGTAAAACACGTCTTCAAAACGTATAAACAAATTTCAATTTTATTGATTATAATCTGCAGGCAATATAACTTATATAACATGATCTCGAATCGCGCGATCTTATCGCACGATTCTCAATTGACTTGTTTTAATAGTCGATTACCGAAGAACATTTCAAATAAATTTCTACATGCGTGTGATATGCAAATAATACAGTGCAATAATTGTAGTAGCTAAAAATTAATACTTAAACTCTATTCATTTTATATTTGATTATTCAAATAGACATTATTTATTGATTAAACTTAAATCAAAATTCATAATTCTTTTTCGTTTTCAAAGAAAGTTTACCACATCTCCCCGTATAAATTGTCATTGAAATAATTTTTTGAAAGGAGAGACTTCTCAAAGGAATTAATGATTGCAAATTATAAAGCAAAATAATCATCTTTATGTTCCTCGTAAAGTTTCTTTATCAATGAATCAATACATTCTAAAAAACTTTCTTTTTATATTCTTTCTTTCTTGTTATGACCAGCTATACTTTGATCAATATTTTTCCCTGAATAAGCTCTATATGAATTTTAATTATGGACTTAAAAAATTTTGTATTTTATCTTTCACTGCTTGTAAAATTTTTTATTAATCCCAGATATCACAGTAATCCTTAGGAACTCGAAATAAATTCCAATAGTTAAAAAAAGAATTCTATAAAAAAAAAGAATAAAAGGATTTAAAAAATAAATCTATTCTATATTTAAATCGAAGTTGCTTTGAAAGAAGTTCTTTTTCTTTGTAATGAGATTGAGCGAACAATGCGACAAATAATCGCGGCGGAATTCTGTTTCTTGTAATTAACTACTAAATAGAACAAGTGCATTATTATAAAATTTCTCAACTAAATCAGTCATTTGGAAACAATATAAGTCTATTTTAGTTAAAATTAAGATTCAGAATCAAGAGTGAATAAATAATTTGTTTCAGAAACCTTAATTTCAATCAAAGCAGATTTATATTGTTTTTAAATGATTGGTCTCTCTCATTAGTTGTTCGATATCGAGAGAACACAAAACAGCATATTATTATATTATTTTTCTAATTTAATTTATAAGCTGCGTTTCAAGACTGACGATTATGCCACGCACAATTCAAAAGAACTAGAAGATACATATAAAATCACCTTTAAAATTAATTTATAAAGATAAATAATTGACAATTTACGATTTATTTAAAAGAAATAATATCATTTTATTCATTATTTCATTTATAAATAATTAATTTTACTGTCATAAAATGACTAATAAAGGCACATTTCACAATTAATCATTATGAATAATAAATAAAGATATTAGCAATCTGACGAGATTATGGTTTCGGATCGTTGTTATGCTGTTCTGCCCATGCTGGAAATTCACCAATATTATAAATGAAGACTCCCCAAGTAGGAAATAGAATAACTTGCACTATTAAACTGTAAATTGCTGGAAAACATCCGACTGCTATTAATATCCGAGTTTGTAGATGACCGGCGACGGTTATAATTGCATTCGGCGGCGTAGAGACCGGCATTCTGAATGCGTACGAACACATAAGAGTCACTGGCATCATCAGATATAACGGATGTATCTTCATTGCCACACACTTTGAGAAGTAATATAAAAATGTACAATAATCGTCGCTATGATAATAAAACACAAATTTGAAATAAACAATAAAATAATTGTAAAAGTTACTTTCAAAAATAACTATTTTGTCGAGTAGATGGTATCCAATTTTAAGAAAAGAACATACAAAAATTTTAAAGAGATACGAAAAATCAATACATTTGATGACAAAAATATAATTTCTGCATTTTTTCAAAGTAATAAAATTTTCAAAAATAATTTCTTTTGATTGTTAACATTAACTAACATTGTAGCAACAATCAATGTGTTTTATTTTTAATTTCCCATACAGCACAGAACATTGAAAGAACGAACTGCTTTTTGAGACATAGCAATGTTGAACATTAAAATATGATTGCTTGGCAATGTTAAATGTATATTGATTTTTCTTCATTCTATGTTGTAAATATTGTTGCAATGTTGAAATAACATCAAATTGTTAACTTTTGAAAATTGAAAAAAATATAATATACAGAGTGTCTGGTAATAATTGTATCTCGAACAAAGATACAAATGTTATAAAGAAATTATAGGTTTATAACAATCAACATAAATGCCAAAAGCCATTGAAGTCTTGCTGTTGGTCACACTGTTAACTCTGATTAAAATTAATCGGAGTTGATTAAAGTGACCCTAGATAAACTAATGAACTGCATGAGTTGTGCAGTTGCCGTCAATTTGTTGAATCGGAATTTTATGTGTAAACTGACGATGAATTAGCAACAAGAAGGCAAATAGACAACATTCATTAATTTATGAAATTTCAAGAGCAAACATTAAAAATTAATAACGCGCCATGCTGATAGCAAAGTAACGGCACGCGATGAGCTCACATTTCGTATACAGTATCGTGCCAGCAACGTAACGGCACGTATGATATCCAATGTTTTGCACATGTGAATATTTGGTAAAATATTTGGTAAAAATCATTGAAGTTTTTAAATTTTAGTTTATTGCTAACAAAGTGTTGACAATAAAAAAATTGTCATCCGTAAACAGTACGCGGCATCGTCGATAGATGGACGCGGCAAAACTGAACTTCTCATAAATAAAAACCATATATTAAAAAATAAAAGATGTAATGTTACAAAAGTTTTCAATCTTATTTTAACAAGAGTATGTTTTTTATGAAAGAATCACTCAAAATCGAATTTTCAAAATTGCAGTTTACATAATTGGGCTTCATGATGAAAATATTAATGAAATGTGTTTTGGCAATGTTATTATATAGATTCTTCATACTACAGCAACATAATTTATCTGAATCAAAGTTGCAGTTGTCTTTAAAACATTTGTGGTTTAATGTCCAAAAAACAGTCTGGTTGTCGCAACCAGATAACGTCAGATTCAACCACTGTACTGCGGTTCAAGCAGTCACATGAATAAATTGTTCTATATTTTACTATTTAATCTGGTTAAAACCACCAGATTTCTATGTAGGCCAACCATACTGTTTTTTCCGTGTATCAATATTTCTGAAGCGGACATTTTATCGTTGCTGCAATATTGCTGAAACATTGTTGCAACATTTTGCCATTTTTTACTATTTTGTGCTGTATAGGTAGATGTTTTTATAACATCTTTTCAACATAGAATCTCCAGTTAAAAATGTTTCCGTTAATTCAATATTTTCAATGCTGTAATTCAACGTTTATGTACTGTATGAGTTCTTACCATATGAGCGACGACCGGCAAAATTATATTAGCTGTGCCAACGTTCGAAGTAAACTCTGTCAGAGTATTAACGAACAAAAGGACAACAGCCAACATTAACACAGGAGGCAATTCTTTCAGAGGTACTAAAGCTAGTCCCACTTTCATGGCAAGTCCTGAAACACTGCTACCTTTAGAGACAGCGAAACCACTGCCCAATAGAAATACCAATCTCCACGGCATCTTTTTTTGAATAATCTGCCAAGTGATTAGACCCTCAGATGATCTGGTTGGTCGTCTGGATGCTACAATTATCAAATTTTATGTTCACTAACTAATGTTCATATAAAAATAGTAGGAAAATGAATCAAGTAGCAAGTCACTTCTATCTTATCTTTTACAAGAAAGCGTCAGTAACTTGCTATTTACTCAAGTCATAAGTCCATATTTGGCTTCGTAATCGTGGTTTAAAGGTTCTTACGGTCCTTGCTGTAGAAGTATATAAAGACTGGCTTCTTCGGGATGAAAAACATTAGCAAACATATGAAGACTGAGGGCATAGAATCCGCTAACATTCTGTATAGAGATTTTGTTAGAAATAAAATAGGAGTTTATCGCAAAAAAAATATATATATGTATTCCAATTTTTGTTAATTTTTATTAAATTTATTAATGTTTTGCAAGAAAATTATTTTTTAACCCTTAAGCACACCGATCCGGAAAATTATGTGAACACATTTTCCAGTCTGGAAGATTTTTTCAACTTTGAGAGGCTATAACTTTGATTCCAATCAATATTTTTCAACAATCTTTCTCTTTTTTTTAAATATAAAAGTTTAAAATATGATTGAAACAGAAAATCTCTCTCCCTCTTTGTCAATCTATCTTGAACAGACTCTCCTATGGTCGGCGTGTAGACAAGGTCCCTCCAGTAGTATAAGCTCTATGTGTTTAGACGTCAGTAACCCTACAAAACACGTCCAAACACGTGCATAAAGAGAGCTCTCAGACCCCCTAGTGTGTTTAAGGGTTAACATAAATTTCAGATATAATTAATGCATGAACAAATTTCCTTTGATATTATGTAAATGTTTATTGTTAAATCTTAATTTACATATAAAAATTTTAAGACTTACACATTTGTCAGTATTTCCGACCATCCGCGAACAAATCCAGGAGCTCTAAATACCCATAGGAATATGCACCCCGTAAAAAGTATTGCAACAGAGATTTCATGAAACGACATAGGTCCTAGATTTTTAAGATTTTGACTTATCACCTAGAGAATCAATTCATTTAAGATAAATCTTTTATTTAAAACCATAATCTATTTTTATTTATTACACAATTAAAGACTAAATAAGAACAATTATTTTTATTACTTTTTATTTTGAGAATTTTGATTGAAAAAATTTTCTATTATTCCATAATTTAAAAAAATTTTAAATTCAAGTCCAAAAAAAGCTTCTAAATCTTTATACCAATTTTTTTCCAAACAGTATTTTAAAGCTGACAAGATAAAAGTTTGTGCTTGTGTTCTTATACAAAATATTCAAAAAATTATTGTACTCATTTTTTCAAAATTCATTTAAAGCTTAGAAAGCATATTTTAAAACACTTTTATATTAAATTTTGTCTGATAATATTTCAAGATATTTCAAAACATTTCAAAGTAAAACAAATATTGGAAAAAATACCAATTTTCGATTTTATCTAATCTAAGAACAGAATGTAGAAACAAAATTAAGATACAAATTTAAAATTCCATCTTTTTTCTTCAAAATGCATGTTTGAAAACTTCTTTAAGATTTTCTTTCCCCAAAATATTTAATTTTCGTGAGAAGATCACAAATTGTTAGTCAATCAAAATTAAAAAGAAGTTCTATAATGTTCTAAATAAATCATACTTGATTCGCGATGGCTTCACCCTCTGCACCAATTTTCGCCATTTCAGCATCTTTGCTACGCGGTCTCAGATACCCCAAAAAAACGATTCGTAGGTACAGCCACAGTATAAAAGAATTTGCAGCCATCTGCGGAAATGAGGCAGCCATCCAGTCACCGAAAGTAATTGGATCAGCAGCAGGGAAATTATATTCGTAGATACCCTTAAAGGCGAGATTCGTTGGCGTACCTACGATCGCTCCAGTGCCTCCAAAAGTCGAAGCATACGCCGCCGCGAATAGGTAAGCTTTCGTCAAGTTTGTTGGCTTCATATCCCTACAAAAATGTTTTTTCAATAATGTATTCTAAAAGAGTACATTATTTTAATTTACAATAAAATGTAAAAGAGTATAAAAACTAATGCATATATTTTGTGCAGCTCTTAAGAGGATGCTAAATCTAAGACCAAATTTTCTCGACGTCGGTATTACAGATTCTTTTTTCGAGCGAAAGTGGCACGTGGTTGCGCACGGGGCAAAAGGTAAGAAATAAGGTAAGCGCTAAGACCAGGCGAGCAGGCTAGTGTTCTTCCTCCAACACTCATAAATATATCATCTGTCTCTGTTCTTCGATTTTAGCGCCATCTAATGCAAGATATGTCACCTAATGTATTACACAATAACTGCACAGTTCATCTTCGTTGAGCGAAATGTATATGCAGTAAAGACTCATTAGAATATCTTTTTTGTTAGGCGTTCAGTTGTAATTTCGGTGTTGTTCGTGCTTATTTTCCGAGATCTGCAACTGTCTCATTTTGTACGTATGAGCTACATAACTTCTGTGTTAAGATAAAGTTAATTTCAAGTAACAGCTATACAAATACATTTTTAACGCTTTTTTAAGTTTTTGTTCGACTTTTTTAAAAAATTTATCATTGCTGATATCATTTATTTTTTACGCGTATTTCAATTCTAGAAGTTTTTGTGATTCTGTAAAGCTAGAAGAATGAATTCTGAATTCGAAGATATTCAGATGATGTAAATGTTGGTAATATGCGCGACTTTAGCATCCCCTTAAATAGCTGTACAAATACATAATTTAATTTAATATTTTATTTCATTATAGTTAATTTAATTTATGTGATAAACGATAACTTAAACTGTATTTAATGTTAACAAATATTATAATTCCATACAGCACCGATTGTTGCAGCAAGTTTTCAAAAAGATTTCAAAACTATTTAAATTTTTAATAGTTCATATACAATAATTCTAAAAGAATTCTGAAATATGTAATACAAAATATTATAACAAAAATATTTCTAAAACCTACGCAATAAACTTGAAAATATAATGAGTAGAGAAATCTTTCGCATAAGAGAATTTTAGGAACTTGCGAGAAGTGCGTGACATTGCCACCAAATGGACTTCTACTTCTCGTAAGTAGAAAAATAGAAATATAGAAAAAAATAAAATGTAAAAAGTTTGCAATATTTAATACTTACGGTTCAGCTTCCGGATCATCTGGATCCTCTTGTATATCAAATACTTTTCCGAATCCTTGCTGTATAAGCAATATAATTAAAGATTTTAATATATTATGTAATATTAATTAAATATATAAAAGTTAAATAATATTAATTAAGCATTACTACTTTAACATTGACATTAACTCATTAAAGCCAATAGTCAGACTATTAAGATAGCAAAAAAAATTAAAAATAAAATACTTAGAAACATAAAAAACATTCTTAACATAATAAGCACGTTATAAAAATTAATTTTGCAACTAATTATAAACAAATTATTAAACATTGGTTGTATAAAAAATCTAATTAACAATAATAAGTTATATCGGACTGACGAAATTAAAACATCAGAATAGAAGGTGCCAGTCACAGCGATTCTTGGTGCTAAATAATAATTTTTAAATTTTCACAATTTCCAATTCAAACAACGCGCCGCATATTCGTCGGACTTGAAACACAGTCATGAAGTCGGAATAATAATATTAATGCTTTTAGAAGCATATATAATACCCCCCTCCCTGAAAAAACTGTAAAATATTTTATTGCGAAAAAATAACACCTCAGCCAGGGTTCAGCCAATAGTTTTAGCTTGAGTCATCTTCAATATTAATAATAATATACCACCGTGATATTTTTTTATTATTAATATTGAAGATAATCCGAGACTGAGGATCGAAACGTTTGTACCTAATTTCTGTTTAATATACTATTTTGCACGCGAACATCCAGTGTTAACTTTTATAGTATTAATTTATAATATTATAAAAAGTACTACCTAACTTTTATTTATCATTAAATTTTAATTATCTCGTCTTGTCACTTTCCTTACTGTGTTTATGTCATTTAATTCCATGGTTTAAAAAAAGTTTTAATTTCAATTAGATATGGAAAATCACTAGCATATCTTAAATAAAAAAACTCTTATAGGCCTACGTAATGAATCATTACTTAATAATTATTTGTTTTTTTTTTGTTGCATTATGTAATTTGCGTAACAAAACTACGACAATTTATATAATACTTTCCAAATGCACCGACCCTTTCTAATTCGCGAAGTATGGCGAAGACGATAGGTACCATCATGGCGGTGGCTGCCGCGTTCGCGATCCACATGGATATAAAAGTAGTCACAATACAAAGACCACCGAGTAGCTTTGCATGGCTACATCCGAGAGTCTTCATTACGATCAGAGCGATCCGCAGATGCAGGTTGCAATGCTCAGTAGCAATAGCGAGTATCAGACCGCTGATAAAAACCATGATAGTATCATTCATGTAGCAAGTGCATGTCTCCTGAGTGCTAAGGATACCAAACAACGGAAACAATACTACAGGTATTAGCGATGTAATTCCTATCGGTAGACATTCTGTCACCCAGTATCCAGCAACCAGTAACACAATATAGGCACATCTGATTTCCTGTGCAAAATTTAATTAATAGAATACGATTATATTTAAGAGAATTAATAGAGCAGATTTAATAGAACAAAAATATATTAAAATTAATATATGAAAGCGGATCAAATATAAACTGGAATTTTGTTGTTTAATTTTATTGAATCAAAAAATAAATTTAAAAAATACAAAATTAATATGTCATTTTTCTATTTATTTTAATTAATATGTCATAATCTCCCAATTTAGAAACGCATTCTATGTTAAGTAAGAGTAGGAAGATGGGACAAGAAATAATAGAAAGAGAAACAGAAGAAAATGTTTTGCACTCTTGAATTTTTGTTCAGATTTTGACTTGTTACTTTGAATACTTTATTAATTTGAATGGGATTTTCAATACTTTTCTATCATTTTAAAATAAACGTTTGCAAATGATTCAGCACATTAAAAAATACAAGAAAACACACATAAGAGATTCTATCGTTTAGGCTAAAATCCGACAATTTTATCAATCCTCCTTTCAAGAAACAAGAACTTATTAACTTTAAATTGTTCATTATATAAATGTTATATAAAAAAATTTTGCCTAGTCATTTAGGGAAAGAATAAATTATAAAATTGGTAAAATTTCTAACTATATAATAGTATTGAAAGGAATGTTTTGACTTTATTAGCAAAGAAATATTTCCAAGTGTAAATTTCTGATTTTAATGAAATTTGGTATACTTATAGGTTACATAGATAGATAAATTTAGAAAATATCAGTTGCTGTCCAAAAACGGTTTTAAGGGGTAAAATCACCCTTCTTGTGTAAAGCAATTTTCAGCTTTCTTTGTTATTCTCAAAAACTATTCAAGATATTAAAAAATGTTTTATATAAGTTTTACAATAAAATTATTTCTATTCATTTTCATTAATATTTTTTAAAAATAATTATTTAAAAAAATTGTTTTCAAAAATTATTTTTATAAAATATTATTAACAGGAATAAATAGGGATAATTTTATTGTAAAATATTGTATAAAACTTTTTTTGATATCTTGAATAGTTTTTAAGATGTAATAAAAAAAAAAATTAAAAATCGCTTTACACAAGAGAGATGATTTTACCACTTAAAATTAGTTTTGGACAGCAACTGATATTTTCTAAATTCATCTATTTATGTAATCTATACGTATACAAAGTTTCATTAAAGTCAGAAATTTGGAAATGTTTCCTTGTAAATCATTTTCAGCTGTTATAAACAGTCAACATTTTCTTAATTGCATAACTTTTAAATTAACAAATTAATAAAAATATGATAAAATATTGTGTTTACTTTTTTGTATCAATAATGTTAAATTAATTGTAATTATATAAACAGACAACATGAGTTCCTGATACTGACTTTTCAACAACTCTTTCGAATAATTTTTTATATCTCTGGACTCTATGAATTCTCGCAATACAACAAATTAGGATTACTTTTACAATCTCTGATCAACAGTGAGGCGTAAAATCACCTAATTTGTATCTTAAATGATGGAAACTTTCTAATGCATGTTTTCTTATATTTTTTAAGGCGCTGAATCATTTGCAAACATTTATTTCAAAATGAATTAATAGGAAAGTATTGAAGATCGCATTCAAAATAACAAAGCTCCGTCGAAATCTAAACAAAAACTCGAGAATACATGACATCCTTTACTTTCTTTTTATCTTTATCATTTCTACTTAACGACAAATTTGATTGATCAATTTCAATAGAAAAATTCAGTTGATTAAGTTAACCGGAGGTTGTGAAACTAGCCCTAATTTGTTGTTGCGTTGTGAGAATTCGTTGAGTCCAATGATATATAAAATTATCACAATTATTTGGAAGAGTTGCCGAGAAGTTAGTATCAGTAATTCATGTTGTTCAAATAATTACAGTTAATTTAGAAAAGAAAATTCAACTTAATTGCCGGAGTGACAATGGCTTCCTGTCTCAATAGCTTCTGACATGTGAAGATTATTAATTCCCATGTCTATTACATGACTATCGTAACATTGTTGTTATATTATATTACGGAAAATAACGCGTTATTTTATGATTTTTTGATATTTTGTTAATTTAAAAGTAATATAATTAATTTTGCAAGAAATTATCGGTTGTTTGCAACGGCTAAAAATGACTTAATAAAGTCGAACGTTCCGTAATTTTTAATATTATTATATAATTAGAAAGTTATTAAAAAAAATAACACTTTACTTCGTTGATTGGCTTTTACTTGTATATTATTGTTGAAAACTTAAGTTAAATAAAAATTTATTATTTGAAAATTACAAAAAATAATGTCTTTCCCTCATAAATTTAAAGTTAAAAAATTTTTACATAATTAAAATTTTTTAGATTTTAAACTTTAATTTCATAAACCAACAGAAAAAAGTATTTCAAATTTTTTTTTACCGAGGAGTCATATATAATGACGAAAGATAACAAAAATAGAGCCCAACAGAGAGCGAAAATGATTCGCCAATATAACTTGAGAAAGATCCCTGTTTGTTTCATATATGTTAATTGAATTGAAGAAGCTTCAAATCTGCAAAAAAGTTTTATTCAAGGTTAAGATCTTGTAGATTAAAGTTTCTGTAATTTTCTATAATTTGTAATTTTTCATAAATTATTTTTTATGACAATATGTAAAATTATATTCTGATAATGTATCTTATCTTATATTTGTGGTGCGTCTTTACAAAATTCTTTTGTAATCTCAAATATAATTTTGTTATACTAGATTTTTAAACATTTTCAATAAAACTAGCGAAAACATTAACTGCAAGATAAAAAGTCATAATATAAAACGTCATTTTACATATCATTTTAAAGAGAAAATCGAATAGAAAAGAAAGACACATATGTATAAAATATCTATGGACTATTGTGATCATACACGTTCTATTTGTAATAATTTTAAAATGTGTTATGTAAAAGAATTATGAAATGTAACCTTTGCTGTGTTTCAGATCCAACTTCAGCTTTATTTTCGGCTTCATGTGCCTTTCTTAGATTCTTTTCAGCCATAAATCAATATTTTGAGAAAATAAAACCTTTTTTTAATTTAGGTTACATTAACATTGTTTTGCAGAAGTTTTACAGAAGAAAATCGATCTACTAAAGGCGCGTTCACTCGGGTGTGTGAAGTTAACACTTCTATGGCGCATCGTAGTTACAAAAAAAAAGGGAAAAATTCTTCATAGTTTTTACAAATAGTACTGGCTATAACAAAAAAATAAATTTTGAAAAAAGAGTGCTAAACTTCTCACTCAACACTAGCAGAATAGTTCTGATTAGCTAATTTGATATATCTTTTGACGAGTATTAGAGTTTTTGATAAAAAAAACTTTTTTGATTAAAAAAAAATAAAAAAAAATGTATGCCAAATCCGAATAATTCTAAATAGCATATGTGATTTATTTCGACAAGTTCTGAAATTTTGGATATATTTTAGAAAGTTCTGTTCAAAAAAGTATTTTTAAAGTGCAAAACATTTTTTAATAGTTCTAGAATTCCTGTGGAGTGTTCTAAATAACTGCCGCGCATTTCTATCAAAAATCTTACAGAGAAAATTATGTAAAACTAATATTTTTGAAGTTTCAATTACTTTTTGAACATTCAATCCCAATTTTTTTTTACATTTTCGGGTAAAACTATTTTTAAAATGTATTAAGAACTCTAGAACTCGTTGAAAGGAATATTCGTATACGCTATTCAAAACTATTCGAATTTGACATATTTTTTATTTTATTATTATTTTTTCTCTTAATCAAAAAAGTTTTTTTTATGTCGAAAACTTGTTAAAAGACATCAAATTATTCAGAAAAACCATGTTTTTCCATAACATTCATCAAACTATGCACTAACAGATTAATATACCAGATTAATATACCAATTATTTTATGTTGTAAAGTGTATATTTACATGCAAGAAATTGATGGATAAAAATATTTTCTAGGATTAAATATTGATATTAATCTAGCAAAGAGCATCCATTTTAAATGAATCTTTATCATTTCTGGAGCAATAAATCTCTATGAATATATTAAATAAGAGATTCATTACTAGATAAATATTAGGAAATATAATATGTTGTCACTCACTAACACACAATGCTCAGCAGTGGAGTTTTCAATGTCGACCTGTAAAACACAAATATAATTCACCTTATAGTAGTGTCTGTAGTAATTAATATTGCTGCTTGAATTAAACAAGCTATAGGCATTACAATTACAATAAGCTCTTTATTTTACCATCAATTAACAATTTCAAATTTGCATACTGACAGAGAATATGTAATATTAAACCAGAATATAATTATTTCAGGTCAGACATGCAAAAGTAAATTATTCTAACTATAAAAAAATGAGAGATCGAACGAGCGAGAACAGGAAGGTGAGGGCACAAATCTGAAACTGTTAACTAGTAATAAAATAAAAAACTTATTGCAATTATAATACCTGTAGCTTACTCAATTCATAACCATAGACCTTAAAGGACTAAGCGAGATACACTTTTCCTGAAATTAATAATATAATGCACATACTTACCGAATTACTCCACGAAGGCCGTCCTGCGCTGACGTCTCTTTTTGTTGTACTTAAATCGCACATTAACGACGAACGCACGATATATTGTTCACTACTTACGATAACGCACACGCGACGCCGTCGGGAAAGTTAACATCGCGGCAGACGATGAATCTCGAGCGCCAGGAAATCATGCGGCGTAACATAACCTCTCGACCGGCTGATTGTGGCCGTTGCTGAGACGCAACACACACGTCACCGGACAATTATTATGTTCGCGCTTTCCTACATTGATAAACATACGAATTGAGACTGAAAACAAACAGCCGCGGATTGAAAAATGCAACCGATCGACGGGTTGACGTCGTCGCTAACGCAACGAGCTTCGGTTGAACGGCTCGATATTTTATTCAGCATTCACGATAATGCGCGAGTAACACACGAGCTTTAGCGAAATGTAATACGATCGCAGCCGATCAGAAACAACGAAGATTGCAAGGCAAACGGAGAATCAAGTAACGTTACACGAGCACGAGACAGACACGAGACGCGAGCGACAAGCAGACAAGCTCGTCGTAACGCTTCACGAATGAGATACGATTGTTATACGATCCTGGCACTCGCGCTGCTACTACACTCGACACACCCGACGTTGTATCCGCACAGAACTTCAACATGAGGAACACGAAAGAAGCACCAGGAAGCACGGAGCATCCGCCGATCACCGGTACAGACGGGTAGAGGACAGAGCAACATGGCGATGGCAACGACTCGCGACGACCATCATTGGTGCTACGCAGTCACTACGCCATCTACGAACGTTGCCGAGCGGCGGCGGACGTGACCGAGCGCCTCGAGCGGCCGAGCCGGCACTCGTTCGCGTCCGCCGCCGCTCGGCAACGTTCGTAGATGGCGTAGTGACTGCGCAGCACCAGCGGTCGTCGCGAGTCGCTGCCATCGCCATGTTGCTCTGTCCTCTACCCGTCTGTACCGGTGATCGGCGGATGCTCCGTGCTTCCTGGTGCTTCTTTCGTGTTCCTCATGTTGAAGTTCTGTGCGGATACAACGTCGGGTGTGTCGAGTGTAGTAGCAGCGCGAGTGCCAGGATCGTATAACAATCGTATCTCATTCGTGAAGCGTTACGACGAGCTTGTCTGCTTGTCGCTCGCGTCTCGTGTCTGTCTCGTGCTCGTGTAACGTTACTTGATTCTCCGTTTGCCTTGCAATCTTCGTTGTTTCTGATCGGCTGCGATCGTATTACATTTCGCTAAAGCTCGTGTGTTACTCGCGCATTATCGTGAATGCTGAATAAAATATCGAGCCGTTCAACCGAAGCTCGTTGCGTTAGCGACGACGTCAACCCGTCGATCGGTCGCATTTTTCAATCCGCGGCTGTTTGTTTTCAGTCTCAATTCGTATGTTTATCAATGTAGGAAAGCGCGAACATAATAATTGTCCGGTGACGTGCGTGTTGCGTGTCAGCAACGGCCACAATCAGCCGGTCGAGAGGTTATGTTACGCCGCATGATCTCCTGGCGCTCGAGATTCATCGTCTGCTGCGATGTTAACTTTCCCGACGGCATCGCGTGTGCGTTATCGTAAGTAGTGAACAATATATCGTGCGTTCGTCGTTAATGTGCGATTTAAGTACAACAAAAAGAAACATCGTCAGCGCAGGACGGCCTTCGTGGAGTAATTCGGTAAGTATATGCATTATATTATTAATTTCAGGAAAAGTGTATCTCGCTTAGTCCTTTAAGGTCTATGGTTATGAATTGAGTAAGCTACAGGTATTATAATTGCAATAAGTTTTTTATTTTATTACTAGTTAACAGTTTCAGATTTGTGCCCTCACCTTCCTGCCCGCTCGTTCGATCTCTCATTTTTTTACAGTTAGAATAATTTACTTTTGCATGTCTGACCTGAAAGAATTATATACTGGTCTCTAGCTTTCATATGAGTGTGTGAAGTTAACATCTCAAGTGTGAGCACCTCACGATTAAACTGCGTATTAATTAGCATCCAGCATAGTTGCATAGTTCTTGATAAGTTTTAACAACAGTTTTGTCAAATTTACTATAAAAATTGCGGTTTTAAGAAATGAGATGCTAACTTCCGACAATGTCAAATAGCATCTCACGATATCTTGAATCTTTAACGATGGGAGAGTAAAAATCCGTGGAGTTTTGAAGTCTAGATAGGTTCAGTGAATAGTTCTGATAATTAAAATCCAATAATTATAAGTAATTATTATAAGAAATGTACAATAGTAACATACTACAGTTCTGGCACGAGTTTTGGGCTGTACAAAAATTTTAAATGGCGAATTACGTTCCCACGCACAAGCTCGTGAAGAGTTGTGACAGCTAGCGCACTTCTAATAATTATAAATAATTATTATGAATAAAAAATTCACATGATAATGAGATGCTGTGACACTGCCGCGAGTTTTGGGCCCCAAAAATATTTTTTCTACAGCTTTCAACATATTAAAGCGCCTTCCGAAGAATTGCGGTTGATACCGATATTAGTTAATCAACAAAAAATTAATAACTTCCGAAAAAGCCGATTTTCCGCATATTTGGGTGAGATGCTGGTCTTTTTCGAAGAGTTCTGTGTACGAAAAAATATATTTCCTATAGTTTTCAACATATTAAAGCGCCTTCCGAAGAGTTGTGGTCGATTCCGATATTAGTTAATCAACAAAAAATTAATGACTTCCAAAAAAGCGATGTTTCGCATATATGGGTGAGATGCTGGTCTTTTTCGAAGAGTTCTGTGTACGAAAAAATATTTTTCCTACAGTTCTTAACATATTAAAACGCTTTTCGAAGATTTCCGGTCAATTTAATTATTTATTAATTTAAAAAAATTGTTATTTTCGTGAAAAACGTATTTTTGCCTATATGAAACGCTGATTTATATTCAAGAGTTCTGTGCACGAAAAAATATTTGTTGTCTAGTTCTGAACGTATCTAAGCTTTTTCGGAAGTTATTAATTTTTTGTTGATTAATTAATATTGAAATTGACCCATATATGCGGAAAATTGGCTTTTTCGGGAGTTATTAATTGTTTGCTGATTAACTAATGTCGGAATCTACCGAAACTTTTTGGAAGGCGTTTTAATATGTTGAGAACTGTAGGGAAAATATTTTTGGGGCTCAAAACTCGCGGCAATGTCACATCATCTCATTATCATGTGAATTTTTTATTTATAATAATTAATTATTTATTTTACCAAAGAAAATGAATTTTGAAAAATGGGTGTGCTAACTTTACACCCAAAATTAGCATCAAATAGCTAATTTGATGTTTTTTAACGAGTACTAGAGTTCCCTATTTAAAAAAAGCTTTTTTGATGAAGAGAAAAAATTAATGTACGTCAATTCTGAATAGTTCTAAATAGCATATACTCCTTTCAACGAGTTCTAGAGTTTTCGATACATATTAAAAATAGTTTTGCCCGATAAAGTAAAAAAAATCGGAATTCTCATAAGTGAATTCTCATAAGTGGCATCAAAAAAATAATCAAAACTTTAAGAGTATCAGTTTTACGTAATGTTCTCATTAAGATTTTTGATAGAATTCCGCGGTGATTATTCAGAACTCTTAACAGAACTCCAAGAACTCTTAAAAACTTAAAAAATTAAAAAATTTGTTGTACGTCATTCAACCATTTTCAATTGCGTATATCTCGATACCAAATGCATAGAATTTGAACAATTTTTTCTTTAATTGATACCAGAAGATCAAGAAAAAGACTAAATAAGTGCAAAAATCGAGAAGTTGAATATATTTGAAATATTCAGATGAGAATGAGCGAACGATTTATAAATGCCAAGCATTTTTGTACATTAGCCCGGGTGTACAACACCCAGTGTGTCAGCTGAAAGTTAATATGAATTTGTGTGTATATTGTACTTATAATCATCGTTTATATTACATAAAAAAAACTTTAGGTGAATAACAGAAAACTGCAATTTAAAAATGTTTCAATTTTTTATATAGTTTATTTGTTTGCATACATTTATGTGCGTATTTTTTCTTATTTTGAAAGATGTTTTTTTTATACGGAAAGCGAAATAAATGGAAAGTACGATTGTGCGTTTAATCGGTATGATAAAAGATTCCAACAGCGTAGTTCGTGAAGCAAATTATCATTTTTTAAATAGAAGATAACATCGAGAAAAGATACCGATTGGAGGGAAAAGCCACTTTGATTATTTAATTATTTTATAAATTAAAGATTAGCTAATTTGATTATAAATAAAATGCATTAGACTGTTGCGACGCTATAATTAGGAGAATTCTGATACTAAGAAAAATCGGCAGATTAACTGTTACTCAGTTTAGAGTCATGTTTTACGATAGTCACATCCGAGTTATATTTTGTGAAATTGTTATATGTGTACAAACTGCAGTGAAATTTCCTAACATTTGAGTAGAGAGAAACCTGAGAGCGGTCATTCCGGTTTTTTTTGTGGGACCATTAAAATAGAGAGAAGCCTGAGATTGGTTATGCCCACAGTTTAGTTGTTACACGAGCGGTCATTAATGCTGATTAATGCCTTTCCCGTGCAGTCACATATACTGTGGTGGTCTTTTTCCCGTATCTTTTTATATCATGTCCGTAATATATCCTATATGAACGCATGCGCATATGGATATGCACCGGGAAGGCATTTATTACCGCTACTGTACGCTGTTAGAAGCGCCTCTATCATAAAACATCGACAGAACTACGTTCAATATCCATGATCACATCGGTAATATCTGCGATTTTATGGTTCTCCTCTGGGCTATGTCCACGATCTTGTTACAGTATAAGAAGGAACAGTAGATTTACTTCAATATAAAACGCGAAAAAAAATTGTTCTTTGCGCATGACTGAGTAACAACCAGCACTGTGGCGGTACAGTAGAAGTAAGAACAATAGGTTCACCTCGTGTTGGCATCTTTGATTTGATGACTACAAGATCACTATATTGCTGGTGTGCGTGGTGTGCGGATTCAATAGCGTTTTCGAGCACAGTGGTTTAACTCAACCTGAGTCGGGTTGATAACGCCATATGCTGGAAGCGTCCAATCAGAATTTAACCGCCATGCTGGTTGTGCTACTTGGTCATGTGCGAAAGACAACTTTTTCCGCGTTTTGTGACGGAGTGAACTTACTGTCCTTGCTTATACTGTTCTTACTTATACTGTAGTGGCGGTTAAATTTTGATTGGATGATTGAAAAGAAATTTTTTTGCATTTTCTCTGCAAAACCTATTTGCGAAGAAATGTAAGAAAAACAGAAAATTTGCGAGAAGTATGCGGCAC